>NC_135967.1:9284499-9884499 GCF_053455715.1 Rhinoraja longicauda | reverse complement strand
GAGCGTTGTGTACTTTACATCCATCTGAGACAGAGGGCAAGACAGTTTGATGTCTGAATCAAAGCATGACGGCATGTTCCGTGCATGATCTAAAGCCCTAGGGCATGTTCCGTGCGTGATGCAGTGCAAAATCAATTGTTGCATGCAGCCAGGAGTTTGTGGTGTACATGGAGCACAGTGCAATGTGCAGCTCTGTGCAAACCCCGCACACACGCACAGGGATGTGTCTGGCATGTGTATGTGCAATCGCACGTGGTCTGAACCTTGGCAGAGACAGAAGAAGCCGTCCCTCCTCCCCCCCCCATCTGCACATCTCTCTCCCACTAGCCCCGTCACCTTGTTCCTTTCCCCTCCTCCTTCTCCCTGTTCACTCACCTCCCAACTCTGAGTCCCCTGTCTCCCCTTAATCCCCCTTCTCTCATCTTCCCCCTGTCCACCTACATCTCTCCCTCATTTACATTTCATTCCCCCTCGTCTTTCCTTAGCTGATGGCACCTTCACACCCCTTTTAACTCCATGGCACCTCGATCTTCTGTCACCGAGGGTGGTAGGGTGGTGCAGCGGTAGAGTTGCTGCCCTACAGCGCTAAACACCCGGGTTCAATCCTGACCTCGGGTGCTGTCTGTATGGAGTTTGTACATTCTCCCTGTGACCGCGTGAGTTTCAACCAGGTGCTCTGGTTTCCTCCCATGCTCCATAAATGTGCCGATTTATAGGTTAATTTGACATCGGTAAAAAAATATGATAAATTATCTCTCATATGTAGGATAATACTAGTGTATGGGGATCCCTGTTTGTTGTGGACTCGGTGGGCCGAAGGCTAGTTTTTGCACTGTATCTCTAAACTACACTAAGCTAAACTAAACTGCAGATGGCGGCGGTGGTGGAGGGCGGAGAGATCAGTGGCGGTGAGTGGGCTGTGGGCTCGGTGGTGCTCTGGGGGTTCTGAAGTCGACTGTGGGAGGCGCCCTGGGGCATGGAGGCTGAGCTGCAGCTGCGGGAGGCGAGGGGGCAATGCGCTGGCAGTTCGACGTGTCAGAGAAGTGGGCCGCTGGAGGTGAAGTCTACTATTCCTACACTACAATCGCTGGACTTTTGTACTTATTTATGATCCTGCTTAAGTATAATATGATTCCACTGAATTGTAGGCAACACAAAGAATTTCACTGCGTCTATGTACAATGTCAATAAATAACCATTGAACCCATCTGACGTTCACCCCTGCTCACCTGTATCCACCTATCACTTTCCAGGTATTTCCCCCACCCATACTGCTCTTTACCTGGACTCTCCCCCATAGCACTCATTCTGAAGAAGGGTCCCAAGCCAAAACGCTGTCCATCCATTTCCCTCCACAGAAGCTGCCTGACTCACTGAGTTGATGCAACACTTTGTCTTTTGCTCAAGATTCCAGCATCTGCGGCCTCTTGTGTCTTTTTGGAAGAATTATTAACTAGCGGAGTGGCGGAGTAATTGAGTTGTTCTCTTTCCTTCGTATAAAACTTGATAGTTTAGTTTGGTATAGTTTAGTTTAGTTTAGAGATACAGCATGGAAGCAGGCTCTTCAGCCCACGAGTCCGCACTGACCAGCGATCCCCACACGCTAACACTATCCCGATCCCGACTACGGGTGCCGTCTGTACGGAGTTTTGTACGTTCTCCCCGTGACCATGTGGGTTTTCTCCGAGATCTTCGGTTTCCTCCCACACTCCAAAGACGTACAGGTTTGTAGGTTAATTGGCTTGGTATACGTGTAAATTGTCCCTAGTGTATGTAGGGTAATGTTGATGTGTGGGGAACGGTGGTCAGTGCGGACTGTTTCCAGGCTGTATCTCTGAGCTAAACTTAACTAGACTAACTAGAGACAATTTACAACTTTTACCGAACCAAATTAACCTACACACCTCTGGAGTATGGGAGGATACCACAGCACCTGGGAAAAACCCATGTGGGCACAGGGGAGAACATCCAAACTCCACACAAGTTCTATATTATCCCACTTTCTCATCTACTGCCTACGCACTAGGGGCAATTTCACAGAGTTCATATAATCTATAAACCCGCGTGTCTAAGGGAAGTTGGAGGAAACCCATGTGATTACTATCAAAGATACTAGAGGAACAAGATAGACCACTCGACCGTAAAAACCGTAGTATGTCATGGTGCCATTTTAGTAGGCAGAAACTTGCAGAAACATTTTAAAAGAAAAATAACACAAATCTGTGAATTGATAGATGAGATATATTCTGCATTTTCATCGTACCATCACACATATTGTTTTCCCACAACACTGATTACACTGCGAGAGGCATAGCGAACGGTGGGTTTTGCCTACTAAAATGGTGGACGTTACGCTCCTTTGCGTACTACACCAGTATAGGTGATTTCAACGGAGTGGTCCATCTTGTTCCTCTAGTATCTTTGGTTACTATGGAGTGGAAATTAAACCACAGAACCATGATCTTAAAAACGCAGCCAACTCATCAAGCTGTTTGAGTTTAGCTTGATTGTAATTATGTATGGTGTTATCTGATTTTGATTGGAGAACACTAAACAAAGCTTTTCGCTGTACCTCGGTACACATGCCAACAATGATAAACATTTACACAAGTTATCAAGTCCCACATTTGCAGATGTTTCTAGCTACAAACTACCGATAGACTTTCAAAAAGATTTTGTGTCAACCACGATCCAGTAAGAGACTATGATGGTCGTTGGTAGGAAGCAAACCCATGATCTTGAGGCAAGAAAAGAGGGTGAAATCACCAAACATAAAACATAGAACATAGAACAATACTGCACAGAAACAGGCCCTTCGGCCGACATTGTGTTTGCCTGACGTGATGCAAAAACCAATAATCCACATCCCTCCATTTCCTGCATCTCCATGTGTCCATGCAATAGTGTCTTAAATGTATTAGCATCCACCACCACCTTTAGCAGCGGGTTCCAGGCACTTAACACCCTCTGTGTAAAAAAAAACGCCTGCCCCGCACATCTCCTTTAAACTTCGCCCCTCTCACCTTAAAGCTGTGCCCTCTAGTATTTGTTACTTCCATCCTTGGAAATAAGTTCTGACTGTCTACCCCTTCTATGCCTCGCATCATTTTATTTACTTCTATCAAGTCTCCCCACAACCTCCAGCACTCCAGGGAAGACAATCCGGGCCTGTCCAAGAGTGCTGGCTGAAATAACTCAGCAGGTCGGGCAGCATTCCGGAGAACGTGGATAGGTGGCGTTTTAGTTCGAGACCCTTCTACAGTCTGTCCAACCTCTCCTTATAGCTAAGGTGGGCACAAAATGCTGGAGTAACTCAGCGGGCCAGGCAGCATCTCAGGAGAGAAGGAATGGGTGACGTTTCGGGTCGAGACCCTTCTACAGTCTGTCCAACCTCTCCTTATAGCTAAGGTAGGCCCAAAATGCTGGAGTAACTCAGCGAGTCAGGCAGCATCTCAAGAGAGTGATGTTTCAGGTCGAGACCCTTCTTCAGTCTGAAGAAGGGTCTCGACCCGAAACGTCACCCACTCCTTGTCTCCTGAGATGCTGCCTGACCCGCTGAGTTACCTTCCATTTAAACCAGCATCTGCAGTTTTTTTCCTGCTCTCCTTATAGCTAGTACCCTCTAATCCTGGCATCATCCTCGTAAACCTCTGCATCCTATCCAAAGCCTCCACATCCTTCCTGTAATGAGGTGACCAGAAGTGCACGCAATACTCCAAATGCCATCCAGCCAAATAATAATATTCCTCGTAATAATTTTAAAATGTCAAATTTAGTGGCTTGGTTGATTTTCTTTTTTTGCATTTGCCCTTTGGTCTTTATATCCTTTCAGCACAGTTTTTCTACCTGTAATTGGGACACTCGTGTTTTTCTTGTGTTGCTTTTGGGTTTTACAGTCGGTTTTTGGTATCTTTCAAAATGAAAAAGAAATTTGTTCTGAAGATGTCAAATTGTGGCTCATTTATTACAAAAGAGAGAGAGAGGAGAGAGAGAGAGGGGAGAGAGAGAGGAGAGAGAGAGAGAGAGAGAGAGGAGAGAGAGAGGAGAGAGAGAGAGAGAGAGAAGAGAGAGAGAGAGAGAGAGAGAGAGAGAGAGAGAGAGAGGAGAGAGAGAAGAGAGAGAGAGAGAGAGAGAGAGAGAGAGAGAGAGAGAGAGGGGAGAGAGAGGAGAGAGAGAGAGAGAGAGAGGAGAGAGAGAGAGAGAGAGAGAGAGAGAGAGAGAGAGAGAGAGAGAGGAGAGAGAGAGAGAGGAGAGAGGAGAGAGAGGAGAGAGAGAGAGAGAGAGAGGAGAGAGAGAGAGCGAGAGAGAGAGAGAGAGAGAGAGAGAGAGAGAGAGAGAGAGAGAGAGAGAGGAGAGAGAGAGAGAGGAGAGAGAGAGTTCTCCTATCCTACCATGCAGCTGTCTTAATGTAGTTCTCCAAAGATCCCAATGTGTGTTATCTGGAACGTTTGTTTCCTTTGGCACTTTATTGAACCGAAACCTCACCCATTCCTTCTCTCCTGAGATGCTGCCTGACCTGCTGAGTTACTCCAGCATTTTGTGAAATAAATACCTTCGAGTTTAATTGTCATATATACTGACAATGGTACACTGAAACTCTTACGTGTAGCAACACAGGGCCATACAGTGGTGTCGCAGTAGAGCAGCTACCTCACAGCGCCAGGGAACCGGGTTCCATCCTGACCTTGGGTGCTACCTGTGTGGAATTTGCTCGTTCTACCTGTGACCGCGTGCGTGTGAACCTCTTTATGGTCTTTTAATTATCTGGCAGCAAAGCGCTTCAAATACTAAAGCCTTTGCACATTTCACTCCAGTTCACCAAATCATTTCACGTGAGATTAACTAACTGAGTGCAGTTACCCAAGTCAAACATGGTCATTGATCTGTGAGAACACATCCAAGCATCAGTGTGGTGCTCGACTGGTAGTCCACATGGCAACAGGTTTTCAAGGGCAGCATAGTGGCGCGGCGGTGGAGTTGCTGCCTCACAGCGCCAGAGACCTGGGTTCGATCCTGACTATGGGTGCTGTCTTTGTGGAGTTTGTACGTTCTCCGTGTGACCACGTGGGTTTTCTCCGGGTGCTCCGGTTTCCTCACATATTCCAGACGTGCAGGTTTGTAGCTTAATTGGCTTTTGTAAATTGTCCCTAGTGTGTAGGATCAGGCTACTGTACAGGTGATCACTGGTCGGCGAGAACTCAGTGTGCCAGAGGGCCAGTATTCCTTGCTGCATCTCTAAAACTAAAACTAAAAGCATAAGAGACCAGTCAAGTATCCTGAATCTTGTTGCAAATATACAGTAGTCCAAGTAAAGTAAAAAAATACATTGAAAATCTTCACAGCATCTAAATAGTTGAAACATATTGAGCTGTAGGTAATAAAGTGGATTATTTTCTCCATGCACACCCACGTGACAATTCAAAAACCAACAGACCGCTGTTAAAGGATTAAGTAACAATGTTGTTCAAATCATATGACACAGTGCATAGAGCCTTACAAAGTACACCAATTATCACTGCATTATGTCTTTCCATTTCATGCTTCTTACTCAAAAATGACCTTTAATTTGAGAGAGCACCTGGAAAAGAAGAGACTTGTGTGGTTCTACCTTCACAGATACCGCAGGGTCAATAAACATCGCACCGTCATAACTTGTCTACCCGCGACATTCGAAATGGTTTTTTACCAATACTAGTTTGGAGTTTCTGTTTTAAATTAAAGTAATTAGGTTGTTCTCATTGCCTTCGTTTAAAATGTGACTGTTTGGTTTAGTTTAGTTCGGAGATACAGCATGGAAATGGGTCTTTCGGCCCACCGAGTCCGCGCCGACCACACGTGCAAACTCCACACAAACAGCACCCGAGGTCTGGGTTCAACCTGGGTCGCTGGCGCTGTGTGGCACTGTCATAGCAACTGGCACTTCTTTGGCACAAATCAACTGGCACAACTTTGCACTTCTTTTGTTTAAGACCATACACTTTGTGGAGTTTAACTTCAGAGCGTTGTGATTATCTTAATTCCTTGTACCGTATTAAATTCCCCTATTTGCCCTTTTTCGAGCATTTTAACTGGTGCAGTCGTGATGATTTATGTACATGATATTGATGTAGGAAATTTTGAAAATTATAAGGAAGATGGGTAATTTATAATCTGTTTAACTCAAGATCTTACATACTGGGGAAACATGATGGGGGGAAATAGAGCAACATACGGAACTTACAGGTGTTAGTGAAGCAATAAATAGCTTTATCATGGAGTTTAGTCAAAATAAACATTTGGAGTTATAAACTAAGCTGTGGGCAACAAAACTGATTAGGCGATAGTGACTTTTAAACACTTGTTATACAAATGGGAGAGAGCCTTTCTAAGTAACAGGGAGCATCAGGTTAGAGATAACTCTGGGGAATGTCAAAGATGAAAGGTTACAGAGACATCAATCAATGATGGATTATTTCAAGAATGCAGAATCCACAAGTAACCATTGCGTCATGAGAATATAAAAATGCTGTGGGTGCTGTGAATCTTTGAAACACTTTGGGTTCTCTCAGAGTGTTTCCCAGTGTGTTGGTTAAAAGTCTTGAATAAAACAACTTGTTGGAGAAATTCACCACTGTTCCACAAGATGTTTAGTTTTGTGAATCAAGGTACAGGTTGAATATAAAATTCCCCCCCTGCAATATTTTTGGATTCCTGGCAAACTAATGCATCTTGATCTTCGATTGGTGTCTTTATTTGGCAGGAAGCTTTTATAGATTGCTCTCCAACTAATTCTAAATTGTTCTCAAACCTCATTAGTTATAACCATTTCGACAGCTGAAATTCACACAACAAAGAGAAGCCAAGTTAGAGTTGTGGGATCTTAGTGTTTCTTGGAATACCGATTTCGAGGAAGTGAATAATAAAGAGGCTTAGGTGTTCTGGATCAACTAATTTAGATACGTGATAACAATTTAGAGTCAAAGAGTCATACAGCACGGAAACAGGCCCTTCAGCCCAACCCGTCCATGCCGACCAAGATGCCATGTCTACAATGGTCCCATTTGCGGCATTAGGCCCATGTCCCTCAACACCTTTCCTCCATGTACCTTTCCAATTCTTCCTATTCTGTTCCATAATGTCCCTGCATTCTGTGATCAGAGTCCAATTAACCAATAAATTTGCACGTCTTTGGGATGATGAAGGAAACTGGAGCATGCGGGGGGAACCCCACGCGGTCACAGGGAGAACGGGCAAAATCCACAGAGAGACAGCTTTCGAGGTCAGGATTGAACCCGGGTCTCTGGAGCTGTGAGGCAGCAGCTCTACCAGTTATGCCTCTGCTAGACAATCTCCGACGCGGTCTCACTTGCTCCACCAATTTCCCAGATAATTCCAGCTGATGATCTTATTAAATGGTGGAGTGGAATGAGTGGGCATTACCAGATCCTAACTTGTAAGGATGCTCTCCTTAGGACACAAAGTGCTGGAGCAACTCAGCAGGTCAGGCAGTGTTTCGGTTTGGGACCTTTCTTCAGACTGATTGTAATGGGTGAGAGAATGCTGGAAAAGAGATGGGGGTGGGGGGGAGAGAGGAACAAAGCCTGGCAAGTGTTAGGTAAATCCTTACACACCATTCTCAGCTGAACTCATCTATCACGTGCCCCCACTGCCCCCTGCCACCCCTCTCCCCCACCAAAGCACCTCTTTTCCAGTTTTCTTTCCCCCATTGTAATGTCTAAAGAAGGGTCCCGACCTGAAACATAGAAACATAGAAACATAGAAAATAGGTGCAGGAGCCTGCACCGCCATTCAATATGATCATGACTGATCATCCAACTCAGTATCCCGTACCTGCCTTCTCTCCATACCCCCTGATCCCTTTAGCCACAAGGGCCACATCTAACTCCCTCTTAAATATAGCCAATGAACTGGCCTCAACTACCTTCTGTGGCAGAAAATTCCACAGATTCACCACTCGCTGTGTGAAAAAAAACTTTCTCATCTCGGTCCTAAAAGACTTCCCTCTTATCCTTAAACTGTGACGCCTTGTTCTGGGCTTCCCCAACATCGGGAACAATCTTCCTGCATCTAGCCTGTCCAATCCCTTAAGAATTTTGTAAGTTTCTATAAGATCCCCCCTCAATCTTCTAAATTCCAGCGAAACGTCACCTATCCATCTTCTCCAAGGATATTGCCTGACCCACTCAGTCACTCAAGCACTTTGTGTCCACGTATCACTTGCCAGGCCTTGTCGCACCCCCACCTCTCTTTCCAACTTTTTCCCCGCATTACAATCGGTCCGACAGGGGTTTCGCACTTCTGTACCTGTTGCCTGTTGGGAGAGGGGAGGAGAGGGAGTGACCGGGGTGGGACTGGTTCTTGATTACGCTGGCAGCTTTGCCAGGGCAGCGTGGAGTGTAGATGGAGTCGATGGAAGGGAGGCTGGTTTGTGAGAGGGTTTGGGTTGCATCGGTGAGGATGGAATGACAGGTAGGATTCAGTGTGAATGATTACTAAGAACTATTTTGTGAATGCTTATGTGAGTTGGATGGACATTGCAGAAGTGTTACTGAAAGAGTGCTGGCTCAAGCAAGGTTAAGACTGTCGCAGAGAGAGGGGGCCTGAGTCATAAGGTCGTAAGGTCATAAAGCATAGGAGTGTGGAGTTGCTGCCATACGGCGCCAGAAATCCGGGTTCGATCCTGACTACAGGTGTTGTCTGTACGGAGTTTGTGCGTTCCCTCTGTGGGTTTTCCACGGGTGCTCTGGTTTCCACCCACATTCCAATGACATACAGGTTTGTAGGTTATTGGCTTTGGTAAAAATTGTAAATTGTTCCCACTGTGTAGGATAATGCCAGTGTACGGGTATCGCTGATCTGCACGGACTCGATGAGCCGAAGGGCCTGTTTTGGAACTGCATCTCTAAAACTGAAAAAAAGCCTATAAGTAGTAGGGTGGCACAGTGGCGTAGCGGTAGAGCTACTGCCTTACAGTGGCAGAGACCCGGGTTTGATCCTGACTCCGGGTGCTTGTTTGTACGGAGTTTGTACGTTCTCCCCGTGACCTGCGTGGGTTTTCTCCGAGAACTTCAGTTTCCTCCCACACCCCAAAGACGTACAAGTTTGTAGGTTAATTGACTTGGTATAAATGTTTAGTTATGTTTAGTTACATTTTGACTGCAAAATAGCAACCACTAGGCATAACCTGGAAATTCTCTGCTGCTTGCAACCCAACAATTCAGACCTCGTTAGAACCTTGGTCTAAATACAGGCGACACTGTGGCGTAGCGGTAGACTTGTTGCCTCACAGTGCCAAAGAACTGGGTTTGATCCTGTCTATGGGTGCTGTCTGTGCTGAGTTTGTACGTTCTCCCTGTGACCGCGTGAGTTTTCTCGAGTGCTTCGGTATCCTCCTGCATTCCAAAGGCATGCAGGTTTGTAGGTTATTTGGCTTCTGTATATTGCCCCTAGTATATAAGATGCGAAACTCCGATAATCATAGAACTAGTGTACCTCGTTGGAGACTATCTTCGTTCAGACTTAACTGGACTTTATTTTGCACTAAACGTTATTTGCGTTATTTCCTTTGGCACTATGGATGGATTGATTGTAATCATGTATTGTCCTTCCACTGACTGATTAGTATGCAACAAAAGCTTTTCACTATACCTCGGTACATGTGACAATAAACTAAACTCAAACTCAAATTAAAACGTGAACTTAAGGGGGACAGGCAGCATCCCTGGATAGAAGGAATGGGTGACGTTTTGGGTCGAGACCCTTCTTCAGACTGAGGAGTTCAAAACCTTAGTCTGAAGAAGGGTCTTGACCCAAAACGTCACCCATTCCTTCTACCCAGCGATGTTGCCTGTCCCGCTGATTTACTCCAGCATTTTGTGTCTATCTTCGGTTTAAACCATCATCTGCAGTTCCTCCCTACACTTAAACTTAAGGGTCAGCACGGACTTGGTGGGCCGAAGGGCCTGTTTGCCCGCTGCATCTCCAAACCAAACTCAGAGTTGAATTCAAGAGGTGAAATGAGAGAGGCTGTTCCTTGGCATGAAGGCAGCATTTATCCTAAACATCAAGTACTGTAGCTCTGGTTATAAAGTACTGGTTATAAAGCATTGTTAGGAAAACTCGCCTGTGGTTGGAGTCATAAATCACACAAGTGAACATAGCTGTGGTTGTTAAGGATGGGCCATTGCAACCTCAATAGTTGCTCAGGGCAGTGTGATACTATCTTCGACTAATCTCAAATAACCTTCCTTCCATCATAAGGCTAGAAGTCAAGATGTTTGCTTCACAAAATGCTGGAGTAACTCAGCGGGTCAGGCAGCATCTCAGGAGAGAAGGAATGGGTGATGTTTCGGGCCGAGACCCTTCTTCAGACTCAACCCGAAACATCACCCATTCCTTCTCTCCTGAGAGGCTGCCTGACCTGTTGAGTTACTCCAGCATTTTATGAAAAAAATACCTTCGATTTGTACCAGCATCTGCAGTTATTTTCTTACACGAGATGTTTGCTGATGATTTTACGATATTCAATCCCGTTCACAACTGCTCAGGATATTAACTAGCGCACACATAGGTTACCTACAAACATGGGCTAGTAAGTAGCAGCAGGGAACTGCAGATGCTGGTTTACCTTGAAAAGACACAAAATGCTGGAGTAACTCAGCGGGTCAAGCAGCATCTCTGGAGAACATGGATAGATGACATTTTGAGTCGGACCCTTCTTTAGACTGCCTGAAAAAAAGTCCCGACTCAAAACATCACCTGTCCTTGTTGAGTGACTTCAGCATTTTGTATCTTTCCTTGGGCTGGTAATATTCCCGCTATTAAAGTGCCAGAAAATAGTCATCTCCTACTAAAGAGTAGAAACAAGGAACTGTAGGTGGTGGTTTACAAAAAAATAAACAAGAAGGAATACAGCAATCCACGAGTCAAGAATCAAGAGTGTTTACATGTCATGTGTACCAAAACGGAACAATAAAATTCCTGCACAACACAATGGGTGTACAAACGCACTACTCAATAGACGATAATAAACAAAACAAAGTGGCTCACCACCATCATTAATTTAGTTTTAGAGATACGGCCTAGAAAGTGGCCCTTTGGCCCAGTGAGTCCACGCCGACCACCAATCCCATACTAGTACTATGTTACGCCATGTTCTCATCCACACCCTACACACAAAGGAGCAATTTACAGAGATCTTTTTAATCTACAAACACACACGTCTTTGGAATGTGGGAGGAAACTGGAGCACCCGGAGGAAACCTACGCAGTCAGAGGGAGAAGATACAAACACCACATAGATTGCATCCGATGCCAGGATCGAACCTGGGTCTCTGGAATTGTGTGAGGCAGCAGTTTTACCAGCAGCACCATTGTGCCGTGCTAATGGCAATGAATTATGGACAATAAATGTTGGTCTTGCCAGTGAAGATTATGTCAACAAACAGATACATTCACAGTTAAAATTACTGATCATGTAACAAATAAAAAAACTCATGTCATTAAGCTGGAAAGAGAGCGGAGAGGACTGATGTGGATGTTGCCGAAACTCGCGGGGCTGGGCTATAATGCGAGAGGTTAGACAAGCTAGGACTTCATTCAGTGGAGCGCAGGAGGATGAGGGGTGATCTTATAGGTGTAGAATCATGAGGGGAATTGATTGGGTGCATGCACAGAGTACTTTACCCAGAGTAGGGGAATCAAGAAACAGAGGACATAGTTTAAGGTGACAGGGGCAAGATTTAATAAGAATCTGAGGGGTAACTTAATCACTCACCCAGTGGTGGGTATATAGAACAAGCTGCCAGAGGAGGTGGTTGAGCCAGGTACTAAAGCAGCATTGAAAAGACACGTACAGGTACATGGAAAGAATAGGTTTAGAGGGATATGGGCCAAACACAGGCAGGTGGGACTAGTGTAAATGGGTCTGCATGGGCAATTTGGGTTGAAGGACCTATTTCCGTGCTGTATGACTCTATGATTCCATGCCTCGTTTAGCTTGTGATGTTTTTGATGATGAAGTGAATAAATACAATTTATTTTATGGACGTCTCTTCTTTGCCTCAGTAGCAACATTTTTTTATGCCAATTTTCTGAGACCCCTCTGCTTTAAGGAAAAATCTTGTTTTTGATCATGGAAATCTTATTTCTGCTCCAAGGTAAATTCTTGCAGTGGCAGAGATTCAGGCCACATGCCAGACTAATTATATTAGGAATGAAAATGGAGCCTAGCAATAGGAAAAGTGCACTATTGCATTTTCTTTTCATTTTAATTTAAAAGCAGAAGTTCCACTTGAAAACCTGCCAGCTGAATGAAAATCAAGTCGGCAATAGAAAGAGATGAGGTAAATGTAAATCTACTTGTATTTCAAATTTTTAATTCAATTAGGGTCCTGAAATTCAATGGAATGTACATAATTTCTAATTAATGTTGGGCAAGTTGTGCTGAGGGGCCTAGTTTCCACATTGTATGTCTTTATGTATGACTCTAATTAAGTTCTTTGCGTTGGAATCCTTTCCATTGTTTACAAAGTCAGGAAGAAAAGGATTGCCCAAATGTTAACTTGAAAGGAAATCGTACCTCCAATTTTTATTATGGCGCAGAATTTAGCTAAATATTACTTCTTTACCTTATTGATCTTCTGTAAATTCCTGAGTATTTTAAACTTAAACCAAAGAATGATGAAGTGCTCTTGTGCTATCTCCTTAAGAACTTGTGAAGGGCTAAACTAAATGTGTAGGAAGGAACTGCAGATGCTGGTTTAAACCGAAGATAGACACAGAAGGCTGGAGTAACTCCGCGGGGCAGGCAGCATCTCTGGAGAGAAGGAATGGGTGACGTTTCGGGTGGAGAAGAAGGGTCTCGACCCGAAACGTCGCCCATTCCTTTTCTCCAGAGATGCTGTCTGTCCCGCTGAGTTACTCCAGCATTTTGTGTCTACCTCAAGGCTCAAGTCTATCTAAGCCACGAGTTATTTTTCACATACGTATTTTTATGTAACAGAAAATCTTGCCAGTAAGAGCCTGTTGTTTGTTACTTTGTGTATATCAGGAAAGGTCAAGAATACACAAGATACACAAGATGAGCTAAACTAAACTAAACTAAGACACTGAACACTATCATGGGATCTGAGTGAGTGGCAGGGACATAGTGGGCCACAGGGCCTGTTCCTATGCTGACAGCATAGGAACAGGCCCTGTGGCCCACTATGTCCCTGCCACTCACGCAGATCCCATGATAGTGTTCAGTGTCTTAGTTTAGTTTAGTTTAGCTCATTTATTGTCACATGTACCGGGCGGGGTACAGTGAAAAGCTTTTTGTTCCATGCTAATCAGTCAGTGGAAAGACAACACATGATTACAATCAAGCCATCCACAATGTGCAGATACAGGATAAAGGGGACAATGTTCAGTGCTCGATAAAGTTTGATTAAAGATAATCTGTGTGTCTCCAATGAGGTAGATGGACGGTCTGGACTGCTCTCTAGTTGGTGATAGGATGATTCAGTTGCCTGATAACAGCTGGGAAGAAACCGTTCCTGAATCTTGAGGTGTGTGTTTTCAAACGTCTGTACCTCTTGCCTGATGGGAGAGGGGAGAAGAGGGAGTGTCCCTGGTGAGAGTTGTCCTTGATTATGCTGGTGGTCTTGCCGAGGCAGCGTGAAGTGTAGATGTAGCCAATGGAAGGGAGGTTGGTTTGCGTGATGGTCCGGGCTGTGTCCACAACTCTGCAATCTCTTGCGGTCTTGGATGGAGCTATTCCCAATCCATGTTATGATGCATCTCGATTGAATGCTTTTGAGGTTGATAGGGACCTGCCAAACTCAGCTAAAGTCTATGGTCAGGGAAATAAGAATAATCTCAGATTGAAGAAGCAGGAATCATTTAGGAGAACAATATTTAAGCAAATACCCGCAAAGAAAATAAAAATGAAAGGAAAGTATTTAATATTCTCGTCAGGACGTTATCTAAATGGTCGTAGACGGAATGGAAGAGGTGCAATGAAATCAGGGTGTTCTTGTACACAAGCCACTGAAACTAAGAAAAAAGTTGCTGCAAATGGTTAAAAAGACTGATGGAATATTGGAGTTTCTAGTGAGGGGATTTGTGTTACAGCAGTTGTACTGGGCATCTTGTAATAGAGGGAGATGCAAATTGATCAGACTGATACACAGGTGGTTGGATTGCCAAATGAGGAGAGATGGGGAAGATTCACCTTATAAACGCAAGGAACTGCAGATGCACCCTGATCATTAGCACTATCCTACACGCTAGGGATAATTTATAATTTTTCTGAAGCCAATTAACCTACAAACCTGTATGTATTTGGAGTGTGGGAGGAAACCAGAGCACCCAGAGAATACCCACCCAGTCACAGGGAGAATGTATAAACTTCGTACAGACGGCACCCATAGTCAAGATCAAACCCGGGTCTCTGGTGCTGTGAGGCAGCTGCTCTACCGCTGAGCCACTGTGCCGCCCGAATGGAATATTTCCAAAGAGAGTAAGAACATAAAACATAGAAAAGTACATCACAGAAACAGGCCCTTCTGCCCACAGTGTCCGTGCCGAATATGATGCCAGGTTAAACTAATCTCCTCTGCCTGCACTTGATCCATATCGCTCGATTCCCTGCATATTTTCATATTTTCATATTTCAGATACAGCACGGAAACAGGCCTTTTCGGCCCACCAAGTCCGCGCCGCCCAGCGATCCCCGCACATTAACACTATCCTACACACACTAGGGACAATTTTTTTAACATTTTACCCAGTCAATTAACCTACATACCTATACATGTAAATATCCAAAAGCCTTTTGAATGCCACCTCCACAACCACTGCTGGCAGTGCATTCCATGCACTCACCACCTCTGTGTAAAAAAAAACTTGCACCACAAATGCCCTTTAAACTTTGCCCCTCTGTTGCTTTGTACAAAATGACCTTTCGAATTGGTGTCTAACCACACACAAAGTTTCATGTAACCTGCCTGTCATTTCTTTAATTACAGTATGGCCGTGGATTTGTGGTTTAAGGTTAACTGATCAACTAACATGAAAGCCACAAAGCAGTGTTCATCATAAGTCTGCAGTCCATTGTGTGACTGTGGTAGATTAAATCATTGAGAAAGGTTCATGCATAACCTGAGATTGTTATCCCAAGCAACAAGCCTTGTGCTCAGTCAGTCCTTTCACTGCGAGTCTCTTCTTCAATTCCATCTCACAAAATCTTTTTGTTCATTAACGGAATTTGCTTGCTGTCAGACCTTGCCAAACTCTGCAGCAAAGTCCCCTGGTGGCACCGCTCCGAGTTAATTCATGCCCCATTTGTTTAATTAGGAGCTTTATTTGAAAAACAATAAGGAAGAAATAGATTTCATGTATTCGAGCACCTCCAGGATGGAGAAGGTCCTTGTGGATCTGCTAAAACTGCCCCCTTAACTTGGATTCACAGAAGTCAGCTGCCCAAATAGTTCAAAATAAATAAGAGATTTAACTTTCAAAAATGCCTACAATACGTACGTGTGGAAACAAAAAACTACAGGTGCTGGTTAATACACAAAAGGACACAAAGTGCTGGAGTAACTCAGCAGGTCGGGCAGCATCTCTGGGGAACATGGATAGGGTTTTGATTCGAGACCCTTCCTGTGGGCTACACTTGCCAGGCTTTGTCCCGCTCCCATCTCTCTTTTCCAGCTTTCTTCCCCCCCCCCCCCCCCCCCCATTCCTATCATTCTGACCCGAAACATCACCTATCCATGCTCTCCAAACCCATTGGGTTACTCCAGTACTTTATGTCTTTTTTTTGTAATTCAGTGTCTGTAATTCCTTGTGCTTGCTCCTGTTAACGTGAACCAACATGATGTTTAGACTAGAACTGGACAATATCTAGGTTTAGTTTAGTTTAGTTTATTATTGTCACATGTACCGAGGAATAGTGAACAGCTTTATGTGGCATGCTATCCATTCAGTGAAAAGACTATATTTGATTACAATCAAGTGGTCTATTGGACAGATTAGGATAAAGTGAATAACGTTTAGTGCAAGATAAAGTTCAGCAAAGTCCGATTAAAGATAGTCTGAAGGTATCCAATGAAGGTAGATGGGAGGTCAGGACTGCTCTCTGGTTGGTGAGAGGACGGTTCAGTTGTCTGATAACAGCTGGGAAGAGACTGTCCCTGAATCTGGAGGTGTGCGTTTTCAGCCTGCTGTATCTCTTGCCTGATGGGCCTTCAACCTTCTGTATCTCTTGCCTGACGGGCGTGGGGAGATGATGATGCCTGACCCGCTGAGTTCTTCCAGCACTTTGTGCTTTGATCGTCATACGTTGGCAAGCATTATTTGTGGAAAGAAAAGAGTTATTGCCTGCACCCAATTACTTTTCTTCAGAAGCTGGTTGCCCTACTGAGCATTCCATGCATGTTCCATTTTAATCACAGATTTCACACAGTATTCTCATATCTGTGCCCACAGGAAACTCGCTTGGATTCAGTTCTGCTTCTACAGAATGCTCACAGATAATAAATAACAAGAAAAGACAAACGTTCATGTAAAGGACACAGCAACAGCTTCCCAAATATCTTTAGACTTTTTCCATATCACCTTTAATGCTTCTTAGACGTTAAACTTTAGAGATACAGTGTAGAAACAGGCCGTTCGGCCCACAGAGTCTGTGCTGACCAGCGATCACCCCGTACACCAGCACAATCCTACACCATTAAACTGTGGCCCCTTGTTCTGGACTCCACCAATGTTGGGGGAGTCCAGAACAAGGGGCCACAGTTTAAGAATAAGGGGTAGGCCATTTAGAACGGAGATGAGGAAGAACTTTTTCAGTCAGAGAGTGGTGAAGGTGTGGAATTCTCTGCCTCAGAAGGCAGTGGAGGCCAGTTCGTTGGATGTTTTCAAGAGAGAGCTGGATAGAGCTCTTAAGGATAGCGGAGTGAGGGGGTATGGGGAGAAGGCAGGAACGGGGTACTGATTGAGAGTGATCAGCCATGATCGCATTGAATGGCGGTGCTGGCTCGAAGGGCTGAATGGCCTACTCCTGCACCTATTGTCTATTGTCTATTGTCTATTTCGGACAATTTACAATTTTACCCAAGCCAATTAACCTACAAGACTGCACGTCTTTGGAGTGTGAGATGAAACCAGAGCACCCGGAGAAGATAATCAATGTTATTCACTTCACTTGTCAGTGGTCATAATGTTGTGGCTCATCGGTGTATACAACAATCAGTAATACAACATAATGTCAATTAAACTAGGTAACTAGACTTGAATGGTGCAAGACAAAGTATGTAATGCAACCTATATAAACCCACAGCAATTCATTGCTGAGATAGGATTGTGGTTAGGATCTTGATCTTCATCCATCCTCCCCAAATCTCCTGTTACTCCCTCATCACCAAAAGAAAGCCTGTCAGCCCCGGTCTTTTGACAGCTCTACATTAACTGCTCTGAGCACCAACATTAAGTCAATCTTCCTCTGGGAGCCATTAGACACTTGGAATGGATGATTAATGCCTTTCCCACTCAGTCATACACCCATGCGACTTCCCACCCAACAGCATGAACCCTACACAGCCCACCATCCCACTGCCACAGGCAGCTGTGGAGGCCAAGTCAATGGGTATTTTTAAAGTGGAGATTGGCAGGTTCTTGGTTAGTAAGGGTGTCAAAGGTTATGGGGAGAAGTCAGGAGAATGGGGTTGAGAGGGAAAGATTGATCAGCCATAATTGAATGGCGGAGCAGACTCGATGGGCTGAATGGCCTAATTCTGCTCCTTTGACTTATGAACCTAATGAGTTTGACAGATCCATAGCCACAGCAACAATGTTCTGCTCTCCATCAGCTTCTTCCCGATCTCCAAATTCGGTACAAAAATCAAACAAAATCTTTCAAAGATAATTTTGAAAAACTCAATTTTTTTAAACTACCCAAGATTTCTGTCTCCATGACAGTGGCAGAGCCTGGGTGATGACAGTGGTGGAGCTGGTGGAGCTGCTGCCTCACAGCAGTCGAGACCAGCTTCCACCATGGAATCGGGTGCTGGCTGTGCAGAGTTTGCACGTTCCCCCTCGGAATGCAGGAGTTTCCTCCAGCTGCCTCCCACATCCCAAAGACGTGAGGCCTAAGTAGTTAATTGGCCTCTCTAAATTGTCCCTAGTGCGTGGGATATGGGTGCGAATGTGGAATAACATAACTATTCTGAATGGATGATTGAAGGGGGGGGGGGGGGGTCGGCATGTACTCGTTGGGCCGAAGGGCCTGTTTCCATCCTGTACCTTCCAATCAATCAAAAATAACCTGTGACTCCTGGGGACTACGACACAGAACTGCAGTGGCCCTCAATCCTACTTCCTTTTAATATGAGCAAAGAAAACCCGAAAATAAAAAAACAGGAGCAGACCACGCGGCACCTTAACCTTGACCTGCCAATATGACTATGTCTAATCTACCCCAGCCCTTAATTCTTCTACTGTGCCAGTTCCCCACAGCACACAGTTCCTTAGACTTTCAATGCTCCATCTATCTTCACTTTAACTCATTCTAATGAACTCTAATGGCCAATTTCCTCCCACATTCCAAAGACACGTGGGTCTGCAGATTAATTAGCTTCTGTAAATCACTGCTACTGTGCAGCTGGATGAGAAAGTGGGATAAGATGGAACTAGTGTGAACGGGTGTCTGGTGGTCTGTATGAACTCGTTGGGCAAAAGAGGCAGTTTCTATGCTGGTTCTCTAAACTAAAATTATCATTGTGATTAAGCCTTTGTGGTGAAAATACCCAAGAACAACAGCTCTATCAGATTTTGTTTAATTTAAACTTTACTTTAGACTTTAGAGATAGAGCGTGGAAACAGGCCCTTCGACCCAACGATTCCGCACGACCGGCGATCACCCCCTACATTAGCAATATCCTACCGCACTAGGGGACAATTTACACTCTACAGAAACCAATTAACCTACAAACCTGTACACCTTTAGGGTGTGGGAGGAAACCGGAGCGCCCGGAGAAAACCTACGCAGTCGCAGGGAGACGTACAAACTCCGTACAGACAGCACCCGTAGGCAGGATCGACCCCGGGTCTGTGGGGCTGTAAAGCAGCAACTCTAACGATGCGCCACTGTGCCGCCCCTGTAGAAGCAAAAATCTACACAAACTTGAAATGACACTACATGCACACAGAATAGTATCAGGAACTATGCTGGCAGCATCTTGTGGCAGGATTTAAGAACTGCAGCAGTATATTCGATCTCTGATCTTAAACAGATAATCAGGACCCGTAACCTCTCAGTAATAGCTGGGAAGTTCTTGCCAGGAGGAGGATGGGCAGGCCAGAACTTTACTCACTTTACTCCTCGAACTGCAGGAGGACAAGGAAGGGGTGATCTTGTAGAGGTGTATCGGATCGTGAGGGCAATAGATTGGGTAGTTACACAGTCTTTTGCCCAGAGTAGGGAAATCAAGAACCAGAGGACACAGGTTTAAGGTGAGAGGGAAAGATCTAATAGGAACTTGAAGGACAACTTTTTCACACAGCGAATGGTGGGTATAAGCAATGGACTGTCAGAGGAGGTGGTTACAGCAGGAACTATAACAACATTTAAAAGACATTTGGACAGGTACATGGATAGGAAAGGCTTTGAGGGATTTGGGCAAGTTGGGGGCTGTTTCCATGCTGAATGGCTTTAGGACTCTATGACTCTTAAGTTCCATTGGTGAGTTTTCAACAGAACAATACCAGTACTAGATTATAACCATGAGCAATGAGCAATAGTCATTCAGAATGGGGCTTGTCTCGCTGCGCTCTGATGACTTGATACACGTTTTTAAAAAATATTAAATTGTAGCTGAGGAGAGGACGTTTTAAGGCACAGATCTCATTTTAGTTTCGGTGAGAGATGCAACGTGGAAACAGGCCCTTTGGCCCAGGCGAGTCCAGCCGACCACGATCACCCCTAGATTCGTTTTTTCCTACACATTAGGGACAATTTATACAAGGTAATTAACCTACAAACCTGCACATCTTTGGAGCGTGGGAGGAAACCAGAGCACCTGGAGAAACCCCATGCAGGTACAGGGAAAAAGTACAAACTCCATACGGACACACACAGTCAGGATGGAACCTGGGTCTCTGGCGCTGTAAGGCCGCAACTCTACCGTTGCGCCAATGTGCAACCAGGACCGAATTATAGGCCAAATAATATAAGACAGTCACTGGTAAATCCAGTTAAGAGAAGCTTCTTTTCTCATCAAGTAGTTTTGTAATCACATCGTGAATAAGATTTTACTAAATTGTATGCATCAAAAGAATTTCACTGTACCAACATGCATGTGACTATAAGATAGCATTGAACCACTGAGCCATTAAAGATGAGGTTGTGACACAAAAGGGCCTGATTCTCACTGTATCCCCAAAGTCTAAAGTCTAACATTCATATTCTGGACACTTCGCCAGAGCTAGGAAAGCAAGAATACAAAAAGAGACACAAAGTGCTGGAGTAATTGAGCAGGTCAGGCAGCATCTCTGGTGATGTCAAGTGAACAGCAGGGCATTTATACAAAGTTATACGCAGCACAATAGAAAGTTAGACGAACATCAGTCATTCTCTGCATGGAGCAACCCATTGTGTAGGAAAGAAGTGCAGATGCTGGTTTAAATCGAAAGTAGACACAAAATGCAAAAGTAACGCAGCGGGACAGGCAGCATCTCTGGAGAGAAGGAATGGGTGACGTTTCGGGTCTGAAGAAGGGTCTCGACCTGAAACATCACTCACTCCTTCTCTCCAGAGGTGCTGCCTGGCCCGCTGAGTTACTCCAGCATCTTGTGTCTAGCTTGGAGCAAGTCATTGTTTGAAGAAGGACCCTGACCTGAAACATTCCCTGGCCATTTCCTCCGTTGATACTACCTGACCCGTTGAGTTCTCCCTGCACATCTTTTCTGCTCAGGATTCCAGCACCTGCAGTTCCCTGTCTCTCCATTTTAATGCTCCCCTGCAAAATATTCTGAAGGTATGCCTACTTCGAAGAGGTTGTCCTCTCTCCAATGGGAGTTCTGTGAGACCCACTCTCACTGCTCCCGCTCTGTGACTGACTCCTGCTTCTCTCCTGCTCGCTGAACTTGACCTGGCCCTGATTCGCTGCCACAGCCATGTGTGTTTCCTCACAACTTACCTGCACCAACACACAAGTCTGAAGAAGGGACCCAACCCAGAACATCACCTATCCATGTCCTCCAGAGATGTTGCCTGACCCGCTGAGTTACTCCAGCACTGTGAGTCTTTAGTTGTAAACCAGCATCTGCAGATCTTTGTACCCACTTCCTGCATCGCAGGGTCTGAAGAAAGGTCCCGACCCGAAACGTCGCCTTTCCTTTTCCTCCACAGATGCTGCTTGACCTGCTGAGTTCCTCCACCACTTTGTGTTTTGCTCAAGGCTCCAACATTTGCAATACCTTGTGCCTCCTGTGAACCCACTGTTTGGGCTTAGTTGCCTCTCCTTGTAAGTGTGGACTTGTCCTCCATCTTGACTTAGTCAGTAGAAGTGAGGAACTGCAGATGATGGTTTACCAAGGAAAGACACAAATGTTGGAGTAACTCAGTGGGTCAGGCAGCATCCCTGGATGTTTCCCTGGTAAGGTTTCAGGTCAGGGCCCTTCTTCAGTCTGAAGAAGGGTCCCGACCGGAAACGTCATCAATCCAGATTCTCCAGGGATACTGCCTGACCTGCTGAGTAGCTCCAGCACCTTATGTCTTTCCTTAGGTCAGTCTTCCAGTTTTACAAAGAAATGATCTTAGATTGATTATACCA
This sequence comes from Rhinoraja longicauda, assembly GCF_053455715.1. Taxonomy (NCBI): domain Eukaryota; kingdom Metazoa; phylum Chordata; class Chondrichthyes; order Rajiformes; family Arhynchobatidae; genus Rhinoraja; species Rhinoraja longicauda. Next base: position 9,862,681 of record NC_135967.1, on the reverse strand, counting down.
ATTTTTTTGTCCTGCATACATTTTACTTCATCTTTGATTTTTGTGACATTTACATCATTACTTAATCATGAAATTGTAAGTATTTGTTGATGAAGCATAAGCAAGTTGCCATCCTGGTTTGCCACACTACTGCCAGGAATCTTTCATCCAAATTCATTTGGATGCATCTAAATCACTTTCAATGGTCGGGGTGGGGCAGCATGGTGGCATAGCAGTAAAGTTGCTGCCTTACAGCACCAGAGACCTGGGTACAATCCTGACTAACGGTTGTGCCTGTGTGGAGTTTGTACATTCTCCCTGTGACTGCGTGGGTTTTCTCCAGGTGCTCCGATTTCCTCCCACCCTCCAAAAACGTGCAGGTCTGCAGGTTAGTTGGCTCCTGTTAATTGTCCCGAGTGCGTCGGATAGAACGAACGTACAGGTGTTCGTTGGTTGGTGCGGACTCGGTAGGCCGAAGGGCCTGCTTCCACGCTGTATCTCTAAATTAAACGAAACTAAACGAAACTAAAATCTATCTCAGCTTGTGCCCTTCATGTGTGCTTACTCACACGATCAGCTTGGTAAAGGTTGAGTGATTATTGTGTCACGCAGTGGTGATAAAATTGTTACAACATGCAACAGCACTGACTAATCATTGATGGCTTCCAAATCTTTCAGAAGTTAGAAGGCAGATCTCAATGAAGAAGAGATGAGTGATTAGTTGCTACGTTTCAATTTCTTCCTGCCAACATCAAGCACCTATCCCGATCGAAATCAACAGAAGGCTGATAGCAATGGAATACATTAAGTAGGAGATCAACGCATCAGTCAGGAGAGCTAACAGACCCATGACTCTGCCTTAATGTTTTTTTTTAAATCAGACCAAGGCAGCACTGAAATTAAAGGTCTTACAGACGGACTTTCAACTTTGAGATCAAAGGGTAAGGGCTGACTAGATTACCTTGACGTCTGAATTTCTCAGGGTACATCTAGATTGTTTGAAACCCTAGCTGATTTGAAAGAGAAGAAACAATAAGTTAACTTTATTTTAAAAGCCCAGGGTACTCCGCTATCTCTTCCCTTAACCCTTTCTTGACCTTAAATTGTCTTCTTTAATGTAATTGTTAACGTCTCACACTTTGGCTAGCTTTTGCTCACCTGCCTTGTCTTGCTTCTTTTCTTGTGTATGAAGGAACCGCAGATGCTGGTTTAAACCAAAGATAGACACAACAGGTCAGTCTGAAGAAGGGTCTCGACCCGAAAGGTCACATATTCCTACTCTCCAGAGATGCTGCCTGTCCCGCTGAGTTACTCCAGCTTTTTGTGCCAATCTTTTGCTTATTTTCTTGTTTGACATTACTTCTACATAGAACACAGGAGTTCTCTGATGTTAAGTACTTTAGAACATAGAACATGGGACAATATTGCACAGAAACAGGCCCATTCGGCCCACATTATCTGTGCCGATGTTAAACTAACCTCCTCTGCCTGCATATGATCCATGTCCCTCCATTCCCTGCATGCAGGCAGACCTGGCAGTGAATGGATTTTGTTGGTTTTTCTATAGTTAAAAATTAGTTGCCTGGGAAGGGGAGCTTTGTGCATGTGTCCAGGCACTGATAGTCTGTCCAGGTGAGACAGAGGTTCACCTGCACCTCCTCCAACTTCATCTATTGTATCCGCTGCTCTAGATGTCAACTTCTTTACATCGGCAAAACCAAACGCAGGCTTGGCGATCATTTCGCTCATCACCTTCGCTCAGTCCGCCTTAACCAACCTGATCTCCCGGTGGCTGAGCACTTCAACTCCCCCCTCCCACTCCCAGTCTGACCTTTCTGTCATGGGCCTCCTCCAGTGCCACAGTGAGGCCCACCGGAAATTGGAGGAACAGCACCTCATATTTCGCTTGGGCAGCTTGCAGCCCAGCGGTATGAACATTGACTTCTCCAACTTTAGATAGTTCCTCTGTCCCTCTCTTCCCCTCCCCTTCCCAGTTCTCCCTCTATCTTCCTGTCTCCAACTATAGCCTTCCTTTGTCCCGCCCCCCTGACATCAGTCTGAAGTAGGGTCTCGACCCGAAACGTCACCCATTCCTTCTCTCCTGAGATGCTGCCTGACCAGCTGAGTTACTCCAGCATTTTGTGAAATAAATACCACTGATATATTGAACTCCTTTGCTGTTGATTACTATAGAACATTGAACAGTACAGCACAGGAACAGGCCCTTCAGCCCACAATATCCATACTGAACATGATGCCAAGTTAAATTAAACTCCTCGGCCTGCACGTGATCTCTATCCCTCCATTCCCAACACATCCACATGCCTTTCCAAAAGCCTCTTTCAGACCACTATCATGTCTGCCTCCACGACCATTCCTGGCAGCACATGCCAGGCACCCACCATCCTCTGTTTAAAAAACTGCCCTGCACATCTCCTTTAAACTTTGAACCTTTCACCTTAAAGCTATGCCCTCTCCTCTTTGACATTTCCACCCTGGGTAAAATGGTTCTGACTGTCTAGCCTATTTATATCTCTTGTAATTTTATAAACTTTAGACTTTAGAGATACAGTGTGGAAACAGGCCCTTCGGCTCACGGAGTCCACGCCAACAAACAATCCTAGCACTCGCACTGTCCTACGCACGAGGGGAAACTTTCAGAAGCCAATTAACTCACAAACCTGTACATCTTTGGAGTGTGGGAGGAAACCGGAGCAACCGGAGAAAACACACGGGGAGAACGTACAAACCTCCTTACAGACAGCACCCGTAGTCAGGATCGAACCTTGGTCTCGGGCGCTGTTAGGGAGCAACTCTAAAGCTGCACCACCTTCTATCAGGTTGTATTGCATTTTAGGGGCTATATAATGCAAGATATATTTGTTATGTTGCTGAACTCATAGATCCTGAAATTAAGCTGCAAAATATTCTTTGTGCTTGCAACCCTTCTCCTTCAATCAGATAATATTTCAGTGCAGATAATATTTCCGTCCGTGTCAAGTCACAACAGCAGAGGAATTTTATATTACTCTAAACAACTCATACTATTACATCCCAATATAATTTCAAAACTGTAATACATTGGGGAACTTAAGCTATTGAAGATATTAATGGCTGATGATATATGAAGCCATTTCAAACTAAAGCCTCTGTTCTTCCCTGTTTCTTCTCTCTCCACCCAGGCCACCCCATTGCTCACAAATACCTGCCCACGACAAACAGTTCGTCAGCTGCATTTAGGCAGTGTGCATTTCTCAGGGAATGATACGCCAAGCAGAGACACTAGGTGGTGACAGAGAATCACAGCTTGGGTCAGATTCGTTCCCTGCTTCCAAGGGGGGGGTCTCAATCCGAGAGCCCCCTTTCCCAATGGCTGATCGAAGCCATCGGTCCTTGTTTGTCGGGTCTGCCCGCCAAAACAAATCACACAACAGAAAGAGGGAGAGGGAATGAGGGAGAGTGGGGGAGTGGGAGGGAGGAAGAGGGAGAGAGAAAGAAGGAAAAAAGGAAAGAGGGGATGAAAAAGGAAAGAAACAAAAAAGGAAAGAGGAATGGAAGAGGAAAGAAGGAAGGGAGGGATGGAGGGATGGATGGATGGATGGATGGATGGAGGGAGGGAGGGAGGGAGGGATAGAAGGAAGGAGGGAGGGAGGGAGGGAGGGTGGGAGGGACGGAGGGAGGGAGGGAGGGAGGAAAGAAACGAATTTTCATTTATGTTGCCCCCTTCACTGACAATAAGAATCCACAAAATGGTTGACCACATAAAAACGGGGAAGAAACTCTGAGAATATCATGTTTGCGATCGTATGTATGTAAGCTGCAGTATTCATATAAACGTTCTACCGCTGCAGTCTGCAATCACTGGGATTGAAGTCTGTCCACTTGCATTAAATATGTTAAGCAGTGCGAGGCGATCCACTTCTGCCATTCTGTTCAGTGGAACTGGTTTCTGATTCTGATCAGAAACTGCCGCCACTAAGCATGAATCAGCGAGTCAGTACAGTAGTAAAACGATCCTTTGAGCGCTAAAAATCTCTTAGAAACATAAAATCTGTGAGGTGGAATTTCCTGCAAAGTGCGCAAAGGGAAATTGCAACCACTAATGGTTTCATGCTGTGGATAGCAATTTACATCACACCTGAGTGCATAATGTGCTCTGCATTCAGGACTGAAGGACAACATTAAAGTAGATATTGTTCTGTGAAAGTGGAAAATATTTGAAGCCACACGACCAATATTCATGAACATTAAGGGTGGCATTTTTAATAAATTGCAGTTGTGGAATCATTCCAATTCCATTGATCCGTAACATAATTCTGTGGAAAAACAACAGAGAGGTAGCATAGGTATTACTGAGGACATTAAAATGAAATTGATTCTCAAAACATCCAAAAAAAAGTGATGGCACAAAAAACTGCTGATGCTGGAATCTCAAGCAAAACAGAGTGTTGGAGGAACTCAGCGGGTCAAGCAGCATCTGTGGAGGGAATAGACAGGTGACAGAGTGGCACGGTGGCGCAGCGGCAGAGGTGCTGCTTTACAGCCCTTGCAGCACTGGAGACCCGGGTTCGATCCCGACTACGGGTGCTGTCTGTTCGGAATTTGTACGTTCTCCCCGTGACCGCGTGGGTTTTCTCCGAGATCTTCGGTTTCCTCCCACACTCCAAAGACATAGAGGTATGTAGGTTAATTGACTTGGTATAAATGTAAATTGTCCCTAGTGTGTGTAGGATAGTGTTAGTGTGCGGGGATCGCTGGTCGGCACGAATTTGGTGGGCTGAAGGCCTGCTTCCGTGCTGTATCTCTAAACTAAACAAATCTAAACATTCTGGGCTCAGGACCCTTCCATCTGGGAAGCAACGGTTATTTTCTTTCTTGCTGCACTTGGAATGTTGAGCGTAAACTTGGACTGCTTGTGAAATGGCAAGAAAAATGGCGTAAAAACATGGCACCTCTCGCATGCAGGATTAGTTTAGTTTAATTTCGAGATACAGCACGGAAACAGGCCCTTCGGCCCACCAAGTCCGCGCTGACCAGCAATCCCCGCACACTAACGCTACCCTACACACACTAGGGGACAATTTACATTTTTACCCAGCCAATTAACCTACAAACCTGTAAGTCTTTGGAGTGTGGGAGGAAACGGAAGATCTCGGAGAAAACCCACGCGGTCACAGGGAGAACGTACAAACTCCGTACAGACAGCACCCGTAATCGGGATCGAACCCGGGTCTCCGGCGCTGTAAGTGCTGTAAGGCAGCAACTCTCCCACAGTGCCACCGTACCAACGCGATAGTAGAGTATTTCTGTACAATTTCTTAACTGGGGATGTGCTTAGGCATGGCAATACTCTACTGGACTGTTTGTAAGCAAAGAATTTCATTGTGTATTTGCACTCTACATATGTGACACTAAAAGCACTTTTTAAAAAAATTATTGAAGGAAAGATACAATACGGCTGGCATTACATTCCCCTCCATTTTTGTTTTTATATATAACAACAAAATAACCCTCACCCACCCTCCCTGGACACCCCTTGGCAGCTGATGTGTTCACAATACAACATATCACAGATACAAATGCACACTTTAACAGCAAAGCCTCTCCATTCGTCCAAGGTCAGGCCCATACATACCCACAGCCTACCAGATGGTTCAGAATACACTGTAGGGACACAGGGATTGGTCCAGACCATCGAACCCTCTGATTGGTAGAAGGGGTGAGGAGGTGCGCAGGTAAAGGGACTGGGCAGTCTCGTTTAGTCCTCCGAAGGAGACAGTAAGATTTATGGTTGTCTGTCGTTTGGTGCGTTGATTGTCACGGTTGTTAATGATATAATAAACGTCTACCTCAACGTACTTCGCCTACGACTCGCCATAGAGGTGACCCCGACGTGATCACAGATCACCAAGATGTCCCATCGGGAGGCATCGACGCCAAACGCAGTCGGCGTTCATCTGCCCCCGTTCTGGGCCCACCAACCACGCCTGTGGTTCGCCCAAGCGGAGGTACAGTTCCACCTCCGGGGAATACAGTAGGACGCGACCCGAATCTACCACCTACTGAGCGTCTTGCCGTCGGAAACGTCCGCACGGGTCGCACAGTATGTCACCGACCCGCCAGAAACCGATAAGTATGCGGGCCTCAAGTCGCTGCTGCTGAAAACCTTCGGGCGCAGCCAACAACAGCGGGCCAGCACACTCCTGCACTTACCTGAGCTCGGGGACCGACCGCCGTCGGTCCTCATGACGGAGATGATGACTCTAGCGGGAGAACACACCAAATGCCTCATGTTCGAGGAGGCATTCCGCGAAAAGATGCCAGAGGACGTCCGCGTAGTCCTAGCAGACGTTACTTTCGGGGACCCGATGGATTTCGCAGAAAAGGCGGACGCGCTGGTCGCGGCAAAGGCGAGGCGCCCCGGGTCAGTAAATCGGGTTTCAACACAGGTGAGCGACCGACCGCGCGGCCAAGATGGCGCCCATCCGCCCGCCACTTTTCAAAAAGCCCGCCAAGCTGCTACGTCGACGGTGGCCATTTTGAAACAGGCCCGCGACACAGAAACACACCAGCGCGGCTGGTGTTTCTTTCATAGAAGATGGGGAGCAGCGGCACGCAACTGTAGAAGCCCCTGCACATTCTCGGGAAATGCCTCGGCCGATCAAATGTAGAGGCAATCTCGATCGGCCAGAACCATCGCCTCTACCTGGCGGAGCAACATATGGGTACCGTTTTCCTCGTGGACACCGGGGCGATCGTCAGCACGATCAGGTAAGACCGGCCCCCCACTCATTGCGGTCAACGGCAGCCCTGTCCGTACCTACGGAACACGGGACATGTCCCTGTCCTTTGGTTCCAAGACCTACAACTGGACTTTCATCATCGCAGATGTAGGCCAGGCAATCCTGGGCGCGGAATTCCTTTGGGCTTTCTCGTTAATCCCTGACGTCCGCGGGAAGACCCTGCAGCCGTCGTCCAGTAGCGTTGACCCCCCCGCTCCTTCGTGTCATCCAGCCCGACCGTCCAGGCCGTCACTACGACCTCCGACCCGTTTGCTGCGATACGCGCTGATTTCCTGGAGCTCCTAGTCCAGCGATTCGACACACCTGCCACCAAGCACGGAGTCGTGCACCATCACTACGGAGGGACCGCCTGTTTTCGCCCGAGCCCGATGCCTACCGCCTGATAAGCTGGCAGTCGCTCGCGAAGAGTTCCTCACTTTGGAACGACTGGGGATCATACGCCCGTCAGACAGCCCGTGGGCCTCACCATTACACATGGTCCCAAAAGCATCTGGGGGGTGGAGACCATGTGGCGATTACCGACGCCTGAACGCCATCACCACGGCCGACCGATACCCGATCCCGCATATTCAGGATTTTTCTGCCAGCCTAGAGGGTGCCACGGTTTTCTCAAAACTGGACTTAGTCCGAGGGTATCATCAGATCCCGGTTCGCCCTGCAGACATTCCTAAGACCGCCACAATCACCCCGTTCGGGCTTTTTGAGTGGCTGCGGATGCCTTTCGGCCTCAACAACGCCGCCCAGGCGTTCCAACGTCTCATGGATCATGTGGGTCGGGGTATGCCTTTTGTGTTCATATATCTAGACGATATTCTCGTGGCAAGTCGGTCGGCTCACGAACACCGGTCCCACCTGCGCTCCATATTCCAAAGGTTGCAGGACCACGGTCTGATCCTACACCCGTCCAAATGCCAATTCGGACTATCCTCAGTAGATTTCCTGGGCCATAGGATCACACAGGCAGGGGCCGTTCCCTTGCCAGAGAAGGTGGCTGCTATCCGCTCTTTTCCCCGCCCCGACACTATCAAAGGGTTACAAGAGTTTGTAGGCATGGTGAATTTTTACCACCGCTTCGTCCCGGCGGCAGCCCGGATCATGCGTCCCCTTTTCCAATGCCTCGCGGGTAACCCCACCGAGCTCGTGTGGTCCCCTGCTGCCGACACGGCTTTCGCGGCAGTCAAGCTGGCCCTCGCGAACGCCACCATGCTCGTCCACCCGCGCTCCTCTGCCCCCACCGCCCTCACCGTCGATGCCTCCGGCGTGGCGGTGGGGGGCGTCTTAGAACAGCAGGTTAACGGCCTCTGGCACCCTTTGGCGTTTTTCAGCCGCCAGCTCACTGGCCCCGAGATAGCTTACAGTGCCTTTGATCGGGAACTCCTGGCCCTCTACCTAGCGATCCGTCATTGTCGCTATTTTTTAGAGGGCCGCTTTTTCGTGGCGTTCACCGACCACAAGCCACTGACGTTTGCTTTTTCGAAGGTTTCCGATCCGTGGTCGGCCCGCCAGCAGAGACACCTCACTTACGTTTCGGAATTTACCACCGACGTTCGGCACATTGCGGGTAAACTAAACGCCATGGCGGATGCCCTGTCCAGACCGGCGGTTTCCCCGGTTGCCGAGGTAAGTTCAGGGGTGGATTTTCAGGAGCTCGCAGAGGCTCAGCGCCTGGAAGACACCCCCTCCCTGTACCCCCACACCACCTCGGGGTTGCGGTTGGCACAGGTAGCCTGTGGTCCCACGCGTATTAAACTCTGGTGCGACGTTTCCCTGCCGCGCACCCGACCAGTAGTACCCACTTGCATGCGGCGCCAGGTTTTTGACACTATTCACGGCCTTGCACATCCGTCCATACGGGCCACTTCAGCTCTGATTGCGGCTCGATTTGTCTGGCACAGGCTGCTGAGGCAGGTGGCCGCCTGGGCCCGCTCCTGCATTCCGTGCCAAACCTCCAAGGTACACCGGCACACTCGGCCCCCCGTCCAGCAGTTCATGGTCCCCGCAGTCCGATTCCTCCACATCCATGTGGATCTCGTCGGCCCGTTACCCCACTCCAGGGGCTACACCCACCTCCTCACGGTAGTCGAGCGGTTCACCCGGTGGCCAGAGGCCCTCCCGTTGTCCGACATCTCAGCAGCCTCCTGCGCGCGGGCTCTGGCGCTAAATTGGATTGCCCGTTTCGGCGTCCCGGACGTCATCTCTACCGACCGGGGCGCCCAATTCACCTCATCCCTGTGGGTGGCTCTGACTCAACTGTGCGGGTCCCGATTACAACAAACCACCGCCTATCACCCCCAGGCCAACGGGATGGTGGAGCGGTTCCACAGGCAGCTTAAAGCGTCCCTCACTACCCGCCTGTCCGGCCCCGACTGGGCCGACCAGCTCCCATGGGTTCTCCTGGGTATCCGCACGGTTCCGAAGCACGATCTCGGAGCTTCCTCGGCAGACCTGGTCTATGGCTCGCCCCTGCGGGTACCGGGCGACGTTCTCCCCCGATGTTCCACCCCCCCCTCCCTCCAGGCCAGCACTCTTAGCCGCACTCCGAGCGCGGGTGGGATCCCTGGCCCCGGTCCCTGCTTCTCGTCACGGGGATCCCCCTTCACACGTCCCGCCGGCTTTGGGCGACTGCGAGTTCGTTTTCCGGCGTATCGATGCCCACCGTCCCCCGTTCCGGCCAGTTTACCAGGGTCCGTTCAGGGTAGTGAAGAGAGGCACAGTCACCTTCACGTTAGAAGTGGGTACACAACAAGAGGTCGTCTCGGTGTCCCGCCTCAAGCCTGCTTATTTAGATCCAGACCAGCCCGTCACAGCGGCTCAACCTCCTCGCCGGGGCCGCCCTCCGGCCGCGGCTCCCGTACAGCAGTTTTCCCCCTCGCTGCCCCCGTTCGGGACCCCGCTTCCCCCGGTCTCTTTGCCACTGCCGCCTCTGGCTCCGGCAATTTCCCCTCCTCCCGCGGTGCCGGTTTCCCCGCCCCCACCCCCGGCAGGGCCCCCCTCTCCTCTCCGCACCCGCTCCGGTCGGGTGGTCCGGGCACCTGCCCGGTACCGCACCGAGGGTTCTGGTGGGGGGGTCATGTAGGGACACAGGGATTGGTCCAGACCATCGAACCCTCTGATTGGTAGAAGGGGTGAGGAGGTGCGCAGGTAAAGGGACTGGGCAGTCTCGTTTAGTCCTCCGAAGGAGACAGTAAGATTTATGGTTGTCTGTCGTTTGGTGCGTTGATTGTCACGGTTGTTAATGTTATAATAAACGTCTACCTCAACGTACTTCGCCTACGACTCGCCATAACACCCTCATTCATTATGCACCAACCGTCCTGTGAGGTAATCAACACTTGTGTAAACAGAAAATAAGTAAATAAATAAAAGTAAAACATATTTAAAGGCAGATCCCCAGCGACAATCAAGTGCCCTCGGTCAGCGGATAATTCTTTTAGACTCTCAAAGGTTTGACAAAAAGGCTTCCCATTTTGAACAAAGCTTTTTCACAGATCCCCTCAGTGTAAATTTGATCTTTTATAGTTTTAGAACTACGTTTTCTAGTTTTAGAACATTACATCCTCCAGCCAAGCCGTACCAGATGGAGGAGTTGTAGATTTCCAGACCAACAAAATTCTCCGACGAGCCAAAAGTGATGTGAATGCAATGATGTCAGACTGGTTTGCATTTAAACCCAAAGTTCCATCTGTGACGCCGAATACAGCTACAAGCGGGCAAAACTAAAAACACTATTGAACCATTGAAACGTTAGTAAGGGCATCAAAGGTTACGGGAAGAAGGCAGGAGAATGGGGTCGAGAGGGAAAAATAGATCGAATGGTAGATGACTTGGGCCAAATGACCTAACTTTGCTCCTATGTCTTATGGTCTCCTGGTCTATTGCCCTAGATTAGGGAATGATAATGAACTAAGGCACATTCAGAAATTATAAAGCAGTGCAAAAGTTCTGGTGAATTTGAGGTTAAAATGGATAGCAATATTAAAAATTAAAAATCATTTAAGAAATAAATCAATACAAAAAAAAACTTTGCTAGTGAACTAAAAGAAAGGAAATCAACAAAACAAAAACAGCTAAACTTTTTTAATAACATAGAAACAAAGAACTGCAGATGCTGCTTAATACACAAAAGGACACAAAGTGCTGGAGTAACTCAGCAGGTCAGGGAGTGTGGAAATGAGGAATGCAGAGCCAGTTCTATCTTACTTGTTTGCTCGGGCCACTGGACTTTGCATGAGCTTTGATAGATCTGGCTCTGCGTTCCTCATCTCCACAGGAGCATCTTTGGAGAACATGGATAGGTTTCAGGTCCGACTGAAGTAGAGTCTCATAGAAACATAGAAACATAGAAAATAGGTGCAGGAGTAGGCCATTCGGCCCTTCGAGCCTGCACCGCCATTCAATATGATCATGGCTGATCATTCAGCTCAGTAGCCTGTACCTGCCTTCTTTCCATACCCCCTGATCCCTCTAGCAAAAAGGGCCACATCTAACTCCCTGTCTCGACCCTGCTAAGTTACTCGAGCACTTTGCGTCTTCTTAATAATAATGGTTGAGCAATTCCTCGTAAGAAAGTGGGTGAAACGTTCCCAGTGAGAAGTTGGGAACACGATCAGCTCAGCTGCAATCCTATTGAGTGGCAGAGCAGGTGCGAGGAGCAATATGGTTGCTGTTAGTCCTAATTTGTAGGTTCACCTTTACAAATTATGCTCATCAATTACCTTTCTAACAGAACTCCACGACCTTCAAAAGGAAGTCAGACATTGCTTGCTCCACAGCCCTGACCATATCAATGAGCCTGGTGATAGTGAAGGAGGTTATACACACTGATTTATAATTTCCAGCACCTCTCCGACTTCCACGCTGTAGTGCAAAGGCACAGGGTCAAAGATGGACTGGATGGCATTCAATGAATCAGCAGCAGATTCCAACAACAATTGCCCTCCACAAGAAAGAACAATCAGACAGTTATTTTTGCATTAAGGTTGTAGTTTATAATCCACAATGGAAAAGGGTTGTTATTTAAAATGGAAAGTGACAGCCATTATCCGTAATCTGATCAAGATCGCCATCTATACTTTTCTAAGTATAGACACAAGGAACTGCTGCTTTACAAGATAAAAAGACAGAAAGTGTTGCAGTAACGTAACAAGACAGGCAGCATCTCTGGAGAACGTGGATAGTTGACACTTTGGGCCAAGACCCTTCTTCAGACAGAATATGTCCTATCCATGTTCTCCAGAGATGCTGCCTGAGTTACTCCAGCACTTTGTGTCCTCTTTTCTAAGTATAAACTGTTAATGAATAGAGGAAAAATGCAGGGGTGATCTGTTAGTGATGTACCAAATCATTACTGGTGGAGAGAAGGTTGATAGAAGGAAATTGGTCTGACTGGTGGATGGGTCAAGGATTGTGGGTACAGTCAAGGCTTTTCTGCGATGGTAGGTTCTGGGACAGTATACTGCCATCTCTAAAAAGTCAAATGTCATTTTCGATTTCCAGCAATGTGACTTACATGTATATTATTTTTATTTAATGGTTTAAAGATACATCATGGAAAGAGTCCCTTCAGCCCACCGAGTCCACATCAATCATTGATCACCCGTTCACACGAGTTCTACGTTATCCCACTTTCTCATCTCATCCTCGTGAAGGGTGATCTTATAGAGGTGTGCAAATCATGAGGGGAATAGATAGGGTGAATGCACAGTCTTTTACCGAGAGTAGGGGAATGAAAAACCAGAGAACATTGGTTTAAGGTGAGAGGGGAAAGATTTAATAGAAACCTCAGGAGCAACCTTTTGCTCAGAGGGTGGTGAGTATATGGAATGAGTTTCCAGAGAAGGTAGTTGAGGCAGGTACTATAATAGCATTTTAAAGGCACTTATATTTGTATGGAGAGGACAGGTTTAAGAGCGATATGGGCCAATCATGGACAAATGGGACCAGCTTAGATGCTGCATTTTGGTCAGCATGGATGAGTTGGGCCAAAGGGCGTGTTTCCATTCTGTATGACTCTATGGACACAGAGTGCTGGAGTAAAGCAGCAGGTTCAGCAGCATCTTTTCAACCAGAGGAGACAGGCACTCAGTATAACTGGACTTTGGCATTTCAGCATTTCTGAAATGTCCTCTTCCTTCAGGAATTGTGCCATGGATGGTGGAAGCCACATGTGCATTTTCCCCATTTCTCACAAGGGGATGGAGGGGCCAAAGCCTCTAGCTTTACATTTCCCTCCTCTTCTCCCTTTATCTGACACCCTATTGTCTGCTTTTCACCTCTATTCTTTGTCACTTACTCCACCTATCTGCCAATCATAACCCCCCCCCCCCCTCTCATCTGTATCCATCTGTCACTTGCCAGGCTTTGTCTCATCGCCATCTCTCTTTCCCACTCTTTCCCTCCCACTCGCCCACTAGAGCCAGTCTGAAGAAGGATCCTGACCCAAAATGCCACCTATCCATTCCTTCTACAGCTGCTGCCTGGCCCGATGAGTCCCTCCAGCACTTTGTGCTTTGCTCAATTCTTCAGCATCTGCATCTCCTTATGTATCCCTATCCCATTGCAGAATCACAATGTCTTCATCACCACAGGCTTGAAAAGCTTGCATATTGTTCCCTCTTCTAACTCATTAACATGAGAGTGGTGAGTCTGTGGAATTCTCTGCCACAGAAGGTCGTTGAGGCCAGTTCATTGGCTATATTTAAGAGGGAGTTAGATGTGGCCCTTGTGGCTAAAGGGATCGGGGGGTATGGAGAGAAGGCAGGTACAGGTTACTGAGCTGGATGATCAGCCATGATCATGTTGACTCCTGCACCTATTTTCTATGTTTCTATGTTTCTAATATAAGTTGTGAACAATCGAGGTCCAGAAACAAATTCCTAGGGTACATCACTACTTATACACTTCAAGTCTGAAAAGGACCCATTTGTTCCAAGTCTTTTTATAATGAATGGTAGGGCCCTGGGGAGTGTTGTAGAACAGAGTTATCTAGGAGTGCCGGTACATAGTTCCTTGAAAGTGGTGTCTCAGGTACATGGGGTGGTCAAGAGGGCTTTTGGTACAATGGTCTTCATCAGTCAGAGTATTGAGTATAGAACGTTAGGACGTTATGTAACAGCTGTAAAGACGTTGGTGAAGCAACACTTGGGAGTACTTGTTCAGTTTTGGTCACCTTGTTATAGGAAGGATGTCATTAATCCGGTAAATCTGCCAGCATTTGAGGGCCTGAGCTATAGGGAGAGGTTGACCAGGCTAGGACTTTATTCCTTGAAGCACAGGAGGATGAGGGGTGATCTTATAGAGGTGTATAGGATCATGAGAGGAATAGATAGGGGTGAATGCATGGAGTCTTTTACCCAAAGTAGGGGAATCAAGAACCAGGGACAAAGGTTTAAGGCTAGAGGGTTTTGGCAACATCATCGTAAATTTTCTATGCTTTCTTTCCAGCTTAACAACATCCTTCTTATAGCTGGATGACCAAAACTGAACACAATACTCCAAATGGGGTAGACACAAAATGCTGGAGTAACTCAGCGGGACAGGCAGCATCTCTGGAGAGAAGGAATGGGTGACGTTTTGGGTCAAGACCCTTGTTCAAACTGATCAACTGCGGCCTCCAAGTGTGGCCTCAACGATGTCTTGTACAACTGTTACGAAAAACCAACCAGGACGAGCACAATGGAGTGAATGGACTGAAACCTCAAAACATAGTGGGCCACGGAGCCAGCAGCAGATGGTCCGGCGAGCCGTGGCCTATAGGGGGCGCTGCCAAGCCGCCCCCTGCTCATCTCCCGAAGACCAGAGACCAGAGAGAAAGGAGCCACTGATGATGGACACAAGGAGCAAGGCCTGCAGGAGAGTCAACCCGGGACCTGGCCTTCCACACCCTCAAGGTCAGCTGCGGGAGGCGCACCAGGGGCACAGAGGTGGACGTGTGATGGGAGGGATGTCGGTTCACTGGACGATCCACACCTCCAAGGGAGGCGATGGCTGGAGGCCCTGAAGCTCGCCTGGATCGGGCGCCGCTCATAAGACCTAGAGCACGGACCGGACTTTGAAAATGGCACCAAAACAAGGTGCCTCTTGCATATGTCTCAGTAGATTATTTCTGTACCCTTTGCTAATCGGGGATTGTGCTTGTAAGGTATGGCAATACTTTGCGCAACTGTATGCAAATAAAAGTCACTGCGCGTTTGCACATGTGACTATGAAGCACCATTGACCATTGACTCTTGACCATTGACCTTTGACCATTGACCATTGACCTTCTTGCTGTGGAATGGGGTGATTCTACAATGTCCATCCCAGCCAAAGGAGGACACAGGTCTGATGAAAGCAAAACCTCTCTGTTTCAAAGCGTTACAGGGCAGCACAATGACACAACAGTAGAGGTGCTGCCTTACAGCCCTTACAGCACCAGAGACCCCGATTCAATCCCGACTACGGAGTTTGTACGTTCTCCCTGTGACCGCGTGGGTTTTTCTCCGAGATCTTCGGTTTCTTCCCACATTCCAAAGACACACAGGTTTCTAGGTTAATTATATTGATAGAAATGTAAATTGTCCCGGGATAGTGTTAAGGTGTGGATCGCTGGTCGGCGCAGACTCGGTGGGCCGAAGGGCCTGTTTCCGCGCTGTATCTCTAAACTAAAGTAAACTAAACTAAACTACAAAATCTGGCACCCATGACTGCTGCTAACTTTCTCCACAGCTAAATTTCCCTTTGAAGAACCAGGCCTGCGGAATAATTCCTTCATCGTGCGCACATTGCTGTGTAGTTACACAAGAGATTGTTTTATATTTGGAATCCACTGCAACATGAATAGTTTTTTTTAAGCAGCTCTTGTCATTATATTGAAAATGCTTTGCGTTACATTTGACAACATGATATCCAAATCAATAAAAGTGTTCTGCTGGTCATGAAACAAGCTGAATCCGTAAGAAAATTACCCACCTATTCTGTATTGCCAATTTGACTTCTACTTGCAACCTATATTGAGGGCCCAGTTTGAGTCATAGAGTCATACAGGATTGAAACAGCCCCTTTGTCCCAACTGTCCCACACCAACATGTCCCATCTAAACCAGTCCCACTTGCCTGCATTTGGCCCATATCCCTCTAAACCTGTCCTATCCATGTACCTGTCAAATTGCTTCTTAAACATTGCAATAGTCCCTGCCTCAACTACCTCCTCCGGCAGCTCGTTCCATGCACCCACCAACCTTTGTGTGAAAAAGTTACCCCTCAGATTCCTATAAAATCTTTTCCCCTTCACTCTCAACCTATGCTCTCTGGTTCTCAATTCCCCTACTCTGGGCAAGAGACTCCATGTGTCTACTCAATCTATTCCTCTCATGATTTTATACACCTCTGTGAGATCACCCCTCATCCTCTTGCGCTCCAATGAATAGAATCCCAACCTGCTCATCCTCTCCCTGTAGCTGAGACCCTCGAGTCCTGGCCACATCCTTGTAAATCTTCTCAGCACTGTGCCAATAAGTGACAATAAAGCAATATTGACCATTCTAACAAGACACAATGTTATTTAAATTCAAATTATGATATCAACTTAATTCATTTTGCCAAATTAGGTTAATTATTCAAGTACTAGTTTGCCATTTATATGTAGATGAGACAAATATTTCCTTTAAATGGAAGAAGGTCTTTTGTCCCATTGAATTCATCCCAACTCTCAGGGCATTCCCATTCCTCTGTAGTTTTCCCCAACAGTCCATCCTCTCCACAACATCCCACTTCCCCGACTTCCGATTCTTCCACTCATCAAGACACAAGGGACAATTAACCTTTTAAATAGCACATATTCAGAACGTGGAACACCCGAACGCCACATGAAAGGATTCTTGTTTTGTCTATGCCCTCACAGAACGTGGGCGTAGCGGGCAATACCAATGTTTATTGTCCATCCCTAATTGTCCCTGGGTGGAGGAGGCAGTTAAGTATCAATTTCGTAACACAGCTGGTAGTGCTGTTACCTCATAGTGCCAGAGACCCGGGTTCGATCCTGACCTCAGGTGTTGCCTAAGAAAAAGTTTGTACGTTCTCCCTGTGACCACATAGGTTTCCTCTGGGTGCTCCTGTTTCCGCCCACATGCAGGTTTGTAGGTTAATTGGCCTCTGTAAATTGCCCTTGGTGTGTAAGTGCGTAAAAGTTGGATAGCATAGAACTAGCGTGAACATGTGATCGATAGTCAGCATGGACTCGATGGGCCGAAGGGCCTGTTTCCATGGCTGCTAGTCCAATAACATGACTGCTATAAAAAGACATATAGTGCTGGAGTAACTCAGCGAGTCAGGCAGCATCTCTGGAGAACATGTTCTTTTTTTGTACACAGTTCCTGCACCTATTGTCTATTGTCTATTGTTCCATGTGTCAACATGACTTTGATGCTATTCTAACACTCAATACAAGTACTGTATGGCTGCTAAGGATAGACGCAAAATGCTGGAGTAACTCAGTGGGTCAGGCAGCATCTCTGGAGAAAAATAATAGGTGATGTTTTGGGTCGGAAAGGTTCTTCAGATTCTAGTCTATCTGCTGTGTTTATGTTCCTTGGGTGTGGAACAGGGCTGAATTGTTGCCTGTGGCATATTTGTGACGTGATATTAACCTATGGTGATGTTGGAATACTCATGTCCCAGATAAGATTGCATGTCCCTGTTTAGTTTTATTTTAGAGATAGAGCATGGAAACGGACCCTTCAGTTCACTGAGCCCATGCCGACCAGCGATCGATCACCTGTTCACACTAGTTCTATGTTATCCGACATTCCCATCCATTCCCTACACACTAGGGGTACTTTAGAGGTAAATTAGTATACAACCCTACACATCTTTGGGATGTGGAGGGAAACCAGAGCACCCGGAAAAAACCCACACGATTACAGTGAGAACGTGAAAACACAGCATCCGAGGTCAGGATCGAACCCAGCAGGCAGTGAAGAAAACTAATGGCATGCTGGCCTTCATTGCGAGAGGATTTGAGTTTAGGAGCAAGGAGGTCCAACTGCAGTTGTACAGGGCCCTGGTGAGACCACACTGTACTGGAGTATTGTGTGCAGTTTTGGTCTCTGAATTTGAGGAAGGACATTACTGCTATTGAGGGATGGTTCGTAGGTTCACCAAGGTTAATTCCCGGGATGGTGGGACGGACATATGATGAAATAATGGGTCGACTGAGCTTGTATTCACTGGAATGTAGAAGGATGAGAGTGGATATTATAGAAACATATAAAATTCTTAAAGGATTGGAGAGGCCAGAAGCAGGAAAAATGTTCCCGATGTTGGGGGAATCCAGAACCAGGGGTCACAGTTTAAGAATAAGGGGTCGGCCATTTATAACTGAGATGAGGAAAAACCTTTTCACCCAGAGAGTTGTGAATCTGTGGAATTCTCTGCCACAGAAGGCAGTGGAGACCAATTCACTGGATGTTTTCAAGAGAGAGTTAGATATAGCTCTTACGGCTAAAGGAATCAAGGGATAAGGGGAAAAAGCAGGAACGAGGTACTGATATTAGATAATCAGCCATGATCATATTGAATGGCTCGAAGAGCCAAATGGCCTACTCCTGCACCTATTTTTTTTCTGTCTGTATGGAGTTTGTATGTTTTCTTTGTCACCACGTGTGTTTTCTCTGGGTTCTCTGATTTCCTCCCACACTCCAAAGATGTGCAGTTTTGCAGGTTAATTGGCTTCAGTAAGTTGTAAAATTGTCCCTAGTGTGTAGGATGCTGTTAGTGTATGCTGGTCGTCATGGACTCGGTGGGCCGAATGGCCTGTTTCCGCACGGTATCTCTAAAGTCTAAAGTCTAAAATCTGGAACTCTTTTCACCCAGAGAGTTGTGAATCTGTGGAATTCTCTGCCACAGAAGGCAGTGGAGGCCAATTCATTGGATGTTTTCAGGAGAGAGTTAGATTTAGCTCTTAGGGCTAAAGGAATCGAAGGATATGGGGAGAAAGCAGGAAAGGGGTACTGATTTTGGATAATCAACCATGAATGGCAGTGCTGGCTCGAAGGGCCGAATGGCCTACTCCTGCACCTATTTTCTATGTCTCTGTTTCTATGTCTCTGGCGCTGTGAGGCAGTGGCTCTACCAGCTGCATCACTATTTGATAAAGAAGAGGCAAATTTTCCTCATGTCCAACTTAAAATTCAGCCTTCAACCAACACAACCAACCCCAATTAGCTTGCCTTCATCTCAGTGATTTATATGGAATTTAATGTTTGCAAATTGAATGCCAAAATGTCTGTAAATTAACTGTGACTGAAATTCAAAAGTGATTCATTGGTTTTGCACAATGCTCTGGGGAACTAAATAAATGCATGTCCTGCTTCTGTGTTACATTAGAGCTCTGTATCAGAGAGTCACAGAGTCATTCAGTGTGGCAACAGGCTCTTCAGCCCAACTCGCCCATGCCGACCAACATGTCCCATCCACACTAGTCCCACCTGCCTGGTCCACATCCTTCTAAACCTATCTGATCCATGTATCTGTCCAAATATTTTTCAAACATGATAGTACATGCCACAACTTCCTCCTCTGGCAACTTGTTCCATATACCTACCACCTTTTGTCTGCAAAACCTGCCCCTCGGGTTCTATTTAAATCTTTACCCCCTCAACTTAAACCAAAGTCCTCTGGTTCTTGATTCTCCTACTCTGGGTAAAAGACTCTGTGCATTTACCCTATTTATACACCTCTATAAGATCACCCCCTCATCCTCCGAGAAATCCTTGCGCTCCGAGGAATAAAGTCCTGGCCTGCCCAACCTCTTATAATAAACGTATAAGATTATTAAGGGGTTGGACACGTTAGAGGCAGGAAACATGTTCCCAATGTTGGGGGAGTCTAGAACAAGGGGCCACAGTTTAAGAATAAGGGGTAGGCCATTTAGAACGGAGATGAGGAAAAACCTTTTCAGTCAGAGAGTTGTGAATCTGTGGAATTCTCTGCCTCAGAAGGCAGTGGAGGCCAATTCTCTGAATGCATTCAAGAGAGAGCTAGATAGAGCTCTTAAGGATAGCGGAGTCAGGGGGTATGGGGAGAAGGCAGGAACGGGGTACTGATTGAGAATGATCAGCCATGATCACATTGAATGGCGATGCTGGCTCGAGGCGCCGAGTGGCCTCCTCCTGCACCTATTGTCTATTGTCCCTGTAGCTCAGACCCTCGATTCCTGGCAGCATCCTCGTAATCATCTTTGAAATATTCATCAAACTCTATGTGAGATGCTCAACATGTCTTGTCCTTGGAAAATCTTCCCTCAATAAAATCCCCAAATAACTGGTGCCGGTAGACATGAAGTCAAAACCATTTAGTCCAATATGGAACATGGCCAGTCTTCAATGTTCAAAGACAAGAGTCTGTACAACAGCATTAAACATTCTCGCATGTCTGTCGTGATTTAAATGTGTCGCTCTGCGAAATCCTTCAAACCACGTGTCAACCACTTTGACAATACATAGTTGCAATGTTATTATGAAGATACAATCACCTTGCAACACTGCACAAAGGTGACCAATAATTTAGCTGGCATGTTTTGACAATTTCTCCCAAAGCTGTCCAGTTGATTGACTTTCTGTGATGGATCAGAGAACCATAGAACATGGAACAATACTGCATAGGAATAGCCCAACATGTCCATGCCAAACCTGATACCCACCTAAACATCTCCTCTGCACCTGCACTTGCTCTATCTCCCTTCAATCTCCACATGTCTACCTTGAACACAACTGACATATCTGCTTTGTAGAAACAAGGAACTGCAGATGCTTGTTAATGCACAAAAAGGGTACTGAATGCTGGAGTAACTCAGCAGGTCAGGTAGTACCTATGGAGAACATGAATGGTTGTCGTTTCAGGCCGAGACCTTTCTTCAGACAGAATATGTCCCATATGTGTTCTCCAGAGATGCTGCCTGACCTGCTGAGTTACTTCAGCAATTTGTATCCTTTTATCATATCTGCTTACACCACCATTTCTGCCAGCACATTCCAGGCACCCACCAGAAAAAACATGCCTTGCATATCGTTTTTAAACTTTCCCCCTCTCACCTTGAAGCTAATGGCTGTATTCTTTGACAATTCTACCCTGGGGAAAAAAGGTACCAACTGTCTACCCTGCCTGTGGCACATCATCTTATTAACTTCTATCAGGTGATACCTCAACCTCTGACACTACAAAGAAAACAATCCAACTTTATCCAACCAGTCCTTGGCGCTAAACCTCTCCAATCCTGGCATTATCTTGGTAAACCTCTTCTGCACCTCTACAATGTCTCCACATCCTCCCTCTAATAGGTCCCTCCAAAAGGTCATGACATAAATATGGCTTGAGACTTTAGACTTTAGAGATACAGCGTGGAAACAGGCCCTTTGGCCCACCGAGTCTATGGCGACCCACTATCACTATCCTACACACTAGGGGCAATTAAAAATTTACAGAAGCCAATGAATCTACAAACCTGCACGTTTTTGGAGTGTGGGAGGAAACCGGAGCTCCCGGAACAGACCCATGCAGTCACAGGGAGAACGTACAAATTCCGTACAGCCAGCAGCAGTAGTCGGGATCGAACCCAGGTCTCTGGCGCTGCAAGGCAGCAACTCTACCGCTGCGCCACTGTGCCGCCCAGCTGACGGGAGAGAAGTGTGT
This sequence comes from Rhinoraja longicauda, assembly GCF_053455715.1. Classification (NCBI taxonomy): domain Eukaryota; kingdom Metazoa; phylum Chordata; class Chondrichthyes; order Rajiformes; family Arhynchobatidae; genus Rhinoraja; species Rhinoraja longicauda. The sequence goes on along the minus strand of NC_135967.1, from coordinate 9,841,233 downwards.
CCTGGGTTGTAGGTGCTTTGCTACTGCAGGTGGTGTTGCACTTTTGAAATGCAACCTCATTATGTTAAATGGAGACGAATACCAGAGCAGGGTGTGCAACAGGAAGCTGACAATCTCACACCTGTTTGGTTTTGGAAACCAATCTGCATTCGTGCCTGGCACTGCACCATCTACTTGATGATGGGAGGCATTAGAGGCTACAGTGCGACTCACTGCACCCACAAATCTCTTCAATTTTAATTAGTTCATTTCACTTCATTTAACTTTCAGGGCAATTACAAAGGAAAACCTGCACACACAGCACTCACACACCAATTTTCCTCCCACACTGACAGCAAATGACCACAAAGTATGAAGAGAAGGTAGGTGATGATGAGAGTGAACATTCATCAGTTCTAATAAAATAACTAGAGCCAGGATTTTGCCGTAAGTGCCATAAGTGCCTTTTTTTTGATGATTTCGGCAAGATAATGCCCTTTTCACGATCGAGTGCCTAAATCAGCCTTTTTTGCCGTATTTACATAACTTACAAGAAAATTTCCACCACCGGGGCGAAACCGGGGGCGCCACCGTCAGTCGTTCATTCGTGGGTAGTGGACGAGGCCCCAGTCTTTTGCAGTCAGGCTGTAAGTGGGCGTTAAGTGGTGACTGGAGAGGGGTGGGTGGGGAAGGGTCCAGTCTTCTCAAACTGGAGTCAGGCTGTGAGTAGGTGTGAAGTGTTGGTTGGGGAGGGGGAGAGGGGCTGTCAGGGTTAAGTTTCTGTTTATTGAACCTGCAGTAGAACTCGTTCCGGTCGTTGGTCAGCTGATTGACGATATTCGTGGCGATGTAGGTAAAGACATACAAGGAAAACGTGAGAGAGTGATTTTAGGTAACAAAGATCTTGAAGAAATACAAAACATAGCTAAAGTTCGCAAAGGCAGTTGTTATGCACAAGATATCAACATGAATATGGAGTCTGTGGCTTGTTTTGGGTATGCACCAGTGACCTCAGCTGGGGTAGAAAGTTTTTCACAACTGAAGCATATTCTGTCTGACAGACAGCATAGTTTAACACCAGATAATTTGAAAAAAATGCTAGTAATTATGCGCAACCAGGCAACTTTGGTCATTTAATGTAGTTTACCTTTATATTATCATTTTTAACCATATTTTGGTGGTGGAAATATATGCCTTTTTATGCCTTTTTTTGTCAATAAATGCCTTTTTCGTGCCTTTTTTGTAATTTTATAATGCCTATTTGCCTGCCTATCTCAGAGATTTTTAGCGACTACACATCCTGGCTCTAGAAATAACTAACATTACCAATGGCTGGCAGGTATTGGGATATAGATGATGCAATTAATTGCATTTAACGTTGCAGAACAAATGGCAACATTTCCAAACAAAAGACAAAGTCAAAAAATATTTGTTATTGATACAGCATGACAAGTTCTCATTTGTACAGGGATGATACTGTAAGTATCTCTGATATCTACTGAAAAATGTGTACTGATTAGCATTACTTCACGCTCATTTTGTTAATCTTTAATGTTTTAGCTTTGAGATTAGTATCAATGTGAGCAGATTCCAATGGGATGGTTGCATTTAACTTAACATTGAATTTTCCCTTGAATATTTTTTCCTTGTCTATTAAAAGTAACCCATTTAACGATACAAAAAACAAAGAGCTGCAGATGCTGGAATCTGAAATAAAAACAGAAATGGCAGGTTCAGCCAGTTAAGCAGCATCTGTAGAAAGATAAATCAATTGATGTCTCGGGTCAAAGGCATGTCACCAGAACTAGAAAATAGTGTTTTAAGTGCGGCACAGAGATACATGGGGTGGCACAGTGTTACATGGGGTGGCACAGTGGCCTTACAGCGCCAGATACTGACCACAGGTTCCTCCCACATTTTCAAAGACGTGCAGATTTGTAGTTTCGACACAGTGCTGGTGTAACTCAGCAGTTCAGGCAGCATCTCTGGAGAAAAAGAATGGGTGACGTTTTGGGTAGGGATGCTTCTTCAGGTCTAAAGAATGGTCTCGATCCAAAACGTCACACATCCTCTTTCTTCAGAGATGGTGTATGACCTGCTGAGTTATTCCAGCACTCCAGGTCTAAAGAAGGGCCCCAACCGAAAACATCACCCATCCTTTTTCTCCAGAGATGCTGCCTGGCCTGTTGAGTTACTCCAGCACTTTGTGTCTATCTTTGATATAAACCAGCATTTGCAGTTCATTATTTCTATAGCTTTGTAGGTTAATTGGCTTAGGTAGAAAATTGTAAATTGTCCCTGGTGTGTATAATAGTGCTAGTGTATGGGGATCCTTGATCGACCCAGACTTGGTGGGCCGATGGGCCTGTTTGCGCGTTGTATCTCTAAAGTCTAAAGTTAAGTCTGATTGAACTATTTCTCCAAAGTGTTGGAAGGGGCAAGTGGAACAAGCATTAGAGATTCGAGATTCTGAACTTAGACCTAAACCCTCAGCTTCTGTGCATTTAAGAGCTAATGAGTTGGAGAGTTTGGACAGACGAGTGCATAATAGATGAGTGTCAGAAGAAAGGTACCGAGCTGAAACATTGTCTGTCCATCCCTTCCACATAGGCTGCCTGATCCGCTGAGTTCCTCCGGCACTTTGCTTTTTTGCTCATGATGTTGCAGCAGTTAATGTTGCCAATCAATGGGCTTGGGTTTGATTCTGACATCGGCTGCTGTCTGTGTGGAGTTTGCATGCTCTCTTCCTGACTGCATGAATCTCCTCTGGTTACTCCAGGTGTCCCCTACATATGTGAAACATCCTGGTAGTTAATTAGCTACTGTATGTCATCCTTAATGGTGGCGAAGACTAAAGAATCTGAAAATAAATAAAATTGGTGAGTGTGTGAGAGAGTATAAGGGAGCCAAAGGGAACTGGACTGTTGAGATTGCTCCTCTAACCTGACATGGAGGAACTAACATGGAGTCAAGGGCTGAATGGCCTCCATTTACGTCAAAGTAAATGTAATAAATGTAAGGATGAATGTTCTCAAGACAAGGCCACATATTTTATTGAGTTTGCATGCACAAATGTTTTAATTCAATTGAATTGATTGAAAGATACCACATGGAAACAGGCCCTTCAGCCCACCACACTGTCACTAGTTCTACGCTATCCCATTTTTGCATCCGCTCCCAACATGCTGGGGGCAATTTGTAGAGGTTAATTAACCTACAAACCCACACATCTTTGGGATGCAGAAGAAAGCCGAAGCACACGAACAAAACACACATGGTCACAGGGAGAACATTGCAAACACCACACAAGAAGCATCCGAGATCAGGACCAAACTTGGTTCTCTGGCGCTGCGAGGCAGCAGATCTACCGCTGCACCACTGTACCGCCCATGACCGGCTGGGTCTGCCTGTTACTGCGTCCCTTCAACTGACAGGTTTCCCAGGAACAGAGAAGATTTACTGGCTGGCATTGGGTGTCATAGTGGCACAGCGTTAGAGTTGCTGCCTTACAGTGCCAGAGCCCTGGGTTTGATTCCGACCATGGGTGCTGTCTGTATGAAGTTTGCACTTCTCCCTGTGATGGCGTGGCTTTCTCTGGATGCTCCGGTTTTCCCCCCACATTCCAAAAACGTGTGGGTTTGTAGGTTATAGGCTTCAGAAAGATTGTAAATTGTCACATGTGCGTAGGTGAGAACTAGCGTATGGGGTGATCGCCGGTCGGCGAAGCCTCGATGGGCAGAAGAGCCTGTTTCCACGCTGTATCTCTAAAATCTAAAGACATATTAAGTGCCAGGAGGAGAAGGTTTCTGAGATCAGGCATCGCAGAGAGGTAATGTGTGCACTGAACGCCATTGCACCAGTCTTACCTACACTTCAAACCAGTGACTCATGGCAGGACACCCAACTGACTGCTAGCCGCATGCCAAGGCTCGAGCTTCACAACCTATACCCTATGCTCCACAAACCAAGCCTCACCCTCCCTCAGCTCACTTCCCACAATTACTTGCCCCATTCTACCATCACCATGGCCACCCCTCTCGAGTAGACCTGGCGATCATTTCGCTGAACACATACGCTCACTCCGCCTTGGACTATGCGACCTCCCGGTTGCCAAACATTTTAACTCCCCCTCCCATTCCCACACTGAGCTTTCTGTCCTGGGCCTCCTCCACTGTCAGAGTGAGGCCACAGGCAAATTGGAGAAACAGCACCTCATATTTTGCTTGGGCAGCTTACAACCCAACGGTATGAACGTTGATTCTAATTTCAAGTAACTCCTGCATTCCTTTCCCCCCTCCCCTCTCATCCCCACCCCCAACCCCCCATCCTAGCCTCCCCCACCCAGAAGTTCTACAAGTTCCTCTGTTCATTGTATCCCTGTGTTTAACACATCTTCCCCAACCAACAACGGACCATTATGGACTCCACCATTCCTGAGGTCATCTGTTGCCGGCCCTGTTTTGTTCTGGCCTTCTCCATCTTTCAGTCTGAAGAAGGGTTCTGACCCAAAACATTACCTATTCCTCGTCTCCAGAGATACTGCCTGACCCATTGAGTTACTCCAGCATTTTGTGTCTATCTTCGGTATGTATCAGTATCTGCTGCTCCTTCCTACAACTAGGTCATTCTTCCTTTGGCCAGAGGTAGTTTGGCTTAGTTCTTTATGCATTTCCCCTTTGCAGGACCTTGCTGCCTGAACACTGCCCACCACTCATCTCTAGGTGGCACAATGGTGCAGGCGGTAGTGCCAACTTCTCCCTCATTTCTTCCAACTCTATGCCCATACAACTAACAGTCAACCAGGTTGGTGAAAACGGAGATTCAAACATGATGTTCAGCCGACAGAAGAAATTACAAAGAATTGTGGATATTTATTCACAAAATGCTGGAGTGACTCAGCAGGTCAGGCAGCATCTCAGGAGAGAAGGAATGGGCGATGTTTCGGGTCGAGACCCTTCTTCAGACTGAGGAAGGATATAGGTGGAGACAGGAAGACAGTGGGAGATCTGGGAAGGGGGAGGGGAAGAGAGGGACAGAGGAACCATCTAAAGTTGGAGACGTCAATGTTCATACCACTGGGCTGCAAGCTGCCCAGGTGAAATATGAGGTGCTGTTCCTCCAATTTCCGGTGGGACTCACTATGGCACTGGAGGAGGCCCATGACAGAAAGGTCAGACTGGGAATGGGAGGGGGAGTTGAAGTTTCTTACACAAAGAATTGTGGATGTCGCCCAGTGCACCACACAGACCAGACTCCCCACCATTGACTCCATCTACACGTCACGCTGCCATGGAAAAGCAGCCAACATAATCAAAGTCTCGTCCCACCCCGGTCATTCCTTCTTCTCCCTGCTCCTGGAATGCAGAAGATACAGAAGCTTGAGAGTACGCACCACCAGACTCAGGAACAGCATCTTCCCCTCTGTCATCAGGCTTCTAAATGGTCCTTCCATAAGCTAGGGTACTGTCCGGTTCACCTCGACCCTGTTGTGGACATTGTACTTTGTCTATGGAACTGGTGTGTTGCAAGGCTGAGAACTATATTCTGCACTCTGCATCTTTCCCTTTGCTCTACCTATTGTGCTTGAGTTTGGCTCGATTGTATTTATGTATTATATTATGTGATATGATTGGACAGCATGCAAACAAATCTTTTCACTGTACCTCAGCACACATGGCAATAATAAGCCTGAACCTAAACGTACGCCTGTTGCTGTCGACTGCTTCACACAAATTGACTTCATTGTGCCAACCACTTGCACTGTTTCGCATCATTCGATTTATTTTACTTATAAAAACTCATCTGTCGTGCAACAAATACTAAACAAAATCAACGGCAGCATTTTATTTGACAGCTGTTTTAGACTGGTAATGAAGACACAATAAAACTGTAATTGCCGAACTGCGTGAAATGAAGCAATTTTGCAGCCAGAAACATCGATTAAAATACACACTCTCCACTGTGGGGGAGCGGCAGGAAAAGAGACGGAAAATTGGAAAGTAATTAATACCAAAATGTCACACTGTGAAGAGCAACAGGATATTGCAGTGTTAATCAAATTATTAATTAACATTAATAAAGAAACTTGGTTTTGATTATTGATAGGTATTGGTGCTGCATTCCTTTGGGTGTTACCTCAGTGATAATTGGGGTCAGGCCACAAATTGCCGATATTTTCTCCTTGATCGTTGGTAATATTTGCAATCAATGATAAGCGGGTGGACCACCGATCAAACTGAAGCAGTGTTTAGTTTAGTATATTATTGTCACAGCAAAAAGCTTTTTTGTTGCGTGCTATCAGTCAGTGAAAAAAAACCGATACAAGATTACAATCAAGCTGTCCACAGTGTATAGATATGGGATGCAGGGACGTTTAGTACAAGATAACATCCAGTAAAGTCCAATTAAATTATTTTATTCACAAAATGCTGGAGTAACTCAGCAGGTCAGGCAGCATCTCGGGAGAGAAGGAATGGGTGACGTTCCCATTCCTTCTCTTCCAAGATGCTGCCTGACCTGCTGAGTTACTCCAGCATTTTGAGAATAAATCGATTTGTACAATCGATTTATAAAGTCCAATTAAAGATAGACAAAGGGTCTGTGCAAGATAAGAATCTGGATGTGTGTGTTTTCACACTTCTGTGCCTCTTGCCTGATGGGAGAGGGGAGAAGAGGGAATGACCAGGGTGAGACTGGTCCTTGATTATGCTGGTGGCCTTGCCGAAGTGTAGATGGAATCAATGGAAGGGAGGTTGGTTTGCGTGATGGTCTGGGCTGCGTCCACAACTCTCTACAATTTCTTCCGGTCGTGAATGGAGCTGTTCCCAAACCATGCTGTGATGCTTCCCAATAAACTGTGAGTGGTCTCAATAAACTGTACCGGCACAGTAGCGCAGCGGTAGAGTTGCTGCTTTACAGCGAATGCAGCGCCGGAGACTCAGGTTCGATCCTGACTACGGGTGCTGTACTGTAAGGAGTTTGTACGTTCTCTCCGTTACCTGCGTGGGTTTTCTCCGAGATCTTCGGTTTCCTCCCACACTCCAAAGACGTACAGGTATGTAGGTTAATTGGCTGGGTAAATGTAAAAATTGTCCCTAGTGGGTGTAGGATAGTGTTAATGTACGGGGATCGCTGGGCGGCACGGACTTGGAGGGCCGAAAAGGCCTGTTTCCGGCTGTATATATATGATATGATATGAACTATGGCTGTTGTTGTTAAACTCATAGGCAAGGCAATGTACATGCCAAATGCTTCCATTTGCATCAACATTTATTTTCTACTGATATATATCTTACTGTGACGACTCCTGTCTGTGTCCTAATTCTGCAGCCTTTGTATCATTCAGTCTATTTATATAAAGAACAGTGGTGGAATAGAAACTGTTGACATGTCAGGGCCTTTGGAGTGGGTGTGGAGCGGAGACTGGTGTTATTGAGGTCGTGATGGTTAAATGCATGATTAAACGAAGTTTAATTCTGAAGAGAAAATAAGCTATTTGCACAGTGGAAACTGATGCCAAACAAATGTCAGAGGAAGGGTAAGAACTTGAAGACTTTTTTTATTATGCACTAAATTTTTATGGAATGTGTTACCAAAAAGGGTTTGAGAAACTGATTTGATGGTGATGATCAGGAAAGAATCAGCTATGTACTGTGCAAGAAGGTTATGCTGAGCCATAAGATATGGGATCTCAGGAGTGGGATTCATTGGAGGGTCCCGACCCGACCCGACCCGACCCAACCCGAAACGTCACCTATCCTTTTTCTCCAGAGGTGCTGCCTGACCCCTTTAGTTACTCCAGCACTTTGTGTCTATCTTTGGTTTAAACCAACATCTGCAATTTCTTGTTCCTGGACGTTGTCACATAACGGGGAATATGCCCCGATCTCTATCAACGGGGACAGTGTGGAGAGAGTGTCCAGCTTCAAGTTTCTGGGCACTCACATTTCGGAGGACCTAACATGGTCCAATAACACTGCTGCGCTGGTCAAGAAGGCACAACAAAGACTGTTCAACTTAAGAACACTGAAAAAGTCTGGTCTACCCCAACAGCTGCTGACGACCTTCTACCGCTGCACCATAGAGAGCATCCTAACGCATGGCATCCCTGTGTGGTACCTCAGCTGCACAGAGGCAGAAAGGAAAGCTCTACAGCGGGTAGTCCATAGAGCTCAGAGGGCCATCGGAACACAGCTACCAGACTTGGAGGGCATCTACAACACACGATGCCTCAGAAAAGCCACCAGCATCCACAAAGACTCTTCACACCCCTGCAACAGTCTGTTCGAACTCCTTCCATCGGGCAGACGATACAAGGCCTTCTACGCCCGCACCTCCAGACTCAGGAACAGCTTCATCCCCAGGGCCATAGCTGCTATGAACCGGTCCTGCTGAGCCGGATGGCCACAACGCATAGATCAACTTGCACTTTACCCTGTCTAAAAACTGTTACAATTGTTTCGTTTCGTTGGGTTGCTGTTAATTACTTAAATTATTGCATCGTATGGGAGGCGCATTCCCAATCTCGTTGTACCCCTGGGTACAATGACAATAAAGATATATTGTATTGTATTATTGTATTGTATTGTTTATCTTTGTTCGGTCATGCTATATTGTAGCAAAAGAGTCTTGTGTTCTGCCTTTGATATTCATCCCACAGATTTCAGTGGAATAGACTTCAGTAGAAGAAATCAGCTAATGGGTAATGGCAAATGTCATGTTTAGGGTTATGGACAGGCAATGAATTTCATATCATGTGTTTCTTTCAAAGTGCCAACTTGGAGATTATGGGCTGAAAAGCCTCTTAGTTTAATTTAGTTTAGTTTAGAGATACAGCGCGGAAACAGGCCCTTCGGCTCACCGAGTCCGCACCGACCAGCGATCCCCACACAAGTACACTATCCAACACACACACATTCGGGACAATTTTTACATTTTTATATCAAGCCAATTAATCTACAAACCCGTACGTCTTTGGAGTGTGCGAGGAAACTGAAGATCTGAGAAAACCCACGCCGGTCACAGGGAGAACGTACAAACTCCGTACAGACAAGCACCCGTGGTCAAGATCGAACTGGGTCTCAGCGCTGTAAGGCAGTAGCTCTACCGCTACTCCACCGTGCCACCCATGTGATTCTTGTATGATTCTGTGAGAAAATATGCAGTACCAATGCATGTTTGATGTTACGTAGATAACTATGATCCATTATGCTGATGTCTGAGAGTCATAGAGTGACACAGCATGGAAACAGGCCCTTCAGCCCACACTGACCAACATGCTCATCCATACTAGTCCCATCTACCTGTGTTTGGCCCATATCCCTCTAAACCTATCCTATCCACGTACCTGTCTAAATGTTTCTTAAATGTTATGAAAGTATCTCTTCTGGCAGTTTGTTCCCACCACCCTCTGTGTAAAAAAGCTGCCCCTCAGGATCCTATTAAATCTCTCCCCTCTCACCTTAAACCCATGAGCTCTGGTTCTTGATTCACCCTATCTATTCCTCTCCTAATCTCATGCACATCCATAAGATCATCCCTTATCATCCTCCTGCGTTTCAAGTAATAAAGTCCTAGCCTGTTCAACCTCTCCTTGTAGCTCAGGCCCTCGAGTCCTGGCAACATCCTCGTAAATCTTTCATTTTAATTTAGTTTAGAGATACAGTGCGGAAACAGACCCTTCAGCCCATCGTGTTCGCGCCGATCATCGATCCCCATTACACAAGCACTATCCTACACACTCGGAACAACTTACAACTTTCACCAAAGCCAATTAACCTACAAACCTGTAGGTGTTTGGAGTGTGGGTGGAAACCGGAGCACTTGGAGAAAACCCACGCGGTCACGGGGAGAACGTGCAAATTCCATACAGACAGCATCCGTGGTCAGGATCGAACCCTGGGTCTCTGGCGCTGTTAGGCAGCAACACTACCGCTGCACCACCACACCCTATCTTCGCTGTACCATTTCAAAATCAACGACATCTACCTTTACTTGATCACCTGCACTGGACAAGGCTGGAACCCACTGGCCGGTGACAATAGACTATTACGAACTGTTGGACATTCAGGATCGGTCACAGATTGTAGATGCCAGGCAGCAGCTTCAGTCAAAGATCATGTATGTTGTTTGACAATGGTGCATGGCTTCCTTTTGGCATAGAATTCCGCCTTCCAGAATTCAAATCTCATACCCCATGCCGAGGAACACAACACCAGAGACCCAGGTTCAATCTGAGCTCCGAGCTGCTAATCTACTGCCTGACGTAGGCGAGTTCTTAATATTATAAAGCACGCACAAGGCGGGACTACTACTAACAAGCACTACGATTGGCTAGCATGCTATAGCCCATCGACATCTCTTCTTGTAGAAATAAAGGAACAACAGTAGCTTAAGCAATGAAAAAAAAATGTGAAGAAAATACTAGCAAAGTTACACAAAATCGCCATATCTAACGGGTGGCCTACAAACCCGCCCGGCCCTCGTGCGGTAAGAGACCGCCTCACCTCCTTTCGCGGGAGAACAAGGGGAGGAGAGTGGGGACGCAACAGGCGACTTGACAGGACTAGCGGGAGATGACATGGGCGTGCCAGGCACCGACCAACGCGGGGAACCCGCGGCACGAACAACGGTTGGTGGTGGGGATGCTGAATCAACTGTGGGAGCGAACACGAGATGCGGGGCGTCAGGAATTGTCATCCCCCGCGCTCTGCTCAATCAGTGCAGATAACAGCTCCGCTATTCACTCCCTCCTCCCTTCATCTAACAAGCTACTTGACCGTGAAGTAACTGTGTTTGTAAATAACAGGCCTCTACTTGCTAAGGTAGACATGGGCGCATAGGTCAACGTTAGATCATTAAGGGAGTTCAACAAAATTCGCAATGCCGAACGTATAGATAAATCTTCCTCAACGCTTCGGGCTTATGGGGGAGAGATCCTGCATGGAAAAGCTCATTTAAAGTGCATTGTTGATGAGCAGACCCGCACCCTGCCGTTTTACATTGTTAAATCAAATTCGGAGACGTTGCTCGGTATCAACGCATGCCACGACCTAGGCCTGGTGTTTTTCGGACGCGTGGCCCACAAACTATGCCTCATTGATGAGCCTACTCAACAACTACTTTCTCACTACAAAGACCTCTTTGATGATGAACTGGGCACGCTGCCTGCCAAATATCGCATCACTGTTGATCCTACCATCACACCTGTGGTCCGAGCGCCACATCGGGTTCCACATGCCATGCGTGACAGAATACACAACAAACTCAAACGCATGGTCTCAATGGGTGTTATTGCCGAAGTAACTGACCCATCTGATTGGGTTTCCACCATGGTCGTCGCGACAAAGAAAAACAAACAGGAGATCCGTATCTGCATCAATCCCAGAGATCTTAATACTGCTATCAAGCACCCTCACTACCCTATGCGAACCACAGAAGATGTCGCTGCACAGATTGGTAACGCAGCAGTGTTTTCGGTCCTGGATGCCAAAAGCTCCTTTAGGCAGATTCCACGTGACCCGGACTCCTCCAACCTCACTACTTTCGCCACACCTTTTGGCCGCTTCAAATTTCTGAGGTTGCCCTTCGGCATCCACTCCGCCAGCGAAGTTTTCCAACGTACTATGGAACAGTTGTTTGCAGAGTACCCGTGCGCCATCATCGTTGATGATATTCTTGTCTACGGACGCGACCTTCCTGAACACGACGCTAATCTGAAGAGAGTACTCGACCGCGCCATGGACATTAATCCCAAACTGAATCCACTAAGGTGCAGGTTTCGCGTTCCTGAGGTCACTTACGTCGGACATGTTTTCACCAGCAGCGGTCTCCGACCAGGTCCACTGAAAACTGCAGCCATCAATGAACTGCCGGTTCCTACGGACGTCGTGAGTTTACAATGATTCCTTGGCATGGTTAACTACCTGGGGAAGTTTATCCCCATCCTTAGTGAATTACAGCCCCCCTGCGCGAACTGACGCACAAAGACACGGCGTGGTCCTGGTACCCACAGCACCAAGGGGCTTTTGACACCCTCAAGCTACAGCTGGCTAGCACACCAACACTCTCATATTTTGACCTGGAGCTACCGGTTACGATCACCTGCGATGAACTCCAGTACGGGCTAGGCGCAGCGTGCCTGCAGACCACGACTGATGGCGGCTTCAAGCACGTCTCGTATGCATCCCACTTCTGACACCATGAAACAAAGCACTTAAGTAGACGCTAAGATTTAACGCATCATTTTATTTGAGCACTTACAGCATAAGACCTGCAGTACATTACAGCTCCGAGCTGCTAATCTACTGCCTGACGTAGGCGAGTTCTTAATATTATAAAGCACGTACTAGGCAGGACTACTACTAACAAGCACTACGATTGGCTAGCGTGCAATAGCCCATCTACACTGACTACGGATGCTGTCTGTACCGAGTTTGAACATTCTCCCTGTGACCGGGTGGGTTTTCTCCGGGTGCTCCGGTTTCCTCCCACACTCCAAAGACATGCGGGTTTGTAGGTTAATCGGCCTGTGTAAATTGCCCCTGGTGTGTCGGATACAACTCGTGCATGGGGTGACCGCTCAAGACACAAAATGCCCACGATTTTCATCCATTGCCCCAGGTTGTTTGCAGAGCTGACAGAGATAGAGCAGAAACCCAACACTTTGGATTCAGAAAAAGCTGGAAACATTCAGCAAGTCTGGGCAGTACCTGTGGAAAAAGAAACAGAATTAATGTTTCAGGTCAAAGAGCCTTCATAAGAACTGGGATAGTGGGAAATAGCTAATAAAACAAGCTAGATTTTCCTCTCTCCCCAGTCAGCTCTGATGAAATGTCTTTGACCTGAAGCTTTATCTCTTATCTTTCCATAGACACCAGCTGGCCTGCTGAATGTTTCCAACATGAACTGTTGCTACTTCAGATTTCCAGCTTTTTTGATTTTTATTTCAGATTCAGTGACAGGAATCCTGTAATTGAGCGATAATTCTGCCACACTCTTTGAATTATTTTGTTAATATTGTTAATACTGTTGAACAAACCATAGGTTGGCGAGGGCATTGTTGGTAAATATAAAATGTATTTGATGGGCCGTTTGTTATTTGCTCCAGAACAACGTTAAGACTAAAAGTAAAGAAGTTAAGTGAAGCATGGTGGCACAGCAGCAGTTGTTGCCTTACAGCGCCAGAAACCCAGGTTCGATCCTGACCACGGGCATTGTCTGCACGGAGTTTTTACGTTTGTGCTCCGGTTTCCTCCCACATTACAAAGACGTGCAGGTTTGCAGGTTAATTGACTTGTGTCAAATGGCAGATTATTATCTCAATGGAGTTAGGAGGCAGATTATTATCTCAATGGTGTTAGGTTGGGTAAGGGGGAGGTGCAGCGAGACCTGGGTGTCCTTGTACACCAGTCACTGAAAGTTGGCGTGCAGGTACAGCAGGCAGTGAAGAAAGCTAATGGAATGTTGGCCTTCATAACGAGAGGATTTCAGTATAGGAGTAAAGAGGTTCTTCTGCAGTTTTATCGGGCCCTGGTAAGACCACATCTGGAGTATTGTGTACAGTTTTGGTCTCCTAATTTGAGGAAGGACATCCTTGTAATTGAGGCAGTGCAGTGGAGGTTCACGAGATTGATCCCTGGGATGGCGGGACTGACATATGAGGAAAGATTGAAAAGACTAGGCTTGTATTCACTGGAGTTTAGAAAGATGAGAGGGGATCTTATAGAAACATATAAAATTATAAAAGGGCTGGACAAGCTAGATGCAGGAAAAATGTTCCCAATGTTGGGCGAGTCCAGAACCAGGGGCCAAGTCTTAGAATAAAGGGGAGGCCATTTAAAACTGAGGTGAGAAAAAACTTTTCACCCAGAGAGTTTAGAATTTGTGGAATTCTCTGCCACAGAGGGCAGTGGAAGCCAAATCACTGGATGGATTTAAGAGAGAGTTGGATAGAGCTCTAGGGGCTAGTGGAATCAAGGGATATGGGGAGAAGGCAGGCACGGGTTATTGATTAGGGACGATCAGCCATGATCACAATGAATGGCGGTGCTGGCTCGAAGGGCCGAATGGCCTCCTCCTGCACCTATTTTCTATGATTCTATGTACCTAGTGTGTAGGATAGAACAAGTGTATGGGTAATTGCTGACCGGAGGGGACTTGGTGGGCCAAAGGGACTGTTTCCATGCTGTATCTCAAAACGAGACGAAATTGAACTAAACCAAACCAAAAAAAGATTAGAAGGTAATATTTGGGTAAAAGGTTGGTAGCACCAAAGGGTTTGAAGTTTAGTGGGAATGAATAGCAACGGAGAGAATAATTGGTCTTGGTGTTAACACAGAAGAATGCAGAAAAGAACATGCTTGGTGACATCTATAATAAAATGTTACTGTGACTCTTTATGTAGACATGAATATCAAATGCTAGTTGACAAAAAACCCACACAAAATGCTATCTGTATGGAGTTTGCACGTTCTCCCTGTGACCACGTGAGTTTCCTCCGGGTGCTCCGGTTTCCTCCCATATTCCAAATATGTGCGGGTTTGTAGATTAATTGGCTTCCGTAAATTGTCCCTAGTGTGTGGATTAGAACTGGTGTACGGACTTGATGGGCTGAAGGGCCTGTTTACGCGCTGTATCTCTAAACTAAAATAAAACTAAACAAGTGATTTAACATGGAACCATTTTTTTACCTTCTAAAATCTTCTGATTTCAGATTATTAATATAAATAAACATCATGTTAGATAAAGTAAGGTGAGACGCGGCTGAAAGGTGTTGCAAGCAGAACTTTGTAGTAGGTTGTAGTATAGTAGTGGGCAATACCAGGGCAAGGCACCAGAGAGGCTGAGATTGTCGATGACACAATCCACAGGTTTGTATTGACAGGTTTGAGGAGGTTGGATGTCAGAAGATGTATTTTGCCACTGCTATCTTTTCAGATTTCCTTGTATCTTTGCAGCAACAGTCTCATCTCTTCTCTGACAGCTTGCCTTCAATACTCTCGGAGAGTTACACATGTGTCACATGTGTTCTCTGGGTGTGCATCTGGCCTCTACTGTCAATTAGGGTGTTTTGTTCCCTGCATCTCAGGCTTTGCGGCGAGAGTAATCTACTCAAAAGATGGCCCTTGCCAGCACAATGCTCTGCGTCCCTTGATATGCAGTCAGATTTTAAATTGAAGGGACAAAATTGGCTTGAGATGGTACCACCTTTCGTGACTTTACTGTAAGAAAAAGCTTTAAAAATCATTGATTTGTTTTCCAATTTTCTTGGTTGACAGTCCCCTGAAAAAGCTTGAGACTTTTTTTTTGACCATGTTAAAGGTTCTACGTAGGTAAGTTGAAGTTTGTGTTGGAAAACTATGTAAGCAGAATGCTGTTGGTTTATGTCAATCCAGCTGAGTGCAGCCTTTGACCTGTATATGGGCCAAAATATTGAGGCATTAAGAAAGGCACATCTTCATTTCAGTCGGTCCTTATGCATGGGATGTTATTGCAATGCTTAAAAACTCATATAAGGGATATGTTCTGAATTTAATAATAATAATAATAATAATAATAATAATATTCATTTATTGTCATTGCAACGAGTACAACGAAATTAAAAAATAGCCAATCCTGACGGTGCGTACAAACATATATGCAATAAATGCAAAAACAAATAAATACATAAATACAATTAAATACAATTATATTAAGTACAAGATTTTTTAACGGTGTTGCCTAGTGCAAAGGTAGTGTTCAGTTCTCGTATGGCCCTGGGGTAAAAACTGTTCTTAAGTCTGTTTGTTCGGGATTTGATCGACCTGAAACGTCGACCAGAGGGCAGATGAACAAACAGACGGTGGCCGGGGTGGGATGGATCTTTTATTATTTTGCCTGCTCTACTGAGGCAGCGTAGGCTGAACAGGTGCTCCAGGGAGGGCAGTGAGCAGCCGATGATCTTCTGGGCCGTCATGATGACCCTCTGAAGGGCCTTCCTGTCCTTTTCTGAGCAGCTGGCATACCATGTGGTTATACAGTATGCCAGCACACTCTCGATGGAGCAGCGATAGAAGGACAACATGAGCTTCTCCTGCAGGTTGGTTTTCCTGAGGATCCTCAGGAAGTGGAGTCTCTGCTGTGCCTTCTTTACTGTGGTGATGGTGTTGGTAGACCAGGTAAGATCCTCTGCGATGTGCGTACCCAGGAACCTGAAAGCTGGTACCCTTTCCACACAGACCCCATTGATGTAGAGTGGGTCGTAATCTCCACTGGTTTTTCTAAAGTCAATTATAAGTTCCTTTGTTTTGGAGGAGTTCAGGACCAGATTGTTCACTGAACACCATGCTGCCAGCCTTTGGATTTCATCCCTATAGGCTGTCTCATCTCCTTCTGAGATGAGTCCAACCACAGTCGTGTCATCCGCGAACTTGATGATGGTGTTGGTGGGATGGGTGGGGGCGCAGTCGTGAGTGTAGAGGGAGTAAAGGATGGGGCTCAACACACAGCCCTGTGGTGAGCCGGTGCTCAGTGTAATGGTGGAGGAGAGGTGAGGGCCTATTTTGACGGTCTGGGGGCGGTTGGTCAGGAAGTCCTTGATCCATTGGCAGATGGTTTGGGAAAATCCAAGGTCGGAAAGTTTGGTGACCAGTCTGCTCGGGATGACCGTGTTAAAGGCAGAGCTGAAGTTGAGGAAGAGCATCCTCACATAGCTCCCCTGGTGTTCAAGGTGGGTCAGTGCAGTGTGAAGAGCAGTGTCGATGGCATCCCCTGTAGACCTATTTGCTCTGTAGGCAAACTGGTGTGGGTCGAAGGTGGGTGGGAGGCTGGCTTTGATGTGCTGCAGGACCAGTCTCTCGAAGCACTTTGTGATGACCGGTGTGAGTGCTACCGGACGGTAGTCGTTAAGACCGCTGATGACAGACTTTTTCGGCAGTGGGATGATTGTGGCGGACTTCAGGCAGGGAGGGATGGTGGATTTTAAAAGGGACAGGTTGAAGATTTTTGTGAAGACCTCAGATAATTGGTCTGCACATTCCCTCAGCACTCTGCCCATCACACCATCGGGGCCTGCAGCTTTCCTGGGATTCACTGCTCTGAGCACGCGCTTAACATCATACTCCTGCACAGTGAAGGTGTTGCTGTCAGGTGCTGGAGAGGGTGTTATGTCTGCCACTGTAGCTTTCACCTCGAAACGAGCAAAGAAACAGTTAAGTTCCTCTGCCAGCGATGCGTCGCCGTCGGCAGTCGTGCGGTTGCTGGTCTTGTAGTTGTAGTTTGACCTCCAAGGTTAATAAAATACGATGTGACACTCCTAATATTAGATCTGAGTATATTCCCCCGAGATAGAAACTTGGGTAGCTTACAATATAATGGTATTGGTCTCCAATTTCAGGTAAATAACCTACTAACAACCCCCAAAGATAGAAACAAATTGCTGGAGCAACTCAACGGGTTGACCTGCTGAGTTACTCCAGCACTTTGTGTCTATCTCTGGTATAAACCAGTTCTTTATCCTCCCCCCCCCCCCCCCCCCCTCCTTTTCTCCACTTTCCTTCTGTGTCCCACTACGATTTGCACACGTTTCTCCTCTTCCCCCTCCCCCCTCCCCTGTTCCCTTACACTTATACTCCTTCCTCTGGCTTCACTATTTCCACATCTTCTATCCTTATCTCACACTTCGTGTCTCTTCATCTCTCCCATCTACCAGTCAAAACCCCTCTACACCTGTACCCACCTATCACTTGTCAGGCTTTGTCCTGCCCCCACCTCTCGTCCAGCTTTCTTCCCCACCTCCATCCCCATTCACCACAATCAGTCTGAAGAATGATCCTGACCTGAAACGTCACCCATCTATGTTTTCCAGAAACACTGCCTGACCCGTTGGGTTACTCCAGCAATTGGCACCTTTTTTATTTGTAAACCAGCATCTGCAGTTCCTTGAGTCTCTTTCAAAGAGGAGGTTTACGAGAATGATCTCAGAGGTGAGTGGGTTAATGTATGAGAAGCGTTTAATGCCTTTTGTTTGAGTTTAGAAGGATGAGAGGGGATCTCATTGAAACCTACCGAATGATGAAAAGCCTAGATAGAGTGGATGTGGAGAAGATATTTCCAGTAATGGAAAAGTCTAGGACCAGAGGGCCCAGCCTCAGAATAAAAGGACATGCCTTTAGAATGGAGATGATGAGGAATTTCTTTAACCAGAGGGTGGTGAATCTGTGGAATTCATTGCCACAGACAGCTTTGGAGTTTGGGTATTTTTCATTGGGTATTTTTAAAGGTGAGATTGATAGGTTTTTGTTTAGTAAGAGTGTCAAAGATTACAGGGAGAAGGCAGGAGAATGGGGTTGAAAGGGGAAAATAGATCAGCTATGATCGAATGGCGGAGCAGAAGCGATGGGCCGAATGCTCCTATGTCTTATGGTCTTGTTGAACTCACCGCGTCCATTAGCCAGGTGAACAAGGGAACAATAAGCAAGTCTGAGCTTTGGAGGCTGAGGTCCAAGAGACACTGGACTCCGTTTAATCCACAGGTGAGCTCCTGGTCCCAGGTACACTCACTCTTGTCCAGGCGTTAAGTATGCATGGCTGTCCTCTGGCAGCGAGGGTAGGAGGTCTGAATTTTAGCTTAGTTTAGCGATACAGCACGGAAACAGGCCCTTCAGCCCACATAGTCCATGCTGAAAAGTAATCCCTGTACACTAACACTATCCTACACACTAGGGACAATTTTATATTTATACAAAGCCAATTAACCTGTAAACCCGTACGTCTTTGGAGAGTGGGAGGAAATCGAAGAACTCGGAGAAAACCCACGTGGTCACGGGGAGAATGTACAAACTCCGTACAGACAGCACCCGTAGTCGGGATTGAACCCGGATCCCTGGCGATGTAAGGCAGCAACTCTACCGCCGCGCCACCCGGAGGCCTGAGGGGGAACGATGAGATGGGGCGAGATGGCGGGGCTATTCCTGCTGTGACCCACAATGCCGCCAGGGAAGAGAGGAAATCTTCTGTTGGCTTATAGAACAAAACGAAGACCATTTACATATGCAAATGAACCTTGCCCAATTAAGATCACCGTCATGATGCCTGAACATAATAACTCAGCACCTTAATGTGGTTCAATTGTCTTCACGTCCCATGTTTTGTACCCATTGATTGAAAGTCTTTGTCAATAAAAGAGTAAAAATTTCAAATTGAAGTGCAAATGCCAAATATCATGTATCAATTACGGGCGACACAGTAGCAGAGGGGTAGAGTTGCTGCCTCACAGCACCTGAGACTGTTTTCGAGCCTGACTATGGGTGCTGTCTGTATGGAGTTTGCACGTTCTCCCAGTGACCACAAGGGCTTGGTCAGGGTGCTCCGGTTTCCTCCCGCCTACCAAAGATGTATAGGTTTGCAGGTTAATTGGCTTCTGTAAATTGTCCCTCCTGCGTAGGATAGAGCAAGCATATGGGTAATCATTGGTCAGCGCAGACTCTGTGGGCCGAACGGCCTGTTTCCACACGGTATCTCTAGTCTAAACTAAATGGTATTAATGGAAGAGGTGTGTTCATTCGCTCATCTCCCCTCTCCTGTCGAGCAGAAGATACCACAGATTGAAAACATGCACCAGCAAATTCAAGAACCGCTTCTTCCCCACTGTTTAGTTTTAGTTTAGAGATACAGAGCGGAAACAGGCCCTTCGGCCCATCGAGTCCGCGCCAACCAGCGATCCCCGCATATTAACACTACCTTACACACTAGGGACAATTTTACATTTTACACCAAACCAATTAACCTACAAACCTGTACGCCTTTGGAGTGTGGGAGGAAACTGAAGATCTCGGAGAAAACCCACGCAGGTCACGGGGAGAACGTACAAACTCCATACAGACAAGCACCCGTAGTCAGGATTGAACCCGTTTGAACCCGGGTCTCTGGCGCTGTAAGGCAGCAACTCTACCACTGCACACTGTGTCACCCTCTGTTATCAGACCCTTGAACAGACCTCTCACATGCTAAGGATTTACTCCCGATCTTCCAATCTATCTTCTGCACCTTAATCTGTAACACACTATTCCGCATGCTTAGGAAGGAACTACAGATGCTGGTTTACTGAAAATAGACTCAAAATACTGGAGTAACAGCGGAACAGGCAGCATCTCTGGAGGGAAGGAGTGGGCGGCGTTTCGGATCGAGACTCTTCTTCAGACTCAGGAACTGCAGATGCTGGTAGGTACTGAAGATCGGGAAGGTGAGGAAACCAGACCGTCTGAAGAGGGGTTTCAGCCCGAAACGTCACCATTCCTTCTTCTCTCCAGAGATGCTGCCTGGCCCGCTGAGTTAGTCCAACATTTAGTGACACTCTATTCCACACGTGGGTTATTTTTTCATTTGCACTACCTGATGTGCCAATGAATAGTATGATTTGCCTGGATTGGATTGCAGCAAAGCAATGTTTCCCACTGTATCGCGTTACCAGTGACATTAACAACTAATACCAATATCAATGAGGATTGAAAACTGCAAATGTCTATGCTAATTTTTTTTATGGGGTTGGTTCAATTATATGCATATAACTTTGTTATATATATATATCTATCCTGGCAACAGAGTTAAAAGTATTCATCGATTTATTCACAAAATGCTGGAGTAACTCAGCAGGTCAGGCAGCATCTCGGGAGAGAAGGAATGGGTGACGTTTCGGGTCGAGACCCTTCTTCAGACTGATGTCAGGGGGGCGGGACAAAGGAAGGATATAGGTGGAGGCAGGAAGATAGAGGGAAATCTGGGAAGGGGGAGGGGAAGGGAGGGACAGAGGGACTATCTAAAAGTATTCATATTTACAAACCACACAAACCACCGCTACCCAGCATGTTTCTCACCAACGCCAGATCCATCATCAACAAAATGGACGAACTAAAACTACAGATATCAGCAAACAAACTCGTGGAGGACTGTTGCATTCTCTTAGTAACAGAGACATGGCTCCATCCACTTATCCCAGACGGAGCCATTGAGCTAGCCGGGCGTACAGCGTTTCGTTGGGACAGAAACATCGACTCCGGTAAGAGCAAGGGGGGGGGGGGTTATGCATTTACGTGCACAACAGCTGGTGCACTAACATCCAAATCATAGATAGCCACTGTTCTCCTGATCTGGAGTCCCTAACAGTTAAATGCAGGCCTTTTTACCTTCCTCGCGAATTTACAGGGGTTATAGTAACAGCAGTCTACATCCCACCGAATGCTAACGCTAGCACAGCTTTAGGCTACCTGCTCGGTGCAATAAACTCACAACAGAGCACATATCCAGAAGCAGCCCACATCATAGCCGGGGACTTCAACCATGCAGACCTAAAGTCAGTTCTCCCGAAACTTGAACAACACATAAGATGTGCTACCAGGGGGAAAAACACACTAGACAAGGTTTACTCAAATATTAAGAAGGGTTTCAGGTCAGCACCACTACCACACCTGGGGCAGTCAGATCACCTGTCCATATTCCTAACTCCAGCATACACCCCACTCAGGAGGAAAGCTCCAGTCACCATAAAGACTGTTAAGACATGGCCTGAAGGAGCTTCCTCGCAGCTGCAGGATTGCTTCGAAAGGACCAACTGGGATATTTTTGAGGATCAGGACTTGGAGGAGTACACATCAACTGTACTTTGCTACATCCAAAACTGTGTTGACAATGTCACCGTCGACAAACGCATCCGGTTGTATCCCAATCAAAAACCCTGGATGACAAAGGATGTCAGGTCTCTCCTCAAGGACCGTAACACCGCCTTCAGGTCTAGTGATAGAGCTCTATACAGTGCTGCTAGAACCAACCTGAAGAGAGGCATCAAGGATGCCAAAGCGTCCTACAAGAGGAAGATTGAGGACCACTTTTCCAACAATGACCCACGGCGGGTATGGCAAGGCATCCAGCACATCACCAACTACAAGACCAGCAACCGCACGACTGCCGACGGCGACGCCTCGCTGGCAGAGGAACTTAACTGTTTCTTTGCTCGTTTCGAGGTGAAAGCTACAGTGGCAGACATAACACCCTCTCCAGCACCTGACAGCAACACCTTCACTGTGCAGGAGTATGATGTTAAGCGCGTGCTCAGAGCAGTGAATCCCAGGAAAGCTGCAGGCCCCGATGGTGTGACGGGCAGAGTGCTGAGGGAATGTGCAGACCAATTATCTGAGGTCTTCACAAAAATCTTCAACCTGTCCCTTTTAAAATCCACCATCCCTCCCTGCCTGAAGTCCGCCATAATCATCCCACTGCCGAAAAAGTCTGTCATCAGCGGTCTTAACGACTACCGTCCGGTAGCACTCACACCGGTCATCACAAAGTGCTTCGAGAGACTGGTCCTGCAGCACATCAAAGCCAGCCTCCCACCCACCTTCGACCCACACCAGTTTGCCTACAGAGCAAATAGGTCTACAGGGGATGCCATCGACACTGCTCTTCACACTGCACTGACCCACCTTGAACACCAGGGGAGCTATGTGAGGATGCTCTTCCTCGACTTCAGCTCTGCCTTTAACACGGTCATCCCAAGCAGACTGGTCATCAAACTTTCCGACCTTGGATTTTCCCAAACCATCTGCCAATGGATCAAGGACTTCCTGACCAACCGCCCCCAGACCGTCAAAATAGGCCCTCACCTCTCCTCCACCATTACACTGAGCACCGGCTCACCACAGGGCTGTGTGTTGAGCCCCATCCTTTACTCCCTCTACACTCACGACTGCGCCCCCACCCATCCCACCAACACCATCATCAAGTTCGCGGATGACACGACTGTGGTTGGACTCATCTCAGAAGGAGATGAGACAGCCTATAGGGATGAAATCCAAAGGCTGGCAGCATGGTGTTCAGTGAACAATCTGGTCCTGAACTCCTCCAAAACAAAGGAACTTATAATTGACTTTAGAAAAACCAGTGGAGATTACGACCCACTCTACATCAATGGGGTCTGTGTGGAAAGGGTACCAGCTTTCAGGTTCCTGGGTACGCACATCGCAGAGGATCTTACCTGGTCTACCAACACCATCACCACAGTAAAGAAGGCATAGCAGAGACTCCACTTCCTGAGGATCCTCAGGAAAACCAACCTGCAGGAGAAGCTCATGTTGTCCTTCTATCGCTGCTCCATCGAGAGTGTGCTGGCATACTGTATAACCACATGGTATGCCAGCTGCTCAGAAAAGGACAGGAAGGCCCTTCAGAGGGTCATCACGACGGCCCAGAAGATCATCGGCTGCTCACTGCCCTCCCTGGAGCACCTGTTCAGCCTACGCTGCCTCAGTAGAGCAGGCAAAATAATAAAAGATCCATCCCACCCCGGCCACCGTCTGTTTGTTCATCTGCCCTCTGGTCGACGTTTCAGGTCGATCAAATCCCGAACAAACAGACTTAAGAACAGTTTTTACCCCAGGGCCATACGAGAACTGAACACTACCTTTGCACTAGGCAACACCGTTAAAAAATCTTGTACTTAATATAATTGTATTTAATTGTATTTATGTATTTATTTGTTTTTGCATTTATTGCATATATGTTTGTACGCACCGTCAGGATTGGCTATTTTTTAATTTCGTTGTACTCGTTGCAATGACAATAAATGAATAATATTATTATTATTATTATTACTTCAAGGAATTTCATAAAGCTTTTGCAAACTAAACACATCGATTGGTTGGAGAAAGACTGCAGATGCCGGAATCTTGATCAAAATATAAAGTGCTGGAGGAAGTCGGCGGGTCAGGCAGCATCTGGGGAAGAAGGGTACCAAACCAAAACATTGCTTGTGCGTTCTCTTGTCAGATGCTGCCTGACCCGCTGAGTTCATCCTTTAGACAGTTTCAACTTCTGTGTCTTTTTATTCAAATCTCAAGATGTCAACATTGATGTCTGCTTATAGACTCAGCACCTCTGGCCCACCAAGTCCACACCGTCCATCAAGTACCCATTGAGACCGTGCCGATGCCAATTCCATTTTTTAGTCTCCATGCAGTTCCATAAACTCCGCTGAAATACTACAATTCCTCTCCACACCACAGGGCATTTACAATGTCCACTTAACCCACCAACCTGCCCATCTTCAGGAAGTAGGAGGAAACTGGGGCACCTGGAGGAAACACACAGGGGCAGCAGGGAGAGCACGCATGCTCCACATGCACACGCATACACATGCACACGCACACATACACACACACACACACACACACACACACATATACACACACCCGCACGCACACGCGCACACACATGCTCATACACACACACACACAGAATACCGAGGGCCAAATTAAACCTGGGTCATTGGAGCTGTGAGATAACCACTGTACTAGCTGCACCAATTTGCAACACCAACATTTAGTGCCCACCCTCACCTTCAAGAGATTCAAGATTCAAGATAGCTTTATTTGTCATCCAAAAAAACGATTTTTTTGGACGAAATTCAGTCACCCACAGTCCAACAATAAAACATTAAATTAGGTAGATTACACAATAAAGCATTAAAATAGGTAAATTACACAACCCCAAAAACACCAAAAAAAAAGAAAAAAATGAACATAGTCGTGAGAAGTCAGCTTCTCTTCGGAGTGCGGTGAAAGTACTCCCTTAGGCTTGCTCCAGTGAACATGAATAGACAGCAATATGTGTTCAAGAAAGGGTGATGTGCCACTTAAATCCCCGACTGGTTGTATTCCCTTATTCCGCTGGCTCTCGATCATCTAGGTGATAGTTAAAGGTGTGGGAGGGAGATGCTGCTCATTTAACATTGCTGAGTTGGTTCAGTGCAGTCGTAGACGGCTTACGTTGCAGTCACCGCGTGCCCATATTCGAAAGAAGGAATATTTGCGTTTCAAAATTAATCCTCTAAAGTTCAGGAGGCCGTGTCCTTGATTCACAGAGTGTAAGTTTCCAGGAGGATAGATAGAAAAAATATATTTCTATAAGCAGTCCAAAGTCTCATTCCGCCTGCAGCCTGTGCATGGTTGTTTTCCACCGTGATTCTGTCTGGAAATGACCGAGTATATGGAGCCTGTGACCATAACCTGCTGGGCAAAGGATGACTGGGGTCACCTGGGGGGATAGGACCCTGTGCATCAAAGATACTAGAGGAACAAGATGGACCACTCCGTTGAAATCGCCTACACTGAAGTGTAGTACGCAAAGGAGCCATTTTAGTAGGCAAAACCCGCCGTTCGCTCTGCCTCTCACAGTGTAATCAGTGTTTTGGGGGAACAGTATGTGTGATGATACCATTAAAATGCAGAATATATCTCATCTATCAATTCACAGATTTTTGTTATTTTTCTTTTTAAATGTTTCCGCAAGTTTCTGCCTACTAAAATGGCGCCATGACATACTACGGTTTTTAGGATCGAGTGGTCTATCTTGTTCCTCTAGTGTCTTTGCTTTTCATCAACTCCATTCTAACCATGTGTTTCTGTTCAGGTGTGATTCTGGCAAGGCATGAAGCATGGCGCGCCGAACACAAGGGATTCCTGGAGTAAAGCACGAGCTGCCGGAGGAACTCAGTGGATCAGGCAGCATAGGTGGAGGGAAATGGACAAGTCAACATTTTATGGCAGGATCTTTCATCTGGAACTGAAAGAATTGAGTGGAGGGAGCCAATATAAAGAGGTGAAGGGGAGGGTATGGGCAAGAGCCGGCAAACAGACAACATACTCTTGGGTTGCATCACAGCTTGGTTGGAGAAAGGCTTTGTCCAAGACCACATGAAATTGCACAGCGATATGTGGATGTAGCCAGAAGAAATGTGTGGGAAGGAACTGCAGATGCATGGTTTAAACCAAAGATTTATGTTGGCTGCTTTCAATGGTGGGGAGTCTGGTCTTTGTGATGGACTTGGCTGCATCCACAGCTGGACACAAAATGCTGGAGTAACTCAGCCGGACGGGCAGCATCTCTGGAGAGAAGGAATAGGGTGACGTTTCGGGTTGAGACCCCTCTTCAGACTGAAAGTCACGGGAAAGGGAATCGGGAGATATAGATGAGATATAGAACAATGAATGAAAGATATGCAACAAAAAAAAAACAATGATCAAGCAAGCAGGACATTGTTAGTTGTTTGCTGGGTGAAAACGTGAAGCTGGTGTGCTTGGGTGGGAGAGGGTAGGAGAGCGAGGGATTGCAGGGAATTTGAAGTTACCACTGGGCTGTAAGGTGCCCAAGCGAAATATGAGGTGCTGTTCCTCCAATTTGCATTTAGTCCCACTCTGACAATGGAGGAGGCGTGGGACAGAAAGGTCCGTGTGGGAATGGGAAGGAGAATTAAAGTGTTTAGCATTCAGATGTTCATCGTCTATATCTCCCATTTCCCTTGACTGGAGTAGACTGGATGGGCCGAATGGCCTAAATTTTCTCCTATCCCTTAGGAATTTATGAACTCAAGTGCCTATTAAATCTTCCCCCCCTCCCTCACCCGGTTTAAAGGGTGGTGATGCCATAATCGTCATGTCCTATTTCTGCTGATCATGTTAATTGATAGTTTATCAGCCACTGCCAAACATTATATACAGTGGTGAAACCACTATGAGATCAGTAAGCATTTTTAAACTGGAGCAATTTAGACCCAGCAGGCATGAACGTTTCACCTCACACTTCAGGGAGATCTGAATGAATAGATTGTTGCTGGGATAATGAAGCTACTTAGGATACCATTCCACATGACTATACTTTTGACTTTGGTTCCTCGATCTGATCAGTCCATCTCAGCAACTCGCTGCAAGGTTTCCGACCAGGAGACGGCACACAGCTCAAAACCCCTTCCAGCG
Source organism: Rhinoraja longicauda (assembly GCF_053455715.1). Taxonomy (NCBI): domain Eukaryota; kingdom Metazoa; phylum Chordata; class Chondrichthyes; order Rajiformes; family Arhynchobatidae; genus Rhinoraja; species Rhinoraja longicauda. The sequence continues at coordinate 9,814,474 of NC_135967.1, read as the reverse complement.
TGTTTTTAATTTTAATCGGGACGTCAAGGGGTAAGGTCAAGGACTAGACAAACACAAAGGAGCGAAAGAGAAGACTTCAGGAAATCGCTAACACCATTACACGCAAGTTTATGTCCATTGTTTCAAAAGTGTATCAGACCAAGGGAGAACCAGACTGATATGATTGCCAGCACCACAAGACTTGGCTTCCATCTGATTCATTCACCGCTGCATATTCAATTCTACAGACGTCAACAAGCAGCGTGACTGGGGGAATAGGCAGAAAGTACGTTGAAGAGGGAGGGAGGGAGGGAGGGAGGGAGGGGGTGAGGTGTGATGTAATGTCCTTGACTTGAGGCATCAACTCTATTTCTCGCACCTGCTGAGGAATGTCTGTCTTTCCATCAGGATGCACATTGAAAGCCATTGACACGACGAACCCCACTTTCCTGACGGCCGTAAACTTACAAAACTCCTCACCTCTGCTTTGATGGAAAGTCAGAGCCGTTCACAGTGCCTCATCCATTGAGCAAGATTTGACCCGCGAGGGTGTTCCTTATTTAATTAGACCAAGACTGCTTTGTGACTTAGTTACATTTACATGCCTTCTAAATTTCACAGCACTCATTGAAAGATTGTCCCCTTGCCCCTGAATTCACCACCCAGGCAACTGAACCATCCTACCAGTGTGGGGTGGGGGGGGGGGGGGGACTGCAGTGCGGGGGGGGAGAACAAAGGAGGATCCAGTGTGGGGGGGGGACTGCAGTGCGGGGGGGGGAGAACAAAGGAGGACACAGTGTGGAGGGGGACTGCAGTGCGGGGGTGGGGGGGTTGAGGACAAAGGAGGACCCTGTGTGGGGGGGCACTGCAGTGGAGGGGGGGGGTGAGGACAAAGGAGGACCCAGTGTGGAGGGGACTGCAGTGGAGGGGGGGGATGAGGACAAAGGAGGACCCAGTGTGGGGGGGGGCTGCAGTGCAAGGGGGGGGGGGGGTGAGGACAAAGGAGGACCCAGTGTGGGGGGGGACTGCAGTGCGGGGGGGGGAGAACAAAGGAGGACACAGTGTGGAGGGGGACTGCAGTGCGGGGGTGGGGGGGTTGAGGACAAAGGAGGACCCTGGGTGGGGGGGGGGACTGCAGTGGAGGGGGGGGGGGTGAGGACAAAGGAGGACCCAGTGTGGAGGGGACTGCAGTGGAGGGGGGGGATGAGGACAAAGGAGGACCCAGTGTGGGGGGGGACTGCAGTGCGGGGGGGGGGTGGGGTGAGGACAAAGGAGGACCCAGTGTGGGGGGGGACTGCAGTGGAGGGGAGGGATGAGGACAAAGGAGGACCCAGTGTGGGGGGGGACTGCAGTGCAAGGGGGGGGTGAGGACAAAGGAGGACCCAGTGTGGGGGCGGACTGCAGTGGAGGGGGGGGTGAGGACAAAGGAGGACCCAGTGCCCAGTGTGGGGCGGACTGCAGTGCAGGGGGGGGGGGGAGGGTGAGGACAAAGGACAAACGCAAAACAAAGAATATCACCGTGACTTGTTACATGTGACAATAAAGTATTCATTCATTCATTCACCTCATTGGAGACTCTCGGACGATCTTTAATTGGACTTTACCGGACTTTATCTTGCACTAAACATTATTCTCTTTATCTTGTATCTGTACAGTGTGCATGGCTCGATTGTAATCATGTAGAGACAGACGTCAAGTGTTGCTGGAAGGTGATCAACCAACAAAGAAGCTCTTTGGTCAGCCCAAAACTTGTTGGCCTCCCAGCGGAGCGAGATGTCCATGGGGGAATGTTGCCGACTGGCCCGCTCCAGACTGCAGGAGTACAGGCTGAGGGACGCACTGAAGCTCGGGGCAGCCAACGCCAAGGCCCTGTGGGGGAGGACCACAGTCTAGGGTCCTTGTGCTGTTGCACATTGAGGGGCAGGGTGGAGACACCCCTCAAACAAGGGAAGGTATATCACCCCACGCGAGTGGCAAGGCTGCCGGGTATAAGGATATTTTTGTTTAATTTAGAGATACAGCATGGAAACAGGCCCTTCGGCCCACCAAGTCTGCGCCGACCAGCGATCCCCGCACATTAACACCACCCTATACACGTGGGACAATTTACAGTTATACCAAGCTAATTGACCTACAAACCTGGTCGTCTCTGGAGAGTGGGAGGAAACCGGAGATCCCAGAGAAAACCCACGCAGGAGAACGTTCAAACTCCACACAGACAGCATCCGTAGTTAGAATTGAACCCGGGTCTCCGGCGCTGTAAGGCAGCAACTCTACCGCTGCGCCACTGTGTTGTCCCAAAATATTTCTGTCAACGTTACCAAATACGATGATGGTGAATGTATGAATAGCCGCTGAGAATGTTGGAAGCATTTTTGCACAGTTCTTGTTCTGTATGTATTTTTTACTCTGAATAAAGTTTATTTTAATTTTTAAAAATGTATATTCTTTCCACAGACTAGTTCGCATGCAGCAAAAAAAGCTTTTCACTGTGCCTCGCAACATGTGACAATATACAAAACTAAACTAATCTCAGTAGAAATAGTTTATGTCTGTATAATCACCCTGACTTCACTATCAGACTAAAATCTCACTGGGAACCTTCCTTGCTGGGAAGAATTAGATAACATTGAACTAATTGCAAGATAATAATTTAAGATGAAGCCACAAGCAGTGGTTAAAATCAAGAATTCTTCATCCTCAGAGATCTTTTTTAATTTAAACTCTAAGGTTAGGTTTTGTTTTAAATCTGAAATTAGAATCTGACTTTAATTTATTTCATTTCTCTAAATTAATTTATTCCAGCAATGTAATGTGTTCCTTTGTTGCAACAGGTGGGTGCAATGATTGTGCTTTTCAATGAGTTTGAAAGAGATTGCTTGTATTTTGATTGAATTGACTGAAAGATACTGCATGGAAATGGACCCTTCGACCCACCGAATCCATGCCGACCATCGAGCACCCATTCACACTGGTTCCATGTTATCCCACTTTCTCATACCCTCTCTACACACAAGGGGCAATTTACAGGCCATTTAACCTACAAACCTGCACATCTTCTGGATGTGGGAGGAAATTCCCCCAGTCACAGGGAGAACGTGCAAACTCCACACGGACAGCACCCGAGGTCAGGATCAAACCCAGATCTCTGGCGCTGTGAGGCAGCAGCTCTACCTACTTTTAAAAACAAATTGCGTTTAAAAACAAGTTTACAACGAGATCATTGCTTTGCAATACCGAATTCCACAGAGTTGCGACTGTGAATAAAATCTACATTCAATACACAGTAATGAAATTTTAAATTCTAATTATTTCTCTGTAGATAACCAAAGATACAACCTGTAATCATTGCTGCGGTTCATTTTAACCACAGCACAGTTTCTTTTCCATCCTGCCAACTTCAGAGCTTATCATCCCATCTCAGATGCTCTACTTTTGAAAGCAGTGTCTGAACATAACTAATGATCCCATTAACCACAGTAATTAGTGTACTTTCAGCTCAAAATCCTCAAGGGTTTGGAAGGATTTCACACAACCGAGCCAAGCTGCCACATTCAGCTTCTCCCAAGTGCCACCGGACAGCATCTTTGGACCACTACACTCAATAGACAACAGACAATAGACAATAGGTGCAGGAGTAGGCCATTCAGCCCTTCGAGCCAGCACCACCATTCAATGTGATCATGGCTGATCATTCTCAATCAGTACCCCGTTCCTGCCTTCTCCCCATACCCGCTGATCCACACCGACCATTGATCACCCAGTCACACTAGTTCCATGTTATCCCTGTAGCGGCCCCTGGTGGTGAACCACGCGCAGTGCATAACCTTTGGCTCGGGAGAGGTCACGAGGTGCCCCGGGGGAGTATGGGAAGCTGGCGCGCGGCAGCGAGGGGAGCGAGGGAAGAGAGGGGTGGTGTAGGAAATTAAAGTGGTGCTGGACGAACTTCGTGTGCTGCCTTATTCTTCGATGGACAGCTCCGCTACATCTGGTGACCAGCCGATGTCCAAAATAGAGATTTTGGAGGATCAAAATGCACGCCGTCAGCGACCAACCTGTCGTCGCCGCCAACCAGCCCAACTCGACGCAGTCGCCCTGAAGCTGCCAACTTTCTGGGCCGCCCAGCCGTGGGTATGGTTTCAACAGGCCGAGGCACAGTTTCATCTCTGCGGGGTCACGACTGACGAGACCCGCTACTATTACGTGGTTGGCGCGCTCGACCAAGAGACAGCCGGTCGGGTACTTCCTTACCAGCAGAATCCACTGGCGGCTGGGAAATATGGGGGCCTCAAGGCGATGCTGCTCCGTACTTTCAGCCTCAGTCGTCTGGAACAAGCGGCCCGTATTTTCAACATGGGTGGGCTGGGCGACTGGAAGACCTCGGTCCTAATGAGTGAGGTGCTCTCCCTCATGGATGGCCACCAGCCCTGCATGTTATTCGGACACGCCTTTCTGCAGCAGCTTCCGGATGATATTCGCCCGCTCCTCGCAGGGGTGAGTTTCCAAGACCCTCTGGCTCTAGCAGAGCGTGCCGACGAGCTGTGGCTGGCCAGGCGGCAGGAAGTGGGCACGCTGGATCGGGCGTCCACGGTGCCCTGGAAGGCCCAGCAGCCTAGGTCCACGCCCGCCAGGGGCTCCGCGGAGCCCTCTGAGCCTGCCGGAGAAGCCGGTAAAGGAGCATGGTGTTTCTACTGGGGCTCGTCGGCCCGCCAATGCCGCCCGCCTTGTATGTTTCGCGATGGTGGACGTGAGGGGACAACACCCTGTCTCCTGTCCCAACATCTCGGCATGGTGTCACCCCATCGTATGTGCATCCTGCTCTCGCCGACCGCTCGTATGTTTTCCTTTGCCGCGATGCACACAGGTCGCCCTTGAAGCGCCCATATGAAGGTCCTTTTCGGGTGCTGCGACATGGCCCCGCGACTTTTGTATTGGACATGGGGGGTCGGCAAGAGACTGTGTCAGTGGCTAGCTTGAAACCGGCCCATTTGGACCTGAGCGAGCCAGTACAGGAGGCCCAGCCTTACTGTCGGGGGCATCCGCCATCTCGGGCCCAACCTAATTCGTCCTTACAGAGCAGGCCCCTTTTGCCCGGGGACGTACGTACAAGGTCCGGCCTCCTCGCTCGGCTGTCCGTCCGTTTTTGCGCCTCTGGTTCTGGGGGGGGGTCATGTGGCGGCCCCTGGTGGTGAACCATGCGCAGTGCATAACCTTCAGCTCGGGAGAGGTCACGAGGTGCCCCGGGGGAGTATGGGAAACTGGTGCGCGGCAGAGATGGGAGAGAGGAGTGGTGTAGTGAATTAAAGTGGTGCTGGACGAACTTCGTGTGCTGCCTCATTCTTCGACGGACAGCTCCGTGTCCGCTACATCCCACTTTTACAGCCACTCCCTGCACACTAGCAACAATTTTACAGAGGCCAATTAACCTACAAACCTGCATGTTTTTGGGACAATGGGGGAAACCCACAGTGTCATAGACAGAACATGCAATCTCCCCGCAGACAACACCCAAGGTCAGCATCATACCCGGTCTCTCAAACAGTGGGGCAGCAACTCGACCTGCTGCGTCACTGTGCCACTACAAATATTTACTACACATCCCTTTGATCCTATTATCAAGAAAGGATGGTTAGACAGCCTATTTAGATTAGGTTAATTTAGTTTGGTAGTAGCGGTACAGCACAGAAACAGGACCTTTGGCCCACCGAGTCCGTGCCGACCAGCAATCCCCATACACGAGCACTATCCCTCACACTGGGGACAATTTACAATTTTTACCAAAATCAATTAACCTCCAAGCTTGTTCGTCTTTGGAGTGTGGGAGGAAACCAGAGCACCTGGAGAAAGCCCACGCGGTCACGGAGAGAACATACAAATTCCGTACAGACAGCACCGGTAGTCAGGATCAAACCTGGGTCTCTGGCGCTGCAAGGCAGCCACGCTACCGCTGCGCCACCGTGCCACCGCAAATTGTGAGTATGGCACAGTTTTTGTGTTGATCTGCTCACTGCCGTCTACGTGTCTAATTTGGCAGCAACATCCGTTAGGAATGAACCACTATATCACTGGCGGTGCTGTCAATCCAGTCTTGGTGAAAGACATTTAACCTCCTCCACTCAGAATAAGTTCAATGTCGTTGATATTTTCAACACTTTATCCAAGTGTTGTTCGACATGGAGGGGATGTAATTCAGTCTACAAAAGCCGGAAAAGACTGCCAAACAATTGAATACCTCGCTGACCATTTCAGAGGGGAAGGTAATGAGCAATCTCCTCACAATAGGCGGCAAAATACTTTTATTTGTGTCGTGTGAAATAGATTTGAAATATGACCAAGCGCTTTCAAGTAAGATAACGTAATCATGGTTTACTCACACACTCCTATTCTCCCCTCTCCTGTTAGGCACAAGACACTGTATAAAAGCTTGAAAGTACACACTGTCAGATTCAAGAAAAGCTTCTTCCGCACCGTTATCAAACTTGAATGGACCTCTCATATGTTAAGAATAAACTCTAAATCTTCCAATCTACCTCACTGTGTCCCTTGCATTTTTTGGTCTGCACTTGCCCTTTAGCTGTAACACTATTTTCTACACTGTTTCCTTTTTTCATTTGGACTATCTGAAGTATTTGTGTCTTTTTGCTGGAGATACAGCATGGAAACAGGCCCTTTGGCCCACCCAGTCCACTCCAGCCATCAATTGCCCATTCACACACTACTTCCACGTTATCCCACGATCGCATGCACTCCCTTCACATGAGGGGCAAAGTACAAAGGCCAATTAACCTACAAAGCTGCATGTCTTTGGGATGTGGGAGGAAACCGCAGCACCCAAAGGAAACCCACACAGTCACAGGGAGAACGTGCCAACTCCACACTGACAGCACAAGAGGTTAGGATCAAATCCAGGCCGTGGCGCTGTGAGGCAGCAGATCTATCAGCTGTGCCACTGTGCCACACTTATGGTATGATCTGGTAGACACAAAATGCTGGAGTAACTCAGCGGGACAGGCAGCATCTCTGGAGAGAAGGAATGGTATGATCTGCCTGTATATTTCACAAAATAGCATATCATTTCTCATTGTATCTCGGTACATGTGTCCACAGTAAACCAAAAGCAATATCAACCCTTGCCCTTTACGCATCATAGAAAGACAGCGAGTCTCCACCTTTCAATGTTACAATGAGCTATAGATCGCAGGGGCATAATCATTATACAATAAACCCTCGTTATAATGGGCCACAAGGGGGGGGCGGTGGGGGAGAATGGTGTCCATTATTGCCGATTGTCCACTATAATGGAGTAAGGGTTTATCATTGTAGAAACAAACAGCTGCAGTTGCTGGTTACAATGCACTGGAGTAACTCAGCGGGTCAGGCAGCATCTCTGGAGAACATTGATAGTTGACGTTTCGGGTCAAGAACCTTCTTCAGAGTCTCGGTCTGGAGCTGGGCCTGGAGTCTCGGTCTGGAGCTGGGCCTGCTGGCGGCCAGGGGGGAGGGGCGGGGAGAGACAGAGTCGATGGTCACGGCCCGAGGGCAGCCAGAGTGCAGGTGAGGGCCGGCGGTGGCGGTGGCAGTGGCGGGCACGGCCTGGAAGAGGCCGAGGAAGCTGTGTGGGCTGGGAGTGGTGGAGGAAGTCCAACCTGGAAGTGGCACAACTTGTCGGGGGTGCAAATGGCAGGGGTGGTCAGCACGTCCAAGCGCGATAACCAAAATCCATTATAAGCAGGTCCGTTCAAATGAGGTTCACTGTAGTGATATGTGGTAAATCTACTCACATTGGGATCGGCACGATAATCTCTCTTCATCAGTTCAATAAAAGTAATGTCTCGTGTATTTTACGTTTATCCTGCAGTAGTTTCATAAAGTTCAGTCCCATCTTGGGACATCTGTCTGTTCCCCCCGGTCTTCATCATCAATACTTCAAGCAGTAAAAAAAATAATGGGGTGACCTTTTGGTCATTCAAGCAGTAAGAAAATATTAATTGGACTCTTACATTCTTAAAACTCACTGCACAGTTCCGATGAGATAAGTTACAACGTGGTCCAGTTAAAATCAGCAGAATATCACCATGTAAGACTTTTTTGTGGATAGTACAGATACACTGGTTAAGAAGGAACTGCAGATGCTGGTTTAAGCCGAAGATAGACACAAAATGCTGGAGTAACTCAGCGAGACAGGCAGCATCTCTGGAGGGAAGGAATGGGTGACGTTTCAGGTTGAGATCCTTCTTCAGTCTGACCCTTCGTCTGAAGAAGGGTCTCGACCCAAAACGTCACCTATTCCTTCTCTCCCGAGATGCTGCCTGACCCACTGCGTTACTCCAGCATTTTGTGTCTACACTGGTGAGGAGAAAGGTTGGAAGATGTATTTTTCTATATCACAATACAGACAAAAATGGATAAAATTGACATAATCATGCAGAAGAGTGTCTTTGTTCGTTAATTCATAGAATCTGCAGATTACTCCAGGTGAATAACTAAAAGGTTATTCCATTATTTTCCACATAAAATGAAAATGTGGAAATCTTGTAAATCAAATCATAAACTTTGGCAAGCAATTAAGTTTTGTGAACAAAGTATTTTCAGATAATCCTCAGGTTGGTAATGTAAATTCATATTTATTACGTTTTTGTCACAATTTAGCACTGGTAAGGTTTATTGTAATATCAGAACTGGAATTTTGTTGAATATGATTGAAAAACAAAATGTTTATTATTATTTGCAGCTTTGACACAGTTTGTGTGATGCGCTGATGAAATACATTTCTCTGGAACTAAAAGGAGTGTTGGAATCAAATAAAATGGAACAATTTTATTCTACTGCACGTCAAGGAATTGCATTTGATATTTCGGTTCGCAATGGGACAATCAAAAACATACTTCTGACGTTCAAGAGGAGTTAGAAAAATCTGTCTTCATGCCGAGTCATTTTATTATCGTAAGAAGAAATATAAACATTGACCAGAGGAACGTGCATAGTGACGCAGTGGTAGAGTTGCTGCCTTACAGCGCTAGTGACCCGGGTTCGATCCTGACTACGGGTACTGTCTATATGGCGTATGCAGGTTCTCCCTGTGACCGTGTGGGATTTCCCCAGGTGCTCCTGTTTCCTCCCACATTCCAAGGACGTGCAGGTTTGTAGGTTAATTGGCTTCTGTAAATTATCCCTAGTGTGCAGGATAGAACTAATGTACGGGTGATCGCTGGTCAGTCATAGAGTCAAAGAGTCATATTGTGTGGAAACAGGCCCTTCGGCTCAACTTGCCCTCACCGGCCGACAGGCCCTTCAGTCCATCAAATCAAGATGGGAATGGTACAGACAAGCTGGAAAGGGTACAGAGAAGATTTACGAGGGTGTTGCCAGGACTTGAGGGTCTAAGCTATAGGGAGAGGTTGAGCAGGCAGGGACACAATTCCTTGGAGTGCAGGAGGATGAGGGGTGATCTTACAGAGGTACATGAAATCATGAGAGAAATAGATCAGGTAGATGCACAGCCTCTTGCCAAGAGTAGGTGAATCGAGAACCAGAGGACATAGGTTTAAGGTGAAGGGGAAAAGATTTAACAGGAATCTGAAGGGTAACTTTTTCACACAAAGGGTGGTGAGTGTATGGAACGAGCTGCTAGAGGAGGTAATTGAAGTAGGGACTATCACAACTTTTAAGAAACAGTTAGACAGATCCACGGATAGGACAGGCTTGGAGGGATATGGGCCAAACGCAGGCAGGAGGAAATAGTGCAGATGGGACACTGTATCCCTAAACTAAACTAAAGGTGCTAATGGAAAATGTGCAAAATTAAATGAAAAAATGTTGAAGGGTGTGGAATTTCAAACTTAACTGTGTTACATGCACAGCAAAGGGATCAGCTATCTTTTTCACTGGTGCAAAAGCCAACTCCTAGAAAACCTTTCATCTTTAAATCTGGCATCCCTCCCATGTCAGTAAAATATTTCTCTACCAGCTGTGCTCATTCGGATGTGTTCAGCATTGTGCCGAGAATCTAAGGAGCATAAAAACCAGATCCACAAGAATCATCCGTAATTACTCAACCGTGACTGCATTAAAACTGCCAGTTGAATCAGGGAAAGGATGCTTCACCTACTGCTGTTGTAGATATCGAAGACCTGTGACCAGCTCTGAGTCTAGAACTCTAGTGGCTGAATGTTAGTCTGCCACTACATTTGGTTGGCTAAGCAAAAAAGCAAACAGCAGTCTATTGAAGCCTAAAAACATTAAGTCAGTCACCTTATCTTCCCAGTTAATTTCCTGGCGATCCCTGTCCTACTTGTAATGCTGAAACACACACACTATGAGTTACAAGGTACGGATTATTATTGGGTCAATGTCAGTTATCAGGCAACTGAACCATCCTACCAACAACTAAAGAACAGTCCATGCTACTATCTACCTCATTGGACACCCTTGGACTATCTTTGATCAGCTTTACTGGCTTTATCTTCCACTAATCGTCATCCACGTTATTCCCCTTATCATGTATCTGTCCACTGTGAATGGCTCGATTGTGATCATGTGTTGTCTTTCCGCACGTGTCAGCACATATCAAAAGCTTTTCACTGTGCCTCAGTGTACATGACAATAATCTAAACAGAAACTCATCTATCCCGCTGTTCACCAGGGTTCCAGATGCCCCACTGTTTCCTTTATTATGCCCCCTTTATCAACGTTATGCCCTTTATCATGTACTCTGTGGATGGCTCAATTGTAATCATGTATAAGCTTTCCGCTGACTATTTAGCATGCAACAAATGTTTAAGAAGTATAAGAAAATAACTGCAGATGCTGGTACAAATCGAAGGTATTTATTCACAAAATGCTGGAGTAACTCAGCAGGTCAGGCAGCATCTCAGGAGAGAAGGAATGGGTGACGTTTCGGGTGATTGATCTGTCAGGCTGATTCTTCATCAGTCTGAAGAAGGGTCTCGACCCGAAACGTCACCCATTCCTTCTCTCCTGAGATGCTGCCTGACCTGCTGAGTTACTCCAGCATTTTGTGAATAAATGCAGCAAATGTTTATTGCCTTGGTGCACATGACAATAAGCTCAACTAAACTAAACTAAATTGTCCATGCCAAATTACCATCCATTTCTTTCTCAAAATCCACAGGCGTTGAAGGCTATGTTAAAAAAATCCAAATCACACCCTGACCCATGAGATACCAGACTTCTGGGAGCTCTGGGTCAGATCTGACCCACCGCTGTGTTCTTGCATTGTCTACAAGTTGATTATCCATTATTAGCTTGGTGCAGCCAACGCCAAGACTCTGTGGGGGAGGACCACAGTCTAGGGACCTTCCACTGTTGCACATTGGGGCAGGGTGTGGGTGGGGATGCCCCTCAAACAAAGGAAGGGATATCACCCCAGGGGGCCACATGAGTGGCAAGGGTGCCGGGTATCCAGAACCAGGGTTTACAGTTTTAGAATAAGCGGTAGGTTATTTAGGACTGAGATGAGGAAAACCTTCTTCACCCAGAGAGTTGTGAATCTGTGGAATCCTCTGCCACAGAAGGCAGTGGAGGACAATTCACTGGATGTTTTCAAGAGAGAGTTAAATTTAGCTCTTAGGGCCAAAGGAATCAAGGGATATGGAGGAAAAGCAGGAACGGGGTACTGATTTTAGATGATCAGCCATGATCATATTGAATGGTGGTGCTGGCTCGAAGGGCAAATGGTCTATTCCTGCACTTATTTCTCTATGTTACTATGGATATTTATGGTTTTTGGGAACATTACCAAATATAAAGCTAACGAATGTATGTATAGCCGCAGAGAATATCAGAGGAATTTTGCACAGTTTTTGTTTTGTACAGGAAGGAACTACAGATGTTGGTTTGCACTGAAGATAGACACGGCATGCTGGAGTAACTCAACGGGACAGGCTGCATCTCTGGATAGAAGGAATGGGTGACGTTTTGGGTCGAGACCCTTCTTCAGACCTTGTTTTGTCTATCTTGTTTTGTACATATTTTTAGTCTGGAATAAAGTTTATTTTGATTTTAAACATTTTTAATGTGACATTGATGCTAATTCATCACTCAAGGGTCGGGGGTGCTGTGATTCAACCTGGAGTATCCATATACTAAAACTCTCATTTGTTTGTTTGTTTGTTCCTAAACAACAGCCAAAAAGGTACACGGTAGCGCAACAATTTTAGGCCCACCTTACTCACCGTCGTCCCTTTGGTGCTAATGGAAGGTTTCATTGAAATCGGTGTTATATTTTTTAAGTTATTCACATTTTAAAGTTTAAATCTATCTCCTGGGGAGGGAGGGAGGGGGTGGAGGAGGGTGGGGGAGGGAGGATAAGGGGGGGTAAGGGTGATGGAGTGGGGGGTAGGGGAGGGGGAAGGGGAGGGGGAGAGGAGGGGAGGGGAGCGAGGGGGATGGGGAGGGGAGGGAGGAGGGAGGGAGAGGGCGAGGGAAGGGGGAGAGGGGAAGACGGGGAGACAGGGGAGGAGGGGGGGAGGAAAGGGGGCTGCACCAATGCAGGAGAGATTTGGGCCCAACTTGGTCTAGTGGGAATCTAATTTTGCCATTCCAGGAAATGTTGTCACATCAGGCAGTGGCCCTCACCCGCTACTTACAACTGCATCTGTGTGCAGTCCAGAATGCCCAGTGTGCACAGCATTGCTGGAATCCTTCAGCGGACTTGGTTTGGTTAGCTGCTACGTCTCTCTGCACCATTACACTCGTACCAGGTGACACACAGCTGCTCGCTGTAAAGAAAGATTCCACTCAACGTCAATAGACCTCCTCTGGGACCTTCTGAGGCTTCTCACAGGCTGGAACTATCTGGTGGATGGTGCAACTGCCTTCTCTTTAGAGTTACGCACATTATTTCCACGCGACAGATAGTTCAGGATTCAAGTCCCAAATTAAACTGCCACCTTTTCAAACACTGTGTGCCACTGAAAGTACTTTACTTTGACAAATATCTGGCAGCGCAACAATGGCTTCAAATTTATTTTTGGAACTTAGTCTTACAGTTCAAATGAGTCTGCCATTGTGGGTAAATCTTCTAAAGTTTCATGGTCTAGTCTTATTCCCGTCCTTTAGTAACTGTTCAACATCAGACTCCTTTTGTTCCTGTCAACTATACACTAGTAGTGGTTAGTAGTTAGTAGTTGTTAAGTTATTGTCACATGGAACATAGACCATAGAACGTCGAACAGCACAGCACAGGAACAGGCCCTTCATCCCACAATGTTAATGCCGGACATGATGCCAAATCAAATTGATCTCATCTACCTGTACATGATCCATATCCCTCTATTCCCTGCACTTCATGTGCCTGTCTAAAAGCCTTCTAAACACCACTATCGTTTTTGCCTCCAGGTCACCACTAGTTTCTGTGTAAAAAAATTGGTCGGCACATCTCCATTAAACGTTGCCCCTCTCCAATCATAGCTATGCCTTCTAGTATTGGAGATTTCCACCATGCGAGAAACATTCTGACTAATCTTATCTATGCCTCTCACAACTTTACGTACTTCTACCCCACAACCTTCAGGGTTCCAGAGAAAAATATCTATCCAACTACTTGTAGCTGAACCTCTCTACGACAGGCAGCATTCTGGTTAAAAAAAAGTACCTGGAAACAGTGAAATGCTTTGATTTTCATACAATCCACCACACGATACAATAAGTAAGAGTGCAATGAATAAGTAATTACTTCTGATACAGTAATTGCTTCTAACAGTTGGACCATTATGATTGTAATCCTTGTTTTGTTGTGAAGAATAACCTTGCTGAATGTTAATCTTAACCAAAGAGTTCAGATGTTTGAAATGGGTTAGTTATGACCAAATTGTTTGCACACTATTTCAGTTAAGTCAAGAAAAACAAACTATTCCTAACTTCTGTGTCCAATGATTATCAACAAAATATACGCTAAAGCAGCTCCAACAGAAGGAAATTATTTCAGAGAAAAGCGGAACTGCAGATGCTGGAATCTTGAGCAAAACACAAAGTTCTGGAGGACTCGGCTGATGGGGAGGGAACGGACAGAAGACGTTTGGAGTCCGAACTGCAATCTGAAGAAGGGTCTCGACCTGAAATGTGGTCTGTCCATTTCCCTCCACAGATACTGCCAGACCCGCCGAGTTCCTCCAGCACGTTGTGTTTTGCTCAGTAATCATTTCAACACTTTGTATAGAATGCGTTGGTTTTGAAAGCTGCACACGACGAATTTTTTTGGTCGCTTTGCTTGCTTTGTACTTTGAAATAGTTTCGCGTTATTTGGCGTTAACGTGTCCTGCGCCGTTATTTGATCATATCCCCTGCTCGATAACACAAGGTGACATGAAGTTATACGATTTATTAGATAAAAGGTCAATTATAATCTGTTATAAAATCAGACAAATGAATTTTGAAGAACAGTGTGGGAACGGTTCGATGCAGGTACTCCGCCTTGATGGTAAACTCGATTGCATTTTAAAATTCCTAGTTTACTATTTACTGAATTCGTTTGCACTTTCTGTAGATACTTCACGACACCGTGGGGGAAAAAAAGTTTTCGTTTTCGATTCAGGAGCTTTTCTCTCCACGTTACTAGCTAGGCAAAGAACAAAATAATCGTTACCGTGTCCATCTCCTTCAGGGTCCACCACTGACATTAGACTGAAACACAAGTGATCTAACTCCAAAAAAAAAGACACAAAGCGCTGGAGTAACTCAGCAGGTCAGGCAGCATCTCTGGAGAACATGGATAGGTGACGATTCTTCTGACTTGCTCTAGAGAGACATCTTCAGAGATGCTGCCTGACCCGCTGAGTTGCTCCAGCACTTTACGTGTTTTTCTTTGTAAACTAGCACCTTGTTTCTAGTTCTGTTCTAACCACAATACGACTAATGACTCTTAAAAGCTCCACATGCGATTTTCCCAAATACACCAGCCAGTACTTTCCCTTGTTCGATTAAGACGTTTGTGAGGATTAGAGAAACAACGGATGGAATAATCAAATACTGGAGGTCTGGTACTATAGTTTTAAGATGAGAGGGGCAAAGTTTAATGGGGATGTGTTTTACTCAGAGAGTGGTGGGCGCCTGGAACACGCTGACAGGGGTGGTGATAGACGCTGTGTGGGATAGTGGCATTTAACAGACTTTTAAATGGACACGTGGATATGCAGAGGATGGAGGGACATGGATTATGCGCAGGCAGATTTGGTCTTGGCATCGTGTTCTGCACAGACACTGCAGTTCGAGGGACCGGTACCTATGTTCTATGTTCTAAAGGGGTTTCTATAAAGTCCTCAATTCTTGTCACCGAGTTTACCGGACCCCCCGACGCCGCTCTTTGTGGCAAAGTGTTGGATGGATTAGTCACCCAAGTATTCCCAGAGTCTGTCTCGGTTCACCCGTCCCACCCCCGTGGTTGGCATCTCCAGCGAATGCCTGTGGACCAGACTTTGGTGGGACCTCCAACTTTCACCAGGGGGGTGAATGAGGGCGGCTACACACTCTCTCTTTGAAGGCCAGCACGCCTTACCGGGGTTCCTCAGCTTCCTGTTCCTGAAGACCGAGATGATGACCATCACGTTGCCCACGATGTCCACCACCGTGGTGAAGATCAGGACCGAGGCCAGTGCCGTGGTCACCCCAACGCCGGCCGAGGGAGTGCGCTCCGACGCCCAGGAG
Source organism: Rhinoraja longicauda (assembly GCF_053455715.1). NCBI lineage: Eukaryota > Metazoa > Chordata > Chondrichthyes > Rajiformes > Arhynchobatidae > Rhinoraja > Rhinoraja longicauda. Next base: position 9,798,832 of record NC_135967.1, on the reverse strand, counting down.
ACGGACTCCGAGCAATTCCCATCTCCCGACATCTCCGCCAGCTTTGCATCCGAGACCCGAGCTCCAGGAGGACACATCCACTGGTCCCTATGAGCTTGGCCAAGCCGCCCGTGAGTCCTCTCCCATCCAACCCTCTCCGTCCATCAGCTCAACCGGCGCGACTTCTCAAAGTTGGCTCCGTGCGGGCTCCCGCCTCTACGCTGGGTTGCAGACTTCTTTTTGGGTGCCGCCAGCGTGTTCACTCTCGCTCCTGTCACCATTGCACCGCCTTTATATAGAGGTCCTCGCTCTCCAATGGCTGGACCTTGAGCCAGAGTCTGCGCGCCGCCGTGCACGCCAGCTCCCTCCAACTTGTCCATGTGCACTGGTGCCGGGAGGGAGGCTCCCTGCCCTCTCTGACAGGGGGGGGGGGGGGCTGCTTCACTAGTTGTGACCACCTGTTGTAACGGTGCCCACTCCACACCCCCCTCCCTCCCTCCTCCTCCTCCTCCTCCCCCTGCCCGCTTGCAGGACGCTCTCTCCATCTCTGCGAGTGCAAACCGCGTGCTTACAGCGCCATCCAGTGAGAACTTAGTCAGCACCCTCTGCCCAAACTCCACACAACCCCCCTCACCGACCAGACCATCCCAGACCATCCCAGACCAGCCCAGACCAGCCCAGCCCAGAAGACAAAGGAGGCTTAGACCCTGACCTAACTTGTCGGCGGGCAGTTGACATCAAGTCATTACTGGGGCTCAGTTTATAACCAGTGTGTCGAGATACAGAGAACAACTTTGTTTTGCACTGCTTTCCACAGCAAACTCTTCAAATCTGAATCCGACGCGCAGTTCCACGCGTTAACCGCATTAACTGAAGTTAATGTGTTAACTGATATTCCATGCGTTCACTGTGTTAACAAGGGTTTATGTGTGTTAACTAAAGTTCCAGAGTTAGACTGTGTTAATTATGGTCAATGTATCAACTAAGGTTGAAGCTGTTGAACAGTGTTGACTAAGGTTAATGTGTTAACTAATGCCCCACGAATTTACTGTCATAAGCGAGATTAATATGTTAATCGAGATTCCACATATTAAATAATATAATATGTTGACTAAACTTCCATGCATTTACCGTGTTAACTAAGGTCAATGTGTTAAGTCAGGCGAACACATGGGTTAACACAGAAACACTCCTAAGTCCGGTTACATGTGTTAACTGTTAACTGTGTCAACAAAGGGTATCAAGTTAACTAAGTTTCCATATGTTAACTATGGTAACTAAGGTTAATGAGTTAACTCAGATTATATGTGTTAACCATGTCAACTATGGTTAGCATGTTAACTAAGTTTCCATATGTTAACTATGCTAACTAAGGTTAATGTGTTATCTAAGGTGTCATGCGTTAACAATATTAACTATTAAAGTTAACATGTCAACTAAGGTTCAATGCGTTAACTTAGCTTCAATCTAACTGCCCCTCTAAGAGGACACTGAAAGTTTAATGTTTTTATGTTTTAGTTTTGAATGTTTGTTGGTCTACGTTTGTATTGGAAATGAAAATGTAACTGTTTCCACAGTTTTGTCCTTGTTTCCACAGATGCTGCCGTCTTGACGACTGTTTCCAGAACCTTTCATCTTTATTTCACATCTCTACCATCTGCTGGATTTTATTTGGAATTTTCATTTTGTTTTTCATCAAAATGGTTGGTGGTGGATGGAGATCACAACCCCAAATTGTGGAAAAGTAGAAGCAGATTATTGATTAGGAATTGGTCCCTTTTTCTGGGAATACAGACTTCGAGAACAAGCTGCCGACTCATGAGGTCCCTTCAGGTTGTGAAACTATTATATTAAACTATTAGCCGCGGAACTGTTGGAGGATGCACAGCACCAAGAACCTGTTTCACCATTCAACAATTCACAGTATTGACCTTCTTCCTTAACTGCAACTCCCCCTCTCTGCACAATCCCCACATCTTCCCATTAGCTAAATCCCAAATATTATCAATCTCCTGCACAAGAATTCCCAAGTCTCTGGGATGGATTCACATTCATCACAGTTGATCCGAGAGGGGGCGGCAGACTGTACGGAGTTTGTACATGGGCTTTCTACAAGATGCTCTGGTTTCCTCCCACACTCCAAAGACGTACAGGTTTGTAGGATAATTGCCTCTGGTAAAATTGTGAATTGCCGCTAGTGTGTAGGAGAGTGTTAGTGCACGAGATGTTTACTGGTCTGTTTGGTGGGCAAAAGGGCCTGTTTCTACACTGTATCTCTAAAGTCTAAAAGTAGAACTGACTCAAGAGCCTCTCCCTGTCCTTACTCCTAAGTGTCTAACTCTATGTCCGGTCCGTCACGGGTACTGACCTCCCCACCATCGAAGGGATCTATAAGAGAAACTGCCTCAAAAAAGCAGCCAGCATCATCAAAGACGCACACCACCCTGGCTGGCCATGCTCTCATTCCACTCCTACCATCGGGAGGAAGGTACAGGAGTCTGAAAACTGTGACCTCCAGGTTCAGGAACAGCTTCTTCCTCACAACCATCAGGCTATTAAACATGACAAACACCAAACAAAACTCGAGCTATAAACTGTCTTAGTTGCACTTGGGACTCCAGGCTGTTGCTTTGTTTTGCACTAATATGTTTTTTTAATTTATTAAACTTTGTTTATTACGTTGTATTTTGTGTACCATACTTAAATGGGATGCAATTCCCCAGAAGTGTTCAGGAGAGTTTTCTCAAGTAGTTTGGAGAGGCCCCCACATGAGAGAGGGCAACGTTGGATCTAGTATTGGGAAATTGGGAAGAGCAAGTTAATGAAGTGTTTGTAGAGGAGCCTTTTGGGACCAGTGACCACAGTTTAATTAGGTTTAAGATATTTATGGACAGGGGCAGATAGATCCCACATGTTAAAATGCTCAACTGGGGTAAGGCCAACTTTGAGGGCATGAGAGAAGGTCTCGTTCAAGTTCACTGGAGCTGGTTATTTGAGGGGAAAAGAACATCAGCCAAGTGGGATGTTTTTAAAAGTGTGCTGGCAAAAGCTCAGGATACGCACGTCCCTGTTAGAATGAAGGGCAAAGCAGGCAAACGTAAGGAAGCTTGGCTGACGAGGGAAATTGAGGCATAGGTCAAAAACAAAAAGGATGCATGGGACTGGGATAGGCAGCTGGGATCAAGTGCATCCCTAGAGGAGTTTCGGGAACTAGGGAGTAAACTGAAAAAAGGAAATCAAAAGGCCAAAAAGGGGCCAGGAGATGACTCTGGCGGGTAACATTAAGGACAATCCCAAAAGATTTTATAAATACACAAGGGGGAAAAGGGTTACTAGAGAGAGAGTGGAACCTCTCAGGAATCAAAGCGGTCACCTCTGTGAGGAGGCAAGGTCCTCAATGAGTATTTCTCCTCTGTATTTACCGAGGTGAAAGACAGTAGGACAGTCTCGGGGCAGTCAATGGAAATGTCTTGAGAGCAGTCAGTGTTACCGTCGAAGAAGTACTGACGGTGCTATCATGTATGAAGGTAGACAAATCTCCAGGGCCTGATCAGAGGACATTGCGGGAAATTAGAGAGGAAATTGCAGCAGCCCTGGTTGAAATTTACGAGTCGTCCTTAAATACAGAAGAGGTGCCAGAAGACTGGAAGGTGGAAAATGTGCCTTTATTCAATAAATGGCTGCAGGGAAAATGCTGGGAACTATAGGCCAGTGAGTTTAACATCTGTAGTTGGAATGTTACTTGAGAGTATTCTGAGGGATAGGTTATATAGGCATTTGGATGGGCAACGGCTGATTAGGGATGTTTTTGTATGTGGGAGGTCGCGTCTCACAAATCTGATTGAGTTTTTTGAAGACGTGACCAAAAAGGTTGATGAGGGCAGAGCTGTAGATGTTGTGTACATGGATTTCAGTAAGGCATTCGACAAGGTTCCGCATCAAAACTCACCATAAGAATGGTGAAATAAGAATGGTTTGCTCTGGAAGGTTAGATCGCATGGGATCCAAGGAGAGATAGCTGAATGGATAGCAAATTGGCTCCATGGAAGGAAGCAGAGGGTGATTTTGGAAGGTTGCTTCTCGGACTGGAGGCCTGTGACTAGTGGTGTGCCTCAGGGTATGATGCTGGGCCCGTTACTGTTTGTCATCTACATCAATGATTTGGATGTGAACATACAGGGCAAGATTAGCAAGTTTGCTGATGATACAAAAGTGGGTGGTTTTACAGATGGTGAAGATGGTTGTGAAAGGTTGCAGCAGGATCTTGATCAATTGGCCAGGTGGGCGGAGGAATGGTTGATGGAATTTAATACAGAGAAATGTGAGGTGTTGCATTTTGGGATGTCTGACAAGGGCAGGACCCACATAGTGAATGGCAAGCCTCTGGGGAGTTTTCTAGAGCAGAGGGATCGAGGAGTGCAAATGCATGGTTCCTTGAAGGTCGAATCACAGGTAGATAAGGTGGTTAGAAAGGCTTTTGGCACATTGGCCTTCATCAGTCAGAGTATTGAGCATAGAAGTTGGGAGGTCATGTTGCAGTTGTATAAGACGTTGGTGAGACTGCATTTAAAGTATTGTGTTCAATTGTGGGCACCAAGTTATAGGAAAGATATTGTCAATTCTGAAAGGGTTCAGGGAAGATTTAAAGGATGTAGGGTCTGAGCTATAGGGTAAATTGAGTTTCTATTCCTTGAAGTGCAGGAGGATGAGTGGTGATCTTACAGAGGTGTATAAAATCATGAGAGGAATAAATCGGGTAGATGCACAGAATTTCTTGCCCAGAGAAGGGGAATCGAGGACCAGGGGACATAGGTTCAAGGTGAAGGGGAAAAGATTTAATAGGAATCTGAGGGGTAACTTTTTCACACAAAGGGCGGTGGGTATATGGAACAAGCTGCCAGAGGAGATAGTTGAGGCTTTGACTATCCCAACGTTTAAGAAACAGTTAGACACGTACATGGATAGGACACGTTTGGAGGGATATGGACCAAACGCAGGCAGTTAGGACTAGTGTAGCTGGGACATGTTGGCCAGTGTGGGCAAGTTGGGCCGAAGGGCCTGTTTACACACTGTATCACCCTATGACTCTATGGCACCTTTTTTTGCAAACCTGTTATGCTACTGCAAATAAGAATTTTATTTTTCCATTTTGGTACATATGACAATTAAACACTCTTGACACTTGACTCTTGACTTGGACTTAGTTTCCATTTCTGGACTCCCCAGTTAAGAGAAAAATAGAGAGGCAACTTTCAACTAATGAATTGCTTATGTACAATACTACAGGGAGACAAAGACTCCTTGGACTTTAGATTTCCAAGGGTTGGTAATCATCATGATATTTCTGAAGAAGAGTCCCGAACCAAAATGTCACCTGTCCATTTCCCTCCACAGATGCTGCCTGACCCTTTGAGTTCCTCCAGCACTTTGTAGATTTTTGATCAAGGAATTTCCTTGTTTTTTCCCACTTAATTGCCCTGGAAATTTTACCACATTGATTTCTCCCAAACTTCCCGCACAGATATCTGGAAAGATGGAAGACTTTGTACTATGACCTGCAAGTCACCATAGTTAAGTAGGTCTGAGTAAGTCTACAAAGACATTCGAGGTAGCAGACAGTATAGACTCAAAACATTCAACTGGAGAGGGTTAATATGCTCTCTACTTGCAGAGTGTTAATTTAAAAATCCCGGAAAAAAAATTCAGTGTATAAACTGCTATGATTATGCAGGAACAATTATAATGAATAGCCTTTGTTTACTGCACCACCTGTTAACTAACATCCTGATTCACGTCGTAAAATGCATGCATGTGTTTAATAGGCATTGTCAAGCTACAAGGTAAAATAATATTCTGCGTTTTATTGTATATGTTATCTTACTTTGTGTCCTGTCTCATTTTGCATGCATGATCACACCAAGCAGTGCTTTATTGCACCAAAGGTATTTATTCACAAAATGCTGGAGTAACTCAGCAGGTCAGGCAGCATCTCGGGAGAGAAGGAATGGATGACGTTTCGGGTCGAGACCCTTCTTCAGACTGATTGCACCAATCCAGGTAACACATTTTTATGAACAATTTGTATGGACGTGGCCAAGTCTCGCCCCGGTCACTCCCTCTTCTCCCCTCTCCCATCAGGCAAGAGGAACAGAAGTGCGAAAACGCACACCTCCAGATTCAGCCACAGAGGATTCTTCCCAGCTGTTATCAGGCAACTGAACCATCCTAACAACAACTAGAGAGCGGTCCTGACCTACCATCTACCTCATTGGAGACCCTCAGACTATCTTTAATTGGCCTTTACATGACTTTATCTTGCACTAAACATTAGTTCCTTTATCCTGTGTCTTTAAACGGTGGACTGCTCGATTGTAATCATGTGCAATCTTTCCACTGACTGGTTAGCACTCAACAAAACACTTTTTGTTGTTCCTCGGTACACGTGACAATAAACTAAACTAACTAATAAAATGAAGATAAGCCTCTATACGAGTAGAGCGCATATTGACTGGTTGCATCACGCCCCGGTTCGCCAACTTGAATGCCCAGGAATGAAGAAGATTGCAAAAAGTGCTGAACACTACCCAGTCCATCACGGATACTGACCTCACCACCATCGAAGGGATCATCTACAAGAGTCGCTGACTGAAAAAGGTAGCCAGTGTCATTAGAGACCCACACCACCCTGGCCACGATCTCATTTCCATCGGGAAGAAGGTATAGGAGCCTGAAACAATACGTCCAGGTTGAGAAGCAGCTTCTTCCCCACAACCATCAGGCTATTGAACATGACAACCTCCAAATAAGCTCTGAACTTCATAGGTGGAGACTTTTGTCTTTGCACTATTATTTTTCATTTGTTTTTTAAATACTGAACTTATTTTTTTGTGTTTACTGTGGTGTTCACAGAGTACTGTGTTTACATATCTGTTTTGCTGCTCTAAGGAAGAATTTCATTCTTCCGTTTCAGAGCATATGATAATAAAACATTCTTGACTATAAGGCTTTGGTGAGGCCTCATTTGGAGCATTGCATGCAGTTCTGGTCACCCCATTACAGGAAGGGTGTGGAGACCCCGGAACTTTAAGAACCTTCTGCTGAATAGTTATGTGCATACATGTCAAGGGTGCCGAAGAGACTTACCATAATGTTGCCTGGAGTACGGGTTATGAGCTGAAAGGAGAGGAGGAACAACCCAGATTAATAGTGACTTGGGCACATGGATTAGGAACTGGCTTAGTGATAGAAGACAGAGGGTTGTGGTGGACGGACAATATCCAGGCTGAAGTTTAGTGACCAGTGGAGTTCTGTGCTGAGACCTCTGCTGTTTGTGACAAACATAAATGACTTAAATGCAGACAAATTGGTTAGTCAGTTTGCAGATGACACCAAGATTTCTGGGGACGTGGACTGTGAGGAAGGCTGTCAAAGTATACAGTGTATATAGATCAGCTACAGAAATGGCGGGTGGAGTTTAGTCTGAGCAAGTGTGTGGTAGAAACATAGAAAATAGTTGCAGGGGGAGGCATTTGGCCCTTCGAGCCAGCACCGCCATTCATTGTGATCATGGCTGATCATCCACAATCAGTAACCTGTGCCTGCCTTCTCCCCATATTCCTTGATTCCCATAGCCCCTAGAGCTCTATCTAACTCTCTTTTAAATTCATCCAGTGAATTGGCCTCTACTGCCTTCTGTGGCATAATATTCCACAAAATCACAACTCTCTGGGTGAAAAAGTTCTCTCTCATCTCTGTTTTAAATGGTCTCCCCTTTATTCGTGGACTGTGACCCATGGGTTCTGGACTCCCCCCAACATTGGGAACATTTTTACTGCATCTAGCTTGTCCAGTCCTTTTATAATTGTATACGTTTCTATAAGATCCCCTCTCATCCTTCAAAAATTCCAGTGAATACAAGCCCAGTCTTTCCAATCTTTCTGACTGACTTGACTTGAAAGATTGGCTGACTGACAAGTCATGCGCAAGTCATGCTGAACTTTAGTGAAGAACAAACTGTGCAAGGACTTTCAATTACATGTTGTGTCTGGAGAGAATATCTTGCAGAGATTTGAGGGTGAATAGGGAATGAGAGGCGTAGTGTGGCTTTCAGCAAAGTCCGCTGATCAGACAATCAATGTGATTTGAGGATTGCTCACATGTTAAATCCCAAAACAGCTCCGTGGCTTGAGGAAGAGGGTAAGAAATGGACAGCTGTTTGCAAAAACATAGAAACAAGGAACTGCAGATGCTAGTTTAGAAAAATAAATGACACAATGTGCTGGAGTAACTCAGCGGGCCAGGCAGCATCTCTGGAGCACATGGATAGGCAACATTTTGGGTCAAGACCCTTCCTCTGAAGAAGAGTTCCAACCCGAGAACTCCTGAGATGTGCTCCTGAGATGCTGCCTGGCCCGCTGAGTCGCTCCAGCACTAGTTTGCAATGTGGTTCCACAGCTGAATACTGAGGGGGGTGAAAGCAGACTCACTAGTTACATTCAGAGGAGGGCTCAATGGAATAAAACTGATGGGACTATGGAAAAGGAGCAGTGGTTTGGGATAGGGCCTGACCCCTACCAGAGATCTGGTACATGCACAGTGGATTGTTTATCCCTGTTCAGTACATCCAGATCATTAGAATAAAAAAGGACACACCTTTAGAATGGAGATGTGGAGGAGGTTCGTCAGAGTCAATAGTCAATTTATTTGTCACATACACATAAATGTGCAGTGAAATGAAAGATTACCCACAGTCCAACAATAAGACCAATAAAAATAAGCAATAAAAATATGCAATAACACATAATCATAAACCAACACCAAACAAAAAGAAACATCCATCACCGCGAGTCTCCTCCAGTCACCTCCTCACTGTGATGGAAGCCCAGAATGTCTTTTCTCTTCCCCTGCCGTCTTCTCCCGCAGTCAGGCTGTTGAACTTGCCACGTCGGGGCGGTCGAATCGAATCTGTGGAATTCATTGCCAACGACGGCTGTGGAAGCCAAGTCACAGGGTATTTTTAAAGTGGAGATTGGCAGGTTCTTGATTCACAAGGTTATGGGGAGTAGGCAGGAGAATGGGGTTGAGAGGGAAAAATAGATCAGCCAAAATCAAGTGGCGGAGCAGAGTCAGTGGGCCGAATGGCCTAATCCTGCTCCTACGTCTTATGAATTTATGGTCTTTATAAAATACTAGTGAGCTCTCATCTGCAATCTAATGTTCAATTATGGGAGCCAAACTTTGGGAACATCGTCTAGGACTTGGAGAGGGTGTGGAAGAGTTAAACTAGGAGGATATCGGGGATTAGAGCCATTTATTTATTTATTCATAAACTGAATATTGACTTCACTGGCAATGCTGGTGTTATTGTCCACCCTAATTGTGCTTGAGCTAAATCCAAGTTTAAGAATCAATGTTCATTAATGAGCCTGAAGTCACATAAAGGGTTGAAATCACCCTCTTCGGTTTTTAAACTAATCCAATATTTCTCAGAATTCATTATTGATCGTTTCAGATCATGCCTCGTTATTTCAGATTTTTCCATTTAATTCATTGATTGTAAAATCGTGCTGGCGTTCAAATTCATTGACTCTGGATCAATAATCCAGGCCTTGGACATGCAGAGACAGACGTACAGCAGAGGAACAGTCTTGTGTAAGAAGGAAATGCAGACGCTGGTTTACACTGAAGGTAGACACAAAATGCTGGAGTAACTCAACGGGTCAGGCAGCATCTCTGGAGAAAAGGAATAGGTGACGTTTCAGGTTAATACCCTTCCTCAGGGTCAGTGAAGTGGGAAGCTCGAAGTATGAAAAGGTACGGAAAAAATCAAAGCCGGCACTGATGGCCAAGGAGCCCACAATGGTTCATTGTTGGCTGTGGAGGAGATATGAACAGTGAATCTAGCAGGACAACGAGAGTAGGAGAGGGACAGAGATAGAGGGAATGCAAGGATTACTTGAAATTAGAGAACAATTGGGTTGTAAGATGCCCAAGCAAAATATGAGGTGCTGTTCCTCCAATTTGCATGTGGCCTCACTCTGACAGTGGAGGAGGCCCAGGACAGAAATGGCAGTGTGGGAATGGGAATAGAAACAAGCTCTAAGGTTTACTGAGTTTATACGGACCGGCACAGTAGCAGCACAGTGGTGCAACCAGTAGAGTTGCTGCTTCACAGCACCAGGGACCCGGATTCACTCCTGACCTCGGCTGCTGTCTGTGTGGAGTTTGCAAGTTCTCCCTGTGACCACATGGGTTACCTTCCAGTGCTCCGGTTTCCTCCCACAGAGCAGGTTTGTAGGTTAATTGGCCTCTGTAAAATTCCTCCTAGCGTGCAGGGAGTGGGTGAGAAAGTGGGATAACATGGAACTAGTGCAACAGACACAAGATGCTGCAGTAACTCAGCAGGTCAGGCAGCATCTCGGTATCTCTAAATTAAACTGTACTAAGCCACTAAACATCCAGGTTGAGAGTAACAGCTGTGATTTTATACTCTCAGCTCTGTCAACAAAACCAAGTATTCCATATCCTTTCCTCACAGTCTTCTTCACTTGATGCTGAAGGTTTGGCCACACTGCTCCCCACAAGCAAACGATCATCAATATCGGAACCACGAAACATTTGCATTTTCATCCAGACGTTGGAATAGCTGGGTGAAAGATCAAATGCTAACTCTGTTCATCTCTCCACAGATGCTGCCTGGTATGCTGAGAATCTTTCCTGGTTTATCATGTTTAGAGACATATGGGCCAAACTTGGGCAGGTGAGGATGGGGCATTTTGGTCGCATGGGCAAGTTAGGCCGAGGGGCCTGTTTCTCTGCTGTATGCCTTTAGATTTTAGAGATGCAGCATACAAATAAACCCTTCGCATCACCGGTCCGTACCGACTAGCGATCACCCCACACACTAACACTATCCTAACACACTAGGGACAATGTACAATTTTACCAAAGCCAATTAACCTACAAACCTGTACGTCTTTGGTGCGTGGGAAGAAACCGGAACACCTGGAGAACACCCACGCAGGTCACAGGGAGAATGTACAAACTCCGTACATACAGTACCCGTAGTCAGGATCGAACCCGGGTCTCTGGTTCTGTAAGGCAGCAACTCTACCGCTGCACCACTGTGCCACCCTTATGACTCTGTGGGTTTACCCCTGCCACTATCGTCCTTTAATCCAATTTAAAATTGTACCATTAGCTTGTATTTCCCCTCTTCATTCTTCTTCTGAAAATGAAACGATTTGCCCGACTTCGCATTGTTTCATTTTCCAGTCAAAGGGCCTTCATCAGAAATGGAGCTTTCTGTTGGCACTTGGGCGGTTGGTTGGCTGTTGGAGATGAGGACTGTGTGAAACCTGCATTTGCAGCTTAGTGTGAGGTGTAGGTTTAGGTTTACCATTGTCACGTGTACCGAGGTTCAGTGAAAAGCTTTGTTTTGCCAGCTATTGAATCAAATCAAATAATACTACTGTTTAAACGCTGATTTTATGGCAACTGAAGGTCCGTCCCTCCTATAATCTGGACAAAATTATGAGAGCTCAGGTGAAATTCCTGGGGCGGCCATTGATGACGTTGTAAATTGAATGTAAATGGAGTGCCCTGCCGATGCATCCCTAGTTCTAGTTCTGGTTCTGGGTGATTACTGCGCAAACACCTCATAAGTGGTGATCTCGCGCAGGTCGGAGTGAGTAGAGCGGTGATCACATTTTTGAAGTGGGCCTTTTTGACCAAGTTGAGGAGATCTAGTAGCTCAATCCCCTTTTTAAATGACACCATCGGGAGCGGCGCGGGTGTCGGGTGGTGACGTATTCCATTCCCTTATCATCCAAGGGTAAAGGGAATATTGGTAGCAAAGTTTATTGAAATTTATCGAGTTGATGATGTAGGGGCCGTATCGAATTGATGATGTAGGGACCATATGGAGTTGATGATGTAGAGACCGTATGGAGTTGATGATGTAGAGACCATATGGAGTTGATGATGTAGGGACCGTAACGAGTTGCTGATGTAGGGACCGTAACGAGTTGATGATGTAGAGACCGTATGGAGTTGATGATGTAGAGACCGTATGGAGTTGATGATGTAGAGACCATATGGAGTTGATGATGTAGAGACCATATGGAGTTGATGATGTAGGGACCGTAACGAGTTGATGATGTAGGGACCGTATGGAGTTGATGATGTAGGGACCGTATCGAGTTGATGATGTAGGGACCAAGATAGTATCTTGTCTTGTTTCATGGCAGTTGGTGCTCTGGGATGACGGAAAATTTGATGCCGTGATTTTGTGAATCTCCTTGTAAATCGCAATAAGTCTTAGCCTGATTCTGGGGAGCTCTAGGGTATCCCATCCGAGAGAAGTCAGCATGTTATTCACGCTTGATTTGCGCGTGTAGTCATCACATACAAAGCGGGCCGCTTGGCGTTGTACTTTCTCCAGGGTGATCTTGTTGTGGTCAATAGACAATAGACAATAGACAATAGACAATAGACAATAGACAATAGACAATAGACAATAGACAATAGGTGCAGGAGGAGGCCATTCGGCCCTTCGAGCCAGCACCGCCATTCAATGTGATCATGGCTGATCATTCTCAATCAGTACCCCGTTCCTGCCTTCTCCCCATACCCCCTGACTCTGCTATCCTTAAGAGCTCTATCCAGCTCTCTTTTGAATGCATTCAGAGAATTGGCCTCCACTGCCTTCTGAGGCAGAGAATTCCACAGATTCACAACTCTCTGACTGAAAAAGTTTTTCCTCATCTCAGTTCTAAATGGCCTACCCCTTATTCTTAAACTGTGGCCCCTTGTTCTGGACTCCCCCAACATTGGGAACATGTTTCCTGCCTCTAACGTGTCCAACCCCTTAATAATCTTATACGTTTCGATAAGATCTCCTCTCATCCTTCTAAATTCCAGTGTATACAAGCCTAGTCGCTCTAGTCTTTCAACATATGATAGTCCCGCCATTCCGGGAATTAACCTAGTAAACCTACGCTGCACGCCCTCAATAGCAGGAATATCCTTCGTTGAAAGGATCCCATACATCTCCACAATACTCCAATTTGGGCCTGACCAAGGACTTATAGGCGTTCTCTTTGACGGATGTACTACATGCCTGAAAATTTCTTTTAAGAAGGCCAAGCGTTCTATATGCTTTGTTAGACACTTGACTCACATGCATCGCTCAACTTAAGTCATTGCATAATTCGACTCCTAGATATGGGTGATGGTCGACAGCAAGCAATGTATGGCTACCCATATTGTACTCCAATAAAAGGGGTTTAATCTTGTGTGGGACATGCATGGTATGACATTTGGTTGTATTGAATGACATCTGCCAGGTGTTTCCCCACTCACAGAGAGCATCCAGATCCTTCTGTAAGGACAAGCTGTCTTCTGGTGTTTTAATCTCTCTATAAATTATGGCATCATCTGCGAAGAGTCGGACTCTGGATGAACCTGCATTTGGAATGTCATTGATATACAGTAGGAAGAGCAATGGACCCATGGCAGTCCCCTGTGACACACCTGATGTCACAGGAGTTTCAATAAACGTCTCTCCCTCCAAGAGAACTCGCTGGTGTCTCCTTGTCAAAAAGATCTCAATCCATTTGAAGAGGTTGCCGTCTATTCCTACATGGTTGAGCTTGTACAGGAGCCACTTGTGGGGAACCTTATCAAAAGCCTTACTGAAGTCTATTATAATCAGGTCAGTCTGACCCTTGTTATCGAGTGACCTGGCTAGGTCATCGATGAGTCCCGCCAGTTGGGTTTCACATGATCGACCCTGTCTAAAGCCATGTTGGTGGTTTGTTAGTACCTTCTGGAAGTCAATATGGTCCATAATGTGTCAGTGGATTATATGTTCGAGAATCTTGCATGGTATGGAGGTCAGTGAAACTGGGCAATAATTTGCAGGATTTATCCTATCTCCTTTTGTATAGATACAATACAATACAATACAATACAATATATCTTTATTGTCATTGTACAGGGGTACAACGAGATTGGGAATGCGCCTCCCATACGATGCAATAATTTAATTAGCTAGTCAGTATTAATTTAAACAACCCAATGAAACAAATTGTAACAGTTTTAAAACAGAATAAAGTCCAAGTAGATCTGTGCCGGTTCACTGTGCGATGTGACCATCCGGCTCAGCAGGACGGGTTCATAGCAGCTATGTCCCTGGGGATGAAGCTGTTCCTGAGTCTGGAGGTGCGGGCGTAGAAGGCCTTGTATCGTCTGCCCGATGGTAGAAGTTCGAACAGACTGTTGCAGGGGTGTGAAGAGTCTTTGTGGATGCTGGTGGCTTTTCTGAGGCATCGTGTTTTGTAGATGCCCTCCAAGGCTGGTAGCTGTGTTCCGATGGTCCTCTGAGCTCTATGGACTACCCGGGATAATGTTAGCATTCAGCCAATCTCCTGGGAGTTATCCATTATCCACAGACTTCTGAAAAGCCTTTTGAAAGTTCCTACCGTCTCCCTGGTTGTTTAGAGCCCCAGCTTCTGACCCCACTCCAGACTCTCATGGTGCACCACCTCTCATCTGCTGCTGCTTCTTGCTGTCGGCGGTGGCTTTATCCACTCCCCCCTCGACCACCGCCACCTACTTCTCCCATTGCCCTGCCCAGTCAGCCTCTTCCCTCCCCGCTCCCCCAACCCTTCCCCACCCCCCACCACCACCGTCCCATCCTCCCTCTCCCCCGGTCACCCATATACTCCACCTTGAAAGCGGCAGCAGGTGAGAGGGGAGGGAGCCCCATGGTGGCACGGCGTGTCCTGTAGGTGACAGTGACCTGAAGAAAGCACCATACCCAGGGGCTACAACGTGAGCCACAACAACGGCCACAGCCACAACAGCCACAACCACAACAGCCACAGCCACCATCAGCAGCCACAACCACAACAGCCACAGCCACACCAGCCACAGCCACACCAGCCACAGCCACAACAGCCACCATCAACAGCCACAACCACAACAGCAACAACAACAGCCACAGCCACAACAGCCACAGCCACCATCAACAGCCACAGCCACACCAGCCACAGCCACAACAGCCACCATCAACAGCCACAACCACAACAGCAACAACAACAGCCACAGCCACAACAGCCACAGCCATCATCAACAGCCAAAACAACCACAACAGCCACCTGGAGGAAACCCACGTGGTCACAGGGAGAACGTACAAACTCTGTACCGACAGCACCCGTAGTCAGGATCGCCCCCGGGTCTCTGGTGCTGCAAGGCAGCTGAGTCTACCGCTTTAAATCAATAATAAGAAAAAATAACTGAGTTGCATCATGCAGAGATATCGTGCAACCTTGAACTGAACTAAACTACTGTACACAATGTTCCAAATGTGGCCTCAACAGTGCTCTCTATAAATGAACCATAATTTTCCTATTGTTGTATTCATTTCCCACATCAATAAAAGATCTCTTTGTATTTTCTTTAGGCAGTCTCCTGGGATCCGGATGGCTTGTTTCCACTCTGATTTTTGTGGGTCGATGAGGCAAATGTGTGGCCTAATGACCCTCACGCTGGTGAAATGATGGTGGTTGGCAGGGAGAACAAGAAACTCCTGTTATCTTTGCTGATTCCTTCCTCAAATAACATGGTAGCTTTTCATAAATCAGACACCACGACACCCAGTTCTCTTTGCATCTCAAGGGACTGCAATATTTCACCATTTAGATTTTGTGGATAGGTTTAGAGTATAGAAGTTGGGAGATCGTGTTGCAGTTATATAAGACGTTGGTGAGGCCGCATTTAGAGTATTGTGTTCAGTTCTAGGCACCATGTTGTAGGAAAGATGTTGTCAAATTGGAAAGGGTGCAGAGAAGATTTACAAGTATGTTGCCTGGACCCGAGGGTCTGATTCTGAACTACAGGGAGAGGTTGAATAGGCTGGGTCTCTATTCCCTGGAGCGCAGGAGGATGAGGGGTGATCTTGTAGAGGTGTATAAAATCAAGAGAGGAATGGATCAGGTAGATGCACAGAGTCTAAGAAAATAACTGCAGATGCTGGTACAAATCGATTTATTCACAAAATGCTGGAGTAACTCAGCAGGTCAGGCAGCATCTCGGGAGAGAAGGAATGGGTGACGTTTCGGGTCGAGACCCTTCTTCAGACACAGAGTCTCTTGCCCAGAGAAGGGGAATCGAGAACCAGAGGGCTTAGGTTTAATGTGAAATGGGGAAAGATTTTATAGGAATCTTACCGGTATATGGATAGGATGGGTTTGAAGGGATAAGGACCATACACAGGCAATTGGAACTAGCTCCGTTAAGCAACTTGGTCAGGTGGAAAAAGGCCTTTCGGCCCAACTTGTCAATTCTGACCAAGTTGGGCTGAAGGGCCTTTGTCCGAATTGCATGAATCAACATGTATAAGTCATCAACAAATTTAGCAACCAAGCCATCAGTGCCTTCATTCCCAAGCCATCTATACAAATTGTGTATAACTGAATCCAGAAATATAACATTCAACATCACAATAAAAACAGGGTATATTGATGGTGATAATCAAAGGCACAAATTAATGCAGATGCAGTACCAAACTTTCACTGCAGATGGCAATACAGATCTAGTTTTGATATTTGTTTTAAAAGGCTTTTAAACACAATACATAATTTTAAAATCAGTTTAGTTACTCAGTTAATATTGGCAGGCAATGCATGCAAGTACATAGAACAGCGCTGTGGAAACTAGCATGGGATAAGCATTCCTTGAAATGAGCTGCGATAACTGATCAAAGTGCAATAGAAAGGAACTGCAGACGCTGGTTTGTAGCAAATATAGAAACATAGAACATAGAAAACAGGTGCAGGAGTAGGCCATTCGGCCCTTCAAGCCAGCACCGCCATTCAATATGATCGTGGCTGATCATCCAAAATCAGTACCCCGTTCCTGCTTTTTCCCCATATCCCTTGATTCCATTAGCCCTAAGAGCTAAATCTAACTCAAAGACAGACATAAAATGCTGGAGTAACTCAGCGGGTCAGACATACGTATAATGAGTTATTAGCGCACATCTCAAAGAACAGAGAGGTTTTGAAAATCATCTCAAAGGAAGAATGAATGTCAGAGATTTGGGAGCTTGGGTTCCTGACAGCAGACAACAGGATTACTAGTAGTGGAGCAGTTGATGTAGGAATGAACCAGATCACAGAATTAGCACAGCATGGTTATCTTGAAGCTTTGAAGGGTGTTAGAGAGGCTATTGAGTGCCCAGATGAGGCTCCCAGGAGGTCACGGCCCTTGCGTGGCCAAACTCGAGACCCGCGGATCACGGCCTGTAGGTGGAAGTTGGCAAGCGCGATCCCTGCACGGAGCCAGCAGACTGCCGGCCTGGGAGGGGAAGGCTGCTGTCCTGGCCCCTGCACATCCCCCAAAGACCGGGAGGATGGAGCCGGTGACGAGGAGGAGGAGGAGGAGGAGGCGGTAGGAGAGGAGAGGGAACCGGGATCTGGCCCACCGCGCCCTCAAGGTCGGCCACGGAAGGCGCTCCCAGGGAACAAAGATGGGCGGACGACAATAGACAATAGACAATAGACAATAGGTGCAGGAGTAGGCCATTCAGCCCTTCGAGCCAGCACCGCCATTCAATGCGATCATGGCTGATCACTCTCAATCAGTACCCCGTTCCTGCCTTCTCCCCATACCCCCTCACTCCGCTATCCTTAAGAGCTCTATCCAGCTCTCTCTTGAAAGCATCCAACGAACTGGCCTCCACTGCCTTCTGAGGCAGAGAATTCCACACCTTCACCACTCTCTGACTGAAAAAGTTCTTCCTCATCTCCGTTCTAAATGGCCTACCCCTTATTCTTAAACTGTGGCCCCTTGTTCTGGACTCCCCCAACATTGGGAACATGTTTCCTGCCTCTAATGTGTCCAATCCCCTAATTATCTTATATGTTTCAATAAGATCCCCCCTCATCCTTCTAAATTCCAGTGTATACAAGCCCAATCGCTCCAGCCTTTCAACATATGACAGTCCCGCCATTCCGGGAATTAACCTAGTGAACCTACGCTGCACGCCCTCCATAGCAAGAATATCCTTCCTCAAATTTGGAGACCAAAACTGCACACAGTACTCCAGGTGCGGTCTCACCAGGGCCCGGTACAACTGTAGAAGGACCTCTTTGCTCCTATACTCAACTCCTCTTGTTACGAAGGCCAACATTCCATTGGCTTTCTTCACTGCCTGCTGTACCTGCATGCTTCCTTTCATTGACTGATGCACTAGGACACCCAGATCTCGTTGAACTCCCCCTCCTCCTAACTTGACACCATTCAGATAATAATCTGCCTTTCTATTCTTACTTCCAAAGTGAATAACCTCACACTTATCTACATTAAACTGCATCTGCCATGTATCCGCCCACTCACACAACCTGTCCAAGTCACCCTGCAGCCTTATTGCATCTTCCTCACAATTCACACTACCCCCCAGCTTAGTATCATCTGCAAATTTGCTAATGGTACTTTTAATCCCTTCGTCTAAGTCATTAATGTATATCGTAAATAGCTGGGGTCCCAGCACCGAACCTTGCGGTACCCCACTGGTCACTGCCTCCCATTCCGAAAGGGACCCATTTATCCCCACTCTTTGCTTTCTGTCTGTCAACCAATTTTCTATCCATGTCAGTACCCTACCCCCAATACCATGTGCCCTAATTTTGCCCACTAATCTCCTATGTGGGACCTTGTCGAAGGCTTTCTGAAAGTCGAGGTACACCACATCCACTGACTCTCCCCTGTCAATTTTCCTAGTTACATCCTCAAAAAATTCCAGTAGATTTGTCAAGCATGATTTCCCCTTCGTAAATCCATGCTGACTCGGAATGATCCCGTTACTGCTATCCAAATGCTCAGCAATTTCGTCTTTTATAATTGACTCCAGCATCTTCCCCACCACTGATGTCAGACGAGGAGAGGGACGTGGCGTCCAGGGAAGGAGATGGCTGAAATTGGTGTCAATTGGCCCTAGTGTGTGTAGGATAGCATTGATGTGCGGGGATCGCTGGTCGGTGTGGACTCGGTGGGCCGATGGAGGCCCGCAGCAGCCTGGGACTTGCCTGGAACTTGTCCGCTTAAGAACTGGAGCATGGACTTTGAAAATGGCATCAAAACATGGGCTCTCTTGCATGCGGGCTCAGCAGACTATTTCTGCACTGTTGCTAATCGAGGAGCTGGGCTACAACAATACTCTACTGGACTGTTTGTATGAAAATAATTTCACTGTGTTAGCACTTTGCACATGCGACAATAACAGAACCATTGAACCATTGTGACAGTGCAGTGTGTTGGCATTGGTACTGATGTTGGTATTGGAATCGGTACAGGTGTTGGTTTATTATTGCCACGTGTACTGAGGTACAAAGTGCCTTAACTCTGAGGATGGATGAAACTCAGTTCCCTCCTGTTGTGTAAAGCTCCTCTGAATGGACTGTCAGATCAGAATATTTCACTGGTATCGTTTAACATTCTAATTTCATTCCTCATTTGCAACAGTGGATGCAAATGGTCAGCGAGATCTGAATATCACCAGTTTATAACAGTGTGAGGGGTCGAGAGACATTTCCTGAGATTTTACACAGGGACTTGCTGTGATTTGAAGCTGCTTATAGTCCACCTGTTCTACAGCTGATCTGAGACTTGCGTCAGCAGGTAAATCAACTGAGATCATCTTAGCCACACAGATTCCAAGAGAGTGTTGCAGCTACAGAAAAAGTGTAGGCAAAAAAAATGCAAGGGCTACAATGAGGTAGATTGGGTGATCAGGAATACATCCTCAGCTTATCAAAGGTCCATTCCAGGATCTGACAACAGCAGGGAAGAAGCCCTCTTGAAGAAGACTCTTTTGGAATATCCTGAGTTTGCACCAGGTCGTTCTATGTCTAATCACAACTACAGTTATCCAACAGCTTCAAGACTTGGCGGCACGATGGCGCAGCGATAGAATGGGTGCCTTACAGTGCTAGACCCGGGGGATCGATACTGACTACAGATGCTGTCTGTACGAAGTTTGCACGATCTCCCTGTAATCACGTGTTTTCTCCGGGTGCTCCGGTTTCCTCCCACACTCCAAAGACGTTTGTAGGTTCATTGGCTTCTGTAAGTTGTCCCTGGTGTGTAGAATAGAAGTTGTGTAAGGGTGACCACTGTCGATGTGGACTCGGTGGGCCAAATGGCCTGTTTCCACACTGAATCTCTAAACTAAATTAAACAAAGGTGAGTATATCACTCTGATCCCACAGCAAGGCACATCTGCTCCCAGCACTAAAGGCATATGGACACAATGACGTTATTAAAAAAAACACAGAGTGCTGGAGTAACTCAATGGGTCAGGCAGGACATAAATGGTGATGTTTCAGGTCAGGGCCCTTCTTCAGACTGATAGATGCAGGGAACTTCAGATGTTGTGTTTGCAATGAAGTTATTCCATCCTCAATTACATTATTTCATTACGCATTACACATAGAAGGCTGAGATTGTCCAGATGGAGTTAAAAACTTAGTTTAACAGAGTCAAGAGTGTTTAATTGTCAAGTGCATTGTGAATTACATTTTTACAGGGAGTCATCGTGACTCTCTGTAAAACTAACAGGAGGATGCTGGGGAAGAGAGTAAGGTACCAGTTAGGAAGTTGGTAGCAGAGTGTTGGGGTCTTGAGTGATCGAACCTCCTGTGTGTGTGTGCTTTGGACAGAGGGAGACCATCAGGTGTGCAACAAAATGGTCAAGAATCAAGGTAGTAAAGGCATAGATGTGCAAAAATAAGAACCTTTGACTGCAGTGTTAATGCCAAATTTACAATTGATAATTTCCTTGTTTGAAATGCATTGAGACCGTATCAAATTCCAAAGTTTGTATTAAGATCTAATTGACAGGGGATCATAAAGACCCTTGTTTATTTAGTTCAAATAAAGGGTTTTCGATTTGAAATGCTAACACTGTTTCCCCTTCCACGGATGCTGCCTGATTTGCTCAGTGTTTCCAGCTATTTTGTGATTTTATTTTTCTTTATAAGGGGTGCCTATCCCAATAGGAAAGCTAAAGCATTTTTACACTGTCGGTTGGGATGTACAGTTGATGACAATGTTACAACAGCCACAAGCTAATTGACGTACACAGTAAGAAGTGCCAAGAGAAAGATAGATGTTAACAGGAAGATTTATTTTTTTCCTGATCTTGGATGAGGAACAAATGGCAAAGATTCCCTGCTGCTTTTCAGAATAGCCCCTTTGGGATCAGCTGAGAAAGAAACATTGAATTTTACTCATACCCTTCCATGCTTATATGATTAAAGTGCCCGTTAAGGCAACAGTTATAACAGTATAACAGTATAACAGAGCTTTATTTGTCATTCGGTACCGAGGTACCGAACAAAACTACATAGCAGTCACACAAAAAAAGAACACAAGACACATGACCTCAACACAAACGTCCATCACAGTGACTCCAAACACCCCCTCACTGTGATGGAGGCAACAAAATTTCCACTCTCTTCCCCACGCCCACGGACAGACAGCTCGTCCCCGACCGACCCGCACAGTCCCCGCAAGGGGGTGGAAGTCCCCGCGGCCGAATCGCACCGGGTGCTGAAACGTCTCGCGGCCGAGCCGGGCGATGAAAGGCCCCGCGACCAAGCCTTGCGCAGCTAAGTCCCACGGCCGAGCCGCACCGGGCGATGTTAAGTCCCGCGGCCGAGCCGCACCAGCGATGAAAAGTCCCGCGGCCGAGCCGCACCGGGCGATGTTAAGTCCCGCGGCCGAGCCGCACCGGGCAATGTTAAGTCCCACGGCCGAGCCGCACCGGGCGATGTTAGGCCCCGCAGCCGAGCTGCACCGGGCACTGTTAAGTCCAGCGGCCGAGCCGCACCAGTGATGTAAAGTCCCGCGGCCAAGCCCAACCGGGCGATGAAAAGTCCCGCGGCCGAGCCGCACCGGGCACTGTTAAGTCCAGCGGCCAAGCCACACCGGGCGATGTAAAGTCCAGCGGCCAAGCCGTACCGGGCACTGTTAAGTCCAGCGGCCGAGCCGCACCGGGCGATGTAAAGTCCAGCGGCCGAGCCGCACCGGGCGATGTTAGGCCCCGCAGCCGAGCCGCACCCCGCGCCGTGGGGAAGAGAAAAGTTTCCCCCAACCCCCCCACCAACCCCCCCCCCCCCCCCCCACACACATACACAACCAAAAAAAATACAAAAACCATCCCAACACCGACACACAACAACAAAAAAAGGAAAAAGACGAACAGACTGCTAGCGAGCCGCTGCCGTTAGGCGCCGCCACTTCCGCTCAGCAAGAGAATTAGTTAGTATTTGCAAAGAAAGAATATCAAATAACACAGGTTAGAATCAGAACATATCTTACTCATCGAGGATCAGGGATCAGACATCTGATTCTAATATTAATAAGTATCTGAATGAATAAATGAATGATACTTTATTATCATATGTAAAATGCCACCGTGAAATTCTTTGCTTTGCACATCACACACACCAAGTATGCAAAGAGCGGCAATGAATGGGATGCCGACAAAGTTACAAAGTCTTCAATGTCGCCCTAACGGACCCTCTTTGTTCTCGGCGGTCCCCCAGGCCGGATACCCCTTTGTTCTCGGCAGCAATACTTGTGACAATAATAAACCTAAACCTAATTTCATCTCTCAGCATTTGGCCCATGTTTTCCTACGACTATACGATTCAAGTGCCCATTAAGCCAAATGCCAAAGGCAAGAGATTTGGTTAATACTAGACCAAGTGAACCCGTTGGGCCCAAACCTCTCCTGCATTGGTGCAGCACCCTCTCCTCCCCCCCCCCCTCCCCCTCCCCTCCCCCCCTCCCTCCCTCCCCCTCCCCCTCCCCCTTCCCCTACCCCCCACTCCATCCCCCTCAACCCCCCTTATCCTCCCTCCTCCCCCTCCCTAGGAGATAGATTTAAACTTTAAAATGTGAATATCTTTAAAAATATAACACCGATTTCAATGAAACGTCTTCCATTAGCACCAAAGGGACGATGGTGAGTAAGGTGGGCCTAAAATTGTCACGCTATCGTGTACCGTTTTGACTGTCGTTCAGGAACAAACAAACAAACAAACAAGAGTTTTAGCGTATAGATTTGCTAAGGAAGTATATTAAACAGCACAGCACGGTGGCACAGCGGTAGAGTTGCTGCCTTACAGCACCAGAGACTCGGGTTTGATCCTGACTACAGGTACTGTCTGTACGGAGTTTATACGTTTTCCCTATTTGTACGTGACCGCGTAGATTTCCTCGGGGAGCGCCGGTTTCGTCCCACACTCCATAGACATGCGGGTTTGTAGATTAATTAGCTCAGTTAAAAATTGTAAATTGTCCCCAGTGTGTAGGATAGAGTCAGTGGGCCGGGATCGCTGGTCGGTGTGAACTCGGTGGGCCGAAGGGCCTGTTTCCGCGCTGTATCTCTAAACTAAACTAAACTAAACTAAACTAAAATATATTAAACAGTGCAGGATAAGGTTAGCATCAGAGCAATTGCAATGGGCCAAATAGATTTGCTCTATGTGATCATTTTGAATTAGGCATTCAGAAGTCTCATTAATCAAGCACTGTAGTCAAAACCCGCACAGAAATGCAATTATCCACGAGTGGGTGATATTTATTATGCGGTGTCTTATTTGTAATGATTCTGGGAAGAAAATTACATCCGCAGTCATGAAACACTTCATTTTTAAAAATCTGCAAACAGAAAGCAACAATCATTTGTCAGGGATGATAAGCACAACACGGTTCAGCCTCCTAATTTGACTCAATCTGCTGATTAACCAATGAAAGTTAAATTCTAGAAGTACGGTTAAGCTAATTAGAAACTGGAAATTTCAGCGCATTCAACACTCCAATGACACTTTAATGATTCTTTATTGTCACATTTACCTAGGTACCGAGTCACTGTCAAATTCTTTGTATTTGTTTGCAATATACACTGCTAAGTGGTAAAAGAGTGCTCCTGGTGTATTAGTTTAGTTTAGTTTATTTTAGTTTAGAGATACAGCGTGGAAACAGGCCCTTCAACCCACCGAGTCCACGATGACCAGCGATCCCCGCACACTAACACTATCCTACGCACACTAGGGACAATTTACAATTTTGCCAAGCCAATTACCCAACAAACCTGTATGCCTTTTGGCCACTGGCTGCAGGGGCTTTGATCACCCCGACGCGGGGGGCTTCGACCGCCCCTACGTGGGGGGGCTTCGACCGCCAGCTGCGGGAGCTTCGATCGCCCCGACGGATGGTTCGACTGCCCCGACCGTGGGAGAAGAATGAGGGAAGAAGATTGGACTTTATTACCTTCCATCACAGTGAGGAATATGGGGAGTTTACTGTGGTGGAGGTTTATGTTAACTTTTATGTAGTTGTGTGCCTCGTTGCTTATTTTTGGTATGGCTGTATGGTAATTCGCATATTACTGTACCTTAATTGGAACCTTTGAAACCTTTGAACTCGGGTCTTTGGTGTTTTATTCTGTTGCTGCACCACCGTGCCACCCTAAAGTGGAGTCAGTACCTCCAGTTATTTCAATCGCAAGCAGGTGACAGAAGGAAGTTCCTGCGAGACTGTGAATGTATCAGATCATCTGGGAGGACTGAGTAACCTGCAAGTATTGGATCACTTCTGTGCGTAGATCACCTCTTGATTAGTACAGGTGTCAGAGGTTATGGGGAGAAGGCAGGAGAATGGGGTTAGGTGGTAGAGATAGATCAGCCATGATTGAATGGTGGCGTAGACTTGATGGGCCGAATGGCCTAACTCTACTCCTATTCCTTATGACCTGCCTGCAGTAGGTCACTTGTACGAATTGGGTTCATTGTCAGTATCGGGTTATCTGAGAGTATTGAAAAACATCCTTAGATTAAGTGAGACAGATAGACACAAAATGCTGGAGCGAATCAGTGGGCCAGGCAGCATCTCTGGAGTAAAAGGATGGGTGACGTTTTGGGCTGGAACCCTTCTTCAGGTCTGAAGTGACAGGCGAGATGGTATCTCACCAGTGTTCATCGCCCACACTAGGTGAGCTTGTTGGACATCCATATCCCCCTCCTCCAAGTTCATTTGATGTGGACCCTCAGAATAATATCAGTCAAGGTCTGCAGCTGAAGTGGAGGAAATAAATGATAGGAATTCTCAGAACGCACAAGGCTATTAAATGGGGGACAAAGCGTACTCAATGTAAAAAAACAAATGCAACATACCCCAACAGAAGCACCCATTCCTTAATCTGCTCCACCATTGAAGATGAGACCTCCAACACTCCAGCACTTCCACATTGCCACAAACCTAGAATGGAAGCGGAGATTCTGGACATGAACTCACACCTTCAGGACTCAAAGACATTGATCAAAACAGGCAATTAAATGGAACTCTTCCAGAGCTGGTGCCTGAATTATATTTAGTTCAGTGTCTGCTGATGGAATTGTCGGCGTTTTTAATTAATTGCTCGTTCAACCTTGAAAATGAAAATACTGTCTGGGAGAAAGACACAAAATGCTAGAGTAACTCAGCGGGTTCAGGCAGCATCTCTGGGGAACGTGTGTAGGTGACATTTTGGGTCAGGGTTCTTGCTCAGACTGATTGCAGGGAGGGTGGGAAAGAAATCTGGAAAAGAGAAGGGGGCATGGCAGCGTATCACCCCCCCTCCTCCACCCCCCTCCTCCACCCCCCTCCTCCACCCCCCTCCTCCACCCCCCTCCTCCACCCCCCTCCTCCACCCCCCTCCTCCACCCCCCTCCTCCACCCCCCTCCTCCACCCCCCTCCTCCAACCCCTCCTCCACCCCCCTCCTCCACCCCCCTCCTCCACCCCCCTCCTCCACCCCCCTCCTCCACCCCCCCTCCTCCACCCCCCTCCTCCACCCCCCTCCTCCACCCCCCTCCTCCACCCCCCTCCTCCACCCCCCTCCTCCACCCCCCCCCCCCCCCCTGTGTTCACCTATTACCAGCCAGGCCCTGTCCTGCCCTTTCTCCTCTTTCCCAGCAATCATTCCCGCCCTCTGAAGAAGAGTCCCTGCCCGAAACATCACCTGTCCATTTTCCCCAGAGTTGCTGCCTGACCTGTTGAGTTACTTCAACAATTTGTGCCTTCGCAGTTCCTTGTTATTACATTCTGTCCGGAAGTTTCAGATCATTTTAATAAGTATAGGTGCAAAGGAGTCAGAGTCAGAGTGGAAACAGGCCCTTCTGCCCAACTCGTCCGTGTTGACCAAAGATGCCCATCCAAGCTAGTCCCATTTGCCAGCGTTTGAGCCATATCCTCCCAAATCTTTCCTGTCCATGTACCTGTCCTTTAAATGTTGTTATCAAAACCTACCTCAACCACTTCCTCTGGAGGCTCGTGACACGTAAATCATAAATCTACAGACACAGGAAATCTGAATTTGAAATAAAAACCAGAAAATACTGGAAAAACCCCAATGAGTCAGGCAGCATCCGTGCATGGAGAAATCGAGAAAATGTCAGTCTTTGACATGAAGTATTAACCCTGGTTCTCTTTCCACAGATGCTGCCTGGCCCGTTGAATCTTCCTCGCACTTGAAGCCAGAGAGAGTCGTTCTCTGCTTTTATTTCGGGTGGTCAGCTACCACTGCTGACAGCTTGTGGAAGAATAACAAAATGATGAGAACCATCTCTGAGACATGTAAGGTGTCACATGCATGGTGCACTGGTGGAACAAGTCATCCTCATTGAACAGACAGAGGAGTGTGTGGGTGGGCAGTGGTGGACACATGGACAACTCAGAAGGTGACATGTGAGGTATTAGTTAACAACTTGAATGAAAGCACCATTCGTTACTAGGATTTTGATTTTAGCTTATTTTAAATAAATGCTTTTGTTAAAAGCAGCATATGTTAGAATTGCATCGAACATAGAACAGTGCAGCACAGGAACAGGCCCTTCACCCAATAATGTGCATGCACAGCATAATGCCAAGTTAAACTGATCTCCTCTGCCTGCATGTGATCCACATCCCTCCATTCCCCACATATCCATGTGCCTGTCCAAATGCCACTATCGTATCTGCCTCCACCACCATCCCTGACAGAACGTTCCAGACAGCCACCACTCTGTATAGAAAAGATTGCCTCGCATATCTCCTTTAAACCTTGTCCCTCTCACCTTAAAGATGTGCCCTCATTTAGTCCTTGACATTTCCATGCTGGGGAAAAGGTTCTGACTGTTTACCCGATCTGTGCCTCTCATAATTTTATGCACTTCTATCAGGTCCCCCCCACCCCCCCCCCCCCCCCACCCAGCCTACAAAAATCCAGGAAAAAACAACCCACGTTTATCCAACCTCTTCGTATAGCTAATACCCTCTAATCCGGATAGCATTCTGATAAACCTCTGCTCCCTCTCCAAAGCCTCCACATGCTCCCTGTAATGGGGCGATCAGAACTAATTAATTGATGAGTTTCTTGATTAATATTGAACTGTACAAGGTAAAATAGAATTGAACAATTACAGCTTTACATTGGAACTGATGTCATTCAGATCCTGGCCTTGAAACTCCAGTCGGTGATAAACTATTGATGCTGACTGTATATTTCAAAGATTTAGCGTCTCCCTACACTTGACAATTTCCCTTTTGCCGACATTAGGTGAGGAATATCCTCAGCGTACAGTATCCACAGTGGGGCAGCTGGTAGAATCGCTGCCTCACGGCGCCAGAGACACAGGTTTGATCCTGACTTGCGGTGCTATCTGTGTGGAGTTAGCATGTTCTCCCTGTGCCTTTGTGGACTTCCTCCGGGTGCTCCGGTTTCCTCCCACATCTCAAAGACACACGTGCGGGTTTGTAGGTTGCCCCTTGTGTGTGGGGCGTGAATGAGAAAGTGGGATAACATGGAACCAGTGTGAACGGCTGATCAATGGTCGGCACGGACTCGGTGGGCCGAAGGGCCTGTTCCCCATGCTGTATCCCTAAACTACACTAATATCCCTCATGGAAGGTAGACACAAAATGCTGGAGTATCTGCAGGGGATAGAGTCTTTACAGGAAGCAGGGTGGGAAGAAGTGTAGTCCAGATAGTTATGGGAGTCAGTAGGTTTGTAGTGGATGTCAGTCAATAGTCTGTCTCCTGTGATGAAGACGGTGAGATCCAGAAACGGTAGGGAGATGTTGGAGGTGGTCCAAGTGAATTTGAGTGCAGGATGGAAACTAGTCATGAAGTTGATGAAGTCAGGGAAAGAATCTATCCCCTATCCCCAATTCCTCCGTCTACGCCGCATCTGTGCCCAGGACGAAGTGGTTCATACCAGATCATCAGAGATGTCCTCGTTCTTTAGGTAATGGGGGTTCCCCCCTTCCATTACAGATGAGGCTCTCACTAAGGTCGCCTCGATATCCCACAGCTCCGCTCTTGCTCCCTCTCCCCCCATTCGCAACAAGGACAGAGTCCTCCTTGTCTTCACCTTCCACCCCATCAGCCGTCACATACAGCATATAATCCTCCAACACTTTTGCCACCTCCAACAGGATCCCACCACTGGCCACATCTTCCCATCTCCACCCCTTTCTGCTTTCCGCAGAGACCGTTCCCTCCGTAACTCCCCGGTCTACTCGTCTCTTCCCACCCAAACTACCCCCTCCCCAGGTAATTTCCCCTGCCACCGCAGGAGATGCAACACCTGTCCCTTTACCTCCCCCCTCGACTCCATCCAAGGATCCCAACAGTCTTTCCAGGTGAGGCAGAGGTTCACCTGCATCTCCTCCAACCTCATCTGCTGTATCTGCTGTTCCTGGTGTCAACTCCTGTACATCGGCGAGACCAAGCACAGGCTCGGAGATTGTTTCGCTGAAAACCTCCGCTCAGTCCGCCTTAACCAACCTGATCTCCCGGTTGCTCAGCACTTAAACTCCCCCTTCCATTCCCAATCTGACCTTTCTGTCCTGGGCCTCCTCCATTGTCAGAGTGAGGCCCAGCGCAAATTGGAGGAACAGCACCTCATATTTTGCTTGCCAGCGGTATGAACATTGACTTCTCTAACTTCAAATAGCCCTTGCTTTCCCTCTCTCACCATCCCCTCCCCCTTCCCAGTTCTCCCACCAGTCTTACTGTCTCCGACTACATTCTATCTCTGTCCCGTCCACTCCCCTGACATCAGTCTGAAGAAGGGTCTCGACCCGAAACATCACCCAATCCTTCTCTCCAGAGATACTGCCTGTCCCGCTGAGTTACTCCAGCATTTTGTGTCTACTTTCGATTTAAACCAGCATCTGCAGTTCTTTCCTACACATAATATCCCTCGTGTACAACAGTGGTGATATCATCAATCACTGATCAGCTAATCACATTAATGAATGATTACAGAGATCAAACCAGGAACTAATTTTCAAGTAAATTTTCAAACTTTATACAGAATGGTAAATAAAAGATGGGAATATATAAGTACAGCCAAAGCAAAATCTACAGTATAATAAATTAACTTCTTCAAAGACCCATATCCACCTTTTATTTGGGAATATTGATCTAACGCAATTATAATATGAACATATATAATTTTATAAACATATAATTTCTTTCATAGGGCCAGAAGGTTTTGTAGGCTGTAATTATGGCTGAGCACCATTAAAACTCCCTGCAACCTTACTGTAACTAAACAGAAGATATTCAGCATAGCTTCCATCAGGAATGTCTAGTGAATGGTTGAAATCCAGGCTGACCCCAAATGTTGCCTATCCATGTTCTCCAGAGATGCTGCCGGACTGGCAGAGTTACTCCAGCACTTTGTGTCCTTTTTGGTTGGAATTCACATCCGCTCCAGTGATTTTGCTTGATTCTGTTGGAGAAGGCGGCAAAGAGTGTGGCCTGTGGATATGTGCCAGCTTCAGGCCGCCCACTGCAAACTGGGAAATGTCAGAATTGCTGACCTCTTCACAGAATAACGACAATAGATGACAATAGATTTACCCTCATTACTGTCGCAAACTCTGGCCCAACAAAGTACAGATGGGGTGAAATATTGCGCTCTGGAAAGGTGAACTCAGACAGACTGGCCTCTCTCCACTGGCTCCCAGTACAGTACAGAATCAACTTCAAGCTCCTCCTATTCACCTACAAAGCCCTAAACGGGCTTGCCCCCCCCCTATATCAAAAATCTTCTAACCCACCACTCTATCTCCAGGTCCCTTAAGTCGGCCGACTTGGGGCTACTGACTATCCCGCGGTCTAGGCTTAAGCTCAGGGGTGACCGCGCTTTTGCGGTTGCAGCTCCGAGACTGTGGAACAGCATCCCTCTCCCCATCAGAACTGCCCCCTCCATCGACTCCTTTAAGTCCAGGCTCAAAACCTATTTCTACTCCCTAGCGTTTGTGTGCCATTGTATGTTCGTTCTTAGTACCTGAACTGATGTACAGCACTTTGGTCGACGTGGGTTGTTTTTAAATGTGCTATACAAATAAAATTGACTTGACTTGACTTGACTTAACAGGACAGCACAGTGGCACAGCGGTAGAGCTGCTGCCTTACAGCACCAGAGACCCGGCTTCAATCCTGAGTACAGGTGCCGTCGGTACGGAGTTTGTACGTTCTCCCTGTGACCGTGTGGGTTTACTCCGGGTGCTCCGGTTTTCTCCCACATTGCAAAGATGTGCAGCTTTGTTGGTTGATTGGCTTCTGTAAATTATCCATGGGGTATTGGATAGAGCTGGTGTACAGGGTGATCATTGGTTGGCACGGATTCGGTGGACCTCAGTGCCCATTTCCACGCTGTATCTCTAAGCTAAGCTAAACTGCATTGAAATACAGAGGTATCATATCTATAAAGTGACAGCACAAGTAGATAGAGAAGGGGCGTGGTGGGCTTGCTTTCATTGGTTGGGGCATTGATTATAAGAGTCAGGGAGTCATTGTCAAAACATGAAAGGCTGGAGTAACTCAACGGGTCAAGCAACATATGTGGGGGGGGAATGGATAGGAAAGGCTTTGGGTCAAGACACTTCTTTAGACCCGAAACGTCACTTATCCATTCCCTCCGCTTATGTGCCGGCCTACTAAGTGACTCCACCACTTTTGTGATTTTCTCAAGGTTCCAGCATCTGCAGTTCCTTGCTTCTCCAGGAAATCGTGATGCAGGTCTACAAAACTTTGGTTAGGCCACATTTGGAGTGCTGCATTCAATTATAGTTGGAGGGGGCTTCAGAGAGGGTGCAGCATTTTTGCCTGGCTTCGGGGATATTAGCTACAAGGAGAAGTTCCACAAAATTGGATTGTTGTCTCTGGAGTACCATAGACTGAGGGGAGACCTGATAGAAGTACAGAAAATTACGCGAGGTAGAACCTCACATCGGATACACAGTCAGAACCTTTGGAAATGTCAAAGACTATTGGCAGTAGCTATAACGTGAGAGGGGGAAAGGTTTAAAGGAGATGTGCGGGACAAGTTCTCTTTTTACTACAGAGGGCGGTGGGTGCCTGGAATGTGCTGCCAGGGGTGGTGGTGGTGGGGGCAGATACCATGGCGGCATTTCGGAGGCTTTTAGATAGGCACATGGCAATGCAGGGAATGGAGGGATGAGGGTCACATGCTGGCACGGGAGATTTTATCTTGGAATCAGGTTCAGCACAGACACTGTGGGCCAAAGGAGCAGTTCCTGTGCTTTACTTTTCTATGTTCCATGTTCCATTGGGTTTAGAATAGTTTAATTTATTATTGTCGCATGCTATTTTTGTTGCCGACTATCCAGTCAGTGAAAAGACTATACATGATTACAATCAAGCCGTCCACAGTGTTCTAATACAGGATTAAGGGTATAACGTTTAGTGCCAGATAAAGTCCAGCAAAGTCCGATTAAACATAGTTCGAAGGTCCCCAATGAGGTGGATGGGAGTTCAGGACCGCTCTCTAGTTGGTGAGAGAGTGATTCTGTTGCCTGATAACAGGATTTTGCTATTAGTTTTGTTTTTAATAACACCCTAACACTAAAAATAGCTTTTGTTAGAATTTCATAGAAGAAAAATAAACGGGAAGCTGATAGGCCGATAGTTGACAAAATGTGTGGAAAGGAACTGCAGATGCTGGTTTACCCCGAAGATAGACACAAAGTGCTGGAGTAACTCAGCAAAATCAGGCAGCATCCCTGGAGAAAAAGGATGGGTGACATTTTCGGGTCGGGGTCTGAAGAAGGGTCCCGACCTGAAACGTCACCCATCCTTTTTCTCCGGAGATGCTGCCTGACCCTCTGAGTTACTCCAGCACTTTGTGTCTATCTTCACGGTGATAGTTGATAGCTATATTTGGTAAAGCAGGTTAACTGCACAAACCAACCTAGTAAACATTGTTCTGTTCACAGGAACCCACATTTCCCTCACAGAAGAAACTATATTAATGCCTTTCTTGTAAAATGACATGTTATTATATTCTGATGATGTCCATGTCTATGACTGTGCAGTCAGCCACAAAATCAATATTCATATGTTGCATTGGTTATTAACCTTTGAGATTGCTGCATTTTTCACTGCTGCCCCTGGTGGTGTGGTTGCTGTTTACTAAGCCGCCTCGACACCGCCTGCCTGCCTCAGCGTTTTGTAAGCCTCCCATCTGTAGCTTTCTGCTGCAATCATTTCTCTTCCATTGAGAAACTGCCCTGCAAGCAGTCTGTCACGGCGCGTACAGACTCCACCAGCTCTTGATTACTGCAATTGAAGCATTTGGCTGCTCTGAACTGACACAGCTTTGCTCAGTGATCCCCGCTGCTACAGATACAGCATTCCCACCAGACCTGCCTTCACACTGTTAAACCCCATGTGTCCTGGTCTCACTGTTAGCTCCCCAGCCACCAAGTCCTGCCGTTGGTCTGTGTTACACATTAGCACTAATGTTCTGTGCGTTCGGAAGTGCTCTTGCCTCTTTAGAGGCCATCGCCACCTATGTACCTAACGTATAATGTAGAAATAAGGAACTGCAGATGCTGGTTTACAAAAAAGGCACAAAGTGCTGGAATAACCCAACGGGTCAGGCTGCATCTCTGGAGAATATGGATAGATGACGTTTTGGGTTGGGACTCTTAAGAAAGGTGTCTTTTTGCTTTTTGTGTCTTTGTGTCTTTTTTTTAGACATTACTTTCGACCTTAGACTTTAGAGATACAGTGTGGAAACCAGCCGTTCAGCCCATCGAGTCCGCGCCGACCAGTGATCACCCAGTACACTAGCACTATCCTGCACAGTAGGGACAATTTTACAACATACTGAAGCCAATTAACCTACGAACCTGTACATCTATGGAGTGTGGGAGAAAACAAGAGCACCTGAAGAAAACCCATGCAGTCGCAGGGAGAATGTATAAACGCCATTCAGGCAAGCACCTGTAGTCAGGATCTAACCTGGGTCGATGGTGCTGGTAAATTCACCGTTTACCAAATAATGAAAGTCCTGGATGGCCACCACACTGCCGAGAACAAAGGGGGACCCAAAGTGGGGGAACCACGGAGAGGGGGAGCAAAGTAGGACCCGGTGTGGGGGAACCATAGAGAGGGGGAACAAAGTAGGACCCGGTGTGGGGGAACCATGGAGAGGGGGAACAAAGTAGGACCCGGTGTGGGGGAACCATGGAGAGGGGGAACAACGTAGGACCCGGTGTGGGGGAACCATGGAGAGGGGGAACAAAGTAGGACCCGGTGTGGGGGAACCATGGAAAGGGGGAACAAAGTAGGACACTGTGTGGGGGGACCTTGGAGAGG
The DNA here is from genome assembly GCF_053455715.1 of Rhinoraja longicauda. Classification (NCBI taxonomy): domain Eukaryota; kingdom Metazoa; phylum Chordata; class Chondrichthyes; order Rajiformes; family Arhynchobatidae; genus Rhinoraja; species Rhinoraja longicauda. The sequence continues at coordinate 9,765,124 of NC_135967.1, read as the reverse complement.
GGGAACAAAGTAGGACCCGGTGTGGGGGAACCTTGGAGAGGGGGAACAAAGTAGGACCCGGTGTGGGGGAACCATGGAGAGGGGGAACAAAGTAGGACCCGGTGTGGGGGAACCATGGAGAGGGGGAACAAAGTAGGACACGGTGTGGGGGAACCTTGGAGAGGGGGAACAACGTAGGACACGGTGTGGGGGAACCATGGAGAGGGGGAACAAAGGGGGGACCACAAATGGAAAATGTTAAATAGGGTTTGTGTATAATGGAATACTTTGTAACTTTGTCAGCACCCTTTATGTGGCGACTCTTTGCATACTTGTTGCAAAACAAAGAATATCACTGTGGCTTGTCACAGGTGACAATAAGGTATCATTCATTCATTCATTCATTCATTCATTCATTCATTCATTCATTCATTCATTCAGGATGTACCTTTAAAATGGAGATGAGGAGGAATCAGAAGGCAGTGGAGGCCAAGTCTCTGAATGCATTCAAGAGAGAACTAGATAGAGTTCTTAAGGATAACGGAGTCAGGGGGTATGGGGAGAAGGCAGGAACGGGGTACTGATTGAGAATGATCAGCCATGATCACATTGAATGGTGGTGCTGGCTCGAAGGGCCGAATGGCCTACTCCTGCACCTATTGTCTATTGTCTATTGGAGATGAGGAGGAATTTCCTTAGCTTTAGGGTGGCAAATCTGTGGAATTTTCATTGGATGGCCAAGTCATTGGGTACTTTTAAAGCAGAGATTGATACGTTCTTAATGTGAAAGGGCATCAAAGGTTACAGGGAGAAGGTAGGTGAAGGGGGTTGTTAGAGAAAGATAGATCAGCCACGGTTGAATGGTGAAGCAGACTCAATCGGCCAAATGGCCTAATTCTGCTCCTCTGTCTTATGATCTTGGTATTTCTAGTTGTGGGCACTTGGTGTAGTTGTCAACAGCAGTATGATTCAAGTTTTTAAAAAAGAGTGATTACAGCTGGGCATAGACCATAGTTAGGGAAATGGGGAAAACTCCAAGGGTTCCAGTGAAAGGTGTACAGACTCAGGGAGTGGTGCAGCCAGAGTCCCGAGGTCGGAGGTTGGAGTCCCGAGGTCGGAGGTCAGAGTCCCGAGGTCGGAGTCCCGAGGTCGGAGGTCTGAGTCCCGAGGTCGGAGGTCAGAGTCCCGAGGTCGGAGGTCGGAGTCCCAAGTCCCGAGGTCGGAGTCCCAAGTCCCAAGGTCGCATAGGGGGGCCGCCAAGGACACGGGGAAGCGGAGTGGAGGGGCTACCGAGAACTAAGGGAGACTAAGGGGGGTGGGGGAAGGAGGGAGGGGGGACCATTGGGACAAAAAAAAGGGGTACTTTGTAACTTTGTAGCCGCCCTTTACATGGCGACTCTTGGTATGCCTAGGGATGCAAAACAAAGCATCTCACTGTGACTTGCCACATGTGACAATAAAAGTATCTCATCTAATCTACAAAAAATTGCAGACAAGGATGTGTGGAACCTGGATGAATGTGTGAATATTGAAACCTAGAATATTTAACTCACAATAATACTCTGAAGCCTGAAGGTCTGAAGAAGGGTTCTGACCCGAAACACCACCTCTTCCTTCTCTCCAGAGATGGTGCCTGACCTGCTGAGTTACTCCAGCTTTTAGTGTCTACCTTTGGTATAAACCAGCATCTGCAGTTCCTTCTTACTCATAACATTACTTTTCTGGTAAAGTTTCTTTGAACTGAAACATTAATTTTTCCACAGATGCTGCCTGACATGCTGAGTGTTTCCAGCAGTTTCTGTTTTTACTTCAGATTTACAACATCTATTGTTTTTTTCAAGACACAAAGTGCCGGAGGAAGTCAACAGGTTAAGCAGCATCTGTGGAGGGAAATGGACAGATGACATTTCGGGTCAAGACCCTTCTTCAGACTGATGCAATCTGAAGAAGGGTCTCAACCCAAAACATTGTTTGTCCATTGCCCTCCCCAGATGCTGTCTGACCTGTTGAATTCCTCCAGCACTTTGTGTTTTGCTCTGCATCTGCAGTTCCTTGTGTCTCAGCCTCCTTTGTATTGATCTTCAAAACAACATACTCGGCTCAGCATTTTATCACTTTCAACTAACTCCAGGACCGTTTGATATTGTGCCCACCCAGCTTTGTAGAACCATTTGATATTTTTGGCACCACTAGAATTTCATAGTGCTCAGAGCAAAGTGGGAGAGGAACTTGCATCTATAACATGCGTCACATAAACCAACCTCCCTTCTATTGATTCAATGTACACCTCATACTGCCTCGGCAAGGCCACCAGCATAATCAAGGATGAGGCGCACACCAACCACGCCAAATGTATAGATGTGTGAAAACGCACACCTCCAGATTCAGGGACAGTTTCTTCCCAGCTGTTATCAGGCACCTGAACCACTCTGCCAACAACAAGAGAGCAGTTCTGAACTACCATCTGCCTCATTGGAGACCCTCGGACTATTTTTGATCGGACTTTACTGGACTTTATTGCATGAAACATTACTCACGTTATTCCCTTTATCATGTATCTGTACACTGTGGATATCTCAATTGTCATCATGTATTGCCTTTCTGTTGACTGATTAGCAGGCAACAAAAGCTTTTCACTGTACCTCGGTACACGTGACAATAAACTAAACTAAACTAAACTAAACTAAAGCATCCAGGTTTGAAGCTGACTGTATCTCTTAATCCTCTGAATTTGTAACCAGTTCCATTTTCAGAATGTCATACGGCAGTAACACAAAGTTATCAGGCTGAATCATGCTGCCGTGACATGTTCTGCTGACGGGAACTGCTGCTGTTAAACTGCTCCCACGCTGCTACTTGGAAATGCAGAGCAGATAAGTTGCAAGAAATATGAGAAGCGGAATGGCTTTCTCTGTGAGCCGGCATTCCTGCCTCTCTGCTCCGACACTGGACTGCAATGTCAAGGCCTTGTCATTCCGGGGTTCCCGGTATTAACAATGGGAAATCCATCTCCCCGATCCTCTGGCAGTCCAACCTAGCGCAGAATTAATGGATCAATGGTCAATGGTTTCTTTATTATCATACGTATCAAGGCACAGTGAGATTCCTTTTTGTATACAGGGCAGTGAGATTATAGCCATACATACTACAATCCTTGGTTAGCACATAATGCCCACTGTCTCTATGCAATATACGCCAGCACTTAATGCCCACTGTCCTAATGCAATGTACGCCAGGGTTTGGCACCATTTCACAGTCGCAGCTGCAGCTGACCATAGAGGGCCATCGCAGATGTCACCACCACTCGGTCATTCCGCGAGCCATCGTCCTTCTCCTCGCCTGGCCATCTTCAACCTTCATGCCCAGGGGCACCTCCTGCAGCCAACCTTCAAGGCACAGAAGGTAAGACCCCCTTTCTGGTTCTTCCTACCGTCCCTTGTCCAGCGTCCGCTGATTATATATATTTCCCCCCCCCCCCACCCTTTTGTTGTTTTCCTTTTATCATCATATCATATCATATATATACAGCCGGAAACAGGCCTTTTCGGACCTCCAAGTCCGTGCCGCCCAGTGATCCCCGTACACTAACACTATCCTACACCCACTAGGGACAATTTTTACATTTACCCAGCCAATTAACCTACATACCTGTACGTCTTTGGAGTGTGGGAGGAAACCGAAGATCTCGGAGAAAACCCACGCAGGTCACGGGGAGAACGTACAAACTCCTTACAGTGCAGCACCCGTAGTCAGGATCAAACCTGAGTCTCCGGCGCTGCATTCGCTGTAAAGCAGCAACTCTACCGCTGCGCTACCGTTTTCGCCGTGATTTATTTATATATTTTACAGCATCGATATGGAAGTGACATTCTCAATCTCGTTGTACTTGTGCAATGACAATAAAAGATATTGTATTGCATTGTATAGATCAGGGGCCACAGTTTAAGAATAAGGGGTAGGCCATTTAGAATGGAGATGAGGAAAAACTTTGTTGTAAATCAGTGGAATTCACTGCCTCAGAAGGCAGTGGAGGCCAGTTCTCTGAATGCATTCAAGAGAGAGCTAGATAGAGCTCTTAAGGATAGCGGAGTCAGGGGGGTACGGGGAGAAGGCAGGAACGGGGTACTGATTGAGAATGATCAGCCATGATCACATTGAATGGTGGTGCTGGCTCGAAGGGCCGAATGGCCTCCTCCTGCACCTATTGTCTATCATGAGATCATAAGACATAGGAGCAGAATTAGGCCAGTCAACCCATGGAGTCTGCTCTGCCACTCAATCATGGCTGATTTATTTTTCCTGTCTTCTCCCCGTAACATTTGACACCTTCACTAATCAAGAACCTATCAATCTCTGCTTTAAAACTACCCAATGACCTAGCCTCCATGGCCGTCTGTGGCAATGAATTCCACAGATTCACCGCCCTCTGGCTAAAGAAATTCCTCCTCATCTCCATTCTAAAGGTACTTCCTTTTATTCTGAGGCTGTGCCCTCTGATCGTAGACTCTCCCACTAGTGGAAGCATCCTCTCCACATCCACCCGATCTAGACCTTAGATCGAGTTACTGTTTGTTTCAATGGGGGCATTGGCCAGGAGAATGTTTCTATTTATGTTATTTCACTTCAGTTTAATGTTAATATTAATTTGTAACTGTAAGCTTTTTAAGATGATTCCATCCAGCTTTGTCACTTTTTAACTTTTCCCAATCACTTAAATCATTTGCAGAAATTTTAATAGGCAATAAATCTCTCTGAGCATCTGTGACTTTTAAAGACTCTCAGAACACTTCATAGGTTTTCACACAAAACAAACCTCCACCAACAATCTCGAAGGTATTTATCCACAAAAAGCTGTAGTAACTCAGCAGGTCAGGCCGCATCTCAGGAGAGAAGGAATGGGTGACATTTCGGGTCGAGACCCTTCTTCGACCTGAAGAAGGGTCTCAACCCGAAACGTCACCCATTCCTTCTCTCCTGAGATGCTGCCTGACCTGCTGAGTTACTCCAGCTTTTTGTGAATAAATACCTTCGATTTGTACCAGCATCTGCAGTTATTTTCTTATATTATTCCACCAACAATCTCCTCTTCTGTCAAAATCAGAGGCAAACTCTCTGTACAGCATTGAGCCAAACACTAAATGCTGGAGGAACTCAGCAGTCAGGCAGCATCTGTGGAGGGAATGGACAGACACGATGTTTGGGGTCGGGACCCAAAACGTCACCTATCCATGACTTCCACAGATTCTGCCAGACATACTAAGTCACTCCAGCAATTTGTATTTGGCTCAAGACTCCATCATCTGCAGTTCCTTGTGACTCCACTCTATCATATTCACAACTTAACTCTAGGGTACAATAAGCCAATAACGTCAGTCTCCTTCCTCCTACCCTGTAGATTTGACCGCACAGGATGGTGATCTTGGCCTGTGAGTTTTGCTACCCAATGTCATCCACAGGAATTAGGCTTAGAATGTCATGCTACGTTTAGTTCAGAGATACAGCAGGGGAACAGGCCCTTCGGCCCATCAAATATATTTGGATATATATTGGGAAGTCAAACCTGGGCAGGACCTTCACGGTGAATGGCAGGGCCCTTGGGAGTGTTGAAGAGCAGAGGGATCTAGGAGTGCCGGTACATAGTTTGCTGAAAATGGTGTAACAGGTAGATGGGGTGATCAAGAAGGCTTTTGCTATATTGGACTTCATCAGTCAGGGTATTTGGTATGGATGTTGGGATATTATGTTACAGCTGTACAAGACGGTGAGGCCATATTTGGAATATTATGTTCATGTTTGGTCACCCTGCTATAGGAAGGATGTCGTTCAGGTGGAAAGAGCGCAAGAAGATTTTAGAGGGTGTTGACATTTTCAAGGGCCTGAGCTATAGGAAGAGATTGAGCAGGCTAGGACTTTATACCTTGGAATGCAGGAGGTCGAGGGGTGATCTGATAGAGGTATATAAAATAACGAGGGGAATAGATAGGGTGAATGCCCAGAGTAGGGGAATCAAGAACCAGAGTGGGACAAGAATTAATGGGAACCAGAGGGGCAACTTTTTCACACAGAGCGTGGTGTGTAGTTGAGTTTGGTACTACAAAAAAATTTGAAAGGTATTTGGACAGGTACATGGATAGGAAAGATTTAGAAGGATACTGTACAAAATCAGGCAGGTGGGACTAGCGTAGATGGAGCATCTTCGTCTTGGCAGCACGGTAGCGCAGCGGTAGAGTTGCTGCTTTCCAGCGAATGCAGCGCCGGAGACTCAGGTTCGATCCTCACTACGGGTGCTGCACTGTAAGGAGTTTGTACGTTCTCCCCGTGACCTGCGTGGGTTTTCTCCGAGATCTTCGGTTTCCTCCCACACTCCAAAGACGTACAGGTTTGTAGGTTAATTGGCTGGGTAAATGTAAAAATTGTCCCTAGTGGGTGTAGGATAGTGTTAATGTATGGGGATCACTGGGCGGCACGGACTTGGTGGGCCGAAAAGGCCTGTTTCCGGCTGTATATATATGATATGATATGATATATGATAAGTCCACGTCGACCATTGATCACCCGTTCACACTAGTTCTATATTATCCCATTTTCACATCCACTCCCCTACACACCAGGGGCAATTTTAGAGAGGCCAATTAACCTACAAACCCGCACATCTTTGGGAAGTGGGAGGAAACTGAAGCACCTGGAGAAAACCTGCGCCATTACTGGGAGAACATGCAAACACATGCCACACAGACAGCACCCGAGGTCAGGATCGAACCTGCGTCTCTGGCGCTGTGTGGCAGCAGCTCGACCAGCAGCGTCACTGTGCCACCCGTGGAAACATGTTGTCATGTTGACTTTTCTGAAGAAGGGTATCGACCCGAAACGTCACACATTCCTTCTCTCCAGAGATGCTGCCTGTCCCGCTGAGTTACTCCAGCTTTTTGTGTCTACCTTTTGCCATGTTGACTACCAGTCAAGCACCACACTGGCACTTGGATGTGTTCTCACAGATAAATCACCATGTTTGATTTGTGTAACTGCACTCGGATAGTTAATCTCACGTGAAATGATGATTTCGGTAGTGGGTAGAGTTGCTGCCTTACAGCGCCCGAGACCCGTGTTCAATCCTGAGTATGGGTGCTGTCTGTACGGAGTTTGTACATTCTCCCTGTGACCACGTAGGTTTTCTCTGGGTGCTCCAATTTCCTTCCACACTCCAAAGGCGTTCAGGTTTGTAGGTTAATTGGCTTTGGTAAAATTGTAAATTGTCCCTAGTGTATGAAGGGTAGCGTAAGCGTGCGGGGATCAGAGGTCAGCGCGGACTCGGTGGGCTGAAGGGCCTGTTTCCGCGCTGTATCTCTAAACTAAACTAAACTAAACTAGTGGAAAAGTGCCAATTGGTGGCATTTTTCCATAAATTGATCCTGGGTGTGTTGTAAGAGGAAGCTCTGCAGGCAAGCAGGTTGACCACGAACCCTTCCCCTTCTCGGCTTTGCTGCAAGACCATAGTGTGAAAGGGCTGGCATAACACACACACCAAATGCCCATCCCCATCCCATTCACTTGCTTCCCTTGGTTAATGAGCCGTGCAGTTGCTGAAGGATGTGCACGAATGCATCACCTCTCGTTGAGCGATACCCACTACCGAACCTGACTGAGACAGTGAAGTCAATGTTATTTATTCAATATTTATTCACCTGCTTTTTCATGATCAAACATCAACCGTGTATCTTGGAGACAGGCCCATATTTAGCAGGGTCATACTGTGCTTATATCAATTGGAACAGATTTTCGAGTGGATGGGAGAAGTTTACGGATTAGGATTGCAGATTATCACAGAACTGGTAAATTCTCAGAATACAGACGTATAAATTTCCATATACAACCAATAGATAGTAATAAATATAATGTTGGGAATGAAGGAACTGCAGATGCTGGTTTACAGCAAAGATAGTCACAAATTGCTGGAGTAGCTCAGCGGGACAGGCAGCATCTCTGGAGATAAGGAATGGGTGACATTTCGGGTCGAGACCCTTCCTCACCTTTGTCACCCGTTCCTTCTCTCCAGAGATGCTGTCTGTCCAGCATTTGTGTCTTGCTTTAATGTTGGGTAGTTAATTTATTATAGATCTGGACTACCGATAGATGCATGGAATCTGTCCATTTATATGCAGCACAAATGGACACACACTGTATGGGCTACTCACTAGATATGGATTTGTGGATTCATTTATATAGCGTCACGATGGTTTGGGGGGATGGTCGTTGACAAATATGGACGGGCAGGACTTCAGTAAGGGCCTTTGCAAGCCAAATGCAGTCAAAGCAATTTTGAACACTCGTTTTTTTTCTTTACCACATCTCAAAGTCCCCATCTCAGGAGACACACCTTCTGCCAACATGTTTAGTTTAGAGAAACAGTTTAGAGATATAGCATGGAAACAGGCCCTTCAGCCCACACTGACCGTTGATCACCCGTACACTAGTTGCATGTCATCCCACTTTTGCATCCTGCACTCTCGGGGCAATTTACAGAAGACAATTAACCGACAAACCTGCACGTCTTTAGTATGTGGGAGGATTCCGGAGCATTCGGGAAAAACCCTCATAGACACAGGGAGAACGTACAAACTCCATACAGACAGCACCCGTAGTCAGGATCGATCCCAAAACTGTGTGAGGCAGCAGCTCTACTCCTGCGCTACTGCGCCAACCAATGGAATCTATATACTAAAACTCTTGTCTGTTTGTTCCAAAACTACAGCCAAAACGGTACACAATAGCGCGACAATTTTAGGCCCACCTTACTCACCGTCATCCCTTTGGTGCTAATGGAAGAAGCTTCATTGAAATCGGTGTTATATTTTTTAAGTTGTTCACATTTTAAAGTTTAAATCGATCTCCTAGGGAGGGAAGGGGGAGGGAGGGAGGGAGGGAGGGAGGGAGGGAGGGAGGGAGGGAGAGGGGGTGTGGGGGAGGGAGGGAGAGAGAGGGGTGTGGGGGGTAGGGGGAGGAGAGGGTGCTGCACCAATGCAGGAGAGGTTTGGGCCCAACGGGTCCACTTGGTCTATATTTAATATAATGCTCATTTTAGAAAGGTAGATGGATATATAGGGAATGGATTTTACATATTCTGTTGTGCTGTTGCAAGTAAGAATTTCATGGGGTTCTGTTTTGGCACATATGACAATAAAACACTCTTGACTCTTGACCTTTGATATGGATCGGATGGGATTAGTTTAACAGGGCAACATGTTTGGCACAGAATATTGTGGGCTGTTCCTGTGCTGTACAATTCTATGTCCTCTGAAACCGGAGCTCCAGGAGGAAACCCACACAGTCACAAGGAGAGCGTGCAAACTCCACACAGACAGCACCTGTGGTAAGGATTTCAGTTTTATTGGTTAGTTTTAGAGATACAGCGTGGAAACAGGCCCTTCGGCCCACCGAGTCTACGTCAACCAGTGGTCACCCCGTACACTAGTTCTATCCAACACACTAGGGACAATTTACAGAAGCCAGTTAACCTATAAACCTGCACATCTTTGGAATGTGGAAAGAAACTCGAGCACCTGGAGAAAATCCACACTGTCACAGGGGAAACGTGCAAACTCCACATGGACAGCACCCAAAGCCAGGACTGAACCCGTGTCCCTGGCGCCGTGAAGCAGCAACTCTACCGCTGCGCCACAGTGCCTTCTCTTTGGAACGGCAACGCAGCGATTCCTCCAAATGCATCACTGGATTGCCTTTCGCCTGTGCTGATGAATATGTTGCAATTTTCAGTGCATGGCATATGCATTATGCTCAACACACAATATTTGCAAGTTACCTGGAGAGAGGAGGAGAGGAGAGGAGAGGAGAGGAGAGGAGAGGAGAGGAGAGGAGAGGAGAGGAGAGGAGAGGAGAGGAGAGGAGAGGAGAGGAGAGGAGAGGAGAGGAGAGGAGAGGAGAGGAGAGGAGAGGAGAGGAGAGGAGAGGAGAGGAGAGGAGAGACAGGGAGGAGCTGGTACCAACACCACTCCATTATTTAGCCCTCAGGTATCTGGGGCTTAAAGAACAAAGATCAGCGGAGATCACAGCAGCCGGAGAGAGATAAAATGCACTGCCTTGGAATGCGATCTGCAGTCTGATAAAGGCAGCAAACTGCTGCCTCTAAATAAGCTTACAGCACATCAAAAAAAATCATCGGTATTCTCGCCACAGTAGGAAGCAAGAGTTTCAGAGATTTTGTCAAGAAGATGCCTTGCTTACAAGTTGCCCATCAAGCAAACTCCATCATAATAACAGCGAAGCCCCTATGGAACAGATCACTGCCTAAATTCTTTATGATGAGCGATCAGCTCAAAGAGCAACTTGTAATCAAACCAGCAGTGTATCGTCTCTGTGTGAATGGAAGAAAGGCTCATGATTTACTTCACAACCACAATCATTTTGTTTATTGCTTGCTCTGAACTTTTGTTTGTTTTGTGTTTAGAGTGGAATTCACTTCACCAAGAAACCACATGTGTTCTAGGCAACATTAACCAATACTCTTACCCTGTGTTCTAATCCTTGCCTCTGCGTTCAGCTAATTAAGATACTGTTAGCTCCAGAAAGCACTCTCCCTATCCTTGCATCTCCCCTGCAACATTTTCCACCCTTGAACAGTCAAGGCTTGGAATGAGCAAACCGAAGCATGTTTAGTACACAATCCATTCAATGGCAGCATCCCAAATCACCTGGTAGAGCTGCTCACAGCGCCTTAGTTCTATCCTGACCTCAGGCACTGTCAGTGTGGAGTTTGCACGTTCTCCCTGTGGGCACGTGGTTTTCCTCCGGGTGCTCCGGTTTCCTCCCACACTGCAAAGACGTGCGGATGTGTAGGATAATTGGCCTCTATAAATTGCCCCAAGAGTGTAAGGAGTGGATGAGAAAGTGGGATAACGTGGAACTGGTGTGAATGGGCGATCGATGGTCGGTGTGGACTCGGTGGGCAGAAGGGTCAGTTTAAAGCTGTATCTCTGCACTAAATGAAACATCGTGGGTTTTGATTTTCATACCCTACCACCAGTTCTCCAAACAACTCCAGGATCATCCTGAAAGATCACACAATGCATGACTCATTTTCTCCAGTCTCAAACACTCTCCATCTTCTGCTTATAGATCCAACAAATTAATTTATTGAATTGGGAAGATACAGTATAGATACAGCGTGGAAACGGGCCCTTCGGCCCACCGGGTTTACTTGTTCACTCCAGTTCTACTGTATGTTACCCCACGTTCGCACCCACTCCCATCCACATCCACAAGGGGCTATTTACAGAGATCTATTAACATACAACTCTGCACATCTTTGGGATGTGGGAGGAAAATGAAACACCCGGAGGAAACCCATTCAGTCACATAGAGAATTTGCAAACTCCACGCGGACAGCACCCGAAGTCTGGATCGACCTGGGTTTCTATCGCTGTGAGGCAACGGCTCTACCACTCAACCAGCCTTAATGCAAGGGGTTCACTAATACCTTGGGCAAACTTCAATGATCTGTATAGCTTCCACGGCCATTATATCTGCCCTGCTTTCCTCCACCTCTGCTCTGCCTTCCCAAATCAATGCATACTCTAATAGTTCAACATAATAAATGGTATGGGGGTGTAAGTCAATGGTACAATGGTTCTTTATTGTCACGTGTGCACAACAAAGTGCGCAGGCACCGGAGGCAATACCCCTGTCCCTCTCCTACCGGCCCGCTCCTCGTGTCTGTCGCCGCCAGCGACTCCCCTCCTCCTCTTCTCTCCGGCCTCCGGGGCTCCGAGCTTCCCCAGCACCTGGCCGGCGGATCCTCTGTCTGATGGGGGCTCGGCAATTCCGGCACGAAATGAGAAACCAGTGCAGAAATCGGCATTGACGTCTCTGTGCCAAATCAAAACAGTGCAGAGGTTGAAGTCTGAAATGAAAGCAGATAAAAGTGGAACTGCATCAGAGCAGGTCCCCAGTTGTGACAGTGGAACTGCACACAAAGCCCTCTCCGAGCACTTGGTAGAGTGTAGCGCCTCAAGGCGACCCGTGTTTCCGTAACTCTCCCCGGCTGCTCCTGCTTTTGATTCTCTCTCACGACTGATCCTTATGGGATCACATCATTACTATTACACTCAGTCTCATTCCCCTGCATGAGGGATTTCTCCTCTTAAACGCAGCGTGTAGCTCCCTATCGGGCGAGGGGAGGGCTGTGTTCAGTGCAAGGCTCCGTATGATGGATTGCCTGCTCCATCATCATCATTGGGTCAGCCTCCTGTAAATCCCCAGCCATCACGACTTCATCAAACAGACCACGGTGATTCAAGAGGGCATCTCTCCAGGTAAACCGGGAGGTGCAATAAATGCCAGCGGCGCACATTAAACAACAACTGAGTATTTAAAAATAACTTAGCTTGGTTCACCTGCTAATTAGCCAAGATCCCAAATAGCAGGGCAGCACAGTGGCACAGTGGTAGAGTTGCTGCCTTCCAGTGCGAGAGTCCCGGGTTCAATCCTGACTACTGGGTTCGATCCTGACTATGGCAGTGTGAGCTGCGAGGAGGATGCTATGAGGCTGCTGGGTGACTTGGATAGGTTGGGTGAGTGGGCAGATGCATGGCAGATGCAGTATAATGTGGATAAATGTGAGGTTATCCACTTTGGTGGCAAGAACAGGAAGGCAGATTATTATCTGAATGATGTCAGATTAGGAAAAGGGGAGATGCAACGAGACCTGGGTGTCGTTGTACATCAGTCACTGAAAATAAGCATGCAGGTGCAGTAGGCTGTGAGGAAAGCTAATGGAATTTTGGCCTTCATTGCAAGAGGATTTGAGTTTAGGAGCAAGGAGGTCCTACTGCAGTTGTATAGGGCCCTGGTGGGACCGCACCTGGAGTATTGTGTGCAATTTCGGTCTCCTAATTTGAGGAACGACATTATTGCTATTGAGGGAGTGCAGCGTCGGTTCACCAGGTTAATTCCCAGGATGACGGGCCAACATATGATGAAAGAATGGGTCGACTGGGCTGGTATTCACTGGAATTTAGACGGATGAGAGGAGATCTCATAGAAACATATAAAATTCTTAAAGGATTGGACAGGCTAGTTGCAGAAAAAATGTTCCCGATGTTGGGGGAGTCCAGAACCAGGGGTCACAGTTTAAGAATAAGGGGTAGGCCATTTATAACTGAGATGAGGAAAAACCTTTTCACCCGGAGAGTTGTGAATCTGTGGAATTCTCTGCACAGAAGGCAGTGGAGGACAATTCACTGGATGTATTCATATCATCATATATATATACAGCCGGAAACAGGCCTTTTCGGCCCACCAAGTCCGTGCCGCCCAGCGATCCCCGTACATTAACACTATCCTACACCCACTAGGGACAATTTTTTTAAAAACATTTTTACCCAGCCAATTAACCTACATACCTGTACGTCTTTGGAGTGTGGGAGGAAACCGAAGATCTCGGAGAAAACCCACGCAGGTCACGGGGAGAACGTACAAACTCCTTACAGTGAAGCACCCGTAGTCAGGATCGAACCTGAGTCTCCGGCGCTGCATTCGCTGTAAAGCAGCAACTCTACCGCTGTGCTACTGTGCCGCCCTTCAAGAGAGAGTTAGATATAGCTCTTAGGGCTAAAGGAATCAAGCGATATGGGGGGGGAAGCAGGAACGAGGTACTGCTTTTAGATAATCAGCCATGATCATATTGAATGGCTCGAAGTGCCAAATGGCCTACTCCTGCACCTATTTGTTTTCTGTCTGTACGGAATTTGTATGTTTTCTTTGTCACCATGTGGGTTTTCTCTGGGTTTCCTCCCACACTCCCACACTCCAAAGATGTGCAGTTTTGCAGGTTAATTGGCTTCAGTAAGTTGTAAAATTGTCCCTAGTGTGTAGGATGCTGTTAGTGTACGCTGGTCGTCATGGACTCGGTGGGCCGAATGGCGTGTTTCCGCACGGTATCTCTAAAGTCTAAAATCTGGAATGTGTGGTGTGAGAGATAGAGTCATAATGTCATACAGCACAGGAAACAGGTCCTTTGGCCCAACTTCCCCATGCCTCCCAAGGTGCCCCATCTATACTAGTCCCACCTGCATCAGGATCTACTCTGAGATCCACCACTTAAGTTTGGAGTGAGGAGATTTCTTTCACATAGTGTTAAGCAGGGTGTTTTGTGTGGACAAAAAGATGCCAGTATGCATATGGTTCCCTGCTGACAGTGTCTGTACCAGCTCATCATCCGATAAACTGCTTCAGCTGTTAAAGGGGCTGAAAGACATATTTAATATATAATTTAACTTTAGTAATCTTTTTGTAAAATTTAAAAATTCAATTTTGGTTTGGAGTTTCAGAACCTCTAAGAAAGGAAATTAGGACATTTTAGACACAAGAAATTGTAGCTGCTGGTTTACAAAGAAAAAAGAGACAAAGTGCTGGAGTAACTCAGCTGGTTAGTCAGTCTCACCCAACTACAATGAGTCTGAAGAAGATCCTAACTTGGAAAGTCTACTATCCATGTTCCCAGAGATGCTGCCTGACCTGCTGAGTTACTCCAGCACTTTGTGTCTTTTTTTTATAAGTTCACGTTCATAAGTTCTAGGAGCAGAATGAGGTCATTTGGCCCATCAACTCTACTCCACTACTAGTGGAAACATCCTCTCCATATTGACTATTTGGCGAGTTTCAATGAGGTTCCCCCCTCATCCTTCTGATCCCCAGTCAGTACAGGCCCAGTGAAGTCAAACGCTCATCATATGTGAACCTAATCATTCCTGGGATCATTCTCATAAACCTCCTCTGGACCCTCTCCAACGTTAACACATCCTTCCTCAGATATGGGGCTTAAAACAGCTCACAATACTCCAAATGCAGTCTGCCCAGTGCCTTAAACGCCTCAGCATTACATTCCTGTCGACTTCCCCATCTTCTGGCCCAGTAGATGAACGCAAGTTGGTGCGTGTTGATAGAATGGACATTATCACTGCGACAGAGGTGGTTGGAGGTGGGGAAGACATGAAGAAATGGTTTCATATATTAAAACTGACTGTAAATGAGTACCTGAGATGCCCTGTGTAAGAAGGAACTTTCGTTGATATTATGGGTGGCAGCAGCCAGCGTCTGGGATCTGTGTGCAACGATGAGATTGAGTGCGTCATGGGAGCAGTTTGGATGCCGCTGATGGGTTCAGCAGATATTACCATGGCTGTTTCTATTTTGGTACAAGCCATATGCTGCGAATATTCATGCACAAACCTCATGCCTACTCAGTAACAACCAGCTCCAGCCCCTGATCAATGTCACCATCCAGGATGTTGAGATTTTGTGAAACATTTTTTCCAATGAACAACAAGGCAAAAATCCACATGCTGAAGACTCCTTTTTTAGGTAGACACAAAATGCTGGAGTAACTCAGCGGGTCAGGCAGCATCTCTGGAGAAAAGGAATAGCTGACGTCTCGGGTATATCTTCGGTGTAAACCAGCATCTGAAATTTCTTCCTACACTCCTTCTTTAGACAATAGACAATAGGTGCAGGAGTAGGCCATTCGGCCCTTCAAGCCAGCACCGTTCTTCAGACTGAAGAAGGATCCCGACCCGAAACATTACCCATTCCTTCTCTCCTGAGATGCTGCCTGACCTGCTGAGTTACTCCAGCATTTTGTGAATAATTAAGTACACTTAATCTCTACCACTGTCCAAGTAGGATATTCCTCCGGATTATTGCTCCAGGCTTCTGGATTGTTAGTCTTGCACCCGTCCCAGGGCAGTAACCATGTTCCTGGTGAGAACCCTTCAATAAAATGGATGGAGAAGGGGTTCACACCTTATGACATTCTACTGAGCAGATGTCAGTGTTGTACACTACCCATGGCTACATTGGGTGGTTTAGTGTGAAGAGTGCAAGGGCTCTATAACTCCACTAGATGATGCCTGCCCAGCAGGATGCTCCAGGAACTCCTCACATCACATCCTCATTCAGTCCAGCTATGTCGCCTACAATGATTGAATCTATCTATACAATGGACTATTGGGAGTAGTTACCTTTAGACAGTTTCTTCCCAGATGTTATCAGGCAACTGAACTTTAATTTAACTTGCTTACTGTAACGAAGGGCCTTTAATTCAAAACATTTTTCTTTTCACTGAAGTTGGCTGACCGGCTGAGTGGTTCTAACATTTTTAAATTATTTTCTTTAGGGATACAGCATGGAAACTGGCCCTACGGCACACCAAGACCACGCCGATCATCGGTCACCAATTCACACTAGTTCAATGTTATCCCAGTTTTCTCATCCCATTCCTACTCAATTGGGGCAATTTACAGAGACCAATTAGCCTACAAACCCAGCACGTCTTTGGGATGTGGAAAGAAACCAGAGCACCCGGAGGAAGCCCATGCAGTCAGATGGAGGACGTGCAAACTCCACACTGGCAGCGCCTGAGGTCAGGATTGAACTCCGGTCTCCGGCGCTGTGAGGCAGCAGCTCTACCGCTGTGCTGTCCCCAAATTTTCACAACAAGTTACTTCTGTGAAGGTCAATGTTTTCAGTTCTCTAATTAACTGGATTTAAATTCCAGAATTGCCATGGTGGGATTTAAATTCACACTTCGGAGACCATTAGTCCAAGTCCTGCGTCAGGTAATTTAATCTTTGCACCAGCACTATATCACAGGTTTCACTGGTTTCTCAGGGGAGAATTCATGAACCTTTTGCCTATGCTGCAAAAAAATGGAATCTGAGTACTTCAGTAAATGATCACGTGCACGTTAGAGGCAGAAGAAAGGGGATGAAGCACAGCGAAAGAAAAACACTAAAAAGGTAGGGATAAAAGGGTTTGGTTTTAAACCTAACATAGGTAAACAGCATTCCATATCCCATAATGACAGAGATGGCAGCCAATTCTGCCCATTGAATCTCACAGAACAATCCTGAGTGGTACAGTGATGCATTAGTAGATCTGCTGCCTTATCAGCACCAGGGACCAAGGTTCGATCTTGAATAAGGGGGTGTCTGTACGGAGTTTATGCGTTCTCCCCGTGACCTGCGTGGAATTTCTCCGGGTGCTCCGGTATCTTCCCACATTCCAAAGTAGTGCAGGTTTGTTGGTTAATTAGTTTAGTTTAGAGCAGCGGTCTCCAAACTGTGGCCCGCGGGCCACATCCGGCCCGCCACAAGATTTTATCCGACCCACAGCAAGCATGTTCTGTGCTGCGGGTTCTGTGGTAGCGTGGGAACTTTTTTTGTAGCGGCCTATATGAATGGTGGTTTATTGTCACGTGTGCCCTGCACAGTGGAATTATTTTAGCGCAGATCACACGTACACAAGTCACCATATTTTGCCGTCGTTTACAAAAAGTACAAAGTCGGGTCCGCGCGCTGGATGTACTGGAGCGGCTCCCGATCCAGGCGAGCCCCAGGCTGCTGCAAGGCCACCTCCGTCACCCTCGACTGGCTCGGCCCGTCGATCGGCATCCCTCTCCTCACCTGTGTGTCCCGGGGGAAATGCCTTCTGTAGCCGACCTTGCAGGCGCTGGAGGCATTACCCCTCCCCTACTGGCCCACTCATCATGTCCCTCGTCGCCAGTGGCTCCCTCCTCCTCGGTTCTCCAGTCTTCACGGCCGATCTCGGCAGTTTCCGAACTTACACGTCAGGTAGACTATCAGGTTGAGGGCTTGTATGCAGCTGCCGACTTAATAATAATTTTTCATTTTAATGATTTCTTAGACCCGTGAGTCACTGCGACAGTGACACACATATGGTCACTCCACCATTATATCACATGATATTTCTATACTGTCTGCATGCCTACTGGAGGTCACTGTATTTTTTCTGTTTGATAAATAATTGTATACCTATGGTACATATATAAAAATTTATATATTCCAAAGGTTCATCCATGCGATCTTTAAATCTTTGCCATTGCATGTCCACCGTCAACCCTTTAAGTATCATTTGCCAATCTATCCTAGCCAATTCCCGTCTCATTCCATCAAAGTCACCTTTCTTTAAGTTCAGGACCATCGTCTCGGAATTAACCATGTCACTCTCCGTCTTAATGCAGAATTCCACCATATTATGGTCACTGTTGCCCAAGGGGCTTTGCACAACAACATGGCTTCTACCACTTGAAATGTCCTTTGGTGGATTCAGATCTGAGAGGAAAGAGGGT
Source organism: Rhinoraja longicauda (assembly GCF_053455715.1). Classification (NCBI taxonomy): domain Eukaryota; kingdom Metazoa; phylum Chordata; class Chondrichthyes; order Rajiformes; family Arhynchobatidae; genus Rhinoraja; species Rhinoraja longicauda. Next base: position 9,746,985 of record NC_135967.1, on the reverse strand, counting down.
TAAATCTTCTGCTCTATTTAATTCCTGTCTTCTTCACTGGGGATAGAACATAGAATAGTACAGCACTGGAACAGACCCTTCGGCCCGCAATGATTATGCAGAACATGATGCCAAAATAACTTAATCTCATCCGCCTGCATATGATCCATATCCCTCCATTGCCTGCATATCCATGTGAATGGGACATGGGGAATGTGGAAAGTGAGAAGGGAAGGGGGCTAGGTTAAATTTCACTCCTCAGTCAAGAGTCTGGAGTGTTATTAATGATCTATACCAGCAACAGAAATAATAACATTCTTACTTGCTGCAGCCTTATTGCCCCATTAATGCAATAATAACACACAAATAAACACACAACAATCAATAATACAATTAATTAATAGTCAGTAATACCAGGTAACCAGACCAGAGGAGTGCAAGCCAAAGTCCACAGTGCAACCAAACCAAAGTCCACAGTAGATCACAGTTGCTAAGGTGGTGGTTGGTGTTGTGCATTGTTCAAGAGCTTGAAGGTTGTTGAGTAGAAGCTGTTCTTGAACCTGGAGGTCATGGTTTTCAGACTCCTTTACCTTCTTTCTGACAGTAGTAGCGAGATGAGAGTGTGGACAGGGTAGTGTGAATCTTTGATGACATTAGATACCCTTTTGAGGCAGCACCTCCTGTTGATCCCATCGACGGATGGTGGGGAGGTCAGTGTCATTGATGGACCGGGCAGTGTCTACTTCTCTCTGCAGCCTCCTTTGTTCCTGGCCATTCAAGTTACCATTTCAGGCCTTGATGCAACCAGTTGGTATGCTCTCTACCGTACACCTGTACATGTCCAATAGAGTATTTGGTGACATACCAAACCTCACCAATCTTCTAAGGCAATAGAGGTGTTGATGAGTTTTCTTTGAGATTACGTCAATGTGCTGGACCAGGACACGTCTTCAGAGATGCGTGAGCCCAGGAAGTAGAAGCTGTGGCTCTCTCCACTACTATCCCGCCAATAAAGGTAGGTTCATAGACACACAATCCTGGAGTGATTCAGTGGGACAGGCATTATCTCTGGAGAGAATGAATAAATGAGATGCGGCCTGTCCCGCTGAGTTACTCCAGCGTTTTGTGTCTATCTTCGGTTTAAACCAGCATTTGCAGTTCCTTCCTACAAAGACAGGTTCCTGCCTTTCTTTTCCTGAAGTCAACCATCATAAACATATCCCAGCAAGAGGTGAGATCCAGTCTACAATGTGTTTAGTAAATAAGCCTCAGGGAGGAACAGGAAAAATGTATACAAAGAAACCAAAAAAAGAAATTAGACTTGTGAATGAAGACACAATGGCATGAAGGGAAAGATTATTTTCTTTTATTCTTCCCAGTGAGTAACACCACAGAAAATCAACTAGAGTAATCGACTTTTCTTTGGCATATTTCACCATGAGGCTTCCTAATTTCAAAGTTGACACCCAGTCAAACAACATTTCCTTCTCCATTGCCAATATTTCTCTAACTAAGATAAAATATACCCAAAGCGGATGAAAACAGTCTTATTGTTGCCATTATGATTTCCCTCCAGCTTAGTTCAGTTTAGTCTAGTTTAGTTTTCGTTTAGAGATACAGAGTGGAAACAGGCCCTTCGACCCACAGAGTCCACATCGATCACCTGTTCACACTAGTTCTATGTTAATCCACTTTCTCACCCCCCACACTCCAGAGGCAATTTACAGAGGCCAATTAACCTACAAGCCGGCACGTCTTTGGGATATGGGAGGAAACCGGAGCACCCGGAGGAAATTCATGGAGTCACAGGGAGACCGTGCAATCTCCACACCAACAGCACCCGAGGTTAGGAACGAACATGGGTCAAGAGTCAAGAGTGTTTTATTGTCATGTGACCCAGATAGAACAATGAAATTCTTACTTGCTGCAGCACAACAGAATATGTAAACATAGTACACTGTAAACAATATGATAAATGAGAGAGAGAAAAAAAGTTCAGTGTGTATATATACATATACCCACAAGCACACACATACATATATAAACATATATATCCACATACACACATATATAGATATATATATATACACACACACACATATATATATATACATACACACACATACTCAAAAAACAAACAATAGTTGAGTAATAATAAAATAATAAAATAATAATAATTAAGATTTTTTTTTAAATTAAATTAATTTTTTTTTAAATAAATAAATAAAAAATAAAAAATAAAAATAATTAAAAAAATAAAAAATAATAAAATAAATAAAATAATAATAATAATAATAATAATAATAATAATAATAATAATAATAATAATAATAATAATAATAATAATAATAATAATAATAATAATAATAATAATAATAATAATAATAATAATAATAATAATAATAGTCTATTGTAGTTCAGAGCTTATTTGAGGTTGTGATGTTTAATAGCCTGATGGCTGTAGGGAAGAAGCTGTTCCTGAACCTGGACGTTACAGTTTTCAGGCTCCTGCATCTACTTCCCGATGGCAGGGGTGAAATGAATGTGTGCCCAGGGTGGTCTGGATCTCTGATGATGCTGGTTGCCTTTTTGAGGCAGCGACTCCGATAAATCCCTTAGCTGGTGGGGAGGTCAGAGTCGATGATGGACTGGGCAGTGTTCACAACCTTTTGCACTCTCTGGGTCTCTGGCGCTATGAAGAAGCTGCTCTACCAGCTGCACCACAAGCTGCTCGGTTGCTTGTAGTAGTGGAAAAGAGAAGACTGAAATCGTCAGTGGTGCCTGATGATCAGATAAATGATGGGGCGGCACACTGGCGAAGTGGTAGAGTTGCTTCCTCACAGCGCCAGAGACCTGGGTTCGATCCTGACTACGGAGTTTGTACATTCTCCCCGTGACCGTATGGGTTTTCTCCAGGTACTTCAGTTTCATCGCTGGTTGGCGTGGACTCAGTGGGCAGTTTCATCCCACACTTCAAAGACTTTCAGGTTTGTAGGTTAATTGGCTTCGGTAAAATTGTAAATTTCCCTTAGTGTGTAAGTTAGTGTTAGTGTGCGGGGTGATCGCTGGTTGGCACAGACTCGGTGGGCCAAAGAGCCTGTTCCCACACTGTTTATCTAAAGTCTAAAGATGGCTACCATGCTCGAAGAGTAAACATTCCCGTGGGGACTGACCCTATTTGCTGGAGGAAGGCTGCCGTGCTCCCTGCTTTCTAGATTGTCCGTGGCCCTCACCACAGGCTGTCTGATGGCCCCACGCAGAGAATGCACCAGCTTTACCACAGGCTGCTAAATGGGCGAAGGGCCTGTCTCCATGCTTTATCTCTAAACTAAACTGAACTAAAGATGGACACAAAATACTGGAGTAACTCAGCGGGGCAGGCAGCACCTCTGGAGAGAAGGTATGGGTGACATTTCAGGTCGTGACCCTTCTTCAGACGTCTTCTGAGGAAGGGTCTTGAGGAGTCTGAGGAAGGGTCTCGACCCGAAACACCACCCATTCCTTCTCTCCAGAGATGCTGCCTGACCAGCTTAGCTCCTCCAGCATTTTGTGTCTATCTTCGGTATAAACCAGCATCTGCAGTTCCTTCCTAAGCTAAACTAAAGCTACTCCGACTGAGCACTTGTGAGCTGGATTCTCCTACGTGTGAGACCCAGTGCTGGTTTTCTCCGGACTTTATCTGAGCTTGCTTCCCCATCAGAGCTATAACCTTCCTCAGTCTCCAGGCGTGGAATACCACATACTCCAAGGTCAGCTGGCTGGTGTTTGAGAATAAATTAAACCATACCGCAAATCGTCATCAGAATAACAATCACCCTCTCTGCTCACGTTTTATTTGCTATCATTCATTTAATGCTGTGTGGCTAAGTCATTCATCAATGACACCAACTCAGTGCTTTAAATACCAGCCCTACTCTGCTGCTGCCTGCATCTAGGGTGCTTCCCAAGTTGAACATACAGCGGAGACTATCACACCATAGTGGCACAGCTGGTAGTGCTGCTGCCACACAGCGCCAGAGACCCGGTTTCAATACTGACCTCAGATGCTGTCCAGGTGGAGTTTGCACGTTCTCCCTGTGACTGCATGGGTTTTCACTCTCTTCCCACAGCCCCAAAGACTTGTGGGTTTGTTCGTTAATTGGCCTCTAAGTTGCCACTATGTAAAGTGTGTAGGGAGTGGATGCAAAAGTGTGATAACATACAACAAGTGGGTGAACAGGTGATTGGTGGTCAGCGTGGACTCAGTGGGTTGAAGGGCCTGTTTCCATGTTGTTATATTCAATCAAAAAACCTGATTTCGGGACATATGCTTCACATCTTCCATCAAGCATCCCATGTACCTGCATTGTGGTCTTGAAGCCCTCCGTTTCTTCTTCGACCGTAGAACCAGCCAATCCTCATCTACTAACACTCTCCTCCGCCTAGCAGAGCTGGTTCTTAATCGCAACAACTTCTTTGACTCCTCCCACTTCCTCCAAACCCGAGGCGTAGCTATGAGCACTCGCATGGGCCCTAGCTATGCCTGCCTCTTTGTCGGGTACGTCGAACAATCCCTGTTCCGGGCGTACACTGGCCCCATCCCCGAACTCTACCTCCGCTACATCGACGACTGCATTGGTGCTACCTCTTGTACCCATGCAGAACTCACTGACTTCATACACTTCACTACCAATTTCCATCCTGCTCTTAAATATACCTGGACTATCTCCGACATCTCCCTCCCGTTTCTGGACCTCACCATCTCCACCACAGGAGACAGACTAGTGACGGACATTTACTATAAACCCACTGACTCGCACAGCTATCTGGACTACACTTCTTCCCACCCTATCTCCTGCAAAAAGTCTAAACCCTACTCCCAATTCCTCCGTCTACGCCGCATCTGCGCCCGGGATGAGGTGTTTCACACTCGGGCATCAGAGATGTCCTCATTCTCCAGGAAACGGGGCTTCCCCTCTTCCATTATAGATAAGGCTCTCACTAGGGTCTCTTCTACATCCCGCAGCTCCACGCTTGCTTACCCTCCCCCCATTCGTAACAAGGACAGAATCCCCCCTCGTTCTCACCTTCCACCCCACCGGCCAGCGTTTCCAACAAATCATCCTCCAACATTTCCGCCACTTCCAACGGGACCCCACCACTGGCCACATCTTCCCATCCCCTCCCCTTTCTGCATTCCGCAGAGACCATTCCCTCCGTATCTCCCTGGTCCACTCGTCCCTTCCTACCCAAAACACCCCACCCCCGGGCACTTTCCCCTGCAACCGCAGGAGATGCAACACCTGTCCCTTTACCTCCCCCCTCAACTCCATCCAAGGACCCAAACAGTCTTTCCAGGTGAGACAGAGGTTCACCTGCACCTCCTCCAACCTCATCTATTGTATCCGTTGCTCTAGATGTCAACTTATTTACATTGGCGAAACCAAACGCAGGCTCAGCGATCGTTTCGCTCAACACCTTCGCTCAGTCTGCCTTAACCAACCTGATCTCCCGGTGGCTGAGCACTTCATCTCCCCCTCCCACTCCCAGTCTGACCTTTGTGTCATGGGCCTCCTCCAGTGCCATAGTGAGGCCCACCGGAAATTGGAGGAACAGCACCTCATATTTCATTTGGGCAGCTTGCAGCCCAGCGGTATGAAGATTGACTTCTCCAACTTTAGATAGTTCCTCTGTCCCTCTCTTCCCCTCCCCCTTCCCAGTTCTCCCTCTATCTTCCTGTCTCCACCTATATCCTTCCTTTGTCCCGCCCCCCTGACATCAATCTGAAGAAGGGTCTCGACCCGAAACATTACCCATTCCTTCTCTCCTGAGATGCTGCCTGACCTCCTGAGTTACTCCAGCATTTTGTGAAATAATTATCTCTAGTCAAGGTCTCCAAGGATATTAATATTGATTATTTATTCTGCTGTACTTTCATGTAATTCTATGCACTCCCCTTCCATGTTTGGGGTCAACTTGTAAAGAGTAATAGTGAGAACACAATCCTGGTCTGAAGACAAAGTAATCAACAGAAAATGCAATCAAATTCTGCAGAGACTGGAAACCTGATATTAAAATTTTAAATGCTGGAAACACCCAGCAAGTCAGGCAGCATCTGTGGAAAGAGGGTTTACATTAACCTTTCAGGTTGAAGATCCTCCATTAGAACTGAGAAACCAAGAGGATGGAAGGGGGATGGACATGATAAAGGGGATATCTCTAGCAGTGAGACCACAATGAACTGACTATTCAATAGATTACTGGGGGCAGTTAAAGGAAGAGGAAGAAAAAATAGAGAGAGAAACAAAAGACATATTAAAGCTGTGAAATGCTGGACAGAGATGTTACTATACCTGAGATCAATAGAAGAATCATAAAAATGTCCAGTTCGAGCACAGTGGTGCAGCTGGTAGAGCTTCTGGCTCACCACTAGAGGCTCTCATTTGACCCAGATCTCGGTATTGTGTGTAAGGAGTTTGCATGTTGTTCCTGTGACCATGTGGGTTTCCTCCGGGTGCTCCGGATTCCTCCCAAATTCCAAAGACGTATGGGTTTGTAGGTTAATTGGTCTCTGAAAATTGCCCCCAGTGTGTGGAGGGTGGATGAAAAATGCGTAACGCAGAACTAGTGTGAATGAGCGATCGATGGTCGTCGTGGACTTGGAGGGCCGAAGGGCCTGTTTCCATGGTGTCTAAATTAGAACCTAACAGCAAAACAGGTCAGCTTTTCACAAACAGAAAAAAAAAGAGTTTGTTTTTAAGACTTGAAGGTTGTAATGTGCCCATTGTTTTCGGAGTTCTCAGCTAGTTCAGCGTTTAGCCGAGCAGAGACAGCCTTGGTTGGATTACCAACTGGTTGTTCAATGGACTGTATCAATCACAGTCAATTTATTTGATTCTGAAAACAAGGGAAATGGAGTCCCACACGGTCCCAGACTATATGTCCCCATCAAAACAGTCGGAAGGAGGGTCTCGACCCGGAACGTCACCCATTCCTTTGCTCCAAAGATGCTGCCTGTCCCGCTGAGTTACTGCAGCATTTTGTGTCTACCTTCAATTTAAACCAGCATCTGCAATTCTTTCCTACACAAAACATATTATTGATGTGTGTGGGACTTTGCACTTTTACAAAATGGCAATCGAGGCATAGAATCATACAGTGTGGAAACAGGCCCTTTGACCCAACTTGCCCATGCCAACCAACAATCCCTATCTATATCTAACAATCCCTACCTGCCTGTCTTTGGCCCATAGGTTAATTCCCGGAATGGCGGGACTGTCGTATGTTGAAAGGCTGGAGCGATTGGGCTTGTATACACTGGAATTTAGAAGGATGAGGGGGGATCTTATTGAAACATATAAGATAATTAGGGGATTGGACACATTAGAGGCAGATAACATGTTCCCAATGTTGGGGGAGTCCAGAACAAGGGGCCACAGTTTAAGAATAAGGGGTAGGCCATTTAGAACGGAGATGAGGAAGAACTTTTTCAGTCAGAGGGTGGTGAAGGTGTGGAATTCTCTGCCTCAGAAGGCAGTGGAGGCCAGTTCGTTGGATGCTTTCAAGAGAGAGCTGGATAGAGCTCTTAAGGATAGCGGAGTGAGGGGGTATGGGGAGAAGGCAGGAACGGGGTACTGATTGAGAGTGATCAGCCATGATCGCATTGAATGGCGGTGCTGGCTCGAAGGGCTGAATGGCCTACTCCTGCACCTATTGTCTATTGTCTATTGTCTATATCCCTCTAAACCTGTCCTATCCATGTACTTGTCTAAATGTTTTTTAAATGTTGCGATAGCAGCTGCCTCAACTACCTCCTCTGGCAGCTCATTCCATATACTCACCACCCTTTGTGTAAAAAAAGTTACCCCACTGCCATTAATTTTTTTCCCCTCACCTTAACCCTATGTCCTCTGGTTCTCAATTCCCCTACTCTGTGTGTTTACCGGATCTGTTTTCATGATTTGCACACCTCTCTAAGATCACCCCTCATCCTCCTGCACTCCAAGGAATAAAACCCATGCATGCTCAACCTCCCCATAGCTCAGGCCCTCATGTCCTGGCAGCATCCTCCTAAATCTTCTCGGTACCCTTTCCAGCTTGACAACATCTTTCCTATAACATGAGCCAAGGAAGCAGGAATTACTGTACACTTCTGAAATAAAATGCTGATTTTAAATGTGCAGGATAAGCTGACAAGCTTGATAAGTTCCCATAACAAAATTCAAGTTTCCTTCTTTATATTGATTAACTTGATCTACCGCACAAAGGGAGGTTGAAATCGAAAGCTACACCCCGTTATAAACGCGATTTAAATGTTGAAATCAATTGATTTTTCTTTGGGCGTGAGAGGGATACAGAACCAACACGTGAACATGGTCGATCATTCAAATCAGCTGTGGCTTTATTGAATGGTAGAACAGGCTGGCTTCAAAGCCATCGTGGCCTGTTCACACTCTCTGTGAGAAACAGTGTTAATAATTCAGATAGAGTCAGCTGCTGTCTGGGACGATGTCACTGCAGTGTTCAGTGAGGATCTTCTTGGGGATTTGACCAGTGGGTGTAGGTGTGACCTAGAAATGAGGTGGGGATGATCACCTTGATTGGGAGCAGATATGTGAGGAGATGGGAGGTAGGTGTAAGAATAATAGGGTCATAATGAAAAGTAACTTTAGCTTCCCGCACCTTAACTGGGAATCGAATAGTGGAAAGGGTTTGGATGGGCCGGAATTTCCAAGAAAGTCTTTTTAAGCAATATAAAATGGACTTTGGGGAGAGAATTAGCAACTGGATCCAACTGCTCTACACTGATATCTGAAGTGCAGTCCAAATCAACGGGTGAGAATCGGATCTCCTCCCCGTCAGGTCTGGAGTCAGGCAGGGTTGCCCTCTCTCCGCTACCTGTAGGTCATCTGTTGTAGAGAAACATTTGCCGAGTCCATAAGGAAGAACTTGAGCAGAAGAGGGGTGACATTGCCAGGCAGTAGGGGCACTCAGGTCAAGGCCTCCCTGTACATGGACGATGTCGCCGTCTTCTGCTCAGATCCAGGGTCGGTCCGCAGACTGATCAGCGTCTGCGACCAGTTTGAGTCAGCATCAGGTACCGGAGTCAACCGCAGGAAGAGCGAGCCCATGCTCTTTGGCAACTGGCCCACCCGATCTACCATCCCCTTCACCATCAAGCCTGACTTCTTGAAGGTGCTGGGGATCTGGTTCAGGGGGGCCGAGGCGTGTGACAAGAATTGGCTGGAGCGGATAGCCAAGGTGGGGAAGAAACTGGAGCTGTGGAAGCAGCGTTTCTTCTCAATAATGGGGACAAGAGTGTGAGGGGCTCTTGGGGCCTCTGTACTTGGCCCAAGTGTGGCCACAAAATGCTGGAGTAACTCAGCGGGTCAGGCAACGACTGTGGAGAAAAGGAATAGCTGACGTTTCGGGTCGAGATTCTTCTTCAGACTGTCTGACCCAAAACGCTACCTGTTCCTTTTCTCCAGAGATGCTTGCCTTGGTCCGCTGAGCTACTCCAGCAATCTGTGTCTATCTTCGGCGATAAAACTTGATCGGCATGGACGGACTGGGTTGAAGGGCCTGCTGTGTGCTGCATGACTGTTTGGTTTCATATCTGCAGAAGCTCGCTCCGCACTGTGAAGGTGAAACACTCTCTGTAGTCATGGCACATCCTCGTGATATAGCCATTGCAAATGTTCCCAATAAGTCACTAATTGTAGACGTTTCCTCCCTGCATTTTGAAATGGTGTGAAATCCCTAATCCTATTCCATTGCCTTAAGTACTTCAGGCTTCAGTTTAAATCCCAGAGTTGATGCTCCAACCAAGTGCATTATTTAACAATTAACCTCGCCGACTTTAACTCTCCCTGTATTGCCATTTCATGCACGTTGCAATACATATTTTACAGCACATTGCTTTAGTACAGATGAACAATTAGTAATATCTTGCAATGCCTTCTGACCTGTTAGCACACACTCGAGGGGCAAAATATAACAAAATTCTAATTTTAACATGATCATTCTGGATTTCAAATCCCTCCTAACTCTTTAAACCTTCCCACCACAGCCCTATAAGATCTTTGTGCTCCTTCTGTCTGCCTCTTGTACGTCCCTGATTTGAATTGCTCCAGTAGCATTGGTCATGTGTTCCACAGCCATAGTCCTGAGCAAAGATACTAGAGGAGCAAGATGAACCACTCCGTCGAAATCGCCTATACTGAAGTGTAGTACGCAAAGGAGCGTAACCTAAGCAAAACCCACCGTTCGCTATGCCTCTCGTAGTGTAACCAGTGTTTCAGGGAGCAGTATGTATGATGATACCATAAAAATGCAGAATATATCTCATCTATCAATTCACAGATTTTTGTTATTTTTCTCTTTAAATGTTTCTGCAAGTTTCTGCCTACTAAAATGGCACCATGACATACTACGGTTTTTAGGGTCGAGTGGTCTATCTTGCTCTGCTCTATTATCTTTCGTCCAGAGCTATAGATTTACCACCCACCCCCACCCCCCTCCACCCCACCACCAAATCTTTCTGCCGCTCTATCTCCTTCCCTGACTCTCCTTAATACCTGATGCAAGGAACTGCAGATGCTGGTTTACAAAAAAAGACACAAAGTGCTGGAGTAACTGAGCGGGTCAGGCAGCACCTTTGGAGAACATGGATAGGCAATGCTTAGGATTGGGAGCCTTCTCCTCAATACCTTCCACTTTGACCAGCGTTTTTGATATCTGCTTCTGAGGTTCAGCCTCAAATCTTGCCTGATTGTGCTCCAGCTGAGCAGTTTGGGATATTTGACACCATTAAAGGTGCTTTGTAAATGCGAGTAATAATTACTGCAGAGATGCACAGGCAGAATACAAATGTTCATCGTGCACAACTGCAGATCCACAGCACTTTGAATGGGCCATTTCCTTGTATTTAAATTTTGTAGACTGATTATGAGCAGAAATATATGAGCATTTACAAGCTCTCATCTCACATTTTGATTTTCAGCAATCAAAGCTTATCAGGACTGTAGATAGACACAAAGTGCTGGAGTAACTCAGTGGGTCAGGGAGCATCTCTGGAGAAAGGCAATAGGTGACATTTCGGGTCGGGGCCCTTCTTCAGACTGAAAGATAGAGAAGGCCGGGGACCACAAATCTAAAGGAGCATTGTTCTTTATAATCATGTTAGGATGTTTTGCGAATGTTGAAAAAAAGATACCCAAGATTTCCTTACTTTAGGGAAGCCGCCGAGCCCAGCCCCCGCCCGCTCACTCATAGACTGCCGGAACAGAGGGCCAGACACTAATTAACCTACACATCTACCACACATCTTTGGAATGTAGATCGAGTACCCCGAAGAACCCACGTAGTCACTGGGAGAAGGTGCAAACCCACAGGCAGCAGCCTAGGTCGGGATTGAACCCGGGTCTCTGGCATTACAGGGCATTGGCTCTATTAGCCGCGCCACTGTGCCATTCCCTGCTATTGTGTGCCATTATCAAGTTGAGTAATGCCATGGGTTAGCACTCTGTCCTATCACTGTTCCGAAGAGACTTGGTTTGAACAGTCAGTCTGAAGAAGGGTCTCGACCCGAAACGTCACCCATTCCTTCTCTCCTGAGATGCTGCCTGACCTGCTGAGTTACTCCAGCATTTTGTGAATAAATACCTTTGATTTGTACCAGCATCTGCAGTTGTTTTCTTATACATATGGTTTGAACAGAGAAGAGAGACACTGTTCCGAAGAGACCGGCGGGTGAGATGGTAGCCACCTCTACTTTCTGTAAGATTCCTGCATAAAATTAGTTTGAAAATAAACAACCCATCAAGGTTCACGGTGCAGAACTGTTCATAATTCAGCTCAAAATTGGCACGAAATTACCAATTTTACTGAGAGGATCATGTAAATGGTCGGTGCAGAAACTATGGCAAGTTGCATGCCTTCCAAGGGATCACTGTTGAGCAATTCTACTTAAGACATATTTACAGAAGCAAGTGAGGAAGAATATCATTCTCCATCTGACTGCCTTGTGGTGGGAACCGAGGTACAGGTTCCTCTCTTCCGGCACTGAAATCTCTCATTTGGGTACCAAGGCCATTCAGAATGATGCATTTCTAGCCCTCTCTTCAAAAACCTTCACCACTCAAGGAACCCATGCTAGAATTCAGTAAGACATGACTGTTGTACAGAGGTGCAAAACCTACCTAAATTTTTTTTTGCTGTAATCTGTTGTAAATAGACTGCACCTGGAGAGGTGACACAGCGGTTCATCTGGTAAAGCCTCACAGTGCCAGAGACCCGGGTTCGATCCTGACCTTGGGTGCTGTCTGTGTGGAGTTTGCTTCTTTTCCCTGTGACTGCGTCGGATTCCCTCAGAATCCCCCCGTCTCCTCCCAGATCCCACAAACATGCAGGTTTGTAGCTTAACTGGCTTCATGTAAATTGCCCCAAGTGTGTAGATAGTGGACGAGAGAGCGGTACAACATTGGACTAGTGCGACCGGGTGACCGAGAGCCAGTGTGGATTCGGTGGGCTTGTTTGTAGTCTGATCCGTAATGCTGAGGATGTCTGTTCTAAAATGTGTGTATTAATCAAATGCACAGTTTTTAATTTTGCTCCTCCTGAAATGACTCATTAACCAGTGCAGGGAATTAAAGAATTAGGCAACAATACTAACCATGATCTTGTGTAATCTTCCTCTGGGCAGTATCTGATCCCACTGAAGGGTCTCAACCCAAAACATTATCTATCCATTTTCACCAGAGAAAGGTATAGGTACAGAGGAATAGGTAAATGAACATTTGATGGTTCTTCAATCAGATGTGTTTAGGATGGCACGGTGATGCCTTACAACGGCAATTGCTGGCTTCCAGTGCCAGAGACACGAGATCGATCCTGACTACGGGTGCTATCTGCACGTACTTTGTATGTTCTCCCGTGACCGCGTGGGTTTTCTCCGGGAGCTCAGGTTTCCTCCCACACTCCAAAAACGTACGTTTGTATAAAAAAAAAAATTGTCCTCAGTATGTAGGATATTGCAAGTAGACGGGGTGATCGCTGGTTGGCAAGGACTTGGTGGGCTGAAGGGCCAGTTTCCGCGCTGTATCTCTAAAGTCTAAAGATGCTGCCTGCCCACTAAGTTACTCCAGCATTTTATGTCTATCTTTAGTACCTGATCCCTGATCATGTAAAAGAAGAAAGATGCCAGTTTATTTTTTACTCTATGAAACAAATAGATTTCTTAAATTAACTCTTATGGCTGTTTCACGTTTACCTCTGTGAAATCAGCCAATTATAGTGACTCAGTTCCAGTGGCAAAGATTGCTTCATTAATGCTTGGCTTAAAGCCTATCTATTACAACCATCCATCTGTAGCAGCTCTTATCTAAAGCTGTCAGTTCTACCTCCACAGCCGAACATGATGCTCAGCTCCCCCCAAGAGCAATCCCAGTGGAAATGCAGGCATTCAGCGGGTCAGGAAGCATCTCTGGGGAGCAGGGATAGGTGACGGTTCGGATCGCAACCCTTCTTCAGGAGACGACGACTCTCCGTGTTCTCCAGGAATGCTGCCTGACCCCGTTGAGTTACTCCAGCATTTTGTACCTTTCCTTGGTAAATCAGCATCTGCAATTCCTTGTTTCTACATAATGTAGGTATTTCCCTGTTTAGTGTTTACTAGTCAGGTGACCACTTAGCAAAGATTTCTGCAATCACAAAATTAGCCATCTCACAAATTAATGTAAGAAATATGAACATTGCTGTTTGATCGCTTATCCTCCACAAGGAATAAGTAAATTGTGGCGGTGCCCGGGGGCTAGGCCCCTCCCTTGGTCATTCCCCTCGGCACTGAGTGGACAGGGGGGGATTAGGCCACTCCCTGGGTCATTCCCCTCGGCACTGAGTGGACAGGGGGGGATTAGGCCACTCCCTGGGTCATTCCCCTCGGCACTGAGTGGACAGGGAGGGATTAGGCCACTCCCTGGGTCATTCCCCTCGGCACTGAGTGGACAGGGGGGGATTAGGCCCCTCCCTTGGTCATTCCCCTCGGCACTGAGTGGACAGGGGGGATTAGGCCCCTCCCTTGGTCATTCCCCTGGGGACAGACTGGTCTGGGGCTACGGGGTTTGTTGGAAGGGGTTATTGTTTTACTCGTGCGGGTGACTGAGTGAGTGAATGTTCAGATACTGTATTCAAGTTATTGTTACTTCTTACCTGGCGTCTGGCCTGATTCCTGTTGCGTCCAGACCCACTACAAAATGAACAATTGGGGGTTCTTCAGTGAGATGAGTTTTGTTAGTCATTTACATCTGCTCTGCCATTTGATCATCATTAATCTATTTTTCCCTCTCAACGCCATTCTCCTGCCTTCTCCCCCTAACCTTTGACGCCCTTACTAATCAGGAACCTGTCAATGTCCACTTTAAAACTACCCAATGACTTTGCCTCCACCACTATCTGTGGCAGTGAGTTCCATAGATTCACCACCCTCTGGCGAAAGAAATTCCTCCTCATCTCCATTCGAAAGGTACGTCCTTTCATTCTGATGTTGTGCCCTCTGGTCCGAGGTGCAAAGAGGTGTGAGTACTAAGCGCTGAGTGTCGTAAGACTGTAACCATCTGGGGTTCAAGGCCCAGCTAAAATCTAGAAGTAAATGAAATCCAACATCGAATTACCAACACTTTTATTGTACACTAGACCAAGTGGACCCATTGGGCCCATTCCTCATAGAGGGGGAACAGGGAAGGGGAGAGGGTGTCGTCACTGAGTGGGCCCTGGACTCAAAGCCTCTCCTGTATTGATGTAGCACCCTCACCACCCCACTCAATCCCCCTTATTCCCCCCTCCTCCCCCCACTGACCCACTCCATCCCCCTACCCCACCCCCACTTGTCCCTCCCCTGCCCCCACCCCCACTCCCCCAGCCCTGCCTCCACCCCCATTCCCCCCTCCCCACCCCTATTCCCCCCTCTCCTGACCCCCACCTCCCTCCCCTCCCCCCCACTCTCCCCTCCTCCCCACGCCCACTCTCCCCTCCTCCCCACGCCCACTCTCTCCTGCCCCCCACTGTTCCCCCCATCCCCACTGCCCCCTCTCTCCACCCCTCTGGTGACGTCATACGCACAGCACTTTGAAAAATGTGTTTAGAAATGAGAGTTTTAAACTTTCAAATGTTTGTAACTTAAAAAATATACGACCAATTTAAATAAAACTTGTTATAAACAGTCGCCAGGAGAGTAGCGATTAAGGTGGCGCTGAAATTGTGGCGCTATGGTTTACTGTTTTGGCTGCAGGTCCACATGTCTCTCAGAGAGACAGACAGACAGACAGACAGAGAGACAGACAGACAGACAGACAGAGAGACAGAGAGACAGAGAGACAGAGAGACAGACAGACAGACAGACAGACAGAGAGACAGACAGACAGACAGACAGACAGACAGACAGACAGACAGACAGACAGACAGACAGACAGACAGACAGACAGACAGACAGACAGACAGACAGACAGACAGTTGTCTGACCCCCAATTGACAGACAGTTGTCTGACCCCCAATTAACCCTTTCCTGCCAAAATATCAATATAAAATCGGACATCAGATAATTTATTAACAACTATCTGACTATAAGATCAAATGGCTTCTACCTAAACATTGTGCCTACAAGCAATTAATAGCTAAATCTAGGCATAGACTAGGTCATCTACGATTATTATATTAATGATAAATGTTTAATGGACTGTTACTTAAAATGTCTATCAGAAGTTGTAAAGATAAAATTTGTTGCCCTCATTGGTCATTAACTGGTCTGCTGATTTCAGATTATATTTGAAATTCATATTTGTAACAGATATAAGCTGGTGAACATAATTAGAATTAAATGTTTCAGATGGAATCAGAGAGTCATACAGCACACACACAGGCCCTTTTGCCAAACCTGCCCATGCCACTCCACATACCTCTTCTACACTTGTCCCACCTGCCCACCTTCGGCCCTTTTCCCTCTAAATCTTTCCTATCCATGTACTTGTCCAAATGTCTTTCAAATGTTACTATAATACCTACCTCAATTATTTCCTCTGGCAGCTCGTTCCATGTACCATTTTAGATTTTTTTTTAGATTTAGAGATACAGCGCAGAAACAGGCCCTTTGGCCCACCGGCTCCGCGCCGCCCAGCGATCCCCGCACATTAACACTATCCTATACCCACTAGGGACAATTTTTACATTTGCCCAGCCAATTAACCTACATACCTGTACGTCTTTGGAGTGTGGGAGGAAACCGAAGATCTCGGAGAAAACTCACGCAGGTCACGGGGAGAACGTACAAACTCCGTACAGACGGCGCCCATAGTCAGGATCGAACCTGAATCTCCGGTGCTGTATTCGCTGTAACGCAGCAACTCAACCGCTGCGCCACCGTGCCGCCCATAAAAAGGTTTTCCCTCGGGTTCCTATTAAATCTTACCACTCTCACATTAAATCTATGTCCTTTAGTGCTTCGCTCTCGTACTCTAGGTAAATCGCTGTGTGCATTAATCCTATCTATTCTCCTCGTGATCTTATATATCTCTATGAGATCACCCTTCGACCTCCTGCACTCCAAGGAATAAAGTCCTAGCCTACCCAGCCTCTCCCTATAGCTCAGGCATTCAGGTCCTGGCAACAACCTCATACACCTTCTCTGCACTCTTTCCAGCTTAAGAACATCCTTCCTATAGCAGGCTGACCAAAACTAAACACAGTACTACAAAGAATAGGACAGCCTCACCAACGTCTTGTACAACCGTAACATAACATCCCAACTCCTATACTCAATGATCTGACTGATGAAGGCCAATCAACTTAGTCTTCTTGACCACCCTATCTACCTGTGGTGCCAGTTGCAAGGAACTATGTAACGGCACTCCTAGATCCCTCTGCTCCACAACACTCCCCAGAGTCCTGCCCTGGTTTGACTTCCCAAAATGCAACATCAGAGCACCTATCTGCACAAAGAGATAACAGGCAGGTTAAGAGCACAGGCTAGCTAATCTATTGAGTAGATTGGATTCTATCTGTGGATGGCGAGCACTGTTTGCAGATCCCATTTAACCTTGTGAGTGGTGTGGCTGATTTAGTTACCTTCAAACCTGGGAAACAAGCATTATGTTTTAGAATGATGAGTTGACATCTTGACGGAGTTACCTGCTGCACTTGGATCAGCTGAATTCATTTTACAGAAGCTGAAAGACAGTATCTGAAAGATAGACACAAAGTGCCATAGACACAAAGAGGTGATTGCTGGTCGGCACGGACTTGGTGGGCCAAAGAACCTGTTTCTATACTGTATCTCTAAAATCTAAAGAATGTTCTAGTAAAATAAAGTTTTCCTTACTTCATTTTTTTTGCATTCATTGAAGTCACTTCTCTGTGGATTTTCACCTTGTCGTGGTGGAGAAGCTTGTGTGGTCCTGAGATCCTGAGAGCGATGCCGTCTGGAGCCACGCTCCTGGTAGGGTCACCCGTGGCGGTAAGGTCGAGGGGGAGGTCCCTGACAAAGAGCAATCCAACCAAGACCTCAACGGTGAAGCAGGCGGAGGATGATGGCTGACTTTAGTGGAGCGTCACAACGGCTGGGAAGGCGGATGGATGAAGGCTGCAGTGGGCAGGTGCTATAGACGGGAGGGTAGACGCTCCTGTAGCGACCATAGAGAATGGTCCAGGTCGTCGAACCCTCAGATTGGCCAGCGAGGTCACGTGTGAACGCGACCATGGGGATTGGTCCAGGGAGCGACATCGCTGATTGGCCAGCGTGGTCATGTGCGCTTTTGGCGCCCGAAATGTTCAGTTCGGCGAAGTCTTCGAAGAAGACAGTAAGTTTTTGATGGTTGTCCTTTACCTTGTTGTTTAACTCTGTATTCGAATATTGCGGCTGCAATAAACTTCTTCTACAACCAACAAGTTTTCGGACTCGCCATATTGGTGACCCCGACGTGATCTGGCCGATCACCGACTATGCAGGGACACGACGCCTCGTTGTTGATTGCCGCGCCTGGCACACCGGAGTTAAGCGCGGTAAGCGTTCACCTTCCGTTGTTTTGGACACATTCACCGCAATCTTGGTTTGTCCACACCGAAGCTCAATTTCATATAAAGAAGATATCGGACGACTCGACGATGTATTCCTACCTCGTCAGCGCTCTATCACCGGAGACGACCACACGCGTGATGCGGTTCATCGTTAATCCGCCTGCGGAAAACAAGTACGAGGCCATGAAGAAAGTGTTACTGCGAACCTTCGGGTTTAATAGGCATGATTGCGCTGCAAGACTTCTGCACCTACCGGACCTCGGAGATCGACAGCCTTCCGTTCTCATGGCCGAAATGATGATGCTAGCCGGTGAGCATACGGATTGCCTTATGTTCGAACAGGCATTCCGAGAGAAGCTTCCTGAGGATGTCCGACTGCTGCTCACGGATTGTTCTTTTAAGGACCCCGAAGCATATGCAGCGAAAGCGGACGCGCTCATAGCGGCTAAAAACAAGGCAAGCGGTTCGATCAACAAGGTCTCGACATCAGTGACCACGCCACAGCGACATCAAGATGGCGCCGCGTCTCCCGCCATTTCTCCGAAAGCCCGCCAAAAAGATCCGCACAAGCGCGGCTGGTGCTATTATCACCTACGATGAGGTAGCGAATCCCGCAACTGCCGCTCACCTTGTACCTTCGCGGGAAATGCCTCGGCCGATCGTACATAGGGGCAGTTACGATTGGCCAGAACCGACGCCTCTACGTCCACGATCGATTCACGGACACAGAATTTTTGGTGGACACGGGAGCCATCGTCAGTATAGTGCCGCCGACCGACCTCGAAACCAGATCGGGTAAGACAGGTCCCACCCTCATCGCAGTTAATGGCAGCCCCATTCGCACTTTCGGTATACGGAAGATGTCCCTTGTGTTAGGCCTCCGCACGTACGAATGGCCATTCATCATAGCAGACGTCAGACAAGCGATCCCGGGCGCAGATTTTCTCTGGGCTTTTTCACTGGTCCCTGATGTCCGCGGTAACGACCTCCGACCCTCCGCCGGCGAGGAGCCCGTCGCTCCGACAATCGCCTCCCCGCCCAGCCCTACTGTCCAGGCCGTCGTCGCGGCCCCTGACTCGTATGCTGAGATCCTGGCGGAGTTTCCAGAGCTGCTCATCCAACGTTTTGACACGCCTTCGGCCAAGCACGGCGTGGTCCATCACATCCGCACCGAGGGCCCTCCCGTTTTGGTGGTGGCACGGGCGGAATTTAGGAAGATGGAGGAAATGGGAATTGTCCGTCAGTCCGACAGCCCGTGGGCCTCGCCGTTGCATATGGTCTCCAAGGCATCTGGGGGGTGGAGACCATGTGGCGATTATCGGCGTCTCAATGCTGTCACCACGGCTGATCGCTACCCCATACCGCACCTACGGGACTTTTCGTCTGGGCTGGAAGGAGCGGTGGTGTTCTCCAAAATCGATTTGGTGCGAGGATACCACCAGATTCCGGTGCGTCCGGAGGACATACAGAAAACTGCAACGATTACTCCGTTCGGGTTGTTTGAATGGTTGCGTATGCCTTTCGGTTTAAAGAACGCGGCACAGGCTTTCCAACGACTGATGGACCGTGTGGGTCGGGGTTTACCCTTTTTGTTTATTTATTTAGACGACATCCTGGTCGCCAGCCCCTCAGTGCAGGAACACCAGGTCCACTTGCGGACTGTGTTCCAGCAGCGCCAAGACCACGGGCTCATTATCCAACCCTCCAAGTGTCAATTCGGCCTCCCTTCTCTTGATTTTCTAGGGCACAGAATTACCCCTGCCGGCGCCTCCCCTTTGCCCGAGAAGGTGGAGGCTATCCGGGCATTTCCCAGGCCCACCACAGTAAAAGGACTAAAGGAGTTCGTAGGCATGGTTAACTTCTACCATAGGTTCGTTCCGGCAGCTGCACGGGTCATGCGCCCGCTTTTCCAGTGCCTTGCGGGAAAACCGGTAGAGTTGATATGGTCCCCGGCCGCAGAGTCGGCTTTTACAGCAGCTAAGGCAGCATTAGCAGACGCCACCATGTTGGTCCACCCGGCCCCTCCGCCCCCACGGCCCTGACGGTTGACGCCTCTGACGTGGCGGTGGGCGGGGTCTTGGAGCAGCAAGTCGGTGGCCGTTGGCAGCCCTTGGCGTTTTTCAGCCGGCAACTAAATTCGGCTGAGCTGAAGTATAGCGCATTTGACCGAGAGCTTCTGGCCCTCTATTTAGCTGTTCGTCATTTCAGGTATTTCCTTGAGGGCCGCCCATTTGTGGCCTTTACGGACCACAAACCATTAACATTTGCATTTTTCAAATTGTCTGACCCATGGTCAGCCCGCCAGCAGCGGCACCTGACTGCTATCTCCGAATTTACCACCGATGTCCGTCATGTCGCGGGTAAGCTTAATGCCGTTGCTGACGCCCTGTCTAGACCTGCTTTTTCCCCTATTTCGGCGGTGGACTGCGAGGTAGATCCCCAGGTGCTTGCGGAGGCACAGCTTCTAGCGGATACCGCTTCGGCATACCAGTCCACCACTTCGGGATTGAAGTTGGCTCAGGTAGCCTGCGGGTCGGAAGGCACGAAAGTCTGGTGTGATGTTTCTCTTCCCCGTCCCAGGCCGGTAGTACCGCCCTCCCTTCAGCGCCGGGTTTTTGATGCCATTCATGGGCTGGCGCACCCGTCCATCCGCTCCACCTCTGCTTTGGTAGCAGCTCGGTTTGTCTGGCATGGCCTACGGAAACAGGTAACGGGTTGGGCGCGTTCCTGCGTTCCCTGTCAGACCGCTAAAGTCCAGCGCCATGTCCAGCCCCCCGTACAGGATTTCGAGGTCCCAGCAGTTCGTTTTTTCCACATCCACGTGGATTTAGTCGGGCCTTTGCCTTCCTCCCGGGGCTACACCCACCTCCTCACGGTGGTGGATCGGTTCACCCGGTGGCCAGAGGCTTTCCCATTGTCTGATATTTCGTCAGCGTCTTGTGCCAGGACTTTGGCCCTCCATTGGGTAGCTCGTTTCGGGGTCCCGGCAGTTATTACCACTGACAGGGGGCCGCAGTTCACTTCGTCCCTCTGGGCCGCGCTCGCAGAACTGTACGGTTCCAAGTTACAACCCACTACTGCATATCACCCCCAGGCAAATGGACTTGTAGAAAGGTTCCACCGTCAACTTAAGGCGTCCCTCAGTGCAAGGCTTGAAGGCCCGGACTGGGTAGACCAGCTCCCCTGGGTTCTTCTGGGCATCCGGACTGCTCCTAAGCTAGATCTCGGTGCGTCGTCCGCGGAGCTAGTATATGGCTCGACTAGCTATAGTTTCCGGACCCTTCAGACCAGCTGCCTACAGTCCCATCAGTGTTAGCATCTCTCCGGGCACGGGTGGGTTCCCCGGCTCCAGTTCCGACTTCACGTCATGGGTGTCCCATGGTACATGAACCGCCTTCCCTGAAGGACTGTGAGTTTGTTTTTCTGCGAAAAGATTCCCATCGCGCCCCGTTGCAGAGGGTCTATCAAGGGCCGTTCCGGGTTTTGCGTAAGGGAACGGCTACCTTCACCTTAGACATGTGCGGCAAGAGTGAGCTCGTCTCGGTGTCCCGGCTCAAACCTGCACACTTGGATCCTGATCAACCAGTCCTGGTCGGCCAAACCCCTAGGAGAGGACGACCTCCGTTAGTTCCGCTCAGTCCAGGACCCCCCGTTCCGGCAGTTCCTCCAGGACCCCCCGTTCCGGCAGTTCCTCCAGGACCCCCCGTTCCGGCAGTTCCTCCAAGTCCGGAACCCCCGGCTCCTGTGGTAGAGGCTGCCCCTCTCCGAACTCGTTATGGTCGCGAAATCCGGCTCCCTGCTAGGTTCCGTACCTCGGGTTCTGGGGGGGGTCATGTAGCGACCATAGAGAATGGTCCAGGTCGTCGAACCCTCAGATTGGCCAGCGAGGTCACGTGTGAACGCGACCATGGGGATTGGTCCAGGGAGCGACATCGCTGATTGGCCAGCGTGGTCATGTGCGCTTTTGGCGCCCGAAATGTTCAGTTCGGCGAAGTCTTCGAAGAAGACAGTAAGTTTTTGATGGTTGTCATTTACCTTGTTGTTTAACTCTGTATTCGAATATTGCGGCTGCAATAAACTTCTTCTACAACCAACAAGTTTTCGGACTCGCCATACTCCGACCCCCACGAGTCTCGGGCAGATGAGGCTCGTCAGACTGGGAAGGCAGTCCATCTAGGAGAGGGAAAACTCTGATCTAAAACCTCCACTGTCTTGTGGCCATATCCAGTCATGGAAAAAGCTCCAAGAGTAAACCTCAAGAAAATTCCGGTGTCGGAGTCCCTAAGGCAGTTCGTCGTTGTCTACAACCTCGTTCTGGCAGCTCCCTCGACGGTGCTGGTGCCAAACTGTAACGTCTGCTGTTCCTTTGGATCGATCAGCGACGTGGAGAGGGGGGACGTGCTGCACGGGCAACAGCCTGTCCTTCATATGACATCGCCCAGGCTTGCATCCGACCACACATCGACGCTGCTCTAGCCGAGGTTTGGAGAAAACAGCCAACAACCAGGATGCATCACCCATGGTCAGCCATGACCGAGGGGGGCCTTAAGAAGTCACTTGATTCATTTTTTTAGTTTAGAGATATAGCGCGGAAACAGGCCTTTCAGCCTGTGTAGACAGCGATCCCCGTACACGAGCACTGTTCTACACACTAGGGACCATTTTAAATATTTACCAAATATTTAAAATATTTACTTAACCTACAAACCCATACATCTTTGGAGTGTGGGAGGAAACTGGAGCACCCTGGGAAAACCCACGCGATCGCAGGGAGAACATACAAACTCCGTACAGACAGCAAACTTAGTCAGCGTACCGGGGTCTCTGGCGCTGTGAGGCAGCAACTCTACCATTGCTCCACCGTGCTGTTAAACAGTTTTCAAACTTAATTGTGGATATAGTTGACCCAGTGCACTCAGCATACAGTATTTTGAACATGATGCAAGGAGTGCAATTTTATGGGGAAATTTTGGAAGAAAGTTCATAGGTGTGCCTATGAACCGGCTCCAACAGTCTATCTGCCGCTTCTCGGAACAATTTTCCTTCCGTGCCCTGCGTTGTACCCTGGCTGGGATGTGCCGGCACCAGCAGGCCCTCGCTCTGACAGTGGCCGAGCACTTCAACTCCCCCTCCCCCTCCCACTCCCAGTCTGACCTTTCTGTCATGGGCCTCCTCCAGTGCCATAGTGAGGCTCACCGGAAAATGCCTGGGCAGCTTGCAGCCCTGTGGTATGAACATTGACTTCTCCAACTTTAGGTAGATCCTCTGTTCCTCTCTTCCCCTCCTCCTTCCCAGATCTCCCTCTATCTTCCTGTCTCCACCTATATCCTTCCTTTGTCCCGCCCCCCTGACATCAGTCTGAAGAGGGGTCTCAACCCGAAACGTCACCCATTCCTTCTCTCCCGAGATGCTGCCTGACCGGCTGAGTTACTCCAGCATTTTGTGAATAAATAGGTGTGCCTGAAGCTGATTCCATCAGGCACAAGGTCCCACACCGCCCGATTCAGGAAGACATGCTGTTCACAGCCATCAGGTTCTTGAAATGACTTTTAAAATCCTAATCCAACCTCAACAACGTAACACCAAGGACAACCTCTTGCACTACCGTCGACTTGTTTTCTCATTATGTTTTGCGCTAACGTCTTTGTTCAGTCTTTCTCTCTTCACTGTCTTGTATAATTTAAGTTCTAGGAATAATCTGAATCTGTGATGTTTCTGCAAGGTTTTCACTGTACCTGTACCTCACCATGCTTGTGCCTGATGATTTCTTTTCAAGTGTGCACACAAGAAATCTCAACAACACATTAGTACACGGGAGATCCTGCCTTTGGTGAAAACCTTACATCTCTATTGCTGTTGGGTTTATTACCAGAGATACAATAGCTACATTTCCAGGGTTAACAATCCCCCTTCAGCTCTAATTACTACCTAAAATGGCACCAATCCTGATTGAAAAAAGCATCGCTGAGAAAACAATGACCAAAGTCCTTATTCTGATCTTAATTTCACTCACCTACTTTTCATTAATCTCCATTTCTACCCCAATTAGTAATATTTATTTCCATAGTCTTCTCATTACTCCTTACTGGCCTGGTGTCATTATACAGAATACATTGCTTCTCATTGCTCCTTGCATCCTGTAATTATGCCCTATGTTACTCCATTCACAAGTTGAACCATCATCTGTCTATTTCCCTCCACAGATGCTGCCTGATCCGCTAATTTTCTCAAGCAGTTTGGATTTTGCTTAAGATTCCATAATCAGCAGCCTCTTGCATTCAATTTTTTAATGCTGCCCCCTTAATAATTCTTCAGCAAACACACCAGTTCAAAGTATGAGGTTTGCTATCTCCTCTCATTGAATGACACCAATAGTGCTGCTGCCTCACAACTCCAGTGACCCTGGTTCAATTCTGATCTCCGAAATTGCTGATGCGGAGTTTGTACATTCCCCATGTGACCGAGCGCCTTTCCTCAGGGCGCTCTGGTTTCCACCCACATATCAAAATGTGGCTGATGGTCAGCATAGACTCGATGGACCAAAGGGCCTGTTTCCATGCTGTATTTCCAAAGTAAACTAAAATAATTACTGCAATGAGGCACTGGAGAACAAGGATGACTGGACATCATTATCGCACTGTGGGTTCTCAGTTGGCTGATGAGCCCAGTGCGAGATCAACAGATCCAGCCACAGTACTGGTGGGGCAGGTGAGCATGTGGCCTGGTTACTGCGTGCATGATAAAGAGCAAAAGCAACAAGCAATAGAGAGAGCAACCTTACAACCAGTCCTACCACATCTTGTCATGAATAGTGGTGGACGATGCAAGAGACAACCTGAGGAGGTGTCTCTGAGAACATGCCTATTCTCAATGACAGCAGGTGCCAGCACTTGGGTACCAAGGATATGGCTAAAATATTCCAAACCATATACAGCCAGAAACATCTGGTAGATAATCCATCTCAGCTTCTGCTATACATCCCACCACTGCAGAAGCTAGTCATCGGCCTATTTGATTCACTCCATGTGATTTGGAACATACTGCTATCAGCACTGGGTCATGATCATGGAACCCCATCCCGCAGTACATTAACTGGTTGGACTTCAATGGGTCAAGAAGCCAACTCATCATCACCTTCTCAATGGCAATTAGAGATGTGGACAGCACAGCATTAGAGCTGCTGCCTTACAATGCCAGAGACAATGTCTGTACAGAGTTTGTACATTCTCCTTGTGATCACATGGGTTTTCTCCAGGTGCTCTGGTTTCCTCCTACTTTCCAAAGACGTGCAGGTTTGTAGGTTAATTGGCTTCAGTAAAATTGTAAATTATCCCAAGTGTGTAGAACAGTGTTAATGTACGATTGCTGTTGCTAGTCAGCTTGGACTCGGCGGGCCAAAGGGCCTGAGTCCACACTGTATCTCTAAAGTCTAAAAGTCTAAAGACTAAAGTCTAAAGCTTTGCCAGTGATTCCAAGATTCTGAAAATTGAATTAGAGAAAAATAAATAAAAAATAAGGTTTGTATGATCCCAGCTCCGGAGATCCCGCAAAACAGAGAGTGCAAAACCTTGCTTGTTTTATAATGTAAGGGTCCCGAGCAAGAGCAGCACTTGTTGTTCATCCCTTGACAAAGTGGTGATAATAATAATAATAATAATGCATTACATTTATATAGCGCTTTTCAAACACTCAAAGACGCTTTACAGGGATTTCTAGAACATAGAGAATTGAATAAATAGATAAATAAGTAAACGAACAGAAAAAGGAGACAGAAGGTGAGGTGACGGTCAGTGGTTGAAGGCAGTGCTGAACAGGTGAGACTTCAGTGATGTTTTGAATGTGGTGAGTGAGGAGGAGTCTCTGACGGTTTGGGGTAGTGAGTTCCAGAGGGTGGGAGCAGCGATGGAGAAAGCCCTGTCCCCCCCAGGATCTGAGTTTGGTCCGGATGGGGGGGGACAGGAGATTGGCAGCAGCAGAGCGGAGGGTGCAGGTGGGAGTGTGCCTGTGGAGGAGGTCAGTCAGGTAGGATGGGGCCAGGTTATGGAGGGCTTTGTAGGTCATGAGGAGGATTTTGTACTGGATTCTCTGGGGGATGGGGAGCCAGTGGAGTTTGTAAAGGACGGGGGTGATATGGTCACGGATCGGGGAGTGGGTGAGTAGACGGGCAGCGGAGTTTTGAATGTATTGAAGTTTACTGATGATTTTTGAGGGTGTGCCATAGAGGAGGCTGTTGCAGTAGTCCAGATGGGAGGTGATGAAGGCGTGGGTGAGGGTTTCTGCAGCTGTGGAGGAGAGGGATGGACGGAGACGGGCAATGTTTTTGAGGTGTAAATGATGCGGTGTACTCCATTACATCCTTGATAGACTCTGAGGGGGTTGGCAGGAGGTGCGTGACCTGCCATAGAATAGCCAACCTCTGATCCACTCTTGTGGCTTTGACCTTTATATGGCTTCTCCACCCATTTTGGCTCTCAATATATTAATGAGGCAGGATGACAGTAATCAGTTAATTGGGGGCAGAACTTAACAATAATCATTTCATAGACGGTTAAGGAGACACGGATAGACTCTCTCTTACTGGAGATAGTCATTATCTAGTACAGGTGCAAGATGAATGTTACTATCCACTTATCAACTCAAACCTAAATGTTGTCCAGGTCTTGCTGCCTTATTAGTGGGATTGCAGGTTTAGGTTTATTATTGTCACGTGCACCAAAGTACAGTGAAAAGCTTTGTTTTGCATGCTATCCAAACAAATCAGATGTTCCACACATAAATACCATCAAGTCAAACTCAAGTATAATAGACAGAGTGCAGAATATAGTTCTCAATATTGTAGCGCATCAATTCCACAGATAAAGTCCAATGTTGACAATGGGGTAGAGGTGAATCAGACAGTACTCATGCGAGATGATCCATGTTTAGTTTAGTTTAGAAATATAGCAAAGAAACAACCATTCGGCCCACCCATACACTTGTTCCATCCTACACATCAGGGACAATTTAAAATAGCCAATTAATCTACAAACCTCTACGTCTTTGCAGTGCGGGAGGAAACCGGAGCACCCAGAGAAAACCCACGCGGTCACAGCAAGAACATACAAACTCCATGAAGACAGCACCCTGTAGCCAAGAACGAATGTGGGTCTCTGGTGCTGTAAGGCAGCCACTTTACTGCTGTGCCACTGCCATCAGCAACCATGATATCATCCATTATCTTGTAGCCCGATGATAGAGAGAAGATTAGAGTCGTAGAGTCATACAGTGTGGAAACAGCCCAACTCGCCCACACCGACCAATAATGTCACAGCTACACTAGTCCCACTTGCCTGTGTTTGGTCCATATCCCGTCAAACCTGTCCTATCCATGTACCTGTCTAACTGTTTCTCAAATGATGGGATAGTCCTAGCCTCAACTACCTCCTCTGGCAGCTTGTTCCATACACCCACCACCCTTTGCGTGAAAAAGTTACCCCTCGGATTCCTATTAAATCTTTTCCCCTTCACCTTGAACCTATGTCCTCTGGTCCTCGATTCCCCTACTTTGGGCAAAAGACTGTGCATCTACCCGATCTATTCCTCTCATGATTTTATACACCTCTATAAGATCACCCCTTATCCTCCTGCGCTCCATGGAATAGAGTCCCAGCCTACTCAATATCTCCCTATAGCTCACACCCTCTAGTCCTGGCAACATCCTTGTAAATCTTTTCTGAACCCTTTCAAGTTTGACAATATATTTCCTATAACATGGTGCCCAGAACTGAACACAATATTCTAAATGCAGTCTCACCAACATCTTATACAACTGCAACATGACCTCCCAACTTGTATTCTCAATACTCTGACTGATGAAGGCCAAAGTGCTAAAAGCGTTTTTGATCACCTTATCTACCTGCAACACGACCTTCAAGGAATCACGCACCTGCACTCCTAGATCCCTCTGCTCTACAACACTACCCAGAGGCCTACCATTTACTGTGTAGGCCCTGCCCTTGTTCGACATCCCAAAATGCAACACCTCACGCTTCTCTGTATTAAATTCCATCAACCATTCCTCCACCCACCTGGCCAATCGATCCAGATCCTGCTGCAATCGTTCACAACCATCTTCACTATCTGTGAAACCACTCACTTTTGTATCATCAGCAAACTTGCTAACCTTGCCCTGTATGTACTCATCCAAATCTTTGATGTAGATGACAAACAGTAACGGGCCCAGCATCGTACCCTGAGGCACACCACTGGTCACAGGCCTCCAGTCTGAGAAGCAACCTTCCACCATTACCCTCTGCTTCCTGCCATGGAGCCAATTTGCTATCCATTCAGCTAACTCTCCTTGGATCCCCTGCAATTGAACCTTCCAGAGCAGCCTACCATGCGGAACCTTGTTGAACGCCTTACTGAAGTCCATGTACACAACATCTACAGCTCTGCCCTCATCAACCACAGGTTATTTGGGAAACAACTGCAGATAGCAAGGCCAAAGACACCACCCTCGGGCAATCCTGCAGCAATAACCTGTGTCTGTTATTAATTGCTCTCCAGCAATGACAATCTACTTTTGTTGTATTTACCATTCCAGCCAGTGGAGATTTGTAAGGATACCTTGATCAGCCCAATGCCTCCTCGATGTCAAAAGCAGTCACTCTCACTTCTTCTCTGGAAATCTACTCTATGTCCATGATTGGGCCAAGACTACAAGATGAATCAAAATTAGACATTGGCAAGTCTATTATTAGTAAGTGCAGCTTGATAGCACTGTTGGTGACACCTTCCATCACTTTGCTGATAATTGAGAACAAACTATGGTCAATATTGATCGATTGAAAGATGCAGCATGGAAACAGGCCCTTTGGGCCACCAAGTACAAGCCAAGCATTGATCACCCGCTCACACTAGTTTGATGTTATCCCACATTCGCATCCACTCCCCACACATGGGGGGCAATTTGCAAAGGCCAATGATCCTACAAACCCCCACGTGGGATGTCAGAAGAAACCGGAGAACCAGGAGGATACCCACGTAAACTCCAGATACAACAACCGAAGGTAAGATCAAATCCAGGTTTCTGGTGACCTAAGACAGCACCTCTACCAACTGCGATACTGTGCCTTCCACAATTAGCACACTGGACTTTGTTTGAACATCATCTGGCAATTTTCTATATTGTCAGGCAGGTACAAAAGTGTTGGAATGACACGGTTAGAGGTGTAATTAGTCCTAGAATACATGTGAAAATCTCAGAAGACCAAGATTGAATTAAACACTTAGCTTTGTTCTTTGAAATCACATTCTGGACTTCAACTAATTGGGAATCTAATTGTTAATGAAGCTATTTTCCTCATTTGAATATTTACAACCATTCGTGACTTGGTAAACCAAGTCTGTGGAGCCCTGAGCAGATTCATTGGTTGTGAAATTGCTTAGCTCTGTAGTTGTATGCAGTTGTATCTGGCTGGCCAAAACTACCATAAATATTAGTGGGAGGAGTACTAGAATGAACAAACAGTACAATGACAAAGACAAGCGAAAAGGCCAAATGCCACAAGTTGTTTCACCTTTTGCTGTCGACTAGTTATTTGCAAATGGTCTATCTTCTGCTCATTTTTTAGAGTATATAATTTAACTATTTTTAACACAAAACGATGGTTTATTGTTTTGTGGCAAATTGAACCGGGCAAATTGAACCAAAGACCCGGGTTCGATGCTGACTATGGGTGCTTGACTTTGGTAAAAACTGTAAATTGTCCCTAATGTGTAGGATGATGTTAATGTGCAGATTTCATCGGTCGCCGTGGACTCAGTGTGCGGACGAACCTGTTTCCGTGCTGTATCTCGAAACTAAACTCAGTTCCATTAAAAAAAGGTCCTGCTAAAAGCCGGCTCAGAATAGGTGAAAACTAGGCAAGTTTAGTCAAGTCAATTTTATTTGTATAGCACATTTAAAAACAACCCACGTTGACCAAAGTGCTGTACATCAGTTCAGGTGCTAAGAACGAACATACAATGGCACACAAACATAACAGCACATACATAAACATGCATATACGTATCATTTAGAATGATAGTGTTCTGATAGTCAATGAATACCAGCATGCAGTGGTCATGAAATGCTATGAGCAAACCTACGGCCATTGCACATTCTATTAACGAGAAAGGGAGGTGTATTTTTTTAAATCTGGATCTGCTCCCCTGTAGATATTCAGGAACTTGTTTTTTCCCCCACACGTCAGACATTAAAACCATCTGTATAATTATTTGCCGTTTTATGGTTTTGCATGCAATCCTGTATATTTCATGAGACATACTTCACTGATTAGAGGAAATTGTACCGTCCCAACCACAATTCCAAAAGACATTAGAATGATGTACAGGAGATATACTGATTTTGAAACAACAAACACAAGGTGGCGCAGTGGCACAGCTGGTAGAGCAGCTCCCTCACAGATCCAGAGACCTGGGTTCGATCCTGACGTCAGGTGCTGTCTATATGGAGTTTGTACATTCTCCCTGTGACTGCTTGGGTTTCTTCCGGGTGTTCCGGTCTCCATCGCCCAAAGACATGTGGGTTCATAGGTTAATTGGCTTAAATTGCCAAGAGTGGAGGGAAAGTGGGACAACACAGAACTGGTGTGAATGATTGATCGATGGTCGGCGTGGACTCTTTAGGCCGAAGGACCTGTTCCATGCTGTTTTGTTTAATCAAAAAGCATCAAAACCTCCAAGCCCTAGCTTCTGGTACCACCTCCAGTTCTTTCAGCTTCTTGAACTGCCTGGAACCTCACTGGCCCCATCAGTCGGGAGCTCAGCATCCGACCCACATTTTCTCCATCAACAACCAAAACTGTCCATTCCCACAGTTAGCTGCTGAAACACTGTCTGTCATTTGTGCACTCCCAGGTGCCCAGTCATTCTCTGTACAGTAAACTTAAATTCATCCAAATCCCAAGGCTGTCCAAATCACATGTGCCGATCAACCTTGTTGTTGCAATTCAGACAGATTCATTTCATGGAAAGTAGCGCAGTAGAGCCACAAGAACAGGCCCTTCAGTCCTCAATGTGTCTGCCAAACATGAAGCCAAGTCCACCAAATCTACCTGCACATAACTCCATAACCCTCCATTCCGTGCATGTGCCTGTCGGAAAGTTGCTTAAATGCCACTAATGTTTCTGTTTCAACTACCACTCCCAGCAGCACCAGTTCCAGGCACTCACCACCCTTTGTGTAAAAAACAATTGCCCTGCGCATCTGCTTTAACCTTTGCCGCTCTCACCTTAAAGCTATGCCTCTTGTATTTGGCCAAAATGCAGAAAATTTAGAGGTACAGTATAGCAATAACTTGACAAAGAATGAGATAAACTCCGGGTGGTTTTGGAGGTGCAATCTTGGATTTTTACCCATTTCTCTTCACCATTGGGTCTTTCACGCTGCATGTCTGAATGGAGTATAGCTGATTTGACAAATTAGTTATGATTATTAAATAATAAATCTACTAGCATTCATGAGTGATAGGAACAGAATTAGGCCATTCGGCCCATCAACCATGTAACATGCGACTTTGAGGACAATAAAAGGCGAATCATATGGATATGGACATATAATTTAATAATTCTTTTATTGCGATGCTGATCTTCATAATCTGGGCTCAGCAACAGAAATAAAATTCAACATTTTAGATCTTCAGCAAAGAGTTAAACTCAAAGAAAACAAAGTCAATAGCTTGACCAAAGATTTAATGATGTCAGACCACAAATAGTTCATAACCATGAGTCTTGGGTACCCACCAGAGGAGATCTACAGTGCTTCATTGTTGCAGGAGAGAAAAGGGCATGCTTTTACTGGTTACAGAATTGGCCAGAGCAGTTTACAAGTCTTCTGCACTTTAAGTGAAGCTGTTTGTTTTATGTGGGAAGTGCACCAATTAATTTATATGTCCTCTAAGAGCAAAGTAGCAACAGACAGGTTTTTATGTAAAGTGTTAATCGAGGGGTGGATATTGGCTAAGACACCAAGGAGAACTGATATGGTTTCAAAATAGGCTGTAAAGATCTATTACACCCACAAGAAATAGCAGAAGGCTAACTGCGACCCAAAACGTCACCCATTCCTTCTCTTCAGAGATGTTGCCTGTCCCGCTGAGTTACCCCGGCATTTTATGTCTATCTTCGGTGAAACTAACATCTGCACATGCCTAGACATAAAGACACAATGTGCTGGAGTAATTCAGCGGGTCAGGCAGCACATCCGGAGAGCATGGATAGGTTATGTTTTGGATGGAGAGGCTTCTGAAGACTGATTGTGGTGTGCAAGAGAGGAGGGCCAGGGCTAAGCCTGGCCAAGTGATAAGTGGAAAGAGGTGAGGAGGGGGAGGGTGGTGGAGAGGGTTGATAGGCAGATAATTGGACAAAGGCCAGAGATGGAAAGACAGAAGGTGTGAGACAAAAGGATTGAAGAATTGTGAAGCTAGAGGAAGGAATGCAGATGGAAGAGGAGGGAGAGGGGAGAAATAGGCACAAGACCAGATGGGGCATAAGAGAGAAAGGGAGTTTGTGTTGGTTACCTAAAATTGGAGAATTCAATGTTCATACCATTGACCTGATGCAGTCTTCAATGTAGCAGAGAAAGATTTGGGGGATGTTGGAAGTGACTGTTCAACATAACCAACAAAAGGACAGTGATGCTGAGGCCCATGAGAGTGTCCATGGCTACACCTTAAACTTGAAGAGTGGGAGAGGAGTCAAAGGAGAAGCTGCTGAGGCTGAGTAAAGGCTCCATCAGGTGGAGGAGAGCAATATTAGAGGGAAATTGATTGGGCATTTTAGGTGACTATTAAAATCCTTCAAAAATTGGAGAATTGTTCATACCATTGGGTTGTAAGCTGCCCATTTCATCACTTTTTTGCCTTAATGTCTTGTTGCTTTGAGGACAATTACTATAAAACATCTTTTTTTCCAATTTCCCTCCTGGGATAAATAAAGTTCTAATGTATTGTATCATAATGGCTTATTTCTTTATGAAATTCAGCCACTACTACTCCATTTAGTGGTCTGCTCAATAACTTTAAGTGTTATAAAAATTCTGATGAGAGCGTGTTCGCTCAAAAAACTAATGGTTAATTAAAAATTAAACTACTAAATACACAAGACTACTGCATCAAGCATCCACAAGTAACCCATAACAAGAAGAAATTGGTGGGTGAACAAGAGCATTGCAAGCGAACTGTGTGTATATCATCCCTTGAAAACGCAACAGGCAAAAAGTCAGGATTAGCAACCTGGCGTTCAAAGTGATTCCTTCAAAATGTGGAGTGTAGTTTCTAGAGATTCAGCATGGAAACAAGGCTTTTGGCCCAGCAAGTCCCCACTGACCATTGAACAATCCATTCATAGACACAAAGTGCTGGAACAATTCAACGGGTCAGGCAGCATTTCTGGTGAAAAGGAACAGGTGACGTTTTGGGTCAGAACCTTTCTTCAGTTCAGTTGAGTTGCTCCAGCATTTTGTGTCTATCTTTGATATAAACCAGCATCTGCAGTTCCTTCCTATGCAATCAATCCGTCCGCACTAGTTCTCTATCTTATCCACTCCTTGTGCACAGGGGGCAATTTACAGAGGCTAATTAACCTACGGACAAGCACGACTTTAGGATATGAAGCACCTGGAGAAAACCCACACAGTTACAGTACGAACGTGCAAACTCCACACAGAGGTTACTCAAGTCTCTGACACTGTGAGACATTACTGCAAGACAACCACAGTATAAGATCAAGGCTTGCTGGACAACATCCTTGATCTCTACCCTTTAAGCATAAGTTCTCAAGTCACACACCATCCTAAAGTTTAAAAGTGCTATACATTTCCAATAGATCAAAATCTTGGAAGACAACCAAGACTCACAAGAAATACTATACGGTACCACGTCAATTCCACAAAATAACTCCCCGCCATCTTCTTAATGGTTGTTTGGGACATAAATGGCCATTACTGGAATCTACACAACTGTTAAGCCAGAGGCGAATAGACAGCAACGTGAATAAACACATCCCTGATAAGAACATCTCAAAAGCCAACAGACTGACACTCAAATGCAGCTGTGATCTTACGAGAGAGACATTAAAATAAAGTGACATCTGCCTTCCCAAGTGAATCAGAAGATCCCATGGGACCACTTCAAAGGAGAAGGTCTCCTTCAGTACTCAACCTAATACATATTCCTCAATATTTAGGGCAGATCATGGCAAGATTAGTTTGCTGCAGCTTTGACACAAAATTAACAACCCTTCAAATTGATTCCAAAGCAATTTAGAGGTAGAGCCAATGAAAGGCCCAATATAAATACCACCATCTTGCATGCTGCCACATTAATACCATCTCTGTGGCTTCTGGCAAAGCAGCATTAATTAGCTAACAAGGGGAGTATTATTTTCATGCATTGGCTGGATGGCCTTCTGTACTTTTTCTTTATAAAATGCTTAAACTACTCTGCTGTGAAATTCTCCAATTAATTGAATTAATTATAGTGATGGTTAACTTGTTTTTCAGTGGTGTCTGACAACGCTTAAAATTGGTCCAGTGGTTTATGATGATGTTCAGGAACAGAAACATAATTCACAAACCACAAAGCAGATAACCAGTCGATCAAACTGTGAATATATGTCTTGCATTCATCGATTAATTTATAAACTCATGTATACTATGCAGAAAGGAAGGCTTTGTCGGTGCTAGTTTAAAGAAAGGGCTATTTGTTAATTAGGTTGAACCCAGTTCCCAGCTCAGTCAGAGGATTGCAGATCATATTTTGTCAAGTCCCTTTCCTGGCTAGCTTCTGCCACCACCAGCACATTTTCAGCTTGTAATCCTCAGACATGAACTACTCATGTTTGCTAGATGGGTTTTTTTTGTCCTTCACCAGTTAACTCACATGTGCTTGAATGTAAGATCTTGTCTAAGAGAGTACAACCAGAAAAAAAATGTTGCATTACTGAATTAAATCTCTTCCCCGTCCTCAAATTATTTTGCGCAGTCTCACTGCACAGAAACAGGACCTTTAGTCCAACTTGTCTATGCTGACCAACATGCCCCATTTAAGCGAGTCCCATATCCCACTAAACCTGTCCTAAGCATGTGCCTGTCCAAGTGTCATTGAGGTCCTATTTGTATCATCAAACCATTCCTGTTATGTCCAGAGTAATGAACAATGAGGGACGGGGAAAGGGGAGAAAAGGTAGTAGTGGGGTGGGAGAATCTTTCAAAAGTGTCAAGCCACCCAAACTCACCTGTCTGCCACTCTTGGAGCACTCTCATACATGCAACAGGCCCTCAGTGCAGTCTTCAGTTGGGAAACTGGTTGTGAAGGCAACAGACAAACCGGCTTAGTGATGGCACAAACCTGGTCCTAATTACACCTCGGAGTTAAATGCAACAGCAACACAGCAGTAATTGGTTCAGTTTAATATTGTTGCAATGAAAAAATACATAGAATTGGAGGCTTTAGTCTTCCTAGTAATAAGTTCATTTTGATTGAAGTCAGATAACCAAATGACCTGGAAGAAAAAATAATTTCCAATCAGCGTGTGGTTTCAGAATACAAAGCAATTACAATACCAAAGATGAAAAAATATATACTTGAGTAACATCACTAAGTTTCAGCTTATGCCTAAATATTCAAACTTTGTGTCTATAGAGCGCGAGTCAGAGTCCGGTTGAGATCACATTCAGACATGGATATTTTTAATAATATGGTTACCTTTAAAGCAATAAAGATTCTAATGTTGGAATTTTGGGTGTACACACCAAATATCAACCCCAAGTCCACGAAATACAAATACAATTGAGCAACATCTAAACAGAAAATTAAATACTTAAGACTCCATGGACCAACACCATTAATTGAGCAAACAAAGCCTGGAGGATCCCACTTACATGGATATTCAGACTGCCAAATATAAACTCTTTTGTATGCCAAGGAGATTTATGTGGAATTCCTTATAAGAAATCTTGAAATGCTTCATTATTGAAGAGCTCTACGGAAATGGAAGTCTAGATGAGCTCAATTAATAACACTCGCAATAGTGATCTTTTATGCAAATTGACCTAACATAATTTCCTAGCCCCCAAGAAACACTTGCACACAAATTAAGGAGCTTAATAACAGATTGATGAAAGATAGAAAATTTGGAGATTTGCTTAACTAAGGAAACATGGAATCATTTCCAGGTGGTTATCGTTTTGCAGCCTCCAGTAGACAATTCAAAATCTAACACCTTCATGTATCCAGGTATTTTTTAGAGACAAAGCTTTTGGATAACTCTCTGTACAGTGTCTACTCGTGACACCTACACACAATCCCCTCAAGGTGGTGCTGGCCTCCACCTAGTGCTTATTTTCAGTGAGCACATTATTAGCTGCAATGTGGCTAAACACACAGAACATGATGATCGTTACTAACAAGTAGAAAAAAAATAGGAAAGCTATAGCTAGTTTTCAATTATATCACCATCAACAATCCACCTCATGAAGCAACAGAAAAAACCTAGACAGCAAAAGACAACCTCCTTTCCCACCCACCGTACCTGCCCAGACAACAATAATGCTGAAATTTTAAGGTTGCAATTTTGAATTAAATCTTATTAGATACAAAACAATCAAAACAGAAAGCCTGTCACTTGTCAAAATTTTAGAATGTGGGAAATCCAACATTCAATGTCTTAGTTATTCTGAAGAACATGGAAGCTAGAAAACCTAAGTAGCTTGGTTGTCAAATTCAGTAAGCTGTTCAACATCAACTGCACTTAGGTGGCTAAAAAGTCACTGGTTCAGGACGGATATTCTTCACTGAAGGATAACAAAGCAGCTGGAACTATGTCAATTCCACCGTATTCTTTTGCTAAAACAAGCTTTCTATAATTGCACAAAATTCTGGAAACACTCTGCAGGTTAGGCAGTATCTTAATCCAGTAACGAAGGTGCTTAGATTAATGTGGCCAAACTAGTTCTTAATCCAGTAACCCAGGTGCTTAGATTAATGTGGCCAAACTAGTAGACCTTTATGCAAATAGAAGTTAATTAGTAGTGTTTTGGATCAGTCATTTGAACTATGCTAAGACAATTACACTGTAGGGCGAATGAAGTGGTAGGAGATATTAACATTCAATGCTCCATATTACTATTAAGTTCATAGTTGAGAGTAGCAGAATTAAACCATTTGGTCCCAGGTCTACAGTGCCCTCCATAATGTTTGGGATAAAGACCCATCATTTATTTATTTACCTCTGTACTCCACAATTTGAGATTTGTAATAGAAAAAAATCAAATATGGTTAAAGTGCACATTGTCAGATTTTAATAAAGGCCATTTTTACACATTTTGGTTTTACCATGTAGAAATTACAGCTGTGTTTATACATACTCCCCCCCCCCCCCCCCACACACAATTTCAGTGCATCATAATGTTTGGGACACATGGCTTCACAGGTGTTTGCAATTACTCAGGTGTGTTTAATTGCCTCCTTAATGCAGGTATAAGAGAGCTCTCAGCACCTAGTCTTTCCTCCAGTCTTTCCATCACCTTTGGAAGCTTTTATTGCTGTTTATCAAAGTTATGTCAATGAAAGTCAAAGAAGCCATTATGAAACTGTGAAACAAAAATAAAACTGTTAGAGACATCAGCCAAACCTTAGGCGTACCAAAATCAACTCTTTTGAACTTCATTAATAAAGAGAGCACTGGTGAGCTTACTAATCGTAAAGGGACTGGCAGGCCAAAGAAGACCTCCACAGCTGATGACAGAATTCTCTCTATTATAAAGAAAAATCCCCAAACACCTGTCCAACAGATCAGAAACACTCACGAGTCAGGTGTGGATTTGTCAATGACCACTGTCCACAGAAGACTTCATGAATAGAAATAGAGGCTACACTGCAAGATGCCTCAAAACTGGTTAGCTGCAAAAATAGGATGGCCAGGTTAGTTTGCCAAGAAGTACTTAAAAGAGCAACCAGTTTTGGAAAAAGGTCTTGTGGACAGATGAGACGAAGATTAACTTCTATCAGAGTGATGGCAAGAACAAAGTATGGAGGAGAGAAGGAACTGCCCAAGATCCAAAGCATACTACCTCATCTGTGAAATATGGTGGTGGGGGTGTTATGGCTCGGCATGTTTGACTGCTGAAGGTACTGGCTCACTTATCTTCATTGATGATACAACTGCTGATGGTAGTGGCATAACAAATTCTGAAGTGTAGACACATATATGCTCAAGTTCAAATATGGGGAGAAGGCAGGCATGGGTTACAGATTGTGGATGAATAGCCATGATCACAATGAGTGGCAGTGCTGGCTCAACGGGCCAAATGGCCTCCACCTGCACTTATTTTCTATGTAGATGCCTCAAAACTCATTGGTCGGCAGTTTATTCTACAGCAAGACAATGATCCCAAACATTCTGCTAAAGCAACAATGGAGTTTTTCAAAGCTAAAAAAGGGTCAATTCTTGAGTGGCCAATTCAATCACCCAATCTGAACTCAATTGAGCATGCCTTTTATATATGCTGAAGAGAAAACTGAAGGGAACCAGCCCCCAAACCAAGCATAAGCTCAGTCTGAAAAAGGGCCTCGACCCAAAACGTCATCCATTCCTCTCTCCAGATGCTGCCTGACCCACTGAGTTACTCCAGCATTTTGTGTCTGCCTTCGATTTAAACCAGCATCTGCAGTTTTTTTCCTAAGCATAAACTAAAGATGGTTGCAATACAGGCCTGGCAGAGCATCACCAGAGAAGACACCCAGCAACTGGCAATGTCCATGAATTGCAGACTTCAAGCAGTCATTGCATGCAAAGGATCTGCGCCAAAATACTAAACATGACTTTCATTTACATGACATTGCTGTGTCCCAAACATTGTGCCCTGAAATATGGGGGGCTGTATAAATACTGCTGTAATTTCTATATGGTGAAACCAAAATGTATAAAAATGGCCTTTATTAAAATCTGACAAAGTGCACTTTAACCACGTGTTTTTTTTTTCATTACAAATCTCAAATTGTGGAGTAGAGGCAAATAAATAAATGATGGGTCTTTGTCCCAAACATTATGGAGGGCACAGTATTTCGCCATTCAATCATGGCTGTTCTATCTCTCCCTTCTAACCCCATCCTCCTAAATTCTCCCCGTAACCCAACACCAGAATCTGTCTCTGCCTTAAAAAATACACATTGAATTAGCCTCCACAGCCTTCTGTGGCAATTAATTCTAGTGTTTCACAACAACTACAAAGCGTTAAGCAAAAAACATTGCCTTCTACCATTTCCAAAGTTTGAACTCGTTTTGTACGAGTCTTTGAACTAAATGGCCATGTTAGAAATGAACAAGCCAACAATTGCACCAAGATGTTAAAAATAGAAAAATTTACTACCGCTCAACTACATGCAAATCTTTAAATTACTGCTAATGAGGGGGCAAGAATGGGGTCAACAGGAACTTTAAAAGACCTCATTAACCTGTGGATTCTAGAATCACTTCTATTAGACTAAAATAGGAAGACTTCATTCAGCTTTTTGTGATCAATATTTCACTTTGACATTTTCTTCACTTGAAGGCTTTATAAAAGTCAAAAATCACTCATTGCATTTAGTCCCAATATTGCAACCTTACAATGTAGCAGAACAGTATAGCTGTAATGGTGAATTACTAAACCTCTTGCATTAGAAATTTAACTTGGTAACAAAACTGAAATCAGTGTAATTCCTAAAAATTACCTTTGATCTTTAAAGTACAAATCACACTGTACCTATCCACGATACCTACAAGTTCTAATATCTGCTGTCGTGTCTTCTTTGCACATCAAAGTACTCAAATGCTAGAGTTTGCAACAAACAAATCTCCACCTTTGAGGAAATGAAATGTGTAAAGGATCCAGTAGCAATGTGACAATTTCAACTAAAACTACATGCTAAAAGGAATTAATTTGTGTAGTTCTTTAAACAAAGAAACAGATTAAAGCAGATTTACTGATACTGCAAATTTACTGATCTTTGTTTAATCAAGATTTTATAGTGATGGATCACTCTTCAGAGAATTATTTGAACCTAATTGTTAACAATCAATGTGTCAGTGATCCACTGATACAATCACCTAACGATTCAATTCCAGTTCAAGTTTGAATGCCAATTAAAAAACTGAGCCCACTATTTTAGCAAACTTGGATTGAGAAATTTCATAATTAATCCAGTTTATATTAAAAGAAAATGCCAAAAATCCTGAAATTTTCCGTTAATTTCTCAGAAGGATCCTGTTAAATTCTGCTCAATAATTGCCTTTTTTACATGAAATAGCTAAACAAACTTTAGACAAGACTTTACAAATTTAATCCTGTTTAATTACTTCAAAACACATTTTAGCATACTAAACATACAAAAAAGAAAATATACCTTAGTTACA
This sequence comes from Rhinoraja longicauda, assembly GCF_053455715.1. NCBI lineage: Eukaryota > Metazoa > Chordata > Chondrichthyes > Rajiformes > Arhynchobatidae > Rhinoraja > Rhinoraja longicauda. The sequence goes on along the minus strand of NC_135967.1, from coordinate 9,706,524 downwards.
AGATCATTTGAAGTACAGAATGCTCAGGGTTGTCACTAGGATTTCAATGAAGCAACACTGGGAGCCACCACAAAGCGTGTGAAGTATCAGACAGGGCCATGTAGCACCACAAGCAATATTTTTTATTTTTTTAATATAAAAAGGGAAAATTTTAAAGCATCGTGCTCAATTGTCCCCAAATTGCACCAACTGTAAGGTGGCAATCATTTTAAAGAACGGACTATATGACCTAGAAAACAGACACAGTGGGCCCATTAGTTCCAAAAAAGGTTTTGATTTTAATGGTGCAATTCCATTTTTCAATACAATAAGAGAACATCAGTTCACAGGAATGGAAAGATTCATTTACCATTTCACAGCCCTTTGGATTCGGCTTCTGCTAATGTATATAAAACCCCCTTGGAAGTGCAGCAGTGATGATATATTTAGTCACTGGAGGTCAATATTAAATGGTTACCTCCTTTTTCTATCCAACAGGTCTTAATTAATTGTAGTTGTTACCAGAGTGTGGCTGCCATCTTGCTACTTTGCTTCTATAAACTATATCTTAGTCCTGAATGAGGTCAAACGCCTATTGTACAATCATTCTAGTACATTAGATACAGTATGATGTTGTCTAAGCATGGCAGGCTTCAAATACCGACTGACAACTCTGATTTTTTTAAAACTTTGATTGCTCCTTTTCTCATACTTACAGCAATCTCAAATTGAATTGGCTACAACGGCACTTTAAACTATACTGCACTTAAACACAAAACACCACATAAATACATTTTAATCCAGTTAAATCCCCCTTCTGTACAAGAAATTGCCAGTTTACAGAAAGAAGAGTCAACAGCTCAATGTTCACCGCTGTAGTGTGAATATTACAAAAAGGCCTGTACAGTTTAAAACTCAAGCTACTTTTTGCCTTAGACAATATACACACCAACTTACAAAATTAAAAGGTTGCAACACTTGTAACAGGGTTTAAATGCTTTCAGTTACATAGCAAGTAATTATGCAGAGGCAAATATACATTTTAATCATCATCCTCTTCATCGTCCTCCTCCTCTTCATCCTCCTCATCATCATCTTCATCATCATCATCACAATATGCCTCCTTCTTGGCAGGGGGTTTCTTTGCACTATCCACTTTGCCTTTGGCACGATAATCAGCAACGTCCTTTTTAAAAAAGAGAAATATTTAACTGCCAATTGGAAAAGATCAGCAAGGCCACCAATTTACACAAGACAAAATTCCAAGAGTACCTGGTAATTATGAATTTTCAATAATATTTCAACTGTTTCTTAATGCAGTGGGGAATTTAGTACATTGAGTTCAACCATAGAGGAAAGTTACTCAGAAGCAAAAAAGCAAGATATGGAATTACTTATTGCAATTGGACTTGCCTTATCATATTTCTCTTTCAGCTTATAAGCCTTGCTATTGAATGGCTTCTTCTCCTCATCACTGCATGCATTCCACAGTTCACCAAGCTTCTTTGCTACATCACCAATAGTCAAGCCAGGACTCACGACCTTGATTTTTGGTCGATGTTCCGAGCAAAACAAGAAGAATCCAGACCTGCAAATAAAGGTATACAACAAGTGTATCTGACAATATTACCATATATATATATATTTTTTTGTTGACAAAATGAAGATAAAACCAAGCAACTTGGGGAGTTTGAGTCAAGTTTTAAAAGGAAGCTAATCCTGTTAAGATATGTTTGTCACAAGTATGATGAGGTACAGCTACATTATTTTGCTTCCATCAAGCTAAACAAGTATAAATCACAACCTCTGCATCAGAGAGAAAAGACTGCAAAGAGGATGACAGTGCAATTCAGTTAAAAATAAGTTAATGAAAGCACATGAGGTGGTCTTAGTAGTTTGTCATCAAGGTTAGATTAGTATTGTGGGGCATGTTGAAATCACAAAGATTGTGCACACAATATCATTGTTTATGTTCGAATAAGCAGATCCCACTTTCGATCACAAGTCAAGGAGAAAGGGGAGGTGGCCAAGAAGGAATCAGAATTTTTTTTTAATTCTATCCAAGCTATCCAGTTTATTATGCTTCCTTGAAGTTCTTAAAAGGAAATCATTTAATTTTTCACACAATCACTATTTGATCTTTCAAATACACTATTTGCTGCATTTTGGAAAACATACTCACGGAGGCCTTTTTGGTGCATTGGGGTCTTTCTTCTTCTTACTACCTTTGGCTGGCACGTAATTTTTCATTTCTCGATCATAACGCACCTTATCTACTTTAGCCAAATCTTCAAATTTGCCCTTCTCTTTGCTGGACATGGTCTGGTGAAGAGTACATGTTTCATATTACAAATTAAAAATTTACATTATATCAAGTGTTATGTGCCTTTTTGCAGGGAAATTAGGTTACCTTCCATCTTTCAGAGCATCTTTTTGAGAAATCTGAGAAGTTAACCGGAATATCAGGACTCTTCTTCTTGTGTTCTTCACGGCAAGTCTGAACGAAATAGGCATAGGAGGACATCTTGCCTCTTGGCTTCTTGGGATCACGTTTTGCCATGTTGCTGTTTTCTAAAAAAAATTGTAAAAATCAATCTCATTTTAAATTGCACATTTAATTTTAAATTCCAACCTAATGCCTAAAGAAATTGCCATGCAGAAAATCTACATTCAAACATTTAAGAAATGATTGCACCCATCTTCCAAATTCCCAGCCAACACTTGTCAAATGTCAACTTTAGAGATGAAAGACTTTTTTCCCCAAATAATATAAAATGTTTAAAATATAAAATTGTGCAATCCAAAAAAACTCAAAACTGTTTTAATCCCCTGCGCCAATAACGAATCAACCCTGTAAACAAAAAGTTAAAAAGATTAAAGTCTTCGGCTGAATTAAAAAGTGCCGAGCTGGGGAAAAGGAAAGAAAATCTCTTTTAAAACCCCTACGCGGCACACAAGTCCATTGTTACAAGATGAGATTTTATTTCGGTGACGGGCTGTGATAAATGCAAATCAGGGCCATAAAACGAAAGCCTCAGTGTTAATGCACCGACTGGGCTGCTTGTACAGGACCCTCCAGCAGCATGGGGGCTTCATGCTACCTCTCAACCCTTGCTATTTATCTTATTTCTTTCCCGCCATGCCCCCCCCCCCCCCCCCTCTCATATCATCTCCATTTTATGCTCAAGGACAACAATTTAACAAAAACACCGATGTGTGAAATGAAAAAATGCAGAGAAAGATTATAAAAGAGTCACTGGTTTAATGTAATTGCATTTTTCCCCCTTTATTATCATTCAAAGGGGGAGGGGGAAGGAGGCGGTCTACATGCAGTGCGAGCGTGCAAGTGCAATGATGGCGAAGAGAGGGAGATAGAAAAAAAGGTGGTCAACGCTCCCAATAATTCTTCATCCATTTTGTGCAAGGCTTGCTGATGAAAGAGAGTGCCAGTGAAATGTGTCGGGCAGCTGCTGTGAGGGCGGCCGGGGTTGTGGCTCCGGTGATAAAGCGCGTACACACATACATACACTCACATAGATATATAGAGCGGATAATAGCGAGGACCGGTGGTGGAGATAGAGAGGGGAGGGGGGGGGGGGGGAGGCGCTGGGCTCCACATAAAATGGCTGCACCCACCGACGACCCCCCCCTCCTCCCCTCCTTCATCCCCTCCCCACCGCCATTACGAACCCCCCCTCCCCAAAACTTCACACACACATACATACACTTTGACGCATAGCGGTTCCGCTCGGGCTGCCGAGATGGGAGATTTATGAAGGGATAGAGAGGAGGTGGAGGGGTGAATACGAGCGGCCTTTGCCGCCGTCCGGCCCCCGGGAGCGGGGAAAGCGGACGGTTGGGGAGAGGAGTCGGGGTCCATCCTCACACGACGGACGCGCGGTCGACGACTCTCCCTCTCCCCGCTGTCTCCTCACACAGCCTTCCTCCGCCATGTTAAGCTCTCCTCATACACACACATACACACACATAACACACACACAGCGGTGCGTGTGAGGGGGAGGGGGTTGTAGAATGAGGAGAGAAAGAGCCGGCGGACGGCGTTGGCCTCGCCGCAGCGGGCGGCTGATAGCGGCGGTGGGTGAGGTGAGGAGAGGAGAGAGGGAATGGGAATGCGGCGGGATGGTACTCACCGGGCGGGCGGCGGACGCTCCTGCGCTGCGATGTGGTGGGGTGGGATGGGATGGGTGTCCGGCGAGCGGACGCTAGCTCGCTCTCGAGCCTCCTTTTGCACCAAGCCTCGCCTCGTCTCGCGCACCCATAGGCTCGCCGCCGCCGCCCGCCCGGCCCGCCCCCACTCGCCGCCCATTGGTCGCCCGGCGCGTCCGTCAGCCTGGCGGTCCCACCCACTACCCAGTGGCCACCGCCTACGCGGTTCTCATTGGCCGGCCGGAGCGTCCATCATCCGCTCGGTGCATGGATGTCCCGCCCACCCGTCTCTCATTACAAGGCGGTCCCGCCCATTGCCCGCTCGAGGCCCCGCCCACCCGTCGCCTGTTGGCCAGTAGACGCGTTCGTCAGCCTGGCGGTCCTGCCCATTGGCTAGGCGTCCATCCACTCGTCGCTCATTGGCCGGCTGACGCGTCCGTCTGCGACTCGGAGCCTGCAGCTCCCGCCTACCCAGCTCTCATTGCCTGGCAGACACGTCCAGCTGCTGCTCGTTGCCGAGCAACCACGCGTACCCGCCTCCCGTTGGCCGATGGACCCGCCCACCCGTCACTCACAGCCCGCTGGACACGCCCACCTGCCGCTGGCCCGGCCCCCGGCCCGGCCGATTCAAACACGAGTCAGCAGTGGAGAGAGCAACGACAGATGGAGCGCAGAGGACTCTCTTTGTGCATTGCCCAACACCATTCAAAGCTATTGGCACCCCAGCCATGGGTTATTTAACTTTACAATCCTTTCCACAGCCCTGCACGTAAGATTTTCAAATTTATTGAAACATTTCGAGACTTTTAAACCTTTTAATCTGCTGCAAGTAAGAATTTCATTTTTGTTTATTAACCAGCATTTTATAATTTTAATAAACTTTTAGCCGGTCGTCCCTCACCCACCAATGCTTCAAAGAAAATAATCTAAGTTTATCTAATCTCCCTCGAGAGCTAATGGCCTCCAATCCAAGCAGCATTCTGGTACATCTCTTCACCCTCTCTAAAGTCTACATATCATTCCTGGAATAAAGAATCAGAACTCTACACATAACACCCCAAACGTAGTCAAACTAAGATGTTACTAAACTGTAACATAACTTCCTGACTCTTAGATTCAGCGTGCCAACCAATGAAGGCAAGCAAACCATACACTTTCTTTACCACATTGGTCATTTTGGTCAGCATGGACAAGTTGGGTCAAAGGGTACGTTTCCATGCCGTACGACTCTATGACACATTATCTACTTGTGTTGCTACTTTCAGGGAGTTATGGACTTGGACCCCAAAATCCCTCTGTACATCAACGCTGTTCAGTGTCCTGCTATTAACTGGATACTTTGACCTCCCAAAGTACAACACCTCACACTTGCCTGGATTAAACTTCATTATCCTCCCACATCAGTAACTGATCAATATCCTTCCGTATCCTTTGACAGCTTCATCACTGCACTGGGTGGTGATGGCAGCGATCTGTCTTTTTTGTCTTTTTTGTTATTTTTTTATGTGTTTTAAAAAGTATGTGTTAATGTTCTCTGGTTTGTTTTATGTGGGAGGTGGGGAGGGGGTCAGGGGAAACTTTTTTCTCAATCACTTACCTTGCCGAAGATGCGATTGTTTTCCGGATCGTATCTCCAGTTGCTCTGCATCCTTACATCATGGAGCTGGAGGCCTGGCTCGGGACTGACTTTGAGCCCCACCACGGGGCTATGGACTTACATCGAAGCCTGTGATCCCTTGCCTGGGATCGACGCTCCAAATGCGGCCTGCGGATTTCACCATCGTGGAACTCGCAGTCTCATCAGAGGCTGATGTCGGGAAGCTCCAAAGTCGCAGAAGGATCGACCAGCCCTGACCCGGGGTCTGATTGCCCGGTGCGGGGGACCGGAGATCCCCCCGATGCGGGAGCTTGATCGCCACGACGCGGAGAGCCCGACCACTGGCTACGGGAGCCAAGATCGCCCCATTAACGGAAGGCTTGAAGCCCCCAACCACAGGAGAACAAAAAAGGGAAAATATTGAACTTTTTTTCGCCTTCCATCACAGTGAGGAATGTGGAGGAGTCACTGTGGTGGATGCTTATGTCAAAATGTATTTTGTGTTTTGTTGCTTTTTATTGGTATGACTGTATGGCAAATCAAATTCCTCGTATGTTGCAAAACATACTTGGCTAATAAAGTATGATTATGATTATGAACTCCACCAATGCAACATCGACCTGAAACATCGCCTGACCATGTTCTCCAGAGATGCTGCCCGACCCACTGAGTTACTCAGGCACTTTTTTGTAAATGGGCATCTGCATTTCCTTGTGTCCTTCAATTTCTTGTGTCATCTGCAAACTTAGTAACCAACCCATGTACATTTTTGTCCTAGTCATATATGTGGAACACCACTGCTCACAGAACTGCAGCCAGAATAACTCCACTTCGACCACTACCCTCTGTCGTCCATGGGTACGCCAGTTCTAAATCCAAGGAACCAAATCACTCTAAATCCCAGGCACCTTAATTTTCTGGATCCAAATCCCATGAGGGACTTTGCCAAACACTTTACTAAAGTAAGGGAAATTTGACATACGTTTTACTCCAGTATCATTCTCTAAAGCACGCATTGAGTGGGAGACCAAAACAACACAGGTCTGGACACAAGATCGCCATTTTAACTCTGTGTATTTTAGCAGCTGCGCAGGCACAGCTTTACCATATTGTTGCATGTATACATCGCATAGCAGCTTTACCATATTGTTGCATGTATACATCGCATAGCAGCTTTACCATATTGTTGCATGTATACATCACATATCTCCCCCCTTAGAATTGTGATACTTTTTTTTTATCATAATGATCTTTATACATTATGTTTCCAAAGTATTTTTCTATACAAAACCCCATTTAAGTAAGTCCAAAAGCATGCATCATTTTGGTATCTATTTACAATCCAAGTCAAAGTTTACATAACCAATTCATCTTTTGAATATGAGTATCATCTTCAATGTAATGCCGAAAGAGTATTCACGCTACAGTCCTTTCTATTAATGATAACCAAATTTTCGTGGCATTTACATTGTCCATATAACTGAATCCGTATAATCAAGTCCGTATAGTCAAGTCTGTTTTCAGAATCCATAATAATCCGGTCGCTTTCTATTTCGCTTTGGGTACTGCTTACGCCCTGAATTGGTTTCTTTGTTGCGCTCTGATGTCGCGTCCTCGACGGCGTCATCGTGGTTGCTTTCGTCGACGTTTTCAGGTGCAACGCTTCTTTCGTGTTTGCTTTCGTTGACGTTTTCCTGTGCAACGCTTCTTTCGTTGACATCTTCATCACGCACTGTGGGCGTATCCCTGTCGGAATCTATCGAATCTCCCGTTTCGTTGGTTGTGGGAGAGTCGATTTCACGTTTCAGAATCTGGTCTGCGTGACGTTTCCAGATTTCTACCCCGTTGACGTGAACCTCGACCTGGTACGAGACAGGACCTAGCTTCTTTGCGATGCGTCCTGGTACCCATTTCTCCCCTCTCGCGTAGTTGCGCATTAGCACGCTCTCTCCCTCCTCAAATTCTCGAGCTGGGCGTGAATCGTGGTGCAACTTTTGCGAGAATTGTTTGTCCCCAATGGTCGATCTTTCATCGGGCACTGCGATGCTGAAACGCGTGCGAATTTTCCTTTTCATCAGCATTTCAGCCGACGTTTGCATTGTAGTAGTTTGCGGCGTTGAACGATACGAGATGAGGAATCGAGCGACACGCGTTCGCAGCGGTCCCGACATCTTGCGGAGCGCTGCCTTCACTGTCTGCACGGCACGCTCTGTGAGACCATTGGTTACTGGATGGTATGGCGCACTTTTGACATGACGAATGCCATTCGCTTTCATGAACTTTGCGAACTTTTCGCTAGTAAAACATGGGCCGTTGTCAGAAACCAGTGTATGCGGAAGGCCATGTGTCGCGAACACGAAGCGAAGCTTGTCCATAGTGACGTTACTGGTTGATTCACTTGTGATATGCACTTCAATCCACTTTGAATATGCGTCGATGAGAACAAGCAACATCTTTCCCTGTACCGGGCCGGCATAATCGACATGAACACACGACCACGGTTGACTAGGATGCTCCCATGAATGCAATGGTGCTTTGGGCGGATCCCGCTGATGCATTTGGCATTCTGAACACGTTCGGACTTTGTGCTCTAAGTCCTTATCGATTCCAGGCCACCACACACAACTCCTAGCGATGGCTTTCATCTTCACAATACCCGGATGGGCATCATGCACTTCCTTAATCATTTGTGAGCGACATTGGGGTGTTAGTACAACACGACCACCCCAGAGAAGACAACCCTCGTGAACGCTCAGCTCCACTTTGCGACTGAAGTAGGGCTTGAAATCATCATTCGGTGGTTTGTCTGGTCACCCGCTCATGATGTATTCGCGAACACGAGACAGAATCGGATCCCTCTGCGTCATGGTACGAACACGCGACGGAGTGATGGGCGATTTCTCCAACTCACTCATCAGAAGGACGATTTCTCCTGGTATTGGCGCTTGCGATACCGTCGCTCGTTGTGGGAGTCGGCTAAGCCCGTCTGCGTTGGCATTGGCTGAGCCCGGTTTGTACGCGATGTCGTAATCGTATGCTGCCAGTGTTAGCGACCAGCGAATCACTCGCGGCGAAGCCATTAGCGGAATGGCCTTGGTGTTACTGAACAACCCAAGAAGCGGCGTGTGGTCAGTGTTGATTACGAATCGTCGTCCGTACAAGTATGTGTGGAACTTCTTAACGCCAAAGACTATGGCTAGACCCTCCTTATCCAGCTGCGAGTAGTTGCGTTCAACGTTATTCAGACTGCGTGAAGCGTAGCCTATTGGCATTTCCGTGCCATCTTTCATGACGTGTGACAGCACTGCCCCTACTCCGTAAGGGCTGGCATCGCAGGAGAGAACAAGCGGCTTGTTGCTGTCGTAGTGCGTCAGAACTTTGGTCGATTTCAGGCTTTGCTTAGCTTGTGCGAACGCCTTCCGCTGAGCTGGTCCCCAGTGCCATCGAACCGTTTTGCGCAGCAGTTGATGAAGCGGTTCCAGCATGGTTGAGAGATTAGGCAGAAATTTGCCATAATAGTTCAGCATCCCAAGGAACGCCTTCAGTTCTCTGACGTTCTTCGGTTGAGCCAGCTCATCGATGGCTTTGACTCGTTCATCCATTGGCTGCAGCCCTTCAGCGCTCACCTTATGGCCCAGGTATTGGACTTCATTGACGAGAAAGGCGCATTTTTCTCGTTTCAGTAGTAGGCCTGCATCTTGGAGCCTGCGGAGGACTTGTTCGAGGTTGTCGAGGTGTTCTTCCTCGGAACTACCTGTGACGAGCAGATCGTCCAGATACACAACAACTCCAGAAATCCCTGCCAGAAGATTGTCCATCGTACGCTGAAATACAGCCGGTGCTGTTGAAATGCCAAACGGCATTCTGGTGTATTGGAATAAACCTCGATGGGTATTTATCGTCACCAGTTCACAGCATCATATATCATATATCATATATATACAGCCGGAAACAGGCCTTTTCGGTCCACCAAGTCCGTGCCGCCCAGTGATCCCCATACATTAACACTATCCTACACCCACTAGGGACAATTTTTACATTTACCCAGCCAATTAACCTACATACCTGTACGTCTTTGGAGTGTGGGAGGAAACCGAAGATCTCGGAGAAAACCCACGCAGGTCACGGGGAGAACGTACAAACTCCTTACAGTGCAGCACCCGTAGTCAGGATCGAACCTGAGTCTCCGGCGCTGCATTCGCTGTAAAGCAGCAACTCTACCGCTGCGCTACCGTGCCGCATCTGGACGACAAAACCAACTGCTGGTAAGCGTGCGACAGGTCAAGTTTGGTGAACTGCTTCCCCTTCACCAGCTTCGTAAACAACTCATCAATCCGAGGTATCGGATACGTATCAGATCGAGCTGCTGTATTCACCGTTAACCTGTAGTCTCCACAGATTCTCACGCTACCGTCTGCCTTGTCAATGGAGACAATCGGTGCCGCCCATTTTGAGTGTTGAAAGGGTTCTATGATTTTCTCCTCTTGTAGTCGATCTAATTCGCGATCAACGCGATCGCGACGGGCCAGCGGCACTGGTCGAGCCTTCATGAATTTCGGTGGTACGGCCGGGTCGATGTAGATGTCGACTTCGAAGCCCTTGAGCGTCCCGAGTTCCGCTTTGAAGAGGTCACCGTATTTGGAGAGGAGGCTCTGCAGGCGGTCGTTCACGTTGACCTGGTTCACCTCCTGCCAGTTGAGTCGCAGAACCTTCAACCACTCATGGCCAAGTAGGCTTGGTCCCGCCCCCTTCGCTACCAGCAGCTTGAGCGTCGCTGTTTGCTGGTTGTGAGAGACGGGCACCAAACATTCTCCCAACAATTCCACTTTCTCTCCAGTGTAAGTACGGAGAACCACGGTGCTATCACGAAGGCGTAACCTTTCACCTTTTCGCCACTGGTCCTTCCACGTCTCTTCACTGATAAGCGTAACTCCAGCTCCGGTGTCGATTTGCATGGGGATAGTCTTACCCCCCACACACATGTCCACAGTGAAAGGAGTAACTTTCTTCTTCTCACTTGTAGTATGATAAAGACCATACACATCACCTTCCTCGGTCAGTTGGTGGCTTTTATCCGTTTTTCCAGCTGACTGCTTTTTCTGTTGTTTTTTCGTTCCATGCTTTGCATTTTTCCCACTCGACCTGCACACCCGTGAGAAATGCCCTTTTTTTCCACAGTTGAAACAATCCACCTGTTTCGCTGGACAGTCGTTCGGGTCAGCATGGGGAGAGCCACCACAGCGATAACACAAAGATCCTCTTACAGTTCCCCACTTGGGCTGACCACTGTGAGGCCCCCTTGATTTCGCGATTATATTTATCGCTTCGCTGGGCTTTTGTTTCCCGTCATGGAGAACAGCCGTGTTGCGGTCTGCCGTCTCCATAGCGGTGGCGATACCGAGTGCCTTGTCGAAATCCAGCATGGCTTCCGACAATAACCGACGCTGAATGCGGTCATCATCAATCCCACACACCAAACGATCAAGCAACATTTCATTGAGCATCGACCCATACGCACAATGTTCAGCGAGGTGACGTAACTCGGCCACATAATCAGCAACTGACTCACCCGGTTGACGATGACGAAAGTTGAATTTGTAACGCTGGATGATGACCGACGGTTTTGGGACCTTGTGATTCGTGACTGTTGACACAATCTCCGAATATTCAACTTGCCCAGGTTTCTGTGGAGCAAGCAAACTCGAGATGAGTCTGTACGTTGGTCCTCCACACACGGAAAGCAAGATAGCCCTCTTCTTTCCTGCATCTGTAATGTCGTTGGCTAGGAAGTAATGTTCAATGCGCTCGGCGTACTGCACCCAGTCGCCCTGTGCAACATTAAATTCCCCTATTGAGCCAAAAATAGCCATTGTAGCCACAACAGCAAGTCACCAAGCGAAACTTCAAAACAAGTTTATCCTCGTCGCCAATTAATGATACGTTTTACTCCAGTATCATTCTCTAAAGCACGCATTGAGTGGGAGACCAAAACAACACAGGTCTGGACACAAGATCGCCATTTTAACTCTGTGTATTTTAGCAGCTGCGCAGGCACAGCTTTACCATATTGTTGCATGTATACATCGCATAGCAGCTTTACCATATAGTTGCATGTATACATCACATGGTCCTATGTTTGCAATGTCACAGTATGAGACTATCCCATCGGGTCCAAACCAGCTCCCAGGGAAGCAAGCCCATTAGTCTAATTTCTCTCCCCCCCACCCCCCTCGTTTTTTCCCTGCAGGTAACCTATTATCTCTCACACATACCCATCAACTCTCCTTTGATTGTTTTTCCCATTAACGTACACTAAGGGATTATTTACAGCAGCCAATTGACTTATCAGCATGTCTTTGGGATGTGGGGGGGAACTACAGCGCACACAAGAGAGACGATGAGGATCGAGGCCGGTAGGTGCAAGACTGGGTTCTGGCCGACTGCGCGCTCAAGGTCGGCTGCGGGAGGCACCCTCGGAGCATAAAGGTGGACGGGCAAGGAGAGGACATCAGTTCGCTGATTGGTCTGGACATCAGTTCGCTGATTGGTCTAGACATCCAAGGAACTTCATCCAAGTTTTGATGAACTCTTATTGACCTGAAATGTTAACTCTATTCTGCTCCCTGCAGATGCTACCTAATCTGCTGAGCATTTCCAACATTTTCTCTTTTTCAGATTCACAATATTACCGTTTAGCTGCTGAAGAGGAAGCTGTGTTTAACCTAACATTAGCTGAATGCTCAGGTATTCTCTGTGGGAAAACAATTTAATTAAACACATCCCAAAGGAAGTGTCTATTGCTTGTAAATCCCCAGGTGTTTATCTTAGGAAGACATAGGTTCCAAAGCTCAAAAGTGGTATTTGGTGTTCTGTTTTAACATAATTTTGAGATATAAAACTTCAAAACTCAATGGACAAATGCTACACCTAGGTTCTTTCAAACATAATTAATAGATGACCTGAAAAATTCTTATTTGTCGGGTACGTCGAACAATCCCTGTTCAGGACGTACACTGGCCCCATCCCTGAACTCTACCTCCGCTACATCGACGACTGCATTGGCGCTACCTCTTGTACCCATGCAGAACTCACTGACTTCATACACTTCAGTACCAATTTCCATCCTGTTCTTAAATATACTTGGACTATCTCCGACATCTCCCTACCGTTTCTGGATCTCACCATCTCCACCACAGGAGACAGACTAGTGACTGACATCTACCATAAACCCACTGACTCGCATAGCTATTTGGACTACACTTCTTCCCACCCTGTCTCCTGCAAAAAGTCTATCCCCTACTCCCAATTCCTCCGTCTACGCCGCATCTGCGCCCGGGATGAGGTGTTTCACACTCGGGCATCAGAGATGTCCTCATTCTTCAGGAAACGGGGCTTCCCCTCTTCCATTATAGATGAGGCTCTCACTAGGGTCTCTTCTACATCCCGCAGCTCCGCTCTTGCTCCCCCTCCCCCCATTCGTAACAAGGAGAGAATCCCCCTTGTTCTCACCTTCCACCCCATCAGCCAACGTATCCAACAAATCATCCTCCAACATTTCCGTCACCTCCAACGGGACCCCACTACTGGCCACATCTTCCCATCCCCTCCCCTTTCTGCGTTCCGCAGAGACCGTTCCCTCCGTAACTCCCTGGTCCACTCGTCCCTTCCTACCCAAACCACCCCATCCCCGGGCACTTTCCCCTGCAACCACAGGAGTTGCAACACCTGTCCCTTTACCTCCCCCCTCAACTCCATCCAAGGACCCAAACAGTCTTTCCAGGTGAGACAGAGGTTCACCTGCACCTCCTCCAACCTCATCTATTGTATCCGCTGCTCTAGATGTCAACTTCTTTACATCGGTGAAACCAAACGCAGGCTCGGCGATCGTTTCGCTCTACATCTTCGCTCAGTCCACCTTAACCAACCTGATCTCCCGGTGGCTGAGCACTTCAACTCCCCCTCCCACTCCCAGTCTGACCTTTCTATCATGGGCCTCCTCCAGTGCCATAGTGAAGCCCACCGGAAATTGGAGGAACAGCACCTCATATTTCGCTTAGGCAGCTTGCAGCCCAGTGGTATGAACATTGACTTCTCCAACTTTAGATAGTGCCTCTGTCCCTCTCTTCCCCTTCCCAGTTCTCCCTCTATCTTCCTGTCTCCACCTATATCCTTGCTTTGTCCCACCCCCTGACACCAGTCTGAAGAAGGGTCTCGACCCGAAACGTCACCCATTCCTTCTCTCCTGAGACGCTGCCTGACCTGCTGAGTTACTCCAGCACTTTGTGTCCTTTTGTGTATTAACTAGCATTTGCAGATATTTGCTTCTAACGTGTGACCACCGTATCTCTCTAGCCAAGATGTAATGAATAACACCAACATTTATATTCTCGTTCTGTAAGATTATAATAATTTGCTGCACTCCTCAGCCGAGTGTCACACACCAGTTTTTGACATTGTTTTATCATTTCAGCATATAAATCTTAGACTAATGGTCAACAATGTTGCTCTATGAGGGACCCCCTTTCCACATTAGGCCACTCCGAACAGCTGAGGAAAATCTAAACTTTCTCCCAGTGCTTTCGGCGCCTTCTTGCATGCTGATAATACCTGCTTTGGCTTTCTATTGCTATGGCGTATATTCTGGTCTCTGACTGCTCGATCGAAATGTGGTGAAACCTTCCTCTGGCTTCACAATTTACAACTCTTCAATTCTTTGTTTCACACATTCTGTTTTTGTTTATCCTTGGCCTTTGTCCAACCATCTGCTTAGCAAAAAAAAAACCTTGCCTGTATTCACCTATTATCTGCCACCTTTTGTCCTGCCCTTCCTCTCTTCTAGCTTTCCTTCCACCCCATCCCCCCTTTACAATCGGTCTGAAGAAGGGTCCCAACCTGAAGTGTCGCCTATCCATGTTCTCCAGATTTGCTGCTTGATCTGTTGAGTTATTCAAATACTTTGCATCTTTTTATGTAAACTAGCGTTTACAGTTCCGTGTTTCTGGAAATCTGGTGCTAATGAGTTGAGTTTAGTTTATTGGCACGTGTACAGTGAAAAGCTTTTGTTGTGTGCTAACCGGTCAACAGATAGACAATATAAGTTTACAATCGAGCCATCTACAGTGTACATGTGCATGATAAAGTGATGCATGATATACGTTAATCCCCCTTTGCTATCCTGCAAAAGCATTCCAGCTCCTCTTCTCAATGTCCTGAATTTGAAGTCCTTTTCTTCTTTTATAAATCCTTCCCTGTCTTCACTCATCTTACATCCAGCACCCAATCACATCTTTTGTAGTTCCATCTCAGACTGCCATCATATCATTTGTTCCATCGTTCTTCACATCTACCATTAGTGTGACAACTTTCAACAATTTGGCCTCACCATTCTGTCGAGAGACATTGAGACATATGGAGACACAAGGAACTACAGATGCTGGAATTATCCCAGCACCAATTACTCCATTACTTTGTTTTCTATGTATTAAATCATTTGGCATGGAAACCGATCCTTCAGCTCGCAGAGTTAAAACCAACTATCAAAGCCCATTTACACTAACCTAAACCAACCCATTTCATTCTCCTCGCATTCCCACCTGCACCATCTAGATTCTACAACTGACCTACACACTGGGGGAAATTTACAGTGGTCTATTAACCAACCACCTTGTTTAGTTTAGTTTAGAAATACAGTGTGGAAACAGCCCACCGAGTCCGCACTGACCAGCGATCACCCCGTACAGATTATTACTATCCTACACAAAGGGCACAATTTACACTTCTTACCAAGCCAATTAACCTGCACCTCTTTGGAATGTGGGAGGAAACTGGAGCACCCGGAGAAAACCCACGCCGTCACAAGGAGAATGTACAAACTCCATACAGACAGCACCCATAGTCAGGATCAAACCCGATCTCTGGCGCTGTAAGGCAGCAACTGTACCATTGTGCCACCGTCCCAATGTCAGTGCTTTGAAGTGTAACATTTGTCCTACCCTGAAATGTATGCCATCTACAAAATGTTGTTTGTTACGGCAATTGGTTTTCAAATCGAATCACAAATAACTTACCAAGGCTTATTCCACACACCTCATGAACACATGCTCTCTAGAGTCATAGAGTTATAAACACGGAAATAGGCCCTTCAGCATAATTAATTTATGCCAAAAAAGGTACTTTATCTAAGCTATTTACCTGCGTTTGGCCCATATCCCTCTTAACCTTTCCTATCCATGTACCTGTCAAAGTGTCTTTTAAATGCTGTTATAGTACTTTAGACTTTAAACTATAGACACACACTGGGGCAAACTTACAGTGGCCAATAAACCTACCACCCTGTTTGGTTTGGTTTAGTTTAGAGATACAGCATGGAAACAGGCCCTTCGGCCCAATGAGTCCGCACTGACCAACGATCACCCCATACACTGGCACTACCCTACACACAAGGGTCAATTTACAATTTACCAAAGTCAATTAACCTACAAACCCGTACGTCTTTGGAAAGTGGGAGGAAACCAGAACACCCGGAGAAAATCCATGGGGTCACAGGGAGAATGTGCAAACTCCGTACAGTCAACACCGTAGTCAGGATTGAACTCGGGTCTCTGGTGCTGGAAGGCAGCAACTCTACTGTTGCACCATGAGTACCTGCCTCAACAACTTCCTCTGGTAGCCCATTCCTTATACCCACCATTTGCTGAGTGAAAACATTGCTCCTCAAGTTCCTATTAAATCTTTCTCCTCTCACCTTAAACGTATCTCCTCTAATTCTTGATTCTCTATTCCTGAGCAAACGATTCACTGCATTTACTCTATATTCCCCTGATGATTTATTACAGCACTATAAAATCACCCCTCAGTCACCTGCAATCAAAGGAATATAGTGCTAGCCTACCCAACTTTTCCCTATAGCTCAGGCCCTGGAGTCCTGGCAACATTCTCATAAATCTTCTCTGTGCTCTTTCCAACTTAATGACACCCTTCCTATGGCAAAGTGACCAAAACTGAACACAAAAACTCCAAATTCAGCCTCCAATGTTTTGTACAACTTGTACAGAAACATCAGTATCTTGAATCTCCATTCTTAGACAATGATGTTGCTTCATCGTACAGTAGCTGAGTCCAATCCTGGAACTCCATATAGATAATAGACAATAGGTGCAGGAGTAGGCCATTCGGCCCTTCGAGCCAGCACCGCCATTCAATGTGATCATGGCTGATCATTCACAATCAGTACCCTGTTCCTGCCTTCTCCCCATACCCCCTGACTCTGCTATCGTTAAGAGCTCTATCTAACTCTCTCTCTTGAAAGCAGCCAGAGAATTGGCCTCCACTTCCTTCTGAGGCAGAGAATTCCACAGATTTACAACTCTCTGACTGAAAAAGTTTTTCCTCATCTCCATTCTAAATGGCCTACCCCTTATTCGTAAACTGTGGCCCCTGGTTCTGGACTCCCCCAACATTGGGAACATGTTTCCTGCCTCTAATGTGTCCAATCCCTTAATAATCTTATATGTTTCAATAAGATCCCCTCTCATCCTTCTAAATTCCAGCGTATACAAGCCTAATCGCTCCAGTCTTTCTACATACGACAATCCCGCCATTCCGGGAATTAACCTAGTGAACCTACGCTGCACGCCCTCAATAGCAAGAATATCCGTCCTCAAATTTGGAGACCAAAACTGCACAAAATACTCCAGGTGTGGTCTCACTAGGGCCCTGTACAACTGCAGAAGGACCTCTTTGCTCCTCTACTCAACTCCTCTTGTCATAAAGGCCAACATGCCATTAGCTTTCTTCACTGCCTGCTGTGCCTGCATGCTAACTTTAAGTGACTGATGAACAAGGACACCCAGATCTCTTTGTACTTCCCCATTTCCTAACTTGACACCATTCGGAGAATTATCTGCCTTCATGTTCTTTCCACCAAAGTGGATAACCTCACATTTATCCACATTAAACCGCATCTGCCATGCATCTGCCCACTCACACAACCTGTCCAAGTCACCCTGAATCCTCATAGCATCCTCCTCACAGTTCACACTGCCACCCAGCTTTATGTCATCCGCAAATTTGCAAATGTTACTTTTAATCCCTTCATTTAAGTCATTAATGTATATTCTAAATAGCTGTGGTCCCAGCACCGAGCCTTGCGGTACCCCACTAGTCACTGCCTGCCATTCTGAAAGGGACCCGTTAATCCCTACTCTTTGTTTCCCGTCTGCCAACCAATTTTCTATCCATGTCAGCACCCTATCCCCAATACCATGTGCTCTAAATCCACCGACACTATCTGAATATTTGTGCCTTCGCAGTTCAATGAGAAAACGCATCTTTTCTGGGGCAATTAGGAGTGGGCAAATTGTTCTCATTTGCAAGAACATCTTTCTTATGTTTTTAGTTCATTGCGGATATTTTTTTATGTTTTTATTTCATTGTGGGTTCTTCAGAACTGGTCGAGAGCTAAGTATCAGTTATACTCATGTACTGTAGACATGGAGCAACAAGTAAAACACAGCTGTTTGTTGTGGAAATTGGTTTTCAAATCAAACCACAAGCATGGTTCAATGATTAACTACATGGCCTAGTTCTTAAGCTGACAGTGTGTTCACCACTGTTAAAGTAACTGCCTTCCTCATAAAGACACACACCATACTATTGCCCCCTTTAAAAAGGAATAAGCGATTAATTCTCAGTAAACAGTTCAACATATTTACAACTTTAGTGGATTCAAGATGTAAATTGTGAATCTAGTTACATTAAACACCTTATCTACTTACATGAATGATAGCAACATTTAGATACATTGCAGCTAGGGTTCCCAACTGTCCCATGTTAGCCGGGACATCCCGTATTTTGTGCCAAATTGGTTTGTCCCATACGGGACCGCCCTTGTCCCGTATTAGGCCCGAGGGTGATGTAGGCCCAGACAGTGTAGGAAAAAAACTGCAGATGCTGGTTAAAATCGAAGGTAGACACAAAATGCTGGAGTAACTCAGTGGGTCACGCAGGATCTCGGGAGAGAAGGAATGGGTGACGTTTCGGGTCGATACCCTTCTTCAGACTGAAGATTTTTTTTGGAACTAAAATACGTTATTTCTAAGTGTTGTTTTGCACAAGCCAACCTTACCCTTCTGTCCCCACCCTCTCCCCAGCCCCATGACAGTCCCGACTGAGAATAAACGGCCCCTGTAACGCTCGGCTCAGTTTGGGGTTTGGCGATCTGCGGGCGGGTCTCAGTCCCCGGTCTGTGCGGGCCGCTCCGTCCCACCGGTTGCTCCACACTCCGTCCCGGCTCAGTGACGCGTGCGGTCCAGGCTCCGGCTTCTCCTGTGGCCACGCCGCCTCTTGCTCCGAGGGAGCCCCCTGACGAAGCCCTAGTCCACTCTGATGGGCTGCCCGGCCAGCTCCGACCCGTTCAAACCCTCCATGGCCACCTGCACCTCCTTGTGGGTCTCGTACTCCACCAGAGCGTAGCCTTGAGGTAGCCGGTGCTCCGGTCCAGGTTGAGGTGCAGGTTCTTGATCTCACCGTACTCGGCAAACTTGTCGTGGATGTCCTCCTCGGTGGTTTCCTCGTGGACCCCGGTCACAAACAGGATCCACCCGTCCACCGAGCGTTGAGGGCCTGGCTCGTCGCCGTCTTGCTCAACGGAGTCGTAGTCTTCTTGCAGCCTGGATCGAACGCCTTCCTCGGAGCCAAATCCTCGCCCCTTCCTCTTCTTCACCTTCTTCAGTTTGTGGATACTTTCGTCGCCCTCGTCGTCCATGGCGAAGTACTCGCCGCCCGCCTCATGGAGGTCCAGCAGAAGATGGGTGATGTTTTGGGTCGAGACCCTTCTTCAGACTGAGGATGGTCCAGAACCAAAATGTCACCCATTCCTTCTCTCCCGAGATGCTGCCTGACCCGCTGAGTTACTCCAGCATTTTGTGTCTATCTCCGGACAGTGTAGCCCCGGAGGCCCGGGCACCGCCTAACGGAGGTTGCGTAGCAACCCACCTCCCGGCCCAGGCGGCCGCCATTGGTGGAGCGGGAGCCCGTGGCCGCTGGCTGGGTGAGGTCACGTGGGGTGCTGTGCGGTGACGTCACCTTGTCCCGTATTTGGGAGTGCGGAAGTTGGCAACCCTAATTGCAGCTTTCTTGCTCTCTCAAGACCTGACAACCCTTTGCCCTGTATGTCCACTTCACTCGAAAACTTCCAGCAGGTCAGGCAGCAAAGGTGCAAAAAGAAACAGAGTTGTATTTCAGATCAGTGTCTTTCATCAGTTTCGACGATCTTCATACTTTTTCTCAACATAAAGTGTCTTCACTATTGATAATTTACAGCATTTTCAATTTTTATTGCTCTTTACAATTGATCTTTAGTCATGAAATAAACATAACACAATATGGAACAAAAAGAAACTGCAGATGCTGGTTTATACCCAAGATAGACACAAAATGCTGGAGTAACTTCAGCATCCCTGTGGAAAAAAGGTAGGTGGCGTATCGACCGTTCAGACACAACTTAGTATTGGTTTATTAATGTGACATGTACTGAGATACAGCAAAAACTTCCTAAAGCTCCTAGAATTACCGATCCCAACAGATCCCAACAGATCCCAACAGCCCAAGAGTACCTACTCAGTGCCTTCATTTCAAATCTTTGAACTTGTTCCCCAAGTCCAGGAACGTCAAAAACAATGGAAAACTGCAACCATCTACTTCTACATTTCCTTGGGATCTTGTGTTAGTTGGTGTACTGTTGTCAATTGGGTCTTCGTAATCTCTGCAATCAACGTTCCTGAACAAGTGAACCATTCCCCTTGCAAGTTCTTCAATCCTGCTTTCTTGTTATTGACCTGCCTCTCTCTGTTTAGTTTAGTTTAGTTTTAGTTTAGAGATACAGCCTGGAAACAGGCCCTTCAGCCCACTGAGTCTGAGCCGACCAGCAATCCTCGCACACTTACACTACCCTACACATACTTGGGACAATTTACAATTTTACCAAAGCTAATTAGCATACAAGCCTGCAAGTCTTTGGAGTGTGGGAGGAAACTGGAGCACCTGGAGAAAACCTACATGGTCAGAGGGAGAACGTACAAACTGCATAGTCAGAGCACCCGTAGTCAGGATTGGAACCGGGTCTCTGATGCTGTAAGACAGCAACTCTACTGCTGCACCACTGGTGTTTCATGGTGTTCATACCATAATTGGTGACAGCAAAACTACAATGTGTTCATAACTTTCATTGACACCCTCATTGAGGGTGTATAAGGTAGGTATAATTCCTTGCCTCTGAGCAAATTGACAAATGCAATATTCTCTATCAACCACATTCTGTTTCTGAAAACGGGAGTCAGATGTTCAATTTAATTTCAGTCAATGTGCAGACAGAAGCCGCATAGTTTCTCTAACATCAGTAACAACACCTCCTACCTTTTGTAAATGACCCACAATTTGTCTTCGTTTCAGGTTTCTGTGGTTTGCTGATTTCCTGCCAAAACCATTCTTAACACCCATGTGACCAGGTTGTGATGGAAAATACGCAGACAGCACTGCCACTGTAGTTTTGCTCAGTTTACAAATGTGCCCAGGGGCTGACCAAGACTCCTTCGTGATCTTCAATGATATTACCATGAAAGCCACTTATTCTTAAAAGTAGGGCCTTGCATCTTAAAGAGTTTGGCTTGCAATTACTCATTCAATTAACCGTGACACTCGGTCCAAGAATGTTCTGAAATTAGTCGTGCCAAGTTCTTCAGACTGGCAACAATCTACTGCCTCCCCTGGTGTTCCATTTCTGTGTGCCAAACTTCTAACTCGGAAATCTTTTGGATGGCACATGGCTGAAGTTCCCAGTTATTCTAACAACAAATCGGATGTCGGCTACTTTTCAGGCTGCCAAATAACTTGTTAGTGGCGCATAAGTCTTGGTGGCACCACTAGTTATTTTACCTGTCATGGATAAATACATTTTGTTCTTCAGCATTGTTAGCTGCAGCCTCTACAATATTATTAGCCTTGACGAACAAGTCCAAGTAAATACTAAACACCCCTTCCATTTTATCATATTTTTGGGGCTTTCCACAGCATTCCAATTGTGAAATTTCGTGAGCTTCCTATTCAAGGAACGGCTTTCCTTTTCACACTCCCTTACAAATTGACAAATTCACCAATTGTTTCTTTCTAATGACTGGGACTTCCATTCATCCCATCCTTAACCACTAGTGTATGGTGTATTTTTTTGAACTGTCTGTTGGAACTGGTCTTCAACTGAACCCACAAACATCAAGGGTTATGGGGAGAAGGCGGGAGAATGGAGTTGAGAGGGAAAGATAGATCAACCATGATTGAATGGCGGAGTAGACTTGATGGGCCGAATGGCCTAATTCTGCTCCGATAACGTATGAATTTATGAACCTATTTCTTACATTGCAACAACATCTCATGCTATGAAGCACTGACATACCCTGAACGCCGTTCTTTTATACGGCCACAATCTTCCAATTTCCTTATAAAAATGTCACGTTCATTGCTCATGAGCACATTGTTTAGGTTAATAGTGTTATATTCACTTAGTCTCCTTAGAGACTTCACGGTGAACCTAGAACATAGAACAATACAGCACAGGCCCTTCAGCCCACAATGTCTGTGCCGAACATAATGCCAAGTTAAACTAATCTCTTCTGCCTACACTTGATCCATATCCTTCATTCACTGCAAAATCTTGTGCCTATGTAAAAGCCTCATAAATGCCCCAATCATATCTGCCACCAGCACCAGCATTTGCAGTTCATTCTAAACACTCACCACTCTGGGTTAAAAACTTGCGCAGCACATCTCCTTTAAATTTTGCCTCTCTCATCTTGAAGCTATGCCCTATCTATACCTCTCAGAATTTTACGTACTTCTGTCAGGTCTCCCCTCAACCTTTGACATTCCAGAGAAAACAATCCAAGTTTGTCCAATCTCTCCTTAGAACTAATACCCTCTAATCCAAGCAGCATTCTGGTAAACCTCTTCCGCACCAACTCCAAAGCCTTCACATTCTTCCTCTCACGGGGCGACCAGAACTCCACTCCAAATGCAACCTAAACAAAGTCCTATAAAACTGCAAATGTAACTTCATGACTCTCATACTCAATGCCCTGACTGACGAATGCAAGTTTACCCTCTTTGCCAAAGTTGGGAAATAATTTTGCTTATATGCTTCAAACAGCTTGAATGTTCATTTAACAGCCTGTTTTTCCTTTTTAAACATATGCAGGTACTATATGGGATCCAAAGCACAGAATTTTCCTGTTTTTCTTTTATGTATTCTTTAAGGTAAGATCATTATTGTCTAATTGCCATTTGCCCGTCACATTCATTCTCCATCCCCCTCACCAGTGTGCTTTTCTCACAATTTGTTATATAAACATCACTTTGCCTCCAAAGATGGTGCCTGACCCGCTAAGTTCCACCATATAATCCACACATGTGGCGGCACAACAGTAGACCTTGTACTTGGGTTGTACTTTCTCGTATCTTCTGATCACATGAAAGAGCCACCTGGTCTCATGTCACTACAATGTATGTGCTGCATTGAGATTCTGAGTGTATTTTGCCTGAAGACAGACTCATGCAATTTGTCCGGATATTTAAGTAAACATTACGGAGCCTGATTGTTCTTTTACTGAGCTGAATCTTTGTATTTTGTTATGCTAGTCACATGGCTTTTGAGCATCTGACAGCTTTGCCAATTATTGCATTAGCTGAGAAATGAATTTCTTCACGGTGTTACATTATCAAGGAGCGTAGACTTTGCTGATGCATTCCTTCATCTAACAGTTCAAAATGAAGCCAGAACAGGAAACCATTCAGCATTATAATTATAAAGTCCCCGGACATTTAAATAAATGTAAATTACTCTTCAGAACTAAAAGCCACCAAAAATAAAATAAGAAGTTCAAAAGCTAATAAATTCCCATTACCTGATTCATTCCTATTTCTATTGTCTACATGGTACTCTGTTAGTTTTAGTTTTAGTGTTGGTTTTAGAGATACAGTGTGGAAAATGGCCCTTCGGCCCACCGAGTCCACGCCAACCAGCGATCACCCATACACTAGTTCTATCCAACACACTACGGGCAATTTACAGAAGCCTACAAACCTGCATGTCTTTGAAGAGAAAAAAAATCATAGAATGTCGTTGAATTCCAAGACATTCCACATCTTTGGAATGTGGGAGGAAGCAGGAGCACCCAGAGGAAACCCACGCATTCATAGGGAGAACGTACAAACCCCGTGCAGACAGCACCCGTAGTCAGGATTGAACCCAGGTCTCTAACACTGTAAGGCAGCATTTCTACCGCTGTGCCACCATGCCACCATCTGTTAATTATTGAAATAAAGTTGTTTGTCTATGAAAGTAGCAAGTGCATTTGAAATGACCTTTTTTATACCGATGTTTTAACTAGTGTTAATGACACACAACACAAAGCAAATGCAGTTGGTAAGAAAGCAGTGGAAGGCACACCTGAGCAGTGGCATCTCACCTGCTAGGACGGTTTACTCAGGGATAACTGTTTTGTCTATCAGTGCAATCTCTTTAACAGATGGTTCAAGCATTGAAGATTGTTGAAAAGCAACTGAATAATGCAATGTAGATAAACTGAAGTGCCTTGTTGTGGGTTTCTAACTTTACCACTCATGAAAACAAAGTGGCAAATAGAAAAAAAAAACCAATTTTAATTTATTGGCAAAGGAATCGAATTTAATTGGCTTTTAAGGAGAAGCAGCTTTTGGCATTCTTTCTGGGAATGGCATAATGTTTGACACGCTGCTCAAATACTGCAGATATTTTAATTCTGCAGCGACTGTTGTATTTCTGCTGCTGCTTATTTCATTTGTCTATTGGGGTGGCACAATAGCGTAGGGGTAGAGTTGCTGCCTTACAGCGCCAGAAACCCGGGTTCGACCCTGAGTATGGAGTTTGTACATTCTCCTCATGACCACTTGGGTTTTTTCCAGTTTCCACCCACATTCCAAAGATGTAGAGGTTTGTAGGTTAATTGGCTTTGGTAATATTGTAAATTGTCCCTAGTGTGTGTAGGATAGTGCTGGTGTACAGGGGTCGCTGGTCGTCGCGGACTCGGGCGCCCAACACCCTGTCGCCGGTTTGTGGTTTGTCCCTCCTCGGACCACTGTCAGTAGGTACTGACCACTGCTGACCGAGAGCACCCCACAAGCATTGTCGTTTCAGAGATGCTCTGACCCAGTCGTCTGGCCATAACAATTTGGCCCTTGTCAAAGTCACTCAGGTCTTTACTCCTGCCCATTTCTCCTGCATCCAACACATCAACTTCAAGAACTGACGGTTCACTGGCTGCCTAATATATCCCACCCCTTGACAGGTGCCATTGTAACAAGATAATCAGCCTGTCAGTGGTCATAATGTTTTGGCTGATCAATGTATTTTAGTTAGGAACAATTTTGTTTTCTCCTCCAGCTACATAGTCACAGGTAGAACATGCAAACTCTGTGCAGACAGCACCCAAGGTAAGGGTTGAACCAGAGTTGCAAGAGCAACTTCCTGCAGCACACTGAGACAATTTTGGATTCAATTTATCACTCTTCCTCACATTTTGTCACTCTGCCACACATCCTTGGCTGTTACATTTTTGGCCTAGTTGCCACATGACACCTTGTTAAAAACCCTTTATTACACGCATAGAGATTATATTGCCTTCTTTGATCTTCCTTGGCACCCTTTCAAATACTTCAGTCAATTGTGTCAGACACAATTGCCCCTCTGCAAGTCCGTGAAATGTCCTCGATTAATCTACACCTTCTTAAATTCAGTGCCCACAGTCAGTTTGCCCTCAGCAAAGCCTCATAGACGCAATACAACAAGGACCATATGATTATAGTGCAGACTAGGGGTTAAATAATGGCCAGGTTACTCGACATATTTAGAACGGAGATGAGGAAGAACTTTTTCAGTCAGAGAGTGGTGAAGGTGTGGAATTCTCTGCCTCAGAAGGCAGTGGAGGCCAGTTCGTTGGATGCTTTCAAGAGAGAGCTCTTAAGGATAGCGGAGTGAGGGGGTATGGGGAGAAGGCAGGAACGGGGTACTGATTGAGAGTGATCAGCCATGATCGCATTGAATGGCGGTGCTGGCTCGGTGCTGGCTCGAAGGGCTGAATGGCCTACTCCTGCACCTATTGTCTATTGTCTATTGATACAATGGAAGTCCATTTATCTAGAGAAGACAGTGGACATTAGATCCTAACACATATATGGCATGCAGGAGATCATATGACAGTATTGTGTCAAGTTTTACCAATGCTTTGTGTTATGGAACATCACAATATGGACTCTCTTCTAGCACACACCCTCAGTAATGCACTGTAACTTGCCAAGTCGTCCAAGGGCTATGAAGATGCCTCCTTCTCATCACATTCCCAACAGGCCCATTATAGTTTCTTATGACACAGACAGTGGCCAGTTGGCCCTTTCCATCTATGCTGGCTCTGGGAGCATTTCTCTCCATCCCAGAGCGCTACCTATAACCTACACTCACTCACAGTTCCATCTATCTTCCCTCTGCCCAACCCAAATGATTCTCCCTCCACTCACTAGGGGGGAGGGAGGGGGGGCATGTAGTCACAGGGGAAACATACAAACTCCACTCAGCATCCAAGGTCAGGATCAAGCCTGTTGGAGGTGTGGGGAAGCAGCACTAACTACTTAGTTTAGTTTAGAGATACAGCAAGGAAACAGGCCCTTTTGCCCACCATGTCCATGCCAACCAGCGATCCTCATGCACTAGTATTATCCTACACTAGGGACAATTTACAATTTTTACCAAAGCCAATTAACCTACAAACCTGTACGTCTTTGGAGATGTGTGAAGAAATCAGAGCTCCCTGAAAAAAATCCACGCGGTCACATGAAGAATGTACAAAGTCCATACAGACAGCACCTGTAGTCAGGGTGGAATCCGGGTCTCTGGCGCTGTAAGGCAGCAACTCTACCGCTGCACCACTGTGTCTTCCTAACTTACGCTGGGAACAATATCATCGTGGAAGATAGGGCAGGATTAGGTTCAAATCCAATATTTTCCTTGTAGACATGTTCTTGAATGTGTAATTCCAAAGAGAGCCCTTCAATTTGCATTTTTATAACTCAGTTGTCCACTGGTAGTTATCTAAATCTTTCAATTAGCAGATTATAATTTATAGTTAATTGGATCAGGCTGAGTTCCATGATTCCCACTCTCTAACAGTAATTACATCAGAAGTATTCCATTGACTGCCTTTTACTCTTCTTTGACTTTGAGAATGCTTCCAATTCTGTGGCCTTTAAAATAACTGATGAAGGCCAAGGTGGGACCCATAGGATCTGGCATAGGTAAACCAGGATCTGCAGTGCCTTGTGTCTATATTCAATTGGCCATCTTCTTTTCTTCTTAGGCAGTCACTCAGGATTCAGGATAATTTGCTTCCACTCCAGTTCTCTGGGCTGTTAAGTGGTGAGAAAGTGGGCTGTGAAGTAGGAGGACATAAAACTAGTGTGAACGGGTGATCGATGGGCGCCGTTGACTTGGTGGGAGCCGAAGGCCTGTTTTCAGGATGCATCTTTCAATCAAAAACACACCTTCTAAAACGATCTATAACACTACCCAGAGCCCTACCATTCACTGTGTAGGTCCTGCCCATGTTAGGCTCCCCAAAATGCAACACCTCACATTTCTCGGTATTAAATTGCTGTTCTTGATGTTACCCTAACAATAGTATATCAGCATTCCTGTCTTTCCCTCAGCCATGTTTCTGTGATTGTCACAATATCCTAATCCCATGTGTGGTTTTCTGCAACGGGAAAAATTTGGTAGAGAATATATATTTTTGCAGATGTTAGGTGTAAGACCCATTCTCTCGTATGCATATTTAAACATATCAATGATGGGGCTTAGTCTTTGAAAGTGGGGCATATGTGCGAGTTTCCTTAAGTGTTACTGTACATCACTTTAGGACATTCTAAGATTGTGAAATTGCACAATAGGCCTTGATGATGCTGGCTGCCTTTTTGAGGCAGCAACTCCTATGTATACCTTCGATGGTGGGGAGGTCAGTATCCTGATGGACTGGGCAGTGTTCACCACTTTTTGCCATCTTCTTCCTTCCTGGGTGTTCGACTTAGTTGTGGCGCATAACGTTATGAGCAGCCTAGATAGAATATATAGAAAAAATGTATTTCCCTTAGCAGAGAGGGTAAAAACTGGTGGGAACCAGGGAGAAAATGCAAAGATTTAAAATCAATAGTAGAAGGATTAGGGCAAAGTTGAGGAGAAAAAGAAAATGATCAGGGTCTACAACTCCCTGCTTGAAAAGTGTGTTGGAGAAACCCTTATTGTGGTTAACAAAACCCCTGGGTGTGTTCCTGAAGAACTGTGACCTGCCGGGAACAAGCCCAAATGATGGGAAATGGGATTAAGATGGGTACCTCTTTTTTAACCACCATTAATAAGATGGACCAAATAAACATAGCACATAGAACAGCACAGCACAGGAACAGGCCATTCAGCCCACAACATCTGTGCCGAACATAATGCCAATGTCTTGCACATAATCCATATCCCGCCATTCACCTGCATTTCCATGACTTTTCTTTATCTTGTTATTTTTCTGTGATCCTATGATGACAGCAGTGACTACTCCTCAAAAATGTTTCAAAGATTGCAAAGTACGTTGAGGCATTGCAAGTTGGATGTGAAAGCTTTTATATAAATCCTCATCTTCTCTTTCTTTCCGTTTTGCCAAGCCTTCATTCATGGATAAATATCAAAGTCCCGACCCTACCACCCTGCGCCCTGCATTCTCCCCTCACTCCCACATTACTCCCAAGTCATATGTTCTTCTCTGTTGATGCTCAGCCAACCCTTCTCATCTGGCAGGTTACAACACCAAATATTTCAGGGGTTTTTTCGACCTTGGAGGGGAGCAAAATGTTGACCAGGGCCTCTTTAAATGTCATCTCACCGGCATGCAGCAATTGTGAACGTTTAATAAGAAAACAGGGGGAAGCATTTTTTTTAAAGTTTAAAGCCCTCGTATTTATAAAGCAGCAATTCCCGTAGCTCCCCAGTGCGTTATAATGAGGATGTAACATATCCAGCTCTGTGTGCTATGAATATTGATGCACTATTCCGCAATTTTTGTGAAATGCTAATGAAATAAAACATATCGGGGGGGAGGGGGGGGGGGGGGGAGAAAGCACAATGTTGCATTTATGCTGCCATGCAGCAAACTCTAAAATATTACTACTAATTTGAGATATATTCTCGCATGATCTTTCTTTATTTGCAAGAGTCCCCGAGGAGCAGATTGTAATACATGAAAGTGACTTTATTATCGTTAAGATAAGACTTCATCTCTGCAAGCCCTGTGCCTTGTGTAAGCCGGTGTGCACTTGACAGAAAAAAATCAGTTTTCTGGCTCTGTAGATAAAGCAAAATTTATCAACGTTGTTGGTATCTGCTATAAAATGGGATTATTTTGGCAATGTTTTCCTGCGATTAATTTTTACAAAAATCCTCCACAACAACCAGGTTAACAAAGAGCTTAACTGAACGTGAGTAATTCTTAAAACCTGATTGAACAAGATTGGGTTTAAAACAGAAGAGACCATTCTGTAAAAAAATCAATAAGAATTATTTATTGAATCCATGCCTATAAGTAAGATGAATTACACAAAGCCCTAGCTACTGATCCCTGCAGTGAGAAAGTTTGCACATTGAGATCATTGGCAGCAAATGCAATGGTCTTCTAATTAATCCAAAGGCAGCCCCAGTTTTCCCAGGTACAAAATGAGTGCCTAAGAACCCAATAAAATGATTGAATAAATCAAATGAATCGAGTTTATTGTCATATGCACAAGAACGGTGAGGTACAGATACGATGAAAATCTAGCTGGCAGCAGCATCACAGGCACATAGATAGGCAACATAAAACATAAATTATACATCACATTTTCAAGACAGTGAAAAGGAAAAAGCCTGAGCAAAAATGAGATGTTAGTTCAAAACACAACCAGTAAACAAGTCCATGGTAGGAAATGAAGGGATATGGATCATGTGCAGGCAGGTGGGATTAGTTTATCTCAGTTTCATGTTCGGCATAAACATTGTGGGCCAAAGTGCCTGTTCCTGTGCTGTACCGTTCTTATGTTCTAGTGCAAAAGGTGAACCCTAATGTTCAATGGTACTTTATTTGTAACATGTGCCGAGGTGCAGTGAAATTAATTTTTGTATACATTTCAGTCCAGGTATCACTATACATAAGCACTTAGATACATCTTAGATAAGCATCTCAGATGCAGTTCAAGTGTATAGCAGTAGTACACCGAGACAGTATACAGAGTCCCCAGATTTGGCGCCAATTTTAAGTCCCAGTTGTTGTTAAGTGCTCCACTGTTCCGCGTTGCTGCACGGCCTTTTGGATCGGCAACCGATTCAGCCAAGCCCCAGGCTGCTGCCAGGCCTCCAGCGGCACACTCCACGGTCAAGGTGCACTCTTTTCTGGCTCTCTCCTCTCCGGTCCACGGGGTGAGCAGGGGTTGGGCTCAGCGGCTTCCCTTCACCGGTCAGGGTCCCAGTCCCGCGGCAGTGAGTCAGGTTTGTTGTTGGATGTGGCCATGGCACCTCGGGATGATCTTTCGCCGTGCGGCACCACAGGACCACCTTTCTGTTGATGAGTTAGGATTAGAGTTTTGCATTCCGTTCAAGAACCTAAAGTTGTAGGAAACTAGCTGTTCTTGAACCTGGTAAAGTGTGACTTCAGGCTATTGTACCTCCTATCCAACAGTAGCAGCGAGAAGAGGTCACGGCCCAGATGGTGGGGATCCTCCATGATAGATGCTGCAATTTTTTGCCTTAGTGCACTGCCAAGCATATTAGCTAACAAGAATCTTCAGTTCCAAAAACCTGTTCCACCATTCAATCGAAGCACTGTCGACATTTCCATTTAATTTCAACAAAAAAAGACACAAAGTGCTGGAGTAACTCAGTGGAGTCAGGCAGGCTTATCTGGAGTACATGGATAGCGACGTTTTAGATTGGGACCCTTGGAAGTAGAAAAAAGGAACTGCAGATGCTGGTTGAGAAAAAACAGACAAAGAGCTGGAATGGGGTCCCAACCCGATACGTCACCTATCCATGTTCTGCCTGACCTGCTGAGTCACTCCAGCACTTTGCATGTCTCGTCTTCCTCAAGAACCAGAGAACATAGGTTTAAGGTGAGAGAGGAAAGAAAATAGACAATAGACAATAGACAATAGACAACAGACAATAGACAATAGGTGCAGAAGTAGGCCATTCGGCCCTTCGAGCCAGCACCGCCATTCAATGTGATCATGGCTGATCATTCTCAATCAGTACCCCGTTCCTGCCTTCTCCCCATTCCCCCTGACTCAGCTATCCTTAAGAGCTCTATCTAGCTCTCCCTTGAATGCGTTCAGAGAATTGGCCTCCACTGCCTTCTGAGGCAGAGAATTCCACAGATTCACAACTCTCTGACTGAAAAAGTTTTTCCTCATCTCAGTTCTAAATGGCCTACCCCTTATTCTTAAACTGTGGCCCCTTGTTCTGGACTCCCCCAACATTGGGAACATGTTTCCTGCCTCTAACGTGTCCAACCCCTTAATAATCTTATATAATCTTAATAATAAAGAATTAATAGGAACCTGAGGGGCAACTTTTTCTCACAGAGGGTGGTGGGTATATGCAATGAGCTGCCAGAGGGGATAATTGTACCTGAGACAGGTACTATAACAATATTTAAAAGACATTTGGACAGGTACATGGATAGGAAAGGTTTAGAGGGACATGGGCAAAATGCGGCCAGTGTAGATCTCAGCATGGTCAAGTTGGGCCGAAGGGCCTATTTCAATGCTATATGACTCCATAACTGAAAGCTTTTAAATGTAGTAAAGAATTGAAAGGGTATATGAGCTGAATGTGGAGAAATGCAAAGTGATAGTTAATATTGTTGATAGTTCATAGTTGGGTTTATTGTCACCTGTACAGAGGTACAGTGAAAAATGGTTTTGTAGCGTGCTATCAAGTCAGTGAAAAGGCTATAAATAATTACATTCAATACACAGATACAGGATAAAGGGAACAACGTTTAATGCAAGATAAAGTTGAGTTAAGTCCGATAAAAGACAGACCGAGGGTCTCCAATGAGATAGATGGTAGGTCAGGATTACTCTCTATTTAGTGATCTTGGTTAAAAAATTACTGGCTGATATCATTCCAAATGGGAACCAGGAATGGAAAGAACACACACAAACCTTTGACTGTGTTACAATAAGTGATAGAGTCTATTGCAAAAGCAAACCACTTCAAGGGTTTTACAACTAAAGCCACTGAGGAGAAAGAGTTGCAATGAGCTATTATATAACACTCAGGTCTCAAGAGGATTATTTTTTTCCAATTCTGACCACTGCACACTAGGGCACCAAGGCCATAAACATGGAGATTTACCAAAATAATCCCAGGAATGAAGGACTTCAGTTGTGCGGCAAGACTAGAGTAAGTGGCATTGTTCTCCTCAACATAGAGAAGCTTAAGAGAATCAATATATGTGTTCAAAATTATTAAGTGTTTGAAAAGGATAGAGAGGCATCAATCATCAGAAGACAGATTTATGCTAATTGGCAAAGAAATTAGGGGGAAATTAGAAGAATTTATCTTGTGGGACTTGCAGTCATTTGGACTTCACTGACTGAGAGAACAATGGATCTGATTCAATAGAAAATTGGATAAATACTACAATTAAAACTGGAAGTGTTAATGCACTGCTGTTTTCAGGCTCCATGGCCACCTTATCGAATGTAGGGTTCTATAATTCTATGATAATAGGTTCACTAACATTTATGTTTAGTAAATTACTAAGGTGCCATTCGTTCTGCAATTATATAAAACTAAATAAATCAAGGACATCCTTTTATTCACCTACCTCTATTTACACTGGCAACGAAGGGGAAAGTGTGAAGGAGGACCTTGTGCAGAGGAATGCTGTTGAACTTGTTTCAAACATACCTTTGGCCAACTTTTTGGATTCTCTGCAGATTAGTTAGATGGAGGGTGAATGGGTCGCAAGTGCCCTTGTTTACCATTCTGAATAGGTAGAAGCGAGTGTTTCTCGATTCTGATCTGACATTTTAAGAAAGCTGTCCCCGTGTGGAACGAATGTAGATGACTGAACTTCCCAAAAACCAGGGAAGGCCTACGTGCACCTGGATAAGTGTAAAATGCAATGGAGAAAAGTTCAAGTCAAAAGCGGTTTCAAATTGCCGTCCGATTCCTTTATTACACGGCTAATCTCTTTAATTAGGCTAACGATACTGGAATTCTGCCATGTAGAGTCAATGCCAAAGTCTTAAAGCACAGAGAGATGCAAGGAGTGGGATGGATGGTAGGTTAGTTTAGTTTATTTTAGAGATACAGCATGGAAACTGGCCCTTCAGCCCACCGACTCCACGCCGACCAGCAATCACCCATACACTAGTTTTGTGCTACACACCTAGGGACAATTTGCAAAAGCCAATTAATCTACAAACCTGCACGTCTTTGGAATGTGGGGGGAAACCGGAGCACCCGGAGAAAACCCATGTGGTCACAGGGAGAATGCACAAACTCCGTACAGACAGCACCCACATTCAGGATCGAACCCAGGTCGATGGCACTGTAAGGCAGC
Source organism: Rhinoraja longicauda (assembly GCF_053455715.1). Classification (NCBI taxonomy): domain Eukaryota; kingdom Metazoa; phylum Chordata; class Chondrichthyes; order Rajiformes; family Arhynchobatidae; genus Rhinoraja; species Rhinoraja longicauda. Next base: position 9,673,062 of record NC_135967.1, on the reverse strand, counting down.
AACTCTACCGCTGCAACACAGTGCCGCCTGGTATTTCCAAAGGTTGTTAAAGAGTCATAGAGAGATACAGCATGGTAACACGTTCCTCGGCCCACCGAGTCCATGACAACCATCAACCATCCATTTGCACTAATCCTACATTAATCATGTTGTAAATGCTAAATACATTTTCCAGGGTTCCAAATCTACTGCAACCTTGTGAAAGCCTAGTTACTTTGACATGTGTAATGGCAGACATGACTAGGAGTAACTTTTCCCATAATGGTCCAAAAGCAGTTTTGCATGGGAATAACTTCAAAAACTCGTCCACTGTGCAAGAAGAATCATGCCTGCAAATGCCTGGGCAGTTTCTGAAGTGACTATAATCAACCTGAAAACGGTGACAGAGTCATCGCGTCATACAGTCATACAGCGTGGAAATAGGCCCTTCGGCCCAATATGTCCATGTCGACTAACATGCCCCACCTACACTAGTCCCACCTGCCTGCATTTGTCCCATATCCTCCTAAACCTGTCCTATCCATATATCTGTCTAAACGTTTCTTAAACACTGCGATAGTCCCAGCCTCAACTACCTCCTCTGGCAGCTCGTTCCATACACCCACCACCCTTTGTGTAAAAAAGTTACCCCTCAGGTTTCTATTAAATCTTTCCCTCCTCACCTTAAACCTATGTCCTCTGGTTCTCGATTCCCCTACTCAGGCCAAGAGACTCAAGAGTGCATCCACCCGATCTATTCCTCTCATGATATTGTACACCTCTATAAGATCACCCTCATCCTCCGGCCCTCCAAGGAATAAAGTCCTAGCCTGTTCAACCTCTCCCTATAGCTCATGTCATCAAGTCCTGGCAACATCCTTGTAAATCTGCAAAGACTTATTCAAGTTTCATTCTGAGAAAAGTACATTTTCAATCATGTAAACACATGATAAAATAGCATCACAGAACAGGATTTCCAGACAACGGGCTTTCATTATTGCCATCGATTTAAAAATGCAAGAAATATTTCTTACATTTTCTCTTTGTGTTTTTCATACCCTCTTGAACATTGGACGGCACAGTGGCACAGCTGGTAGAGCAACTGGCTCACAGTGGCAAAGATCTGGGTTCAGTCTTGATCTCGGTGCTGTCTGCCTAGAGTTTGCATGGTCTCCCCGTGACCACATGGGTTTTCTCCAGGTGCTCCGGTTTCCTCCCACATCCTAAAGGCGTACGGGTTTGTAGGTTAATTGGCCGCTGTAAATTGCCTTAGTTTGCAGGGAGTGGATGTGAAAGTGGAATAACATAGAACTAGCGTGAAGAGGTGATCAATGGTCGCCGTGGACTCGGTGGGTCGAAGGGCCTGTTTCCACGCTGTATCTTTCAATCAAAAAATAGTTTACAGCGCAGGATCAGAACCCTCATCCCACAATGTCTCTGCCAAACATGATGTCAAGTTAAACGAATCTCCTCTACCTGTACATGAACCATATCCCTCCATTCCCTGCATATTCATGTGAGTATCCAAAAGTCTCTTAAATGCCACTATCGTATCTACCTCCACCGCCACCCCTAGCAGTGTGTTCTAGCCCCCCCCACCACTCTGTGTCAAAAATGTGTGCTACACACCTCCTTTAAATTTTCCCCACTCACCTTAAAGCTATGCCCTCTAATATTTGAAATTTCCACCCTGGAATAAAGATTCTGGCTGTCTGTCCTCTCAATGCCTCGCCCCAAGACAATTTGACACTGAATTTCACGACTATATTTCCACATTCGTTCTCAGTGCTAGTTAACAAAACCAATCTACTGTTTGCAATTTATGGCCTCAACCTTTATGTCGGCTGATATATGTTGGCTGATCCTAGACATTGTAAGTGTTCCGTGCTTCTCCCACAGTACTTGAGTCAGGTGTGAGTTTAGTTCCGTCAATAATGGTTGGGTAATAATGACAACTCACATTGGAGAACTGATACAGATACTGTAAAAGGAGACGTTCACAGCGGACAACACACAAGTACAGAGAAGATTTACATGGATGTTGCCAAGACACGAGGGCCTGTGCTGGAGGGAGAGGTTGGGCAGGCTAAGACTTGAGGCTGCAGTGATCTTATAGAGGTGTATAAAACCATGAGGGGAATAGATAAGGCGAATGCACAGACTCATTTTCCCTGAGAACTGGAATCAAGAACCTAGATTCAGGGGCGTAGGTTTAAGGTGAGAGGGAAAAGGTTTAACTGGAACCCGAGGGGCAACTGCCAGAGGAGGTAGTTGAGGCAGATACCATACCAACATTTAAAAGACATTTGGAAAAGGTACACGGATAGGAATGGTTTAGAGGGATATGGGCCAAATGCGAGCAAATGGGACTAGCTTTGATGGGGCATCTGGTTCGGCAGAGACGAGTTGGATCGAAGGGTCTGCTTTGGTGCTGTATGACTCTATGACTAAATAACTAAGCCCGCAGGGTGACAGTGTGTACTACCCCTCAGGGGTACGCCATTTAGGACTGAGATGAGGAAAAACGTTTTCACCCAGAGAGTTGTGAATCTGTGGAATTGGCTGCCACAGAAGGCAGTGGAGGCCATTTCACTGGATGTATTCAAGAGAGAGTTAGATATAGTTCTTAGGGCTAACAGAATCAAGGGATATGGGGAAAAGGCAGGAACAGAGTACTGATTCTGGATGATCAGCCACGATCATGTTGAATGGTGGTGCTGGCTCGAGAGGCGGAACGGCCTATCCCTGCACCTACTTTCTATGTTTCTTAGGCATGCTTGGCCAGACCTGCAGATCATGGACCATCCTTATTTCCCACAGATACATGAATTATCCCATGTTGATGGTTCAATCCATGATACATTGCCATTTTCTCATTCATAATCTTTCAAAAACATGGGGCATTTTTGCCCTGGATGTCGGCTTAAAATACCTTACATCTGATCAATAGAGAAAGATATTAACCCTGGATACTAATGGTGAATGGCTGAAGGCCGCAATTATCACTGAGCTCTAAATAACTTTGAGACTTAAGATTAAGAATCATAGAGTTAAAAGACACAACATGGAAACAGACTGTTCAGCCCATTGAGACTGTGCTTTCCAGCAACCACCCATTTTCACAATTCCCAATAATCACTTTTTATTTTTCCCTTTTCCCCATCATTTTCTGTCCACTTCCATCAAGTCCACTATTCATGTACATACTTTAGAAAATTTTACAGTGCCAATTAACCAACTAACCTGCACATTTTTGCAATGTGGTAGGAAACCAGAGCAACCAGATGAAACGCATGCAGTCATAGGGAGGATGTGTAAACTACACATGAACACCACTTAGTTATAGTTGAACCCACTTAGTCATAGTTTTTAGTTTTAGAGACACAGTGCGAAACAGGCCCTTCAACCCACCCGAGTCCACGCCAACCAGCGACCCCCACACATTAACACTATCCTACACACACAAGGGACACTTAACATTTATAGAAAGCCAATTAACCTACAAATCAGGACGTCTTTGGAGTGTGGGAGGAAATCGAAAATCTCGGAGAAAACGCACGTGGTCGCGGGCACAATGTACAAACTCCGTACAGACAGCACCCGTAGTAGAGGTCGAACCCATGTCTCCGGCGCTGCAAGGCAGCAACTCTACCGGTGTGCCACCATGCCGCTCCTACACGTTCTCCACCACTACAAGGCAGTGGTCTAATCAGCTGTACCTCTGCACTGTTCCCTGCCGCCTCCTCCTTGAGAATTTCATACCATTGCCAATTTGATTCCTTGCAGCAAGACAATAGGTTCTTTGATCGTGTAATTGGATGACATGGGTTTTTGAGAAAAGCCCCCCCAAAAACATGACAAACAAAATTTAGCCAATTGTCAAAGATGTCAAATATCAGAATACCTCCAACAGTCAAAAACATTTCAGAAACAATCTAAAACTATAGACAATAGACAATAGACAATAGACAATAGGTGCAGGAGTAGGCCATTCGGCCCTTCGAGCCAGCACCACCATTCAATGTGATCATGGCTGATCATTCACAATCAGTACCCCGTTCCTGCCTTCTCCCCATACCCCCTGACTCCGCTATCTTTAAGAGTTCTAACTAGCTCTCTCTTGAAAGCATCCAGAGAATTGGCCTCCACTGCCTTCTGAGGCAGAGAATTCCACAGATTTACAACTCCACAGACTTACAACTATAAAATCATGCCTTTATTTAAACACTTATGAATACATATGCCAACCTGTTAATTTAATCAGAATGTTTATGAGGATGTTGCCAGGGCTGGAAGGCCTGAGCTATAGGGAAAGGTTGGGCGGGCTAGGACTTTATTCCATGTAGCGCAGGAGGGTGAGGGGCGATCAAAGAGAGTTGCATTAAATCATGAGGGGAACAGATAGGGTGATTGCACAGTCTTTTTTCCCTTAAGGTAAGGGAATCAAAAACCAGAAGATGGAGTTTTAAGGTGAAAGATTTAATAGGAACCTGAGGGGTAGCTTTATCACACAGAGGATGATGAGTGTATGGAACGAGCTGCCAGAGGAGGTAGTTGAGGCAGGGACTATAACAACATTTAAAAGGCATTTGCACAGGTACATGGATAGGAGTTAGAGGGATATTGGCCAAACACAGGCAGGTGGGACTGGTGTAGATGGAGCATCTTAATCGGCATGTACAAGTTAGACCGAATAGCCTGTTTCCATGCTGTACGACTCTGACTATATCTAAATTTAAACAATTTTATATACTCTTATGTTAACATAATTCCTTAGTCTGAGAATCAATAAATTATTGAGACATACCCCTTTGGCTCATCTCATCTCATCCATGCCATGATTACTGAGGTCTATACTCACTGATCCATTGCTGCTAATTGCCTCCATTGAAATCAGCATAGAAGCACTTCCTACGCCCAGTCCAAACTCAATCCAAGTGGTGGGAAAAGATGAATTTAGATACAAATATATAAATTAAGAACATGAGGTGACCACTCAACACTTCATGCCTGCTCTGCCCTTTAATGAGATCATGGCTGGCATCAACTCAATCTTCTTGCATACCCCAGGTAACTTTACAGCCCCTTACATACTAGGATCCATCTATCACTGCCTTAATATATTCTAAGTCACTTCTCCACCACCTCTCAGATAGCTCCAAAGGTCAAGAGCCTTTGAGCGAAAATATTTCATCACAACTGTCTTCAGTGCATGGTTCATTATTTTTAAACAGTGACACTCTGATTCTAGTTTCTTGCACAAGACCAAACAATCCTCTCCACACCTTGTCATCCCCTCTCAATTTTTTATGTTTCAATCAATCTGCCATTCATTCTTCTTAACTGCCACAGATACAAGCCTGGACTGTCCAACCTCTCCTTATCAGACAGCCCACCCATTCAAGATGCTGGAATCTTGAGCAAAAAACAAAGTGCTGGAGGAACTCAACAAGTCAGGCAGCATCTGTGGAGGGTATGGGCAGTCAGCATTCCGGGTCGGGACTCTTCTTCAGACTGCTCAGTCGGAAGATGGAACCTGACCTGAAACGCCGTTTGTCTATTCCCTCCACAGATACTACCTGACCCACTGAGTTCCTCCTGCACTTTGTTATTTGCACCCATTCCAGGTGCAGAGGGAGAAATGACCACCACTGAGCACCCTTACTGGATAAGGGAGAACAACATCAGAGCACAGTTAGGAAAGCAACTGCAAATAGCTGACTCCCAATGTCAGGAGTTTTGTGATGAAATCTTGTAGTTGATAAAGGTTATAATGGAAAATGCTTAAATCTACCAACAAAATCCAGTTGGATGATTCTCCTTTCAAAACAATCTGCAAATTCAATTTTCAACACAAGAGTTTAAGCACAGGGAGATTTTTTTAAATGGTCCCTTTCCTGCATGTGGAGTAATATGATAACTCTATGACACAATGCATGTTTTGGGATAATTATGGGAGTTTAGGGTCTAGCGTATCTACAAAGGTTTAAGAACAGATGTTTCACAGAGCAATGTGGTGAATATACAAAATCTTATTAAATAGATTAATCGGTAGATGGTGCTATAGATACCTACCTATTCACTTACAAGTGGAAAATAATTAATTTTTAGGGAGCATTGTTTCCATCTGATCAGTCCGTCGAGACAAAAGCCTCCTAGAAATATCAAATAGCTGACGTATGATTTTTAACTTCTATGTGGATGATTTTGCTATTATTTTATACAGAGCCCAAGCCCCGAGAGTTTACTGCAAGATCTTATTTTGGATGTTTAGAATGACTATGTTCAGCAGTATTGCTGCTTTCTTTGTGTGATTCAAATGAGAAGCAGGTTGGAAAATTCAACAGCAGCTGACTCTGATATGTGCTAGCTCCTTGATGCTTCTGGAGTTCATATCTTTCTCTGGTTTTCTTTCTGTGCCTGACAGTTTTCTGCTCTCTCTTGTAGTGGTTGGTGTAAAATGTAACAGGGATATCATAAAAAAAGATGATCAGCTTTTAACAAATGTGGTGCAGCGGTAGAGTTGCTGCCTGAAAGCCGCAGAGACCTGGGATCGAACCAGACTACGAGTGCCGTCTGTACGGAGTTTATATGTTCTCCACGTGAGTTTTCGCTGGGTGTTCCGGTTTCCTCCCACACTCCAAAGGTCAGTAGGCTAATTGGCTTTTGTAAAACAATTGTAAATTCTCCCTTGTGTGTAAGATAGTGCTAGTGTACGGAGTGATCGCTGGTCAGCGTGGACTCGGTGGGTCAAAGGGCCCGTTTCCGCGCTGTATCTCTAAAGTCTAAAGTCTAAATCGATTGGGCGTGCAAGCTTAATTATAATTGATCCCTAGGTATTTAATACTAGGTCAGTATACACTACTTCACTCCAGAAAGTTTTCAACAGAACAATAGCTATTTGCCATCAGTTAAGTTTAATTTCAGAGATACAGCATGGAAACAGGCCCTTCGGCCCATGGAATCCAAGCCGACCATCGATCACCCGTTCACACTAGTTCTGTGTTTTATTCCACTTTCTCATCCACTTCCTACACACCAAGGGAATTTACAGAGGCCATACAAACCCGCACTTGTTTGGAATGTGGGAGGATTCCACCCGGTGTGAGCTCCCGGAGGCAACTCACGCGGTCACAGGGGATCGTGCAAACATCAATACAGACAGCACCCGAGGTCAGGGTCAAACCCAGGTCTCTGACATTCTGAGGCAGTTCTACCAGCTGCACCACTGTGCCACCAAATTTAGACTTTAGAGATGCAGCGCGGAAACAGGCCCTTCGGCAGACCAGCAATCACCTCGTACGCTAGCACTATCCTACACACTAGAGGCAATTAACAATTTTACTGAAGCCAATTAACCTACAAACCTGTATGTCTTTGGAATGTGGGAGGAAACTGAAGAAAACCCGTGCAGTCACAGGAAGAAAGTACAAACTCCGTACAGACAGGATTAAACTGGGGTTTCTGGTGCTGTAAGGCAGCAGCTCTACAGCTGCGCCACTGTGCCATCCCCCAATTTAAGCGAAACAAAAACACTACCATGGAACAAAAGCTGTTAACGTTGAAAATGACCAGCAGATCAGGCAACATCTGTTGATCAAAATCTATCAGACTAAAATGTTGGGGGCATTTTTCATTCCATCCCCTTTAAGAAGGGGTAGACATTTTCAGGTTTGTGAAATAGTTTATATGAAATCTAGCTTTAACTCCTCTTGATAATTCTGGCTTCTAGTCTGAACGATGCGTTTGGAGCTGGCCTTCCATGGAGTGGCAGGGGGATAACCAATGATATTTAATCACAGCTTAGTACCTTTACTATTTCTGTAATTTTGAATTAATATACTGAGCCTGAAGGTGAGTAGCCACCTCCTGTTCTTAATTTCTATATTTCCAAGGTTAGAGACACCTAGCAGCTCAAAGGAGGAAAATGATGTTCCTTTCAACAGCTTTTTCAGTAGATGTCAAGGGCATTCTTCTAACGGACTAAACCCCAGTCATTCCTTCCATAACGAGCTAACATTCTGCTGGACTCCCCACCATTCACACCATCAATGGAGTCACTATTCACGCCATCTGTGGAGTCAATGGTGGGGAAATCTGTCTCAGAAAAGCAACCATGGACTTGTCCCATCCATCCCATTCCATCTTCTTCCCACTCCCGTCTGGAAGGAGACATAGACGTTTGAAAGCACGCACCACCAGACTCAGGAACAACTTATCCTCTGATCAGGCTTCTGAACGGTCCTTCCACAAGCTCGGGTGACTGATTCACCTCTACGCTATTGTGGACTTTGACCATGGAACTGTTGCACTACAATGCTAAAAGATATATTCCGCACTCTGTAACTTCCCCTTTGCCCCACTTATTGTATCTGAGTTTGACTTGATTGTATTTATGTGTAGTATTGTCTGATCTGTTTGGATAGCATGCACAACAAAGCTTTTCTCTTTACCTAGATACACATGACAATAATAAACCTAAACCTAAACATATAACGCATTGCATCAATGCAGGCTGCAGATGGACTTTTGTCAGTTCTGCTTCCCTGCTCTTGGCCCACACTCTACAGGTTACAGCTCTTCATGAACATTTTAAATAGACTTTAGGTCTCTGTCACCCATTCAGAGTTTCAAATTCCTATGATGGTGAGTAAAATATTGTTTATCTCTCTCTGCCAATTCTTCCACAAATTGGGGTGGCACAGTGGCGCAGCTGGTAGAGCTGCTGTCTCAAGCACCAGGGACCCAGTTTCGATCCTGATCTCAGTTGCTGTCTGTGTGGAGTTTGCACGCTCTCCCTGTAACCACCTGGGTTTCCTCCAGGTGCTCCGGTTTCCTCCCACATCCCAAAGCAGGTAAATTGGCCTCTTTAAATTGTCCCTAGTGTGGAGGAAGTGGATGCAAAATTGGATGCAAAAGATTTAGAACTAGTCTGAACAGGTGATCTGTGGGCCGAAGGGCCTGTTTCCATGCTGTATCTTTCAATCAATCAATCTGTCAATATGGGAAATATTAATGTTATGGTTTTACTCCATCTGGCATATTTTTGGAGGTTTTTTTTACCATTTCGGTTTTGGTTTCTGTACTTCATTCTGTTTCATACATCTGCTTCATTTTGTAGGCTGAAGTCAGAATTTTTTTCTCTTGCACAGGGCTTTGAAGTATACTCTGTAAAATTGGTGCCACACTCTCTGTAGCTGCTCAGCTCTGAATGTCATTAGTTGCACCGGTTGCCGCTGCATAAAACTCTAATAAAGCGTCAGAAGTTAGGAATGCTGGGGGGAGAAGGGGAGTGGGAAAAAGAGGAATGTTTTGGACTGCCTCTCTTTTTTCACTTTTACCTGTATTTCCTTTGCCAGTTTTTCAATTGCAGGGCTGTTCAGAGGAAATAAATTGACCACAGGATTACAGTGGTTGGAATTTGGAATTCAGATAAAAAAAGACATTGGCCTTTGCCTTGAGATGGATTTAAAATGCAAGAATGGAGACATCTTGCTCCAATTATATAGGCCCCTGGTGAGATTACATTTGGAATTCTTGTGTACAGGTCTGGTCTTCCTACCTAAAGGAGAATATGTTTACAATTGAGTGGGTGCAGTGAAAGGTTACCAGATTGATTCCTGCAATGGTTGGATTGTCAGATCAGGAGAGATTAAACAGACTAGGTCGATATTCTCTTGAGCTAAGAAGAATGAGAGGTCATTTCATTGAAATGATTAAAATTCTTATTGAGAGGATGTAGTGATGACGTGTTGGGTTGCAGTCTCAAGATACTGGTTCAGCCATTCAGGATGAAATCTTTTCACCTAGACGGTAGTGAATCTTTGGAAAGTTTACTAGGAGTCTCAACCACTGAATATATTCAAAAACAAGATCAATGCAGGAAATAGAAGAGTGCATCTTATGCAGTTCTATGAGATTATGAGAATGTCACGGAGGACAAGGAGATAAAGATGTTCCCAAACCGGAAACCCTGGATGAACAAGGAGGTACAGAACCTGCTGAGGGCACGCAACAATGCCTTTAAATCTGGTGACACTTCAGCATACAGTGTTGCCAGGTCAAACCTGAACAAAGGTATTAAAAGGGCCAAAGACACCCACAGGCAACGGGTGGAAGACCACTTCAACACCACGGACACCAGAAGCATGTGGCAGGGTGTCAGGGACATCACTGGCTACAAGAGCAGCCCTGCCTGCCCCCACAGCGATATGGCACTGACCAACGAGCTTAACACCTTCTTTGCCCGCTTTGAAACTGGCAAAACCACCTTGAGTGAAAGAACCTCAGCCGAGGCGGTGGGACAGGTCTTGCAACTGAACACACAGGAGGTACAACGCGCTCTGCAAAGGGTCAACCCACGCAAGGCTGCAGGACCGGATGGAGTTCAAGGAAGGGTACTGAAGGACTGTGCTGAACAGCTGGCTGAGGTATTCACCAGGATCTTTAACCTGTCATTATCTCTAGCTACGGTCCCCAAGTGCCTGAAGTCGGCTATCATAGTTCCGGTGCCGAAAAAAGCAAAGATCTCCAACCTGAACGACTACCGCCCGGTTGCCCTAACGCCGATAGTCATGAAGTGCTTTGAGAGGCTGGTCCTCTCACACATCAAATCCAGCATCCCTGACTCACTGGACCCACATCAATTTGCATACAGGGCAAATAGATCCACAGAGGACGCCATCTCTCTGGCTCTTCACACTGTCCTGACTCACCTAGAGAGACAGGGCAGGTACGTGAGAATGCTATTCATAGACTATAGCTCCGCCTTCAACACGGTCATCCCCACCAAGCTCATCACCAAACTCCACCAGCTAGGCCTCAGCTCGTCATTATGCGACTGGATCCTGGACTTCCTGCTGGAACGACCGCAGACAGTGAGAATGGGCCCGCACCTGTCCTCCACTATCATCCTGAGTACCGGTACACCACAGGGCTGTGTTCTGAGCCCCATGCTCTACTCCCTCTTCACACATGACTGTGTTCCTGCATTCGACACCAACACCATTGTCAAGTTTGCAGACGGCACAACGGTGATCGGGCTTATCACCAACGGGGATGAAACAAACTATAGAGCGGAGGTGCAGAACCTGGCGGACTGGTGCTCGGATAACAACCTGTCCCTAAATACCACCAAGACCAAGGAGCTGATCATCAACTTCCGTAGGTCACATAACGGGGAATATGCCCCGATCTCTATCAACGGGGACAGTGTGGAGAGAGTGTCCAGCTTCAAGTTTCTGGGCACTCACATTTCGGAGGACCTAACATGGTCCAATAACACTGCTGCGCTGGTCAAGAAGGCACAACAAAGACTGTTCTACTTAAGAACACTGAAAAAGTCTGGTCTACCCCAACAGCTGCTGACGACCTTCTACCGCTGCACCATAGAGAGCATCCTAACGCATGGCATCCCTGTGTGGTACCTCAGCTGCACAGAGGCAGAAAGGAAAGCTCTACAGCGGGTAGTCCATAGAGCTCAGAGGGCCATCGGAACACAGCTACCAGACTTGGAGGGCATCTATAACACACGATGCCTCAGAAAAGCCACCAGCATCCACAAAGACTCTTCACACCCCTGCAACAGTCTGTTCGAACTCCTTCCATCGGGCAGACGATACAAGGCCTTCTACGCCCGCACCTCCAGACTCAGGAACAGCTTCATCCCCAGGGCCATAGCTGCTATGAACCGGTCCTGCTGAGCCGGATGGCCACAACGAATAGATCAACTTGCACTTTACCCTGTCTAAAAACTGTTACAATTGTTTCGTTTCGTTGGGTTGCTGTTAATTACTTAAATTATTGCATCGTATGGGAGGCGCATTCCCAATCTCATTGTACCCCTGGGTAGAATGACAATAAAGATATATTGTATTGTATTGTATTGTATTGTATTGTATTAGTTCAGCTTAGCATCGGTAGCGGTAGCGCTGCGGTAGAATTGCTGCTTTACAGCGAATGCAGCGCCGGAGACTCAGGTTCGATCCTGACTACGGGTGCTGCACTGTAAGGAGTTTGTACGTTCTCCCCGTGACCTGCGTGGGTTTTCTCCGAGATCTTCGGTTTCCTCCCACACTCCAAAGACGTACAGGTATGTAGGTTAATTGGCTGGGTAAATGTAAAAATTGTCCCTAGTGGGTGTAGGATAGTGTTAATGTGCGGGGATCGCTGGGCGGCACGGACTTGGAGGGCCGAAAAGGCCTGTTTCCGGCTGTATATATATGATATGATATGATATGATATTCAGCACAGCCATTGATAGTTTGACAGTTTCATTTATTGTCACATGTACTGAGGTACAGTGAAAAGCTTTGTTGTTGTGTGCTATCTAGTGAGTGAAAAGACTGTACATGATTACAATCAAGTCGTTCATTGTGTACAGATACAGGATAAAGGGAATAACATTTAGTGCAAGCTAAAGTCCAGTAAAGTCCCATTAAAGATAGTCTGAGGTAAATGGTAGGTCAGGACCAGTCTCTAGTTGGTCCAGTAAAGTCCGATTAAAGATAATCCAAGGGTCTTCAAAGTGGTAAATAGTAGCTCAGGACAGCTATCTGGTTGTTGATGGGATGGTTCAGTTGCCTGATAACAGCTGGGAAGAAAATGTCCCTGATTCTGGAGATGTGCGTTTTCATACTTCCGAACCTCCTCTTGATAGGAGATAGGAGAAGAGAGAGCGACCGAGGTGAGACTTGTCCTTGATGATGTTGGTGGCCTTGCCGAGGCAGCATGAAGTGTAGATGGAAGATGGGAGTACAGAAGGATGTGGGCCGAAGGGCATGTTCCTAGGCTGTACCATTGTGTGTTCCATGTTCTAATGTATTTGTAGATGTTAATGGAATCAAGGGGTGTGAATGTGAGTGCAAGGTATAACATTGAGATAAAAGCATAATCATGGTCGCACGTGAGGCTAATTCTTGCTTCTATTTCTCTTGATCCTATGTTATGTTAGTCTGGGACATTTTTCTTTCGAACGTAGGTGGCAAGATCATGAGGAACTTGGATAAGCTAAATGCTCACAGTCTTTTACCCCAGGGCATTGTATTCTAAAACAAACGGAAATAATTACGACCTATAAATGACATTTGAACCGATATATGGATAGGAAGGGTTTAGAGGGCTATGGGCCAAATGCAGTCAAATGGAACTAACCCAGAATGCCAACATGGTCAGCATGGACAAGGTGGGCCAAAGGGCCTGTTTCCATGCTGTACGGATGTATGACTCTATGTAATATATGAAGAGCTTGAGTCAGATAGGAAAGGATCATTCCAGTAAAGGTTACTTCGCTTGATGTGTATTCTGAGCTTCTCACGTTGTGACAGATAATCCTGTATCTGGTGCTGTTCATTACTTAAATCGATTAGTATCTGAAATCCATACGTGGCAAAAGTGATTCTACAATATACTATATCACCCACCTCAAATGAAAATCTCACAGTCATTGGAAATGTACCTTTGAGAAATAAATGGTTTTGTAATTTTAAAACGTACCCATTATAATAAAAAATATTAGTTGAAGGAGACTCAAAGTTATTGTGTAACCCTCTGTGCATTTCAAGAATGCATCTGGGTTCTAATTCATTCTTAGTCTTTCATTATTAGCAGAACAAATGGTTATTTTCAAACCATATTAATATGCTCAATCTACCCTACCCAGGATAACTCTGATCCTTCTGCTATAAAAATATATCCTATCACCTGATTACCATACATAGGACTGTTTTCACTCATGCCTCCCTGTCCTATCATACAGATTTCCCTTTGCCTGGGAAAAGTAGTTGTCAATGTGGTGAAAACAAAAATTTGGTACCGAACAAAAGCACAAAAGAAGGCCAAGCCCAAACTCTCTGCACTGTAAAGTCAAAAATAGATCCTAGTCTAAGGTACAAAACATCTTTTGGGAATATTATTGACATGGGGATTCTAGTTAACAATTACATTCGAACACAGTGGAGACTAAGATCACAAAAAATTTGAAATCTATAACTGAAGCCCCTACTAAAGCCCTTTTCCCTCACGGTAGAGTAACTCAGTGGGTCAGGCAGTATCTCCAGAGAACATGCATAGGGTTGGGACCATTTTCCCCTTTTCCTAACCTTCGGGTTGGGACCATTTTCCCCTTTTCCTAACCTTCCTTATCCCCTACACCACCATCCTTTCCTCAACCATTCAGGAGTAACCACATTTTTATTTGGGATGAGAAGTAATTGATTCCAAAATGCTACCATGTTTTTTTTAAGTAAGTAGATATTTATTGCAGCCAGAGTCCTGTTTTAGTGCAGTTCTGCACATTGCAAGTATTATTTGAAATAGTAGAACAGGGGCAGTGTTTCTTTTTCATGAGATTGAATTTAAACGATGAGTTAAAGTAACAATAATTCTGTTTGCAGCTAATAATGTAAGCTACACATTATATGTAATTAATGTATGCAGACTAAAGAGCACACACTCACAAAAACAACACACATAACGACCCACACACACATACCTTTTCAAGTGACTGTGTATGATTTATGAAATTTCTCTACATCCATAAATCACATTTTTCCCCTTCAATCTCAATGGGTTTTCCAGTCTACAAGGAAGAACAGATGTGGGAAATTGGGGCATAAAACTAGCCTTGAGTCAAAGGCCAAATAGGCCTTTGGTCACAGGGGACCACGTGCTAATATGTTTAGGAAGATTATTTTTGTGCTAAAATTCCAATCGTGCTTATCATGAAAGGAAGGTTCTGACTAACTTATTTTTATGAGCCTTTTTTTTCAAAGATTCAAGTCAGTTTGATGATTGCATTCATTTTTTAAATTGCAAACCCTTTTATAAAAGGAACAAACTATAATCAAAGTATTTAGAGTCTTTGGTACTCTAAAACTGCTTGAGGCTTTCTGTAGAGCATTGGCGAGTGTAATTTGCGTCAGAGTCATCTGTGAGATATTATGATGATGTCCGTATGTTTGGTCAGAGGCAGGTTTAAAGGAACAGTTTGATAGGAGTGGAAGGTTGAGATTTAGTTTAGTTTAGTTTATTGTCACCTGTACCCAGGTACAGTGAAAAGCTTCCGTTGCGTGATATCCAGTCAAGGGATAGTCAGTGGGGAAGAATTTCAGATCACAGGGCATTTTAATGGAGGCACAGTCATCAATGGTGGAGCAATACATTTCAGGGTTAAACAACAGGCCACAACTGGAGGAGTTCAGGATAGTCAGGGAGTTATTGCGCTGGAGGTGGTTACAGAGGTGACAAAGGGAAAGACCATGGAAGAAATTGAAAGCAAGGGCAAGATATGTAAGAGGTTTCCCTTAACCAGGACTAACAGAGGAAATCAAACACAATAATAGTCTGAAGAAGGGTCTCGACCCGAAATGTCACCCATTCCTTCTCTCCTAAGATGCTGCCTGACCTGCTGAGTTACTCCAGCATTTTGTGAATAAATACCTTCCATTTGTACCAGCATCTGCAGTTATTTTCTTACAATAATTGGGGTGGTGAATGGGGCACTTTTAGCGAAGAGACATGAGAGAACGCAGATACTGGAATCATTTAAAAGAAACAACAAACAGCTGGAAGAGCTCAGTGGGCCAAGCAGCATCTGCGGTGGGAAGGGGATAACTGACGTTTCGGGTCAAGACCTTGCATCAGGACCCAGGGTGTGGAGGGGAGATAGTCGGTATTTAGAAATGAGGAGGAGGGGTTAGAGAGAGGCTGGAAGGTGATCGGTGCAAGCAGAAGAAGGGGGATGATGGTCTGATGGAATCAGGTCAGGTGGAGGAAAGGTAAGTGTTGAAACTGAGACTGGAAGGTGTTAGATCATACCAGATAAGGAAGGTCAATGGGCAAATGAACCAGGTTGGGTAGGGGGAGGGGGTAATGTGGGGGGAGGGGAAAGCGGGGGGAGGGAAAAGCGGGGGAAGGGAAAGCGGGGGGGAGGGGAAAGCGGGGGGGGAAGGGAAAGCGGGGGGAGGGGAAAGCGGAGGGAGGGGAAAGCGGGGGGAGGGGAAAGCGGGGTTTGGAAGCGGAGGAAGGGAAAGTGGGGGAGGGTAAAGTGGGGGAGGGGAGAATGGAGGTGGGGAAAGCGGGGTGGGGATAGCGGGGGGAAGTATTGGAGGGGGAGGGTGATGGAGGGGAGAATGATGAAGGGGAGAGTGATGAAGGGGGACAATGATACAGGGGAGGGTGATGAATGGGGAGGGTAATGAAGGTGGAGAGTAATGAAGGGGGAGGAATACAGAAGGTGAACAAAGAGAGAGACCCTGGATATACTGGAGGGAGTGTAAAAGGAACTGAGGGAGAGTGGGTTACCTGAAATTTAAATTCAAGCAGGATATCAGGGATACTCTTCTGATTTGTTTGTAGCCTCCTCATTGCAGTGTGCAAGACCAGTGTGAGCCAGGTTGATGTGGGAATGTGAGGGGGAGTTGGCATGACGTGCAACGTGAAGTTCAAGGTGGTCATTGAAGACAGAGAGCAGGTGGTCTTCAGAGCGATGGTCTAGTCTACACTTGGTCTTGCCGATGTAGAGGAGTCTAGATCGTAAGCTCAAAATTCAATGGAGCACGTGGGAGGAGGTGCACATGAATCTCTGCCTTACCTGGATGTTTAGGCAGATGGGGGCAAGTGGGTTGGAAGGAATGAATGAATCAGGGAATCACGGAGAGAGCCGTCCCTGCAGAAAGCAGTATGGGAGAAGAGAGGAAGATATGGACCTTAGTGGGAACATGCCCACCGAGTCCGTGCTGACCAGCAATCACCATGTACACTAGTTCTATCCTATACACTAGGGACAATTTACAAATTTACTGAAGCGAATTAACCCACAAACCTGTAGGTTTTTGGAGTGTGGGAGGAAACCAGAGCACCCAGAGAAAACCCACGCGGTCACAGGGAGAATGGACAAACTTGTATAGACAGCACCCGTGGTCGGGATTGAACCAGGATCTCCTGCACTGTAGGGCAGCAACTCTACCGACTGTGCAGATGGGAATGAGTGGGTGGGAAGGAATGAGTGAATCAGGGAATCAGGGAGAGAGTCGTCCCTTCAAAAAGCTGAAAGGGCGGGAGGGGAAGATATGGCTGGTGTTCTTATTTCAAATTTCCAAAATCTGCAGTATTGCATTTTTAAATAAATGTGATGATGGAAACTTCCTTTTTAAATGCTTTTGCCATGCATTAACTCACACCATGTTCCATTCCCACGTCTCCAGGGTTCGATCCTGACTGCAGACGCTGTCTGTGTGGAGTTTGCACATTCTCCCTGTGACCGCGTGGGTTTCCCCTGGGTGCTCTAGTTTCCGCTCACATCCCAAAGACATTGAGGTTAATTAGCCTCTGTAAATTGCCCCGAGTGTGTAGGGAGTGATTGCAAAAGTGGAATAACATCGAGTTAGTGTGATTTTGGGTGATCAATGTTCGGCATGGGATTGAGGGCTGTATCTTTCAATCAATCACCGAGGTACAGTGAAAAACTTTTGTTGCATGCTGACCAGTCAGCAGAAAGATAATACATGATTACAATCAAGCCATCAACAGTGTGCAGATACATGATAAAGGGGATAACATGAATAACGATTAGTGCAAGATAAAGTCCAATCAAAGATAGTCCGAGGGTTTCCAATGAGGTAGATAGTAGCTCAGGACTGCTCTCTGGTTGTTGGTGGAATGGTGCAGTTCCCTGATAACAGCTGGGAAGACTGACTTCAGACTGACTGTCTTTCATCTAGACAAACTGTACTAGACATGGATATATCAGTGTAGTGTAAAAGAGAGTCAGTCTGAAGAAGGTTTCGACCCAAAATGTCACCTATTCCTTTTCTCCAGAGATGCTGCCTGGCCCACTGAATTACTCCAGCATTTTGTGTCTATACATGCACTGAATCTGGATCCCAGGGGCTGTGAGACAGTGACTGTACTTGCTGCACCAATAGTCAATAGTCAAGTTTATTTGTCACATACACATAAATGTGCAGTGAAATGAAAGATTACCCACAGTCCAACAATAAGAGCAATAAAAATGAGCAATAACACACACAATCACAAACCAACACCAAACAAAAAGAAACACCCATCACAGTGAGTCTCCCCCAGTCACCTCCTCACTGTGATGGAAGGCCAGAATGTATTTTCTCTTCCCCTGCCGTCTTCTCCCGCGGTCAGGCTGTTGAAGTTGTCACGTTCCAGGCCGCGCAGGACGGTGAAAGTTCCGCGGTGGGCTGACCCAAGTCCCGCGACTCGGGGCGGGCGAAGACGGTTGCTGCCATGTGGGTAATGCCTTGTACACAATGTTCACAGTTGAACAAAATCTGTGGTCTTTGTGGATATACTCTGTAACTTTATGCTGGTGTTGAAAAATGACTACTTCCTATGAGAGTGGAAATGAGTTAGGTTTTAAGTCACAGATTTGTTTTTGCAAGTCTTGATTTTTAAAATTAGATCTTTGAACATTATGGTCAAGAAAGCACACCAACGGCCTCTTCTTCCTTAGTAGGCTTAGGAAGTTCAGCATGTCCCCACCAACTCTCACCATCTTCTACAGTTCCACCATAGAAAGCCTTTTATCGGGATGCATCACAGCACGGTTTGGGCACAGCTCCATCCAAGACCGCAAGGAATTGCAGAGAATTGTGGACGCAGCTCAGACCATCACACAAAGCAACCTCCCTTCCATTGACTCCATTTACTCCTCATGCTGCCTTGGCAAGGCCACCAGCATAATCAAGGACAAGTCTCACTCCAGCCATTCCCTCCCCCCCTCTCCCATGAGGCAAAAGGTATAGAAGTGTGAAAACCCACACCTCCAGATTCAGGGACAGTTTCTTCCCAGCTATTATCAGGCAACTGAACCATCCTATCACCAATTAGAGAGCGGTCCTGAGCTACTATCTATGTCATTGGAGAGCCTTGGACTATCCAGAACCAGGGGCCACAATTTAAGAATAAGGGGTAGGCCATTTAGAACGGAGATGAGGAAAAACTTTTTCAGTCAGAGAGTTGTGAATCTGGAATTCTCTGCCTCAGAAGGCAGTGGAGGCCAATTCTCTGAATGCATTCAAGAGAGAGCTGAATAGAGCTCTTAAGGATAGCGGAGTCAGGGGGTACGGGGAGCAGGCAGGAACGTGGTACTGATGGAGAATGATCAGCCATGATCACATTGAATGGCGGTGCTGGCTCGAAGGGCCGAATGAATAGAATAGTTCCTTTATTGTCATTGTAACATGAGCCATGTACAACGAAATTGTAAAATGTCAGCCAGTCAGTGCACCATTCAAACATTTCTAAAAGCTAACGATACATACAAGGTAAAATATTTTAAAAAAGATAAACAACTAAAATAAATATCATGAAAATAGCACGCATAAACACCCAACCCTACATCCTTCTGTCGATTTCACAGTCTCTTATTATGTATCGCCCCTGCGTTCCTTGGCGGCTACATTTAGTGCCTTTATAGCAGTGGGGTAAAAACTATTTTTAAGTCTGTTTGTCCTTGTCCTTGTAGATCTGTACCGTCTGCCTGACGGTAACAGTTCAAACAGGGAGTGTCCGGGGTGGGAAATGTCCTTTATAATACTCTGGGATTTTTTGATGCAGCGGGAACTGTGTAAGTCCTCCAAGGTAAGTAGAGGGCAGCCGACAATCCTCTGGGCGTTGTCAATGGCCCTCTGGAGCGCTTTCCTCTGAGCCGCTGTGCAGCTGGTGTACCATACGCATACACAGTATGTTAGGATGCTCTCAATGTAGCACCGATAAAAGGACAACAGCAGTCTCTGAGTGATGTTATTCTTCCTGAGCACCCTCAGGAAGTGCAGTCTCTGCTGGACCTTTTTCAGCAGCGCAGAGGTGTTCACGCTCCACGTCAGGTCCTCCTCAATATGGATTCCCAGGAAGCGGAAATCCGCCACCCTCTCCACACAGTCCCCTCTGATAGTTAATGGTACCATGTCCGTTTTATTCTTTCTGAAGTCTATTATTATTTCCTTTGTCTTTAAGGTGTTGAGGAGCAGGTTATTTTCTCCACACCACACTGTCAGCTGCTCCGCCTCATCCCGGTAGGCGTACTCGTCCCCCCCGGTGATGAGTCCCACCACCGTAGTGTCATCCGCAAATTTGACAATGGTGTTGCTGTGGTGGGCGGGGGTGCAGTCATGTGTATAGATGGTGTAGAGCAGGGGGCTCAGCACGCAGCCCTGTGGAGAGCCGGTACTGAGGCTGAGGGCCGTGGATGTGTGATGGCCCACTCTGACTCTCTGGCTGCGAGCTGACAGGAAGCTATTTATCCACATGCAGGTGGAGTGTGGAAGTCCCAAGTCCCCCAGTTTGTCCACCAGTTTATGGGGAAGGATGGTATTAAAGGCAGAGCTGTAGTCCACAAAGAGCATCCGCACGTAGCTCCCCGGCTGCTCCAGGTGGAACAGTGCAGCATGGAGGGCTGTGGCTATAGCGTCCTCTGTGGATCTATTTGCTCTGTACGCAAACTGGTGGGGGTCAAAGCTTCGGGGCAGGAGTGATGTGATATGACCCCGGACCAGTTTTTCAAAACACTTCATCACCACTGGTGTGAGTGCGACTGGCCGGTAGTCGTTGAGGCTGGAAATGTGGGGTTTTTTGGGCAAGGGGACTATGATTGCGGACTTCAGACAGGATGGAACAGTGGACTGGGCCAGAGACTGGTTGAAAATCCTCGTACAGACTCCAGCCAGCTGGTCAGCGCAGTCCTTCAGCACGCGTCCAGAGACGCCGTCGGGTCCAGTAGCCTTCCTTGGATTGATGGCCCGCAGCGTGCGCCTCACCTCATGCTCCTCTATCTTGAGGGTTAGGCTGCTGTGGACCATGTGGTGTGATATGGCTGTCTCGGGTGGCTCCACTTCAAAGCGAGCAAAGAAGAGGTTCAGCTCCTCTGCCAACGAGGCGTCACCTTCAGCAGCTCCAAGGTTGGTCTTATAGTTGGTTAGATACTGGATCCCCTGCCACACCTGCCTGCTGTTGTTACTGTCCAGGTGGTCCTCTATCTTCCTCCTGTAGTCTAAATGGCCTACTCCTGCACCTATTGTCTATTGTCTATTATCTTTCATCGGACTTTATCTTGCACTTAACGTTATTCACGTTATTCCCTTTATCATGCATCGGTGCACGGTGGATGACTCAATTGTGTTTCTGCTGACTGGATAGCATACAACAAAAGCTTTTCACTGTACCTCGGTACAGATGATAATAAACTAAACTAAACAGTACGGCACAGAAAAAGACCCTTCGGCCCTCTATGTCAGTGGCCAACATGATGCCAAGATAAAGTCATCACCTCTGCCTGCACGTAACTACATGATCTAGTTGTTCTGCTGACAGTGAGCTCCTCACCACGTTTTGTCACCGTCAGCCTCATAAATATCCGTCACACGCTGCACTATTGCCCCCTTTTAAAAAAAGAAGTGAAGAATTCTGAGCAAACCGTTAAGCATAATTACACTGCCCAGTTATAACTTTATTTGGATTCGAGAAGTAAAGTTGTGAATCCAGTTACATTAATCGGTGGCGCAGCGGTAGAGTTGCTGCCTTACAGCGAATGCAGCGCCGGAGACTCAGGTTCGATCCCGACTACGGGCGCCGTCTGTACGGAGTTTGTACGTTCTCCCCGTGACCTGCGTGGTTTTCTCCGAGATCTTCGGTTTCCTCCCACACTCCAAAGACGTACAGGTTTGTAGGTTAATTGACTGGGTAAATGTGAAAATTGTCCCTAGTGTGTGTAGGATAGTGTTAGTGTGCGGGGATCGCTGGGCGGCGCGGACTCGGTGGGCCGAAGGGCCTGCTTCCGCGCTGTATCTCTAAATCTAAAAAATCTAAACAATTTAAATGAAACTAAAGCGTTCGAAGGAACTGCAGATGCTGATTTATACCGAAGATAGGCCCAAAATGCTGGAAACAAACAGCATCTATGGAGAAAAAGGTTGGAACCCTTCTTCAATCAGGAGAAGGGTTCCAACCCGAGAAGACACCTATCTCTTTTTGGCCACAGATGCTGCCTGACCTGCTGAGTTACTCCAGCATTTTGTCTATATTTTTAATTAAGCTAATCTCTTCTGCCTGCATGTGATCCATATCCCTCATTTCCCTGTTTATCCATGTGGCTAAATAAAACCCTCGTGAACACCACTATCACATTTGTCCCCTACACCTGCAGTGTGTTCCAGGCTTGCAACACTCAAATATTGCCCAGAATATCTGTAAACTTAGCCCTTCTCACCTTCAAGTTATGCCCTCAAGCCTTTAACATTTCCACCCTGAGAAATCGTTTTTGACTGTCTACTCTATCTATGCCTTTTTTAATTTCAAAAATAATATCATAATTGCAGGTCTCCCCTCAGCCTCTGATGCTGCAGAGAAAAAAGTTCAAGGGAATGAGATTTTTTTTCATCTCCTCTATCTCACTTTTGATGACCCAAAGACTCTTCCATGCAACGATGCCCAAGGCAGGCATTCCTTTTTAATACTGCTCTGCAGGCAGTCAGACTGGCAAACTACCTCTCCTCAGATTATCTGTATCCCCTCAGTGCCATCCATTAGAAATCTCCTCGACACCAGGTCATGTCCCATGTTCCCCTTACACCTCCCATGCTCCACATAAACATTTTCTTCCATCACGTCTCTTCCCCACTTTAACTAAACTACCCCTTCGGCTATGTGCTGCACCCAGACTGACAATTTTGCAAGAAAATGAACTTAGTTTAGAAATACAGCACGGAAACAGGCCCTTCGGACCACCGAGTCCGTGCCGACCAGCGATACCCGCACATTAACACAATTAACACAATCCTACACACACTAGGGACAGTTTACATTTATACCAAGCCAATTTACCCACATACCTGTACGTCTTTGGAGTGTGGGAGGAAACCGAAGATCTCTGAGAAAACACACACAGGTCACGGGGAGAACGTACAAACTCCGTACAGACATCACCCGTAGTCAGGATCGAACCCCGGTCTCCGGCGGTGCAAGCGGTGTAAGGCAGCAACTCTACCACTGTGCCGCCCTGATCATTGTCAAACTCTCCTATTTACAACGTTAGTTGGATATGAAAGGTTTCGAGGGATATGGGCCAAATTTTGGGCAGATGGTGCATTTTGATCGGCATGGTCGAGTTGAATTCGTAATTTATTGTCACAAGTGACATTTTTTTGTTTTGTTTTGCATACCTAAGGTATGCAAGAAAATGAACTTAGTTTAGAGATACAGCACGGAAACTGGCTCTTCGGCCCACCGAGTCCGTGCCGACCCAAGGTATGCAAAGAGTCGCCACATAAAGGGCGCCAACAAAAGTTGGGCCGGTGGGCCAGTTTCCGTTGTGTATGACATGTCCTCCCTAAGCACCGCTCTGATCCTCATTACCGGCAGTCGGGTCAGAGAAAGCCTGCACCCAACACCACAAACAATGCCTGGCTGCTGGGGAACGCCAGCAGTCTGTCCCCATGCCGAGGCCCACAGTCCAACAAGCCATCGCGGGTCCAATTAGTGGCTCTTGGCTCCAATTGCCTGCACCTTATCAGCCCTGCTCCTTATAAAGCTTCAGTCCGAAGGCGGAAAAGGGGAAAGTGGAGGACCTACAAACTATACCTCCTCACTGACATCGAGGGAACGCGCCCCTGTGTGGACCCGGCGCCCCTGTGTGGACCCGGAGCCTCTGGACAAAGCCCATCGGATCAGTTCATCCTATGACTAGTGCTGTGTCTCTAAACTAAACTCAGCGGGTCAGGCGGCATCTGGGGAGGGGATGGACCGACAACGATTCGGGGTCGCCACCCTTCTCCAGACTGAAGGAGTTAAACCCATTTAGCAGAGATGAACTTCCTTTCAGTCCTGTGAATTTGGGAAGAAAGATGGAAGGGGCTTTGGACAGCTTGGTGATGGCCGTCCGTGTGACCAGGGGCAGTGCTGCAGATCGAGGGGGCGTGCAACGTCAACAGAACGCAAAACATGAACCAAATCTGCAAGTATTTCCAATGAAAATCTCCAATAATCGTGTTAACCAGCGACATGGAGAAACTTCACCTCTCTCCCCGTCCTCCTTAGTGGAGCGGTCATGTAACAAGGCATATCTCCTGCGATCGTTACAAATACCCAGAAATAGTCAGCGTAGGAAGGAAACGCAGATACCGGTTTAGACCGAAGAGGGACACAAAATGCTGGAGTGACTCAGCGGGTCAGGCAGCATCTCTGCAGAAAAGGAATAGGCGACGTCTCGGGTCGAGACCCTTCTTCAGACTGACAGTCACAGAGGGTGAGCAGTGAGAGAGGATGTTGCTGAAACTCCTATTGGAGAGAGGAGGAGAACTTCTTCGAAGTAGACATACATACATACATACATACCTCGAGGAGATTTCGCAGCGGGAGCAGTCAAAACGTGTAGTTGCTGGTTTATTGCGAAGATAGACGCAGAGCGGTGGAGTAACTCAGGTCAGGCAGCATCTCTGGAGAGAAGAGACGACTTTCTCCCGGATATAACATTGTTGGCAGCGTTAATTGCGGTGTAAAGATCTCTCGGGAGAGAGGAAGAGAACCCGAGAGCTTTCTGCCGGGAGCTCACTTTCACTTTCCCCCGCGAACAGTTGATTCGGAAATCATCAGATTATTTTCACTTGCAAGTCTCTATGGGATTTTAAAATACTGACGGAAGGCACCAACTGGGATCGTCTGTCTCTGATGCCGAGCCGGTCCCGGGAGTCTGCTTCATGCAGGTAGGTACATGGGCGACACTGCACAGCCCATACTCGCTACACTAATACCCACAGACAGGGTACCAGTCAGTCAGTCATAGCCCTGGACACTGCACGACCTACCGCCCTCAGAAACCACAGGGTAAAGGCACAAACAACTGTGTATCTTGAGCAAAACACAAAGTGCCGGAGGAACTCAGCGAGTCGGGCAGCATCTGTGGAGGGAGTGGACAGGCGACGTTTCAGGTCGGGACCCTTCTTCAGACTAAGGTGATCTTATCGAAATATATAAGATTATTAATTCACAAAGTGCTGGAGTAACTCAGCAGGTCGGGCAGCATCTCGGGAGAGAAGGAATGGGTGACGTTTCGGGTCGAGACCCTTCTTCAGACCCGAAACGTCACCCATTCCTTCTCTCCTGCTGCCCGACCTGCTGAGTTACTCCAGCACTTTGTGAATAAAAACCTTCGATTTGTACCAGCAGTTATTTTCTTATATAAGATTATTAAGGGGTTGGACACGTTAGAGAAACATGTGTCTCAATGTTGGGGGAGTCCAGAACAAGGGGCCACAGTTTAAGAATAAGGGGTAGGCCATTTAGAACTGAGTTGAGGAAAAACCTTTTCAGTCAGAGAGTTGTAAATCTGTGGAATTCTCTGCCTCAGAAGGCAGTGGAGGCCAATTCTCTGAATACATTCAAGAGAGAGCTAGATAGAGCTCTTAAGGATAGCGGAGTCAGGGGGTATGGGGAGAAGGCAGGAACAGGGTACTGATTGAGAATGATCAGCCATGATCACATTGAATGGCGGTGCTGGCTCGAAGGGCCGAATGGCCTCCTCCTGCACCTATTGTCTATTCAGACTAATTATGTTGGGTGTGAGGGAACATTCGTGACGCCTCTTTAAATGATTTTTTTTTAAAGTTCAGTTTAGAGATACAGCGCGGAGACAGGCCCTTCGGCCCGCCGAGTCCGTGCCGACCAGCGATCCCCGCACATCAACACTATCCTGCACACACTAGGCAGGGACAATTTACAATTTTACCAAGCAAATTAGCTTCCAAACCGGTACGTTTTTAGGGTGTTGAAAAATCATGAGGGTAATAGATAGGGTAAAGTGTTGCAGTGCTATTTTTTTAGGTGCCGGAGCGGCAGCTGTTATATTCCCCGCTAGTTTAAATTCCCCGCTGTTTATTTTGGCTTTTTTTGTACAGAGATGCCGGAGCGGTGCTCCGTGACCCCCGGCAGCACTGCGCCCCTGGGTAAAGGTAAATGCACAGAGTATTTCACCCAGGTTATGAGAATATAGAACAAGAGCACACAAGGTTTAAGGTGAGAGGGGCAAAATTTAATAGGAACCAGATGGGCAACTGTTTCCACTCAAAGGTTGGCGGGTGTATGGGACGAGCTGCCAGAGGAGGTTGAGGCGGGTACTACAACGGCATTTAAAAGACATTTGGACAGGTACAAGGATGGGAATGGTTTAGGGAGATATGGGCCAAACGCGGGCAACTAGCTTAGATGGGGCATCTTGGTAGGGTATGAATGGGATGGGCCGAATGGCCTGTTTCCGTGCTGTCTGACTCGACGGGCGGAGCTACCGCTAACAGTCTGGCTGGACGCAATCACAGCAACAGCAGAGCGCCTCTGAAATATGTAGCCGTCAACTTGCACCTTCGTTCCAGGAGTTGCATGTTATCCATTTTATAAGCGCATCAATCTGTAGCGTTGCTGGTGTGCAGATTTAGCGTGCGGAAGGTTGTGTGTTCATCATTTTTAAGGTGGAGACACAAGACCCTGCAGATGCTGGAATCTCGAGTAAAACGCGACAGATCGGGTAGCGTCTGTGGAGGGAAATGGACTGACGACGTTTGTGAATTCCCTCCACAGATGCTGCCTGACGGATGAGAGGAGGATCTTATCGAAACGTATAAGATTATTAAGGGGTTGGACACGTTAGAGGCTGGAAACATGTTCCCAATGTTGGGGGAGTCCAGAACAAGGGGCCACAGTTTAAGAATAAGGGGTAGGCCATTTAGAACTGAGATGAGGACAAACGTTTTCAGTCAGAGAGTTGTGAATCTGTGGAATTCTCTGCATCAGAAGGCAGTGGAGGCCAATTCTCTGAATGCATTCAAGAGAGAGCTAGATAGAGCTCTTAAGGATAGCAGAGTCAGGGGGTATGGGGAGAAGGCAGGAACGGGGTACTGATTGAGAATGATCAGCCATGATCACATTGAATGGCGGTGTTGGCTCGAAGGGCCGAATGGCCTCCTCCTGCACCTATTGTCTATTGACCTGCTGAGTTCCTCCAGCAGATTGGTTTGTTTTAATCTTTTTTTTAGGTATAGCCGGGTTGGGTTTTTTGGGGGGGGGGGGGGGGGGGTTAAGAGTGGATGAGTAATTTAACTGATGATATTAGACCCAAAGTGCTGGAGTAACTCAGCGGGTCAGGCAGCATCTCTGGAGAAAAGGGATTGGTGATGTTTCGGGTCGGGACCCTTCCGAAATACTGGAGACGCAATAAACCGCAGGAGCTGGAATCTTGGTACAGGCAGCATGTGTGGAGGGAGTGGACAGACGACGTTTCAGTCTGGACCCATCTTCACACCCTGTTAATTCACCGTAATGCTTGGCAGAGTTGCTACCTCGCACGCCAGTGCACACACACAGCGCCCTGAGAGACATTTGGAGTGCGGAATGTCAACAATAGTTTTTTCAAATCTTTTATAAAAGTGAATCTGAAATAAAAATAAAAAAATGCTGCAAATGAATGCTAAGTAGGTCAGGCAGTTTCTCTTCCGCGAGAGAAAATCAGAAGCGGCAGCTCATTGAACTAAGAAGTATAAGAAAATAACTGCAGATGCTGGTACAAATCGAAGGTATTTATTCACAAAATGCTGGAGTAACTCAGCAGGTCAGGCAGCATCTCAGGAGAGAAGGAATGGGTGACGTTTCGGGTCGAGACCCTTCTTCAGACTTCTTTGTTCTGGTAGCCTCTGGAGCAAAGTGGACCAAGTGGACTAAGCAGCCCTGGAAAATTAAAAACAACTGTGATAGTAGAATAAGAAAATAACTGCAGATGCTGGTACAAATCGATTTATTCACAAAATGCTGGAGTAACTCAGCAGGTCAGGCAGCATCTCGGGAGAGAAGGAATGGGTGACGTTTCGGGTCGAGACCCTTCTTCAGTCTGAGGAAGGGTCTCGACCCGAAACGTCACCCATTCCTTCTCTCCTGAGATGCTGCCTGACCTGCTGAGTTACTCCAGTATTTTGTGAATAAATACCTTCATTGAACTAAGAAGGTCAGCCGTTAGATGGGCATGCAGCGGGGACACAGGCCATTCGGCCCACCGTGTCAGTGTTGTCCTTCACACCAATCCTATACTAATTCCAGTTTTTTAAAATTCTCCCCCATATTGCTATCATGTTTCCCCAGATTTTATCCCTCATTCATGCACTCGGCACAATTTACAGAGGCGAATTCTGAACCTTTTCATACCGCTAGATTCATTTTCTCCAGGGATGCTGCCCCGCCCGCTGAGTTACTCCAGCAATTCGTGTGTCTCTTCCTTCCTACATTTACAAACCGTCACATCCTTGGAATACGAGACGAGGCCAGAGCACCCAGAGGAAACCCACACGGTCACAGGGAGGACGTGCGAACTCCGTACAGGATCGAACCCGGGTCTCTGGCGCTGTGAGGCAGCAACGCTACCAGTCGCGCCACTGGAACCTGAAAGATTGATTGTGTTTCCCTCTCAGGGGGATGCTGCCTGGCCCGCTGAGTGTTGGACACGTTGCTGGTAATGACTGTCCGCGGGAGATGAGCTAGTTTGGGGAGAACGAGGGAAGGTTCAGAGCATCTCTCACTTATTTATGGGATGTTGTACAAGCAAACGGGCGACTCAATGGCGCAATTTTTAGATCGGCCACCTCGCACAACCAGAGATATGGGGAAATAGACACGAAATGCTGGAGTAACTCAGCGGGACAGGCAGCATCTATGGGGAGAAGGATTGGGTGACGTTCACCTTCTTATAGACAATAGACAATAGGTGCAGGAGGAGGCCATTCGGCCCTTCGAGCCAGCACCGTCATTCAATGTGATCATGGCTGATCATTCTCAATCAGTACCCCGTTCCTGCCTTCTCCCCATACCCCCTGACTCCACTATCCTTAAGAGCTCTATCCAGCTCTCTCTTGAATGCATTCAGAGAATTGGCCTCCACTGCCTTCTGAGGTGGAGAATTCTTCAGAGGAAGTGTCTAGACCTGAAACATCACCTGGCTGAGCGCACAAAGGTTCATCAGGTAGATTCATGGGACGGAAAGGTTGATCTCTGAAGTAAGGATGAGCAGATTGGGGCCTGTGATCATTGTATTTTAGAAGAATGAGAGTTGCTCATCTTAAAACTTTAACATCTGAGGTGACAGACAGGGTGGTCTTGGTGGATGGGTCCCCTATTAGAGATGTGCAGAACCAGAGGCCCTCCTTCATTCAGTTCGCTCTCTACACTCACACAGACTAATATGTTCTGAAGCGCTGTGAATGGAAGTTAACATTCTGCCCGACCCCCCTCACAGTGTTAGGCCCATCCATCTCATATTGTCGGTCTACAGGAGACTCTCTGACATCTGCTGGGGACAATGTCCCTTTCACCTGTCCCCCAGTGTTTCCCTGCCCCCAGTCTCTCTACCACCCCACTGCCAGTGTGTCTCTGTCTGCCCGTCTCTCTAGCACCGTCTCTGCCAACCTGCTTGGCACTGTCTCTACCTGTCTGGCATTGTCTCCTTGTCCATCTGTCATCCTGTCTGGAGCTGGAGCGGTCTCTGTAAGCTTGTCTGTCACCGTCTGCATCTGGCAGTGTGTCTGACCACCTGCCCGTCTGCCATCCTGTCTCAAACTGGAACCGACTCTCTGTGTTTGTCACTGCCCCTGCCAACCTGCCTCTCGCACTGTCTGCCCACTTGTCTGCCACTGTGATTGCCTGTCTGTCTGCACTCATGCTGTCTTCCACCTCGTTGGCACTGCCTTTGCCCGCCTGTCTACCTCTGTCTGTCTGTCTGCCTGTCTCTGTCCGCTTGCCTGGCACACTCTGTCTGCTAGCCACCCCCTGCCCGGCTCTGCCTGTCCAGCACAATCTCTGCCCACTATTCTGCCACTCTCTCTGTCTCTGCCTGCCTAGCACACCCACCACCCACTTCCCTGGCACTGTTTCTCTGCCCCAATCCCTCCTGTCTGGCTCTGTCTACCTGGCACTCTCTCTGCCCGCTTGTCTGGCGCTGTCTGTATGTGTGTGTCTGTCTCTGCCCACTTGCCTGGCACAGTCTGTGTGTGTGTCTCTGTCTCTGCCCACTTGCCTGGCACTCTGTCCGTGTGTGTCTGTCTGTCTCTGCCCACTTGCCTGGCACTCTGTCCGTGTGTGTCTGTCTCTGCCCACTTGCCTGGCAGTCTGTCTGTCTGTCTCTGCCCACTTGCCTGGCACTCTGTCCGTGTGTGTCTGTCTCTGCCCACTTGCCTGGCACTCTGTCTGTCTGTCTCTGCCCACTTGCCTGGCACTGTCTGTCTGTCTGTCTCTCTGCCCACTTGCCTGGCACTCTGTTTCTGTGTGCGTCTGTCTCTGCCCACTTGCCTGGCACAGTCTGTGTGTGTGTGTCTGTCTCTGCCCACTTGCCTGGCACTGTCTGTCTGTGTGTGACTGTCTCTGCCCACTTGCCTGGCACAGTCTGTCTGTCGCTGTGTGTCTCTGCCCACTTGCCTGGCACTCTGTCTGTGTGTGTCTGTCTCTGCCCACTTGCCTGGCACTCTGTCCGTGTGTGTCTGTCTCTGCCCACTTGCCTGGCACTCTGTCTGTGTGTGTGTCTGTCTCTGCCCACTTGCCTGGCACTGTCTGTCTGTGTGTGTGTCTGTCTCTGCCCACTTGCCTGGCACTGTCTGTCTGTGTGTGTGTCTGTCTCTGCCCACTTGCCTGGCACTCTGTCCGTGTGTGTGTCTGTCTCTGCCCACTTGCCTGGCACTGTCCGTCTGTCTGTCTCTCTGCCCACTTGCCTGGCACAGTCTGTCTGTCTCTGTGTGTCTCTGCCCACTTGCCTGGCACAGTCTGTCTGTGTGTGTGTCTGTCTCTGCCCACTTGCCTGGCACTCTGTGTGTCTGTCTCTGCCCACTTGCCTGGCAATCTGTGTGTGTGTCTGTCTGCCACCACTCCCTGCCCGCTCCCCCCACAGCCAGCCTCTCGCCGCTGATCCAACGTGCAGACGCCGAGCGTCAGTGGGTGTCAGAGGGCCACAGCGAGTCGGCAGCAGCTGCTCGCCTCGTCGCTCCTGTAACCCGACACTTGCCCGCCGTCTCCCTCCCTCCCTCCCTGCCCGGCCCGGCCCTCTCCCAACCTCCCGCGGCCAGAAGACCCAGAGGCACAGCCCCACTGACCATGGCCCGAGCCCTGCGAGCTGTGCTGCTGTGCGCCGCTCTCACCCTCCTGCTGGAGCGAGGTAAGGCGATGGTTGTTGTTGCATCCTCTATCTGGGTGTCTGTCTAACTCTCTGGGTGGATCCGACCGCCGCTCCCATTATAACGGGGCTGGGTTTGCTCCTCAACGCATCACTCCATCCTGTTTACCCCCCCCCCCCCCCTGCACCAGGCTGGAGGCGCGCTGTAGAAGCAGAGCCTAGCCTCCCTGCAATATAGACAGAGAGAGCCTGGCAGAGGATGAGAAGGAAGGATGTCCGTGCATTTATTGTGGGTGTGAATTAACAATGGCTTGGAGCCGGACCGCCGCGCCGCACTGCGCACTGGCTTGCGGGTTGCAAGTGAATAATATTGCCCGTTTCTCTCTGTCCCTCCTCCCCCCCCCCCCAACTCCACCCCAACCCCACCCTCTATTTCACCCCCCCCTTCACCCCCTCTCTCTTGCCCCCTCACCCCCTCTCTGACATCCCCTCTCTCTTGCCTCCTCACTTCCCTCTCAACACGCCCTCTCTCACCCGCCCTCTCTCACCCGCCCTCTCTCACCCCCTCTCTCTCACCCCCTCTCCCTCACCCCCTCTCTCTCACCCCCTCTCTCTCACCCCCTCTCTCTCACCCCCTCTCTCTCACCCCCTCTCTCTCACCCCCTCTCTCACCCCCTCTCTCTCACCCCCTCTCTCTCACCCCCTCTCTCTCACCCCCTCTCTCTCACCCCCTCTCTCTCACCCGCCCTCTCTCACCCGCCCTCTCTCACCCGCCCTCTCTCACCCGCCCTCTCTCACCCGCTCTCTCTCACCCCCTCTCTCTCACCCCCTCTCTCTCACCCCCTCTCTCTCACCCCCTCTCTCTCACCCCCTCTCTCTCACCCCCTCTCTCTCACCCCCTCTCTCTCACCCCCTCTCTCTCACCCCCTCTCTCTCACCCCCTCTCTCTCACCCCATCTCTCTCACCCCCTCTTCACCCCGTCTCTCCCCTACACTCTCTATCCCCCCCTCACCCCCTCTCTCTATCCCCCCCTCACCCCCTCTCTCTATCCCCCTCACCCCCCTCTCTATTCCCCCCTCACCCCCTCTCTCTATCCCCCCTCACCCCCTCTCTCTATCCCCCCTCACCCCCTCTCTCTATCCCCCTCACCCCCCTCTCTATTCCCCCCTCACCCCCTCTCTCTATCCCCCCTCACCCCCTCTCTCTATCCCCCCTCACCCCCTCTCTCTATCTCCCCTCACCCCCTCTCTCTATGCCCCCCACTCTATCCCCCTCACCCCCTCTCTCTATCCCCCCTCACCCCCTCTCTCTATCCCCCCTCACCCCCTCCCTCTATCCCCCCTCACCCCCTCTCTCTATCCCCCCTCACCCCCTCTCTCTATCCCCCCTCACCCCCTCTCTCTATCTCCCCTCACCCCCTCTCTCTATCCCCCCCTCACTCTATCTCCCTCACCCCCTCTCTCTATCCCCCTCACCCCCTCTCTCTATCACCCCCTCTCTCTATCCCCCCTCACCCCCTCTCTCTATCTCCCCCTCTCTCTATCCCCCTTCACCCCCTCTCTCTATCTCCCCCTTTCTCTATCCCCCCTCACCCCCTCTCTCTATCCCCCCCCTCACCCCATCTCTCTAATCCCCCCTCTCTTCCCCCCTTTCCCCCTCT
Source organism: Rhinoraja longicauda (assembly GCF_053455715.1). Classification (NCBI taxonomy): domain Eukaryota; kingdom Metazoa; phylum Chordata; class Chondrichthyes; order Rajiformes; family Arhynchobatidae; genus Rhinoraja; species Rhinoraja longicauda. The sequence continues at coordinate 9,640,269 of NC_135967.1, read as the reverse complement.
CTCTCTCCACCCCACACCCCCCTCAGTCCCTGCTGTTTGGGGGGTCGGGGGGGGGGGAGTGGATTACTGGGCTCCTGAGGGTTAGGGGCTGCTCCAGATTGAGTTGTTGGCAGTAGTGGGATTGCAGTGAGGGGTGAATATGAGCAGCCATTGAGGGGCCCTGCAGAGGATAGGGGCTGGAGTGGCAGTGAAGGCGAGGGGTAACTTGGCATCAGACCCTCATTACCCTCTAAGCCTTGCCCACGGCCCCAGGGCACACATTTAGAGTGGGATTCGTAGCAGAGACGGGGAGCATAGGCTTGAAAGGCAGCAGTGGGCCTCTGCTTCTTGGCACAATAGCAAGATCGGATCTCACTGATTTCACCAGCCAGATGAAAGGCTACTCTTTGAGTTCATTGGATTGCAAATTCTGAGTCGGCAAGTCCCGAAATGACAGGTTTCTTGTATCTTCAAAGTACATTTGTGTTAGAATTATGGCGTGGTGTGCATGATACGATTTTTGTTGTTGTCGCACGCATTGATGTTTTGAGCACAATGTAACTTTTAAGCGGTGGCCTCTTAAAGAAAGGTTTATAACTCACATTATTCAGCATTTGTAAATATGAAATATCTAATACCAGAGGGCTTCGCTTTAAAGTGAGAGGAAATAAGTTTAAAGGAGATGTGTGGGGCAAGGTTGTTTACACAGAGGGTGGTGGGTGCCTGGAATGTGGCAGCCAGGGGTGATGTTGGAGGCAGATTCGACAGTGGTTTTTAAGAGCCTTTTGGATAGGCACATGGATATGCAGGAAGTGCAGGGATATGGATTATACACAGGCAGATAAGAAGGAATGGGTGGGTGATGTTTCGACTCGAGACCCTTCTTCAGACGACCCGAAACTTCACCCATTCCTTCTCTCCAGAGATGTTGCCCGCCCCGCTGAGTCACTCCAACATTTTGTGTCTACCTTCGATTTAAACCAGCATCTGCAGTTCTTTCCTATACAGGCAGACAAGAGTCGGTCTTGGCATCATGTTCAACACGGACGTTGTGGGCTGAAGGGCCTGTTCCTGTACTGTTCTATGAAATATTGTATCAGATTATAGAGTTGCAGAAGTGTGCAGTGCAGTAACAGGCCCCTTGGACCTCTGCCCAAACCGGCCTGTTTTGCTCATCTACATTCGTGCTATCTACCTGCATTGGATCCATACATTCTTGGACTTGCCTGTATAAATATCACTGAAAAATAGGCTTGTATCTGACTCCACCACCTCTTCCGGCAACAGTGGCGCAGTGGTACAGTAGAGCTGCTGCCTCACAGCCACAGAGACCCGGGTTCGATCCTGACCTTGGGTGCTGTCTGTGTGGAGTTTGCACAGGGGCGGCCCTGTGACCGCCTGCATTTCCTCCGGGTGCTCCAATTTCCTCCCACATCCCAAAGACGTGCGGGTTTGCAAGTTAATTGTCCCTCTGTAAATCGCCCCTAGTGCGCAGTGGGATAACTAGTGAACTAGCGTGGACTCGGTGGGATGAAGAGCCTGTTTCCGTGCTGTATCTCTGAACTAAGTTCCACATTTTCATCCACTCTCTGTACAAACAAAAACACTTTCCCTTCAAATTCCCTCCACTACTCCTTCCCCTCACCTCAAACCTATGCCCTCTTGGGTTTTTTTTGGTACCCCTCTCGTGGGGTGGATATCTAGTGTTGGGTATGTCGGACTTTAGAAGAATATTTGAGCTGTGTAAAATAAGCATGCGTTGCTGTAATAATATTGGTGAGAGTAAATGAACCAAAACGACGATGGTGTCATTCATTTTGTATCTCTGCCTGAATAAAAGACGGTTTCTACAACTAAGGGTGGTTGGCTGGGCACCTGTGCCATCTGCAAAATTAATAACATTGATGCGTGGCCAGAATAAAGTAAATATTGCATATATTCTGAAAAAGATTAAAGGAAGTAAAATGAGAGGAATAGGTCAGGTAGAAGCACAGATTTTCTTGCCCAGAGTAGGGGAATCAAGAACCATAGGTTTTCAATGAGGGGGGAAAGATTTTAATGGGAACCTGAGGGGTAACCTTTTCACACAATGGGCAGTGGGTCTATGGAACGAGCTGCCAGAGGAGGTAGTTGAGGCAGGTACTATCGCTGTGTTTAAGAAGCATTTAGACAGGTGTTGGATAGGACAGGTTTAGAGGAATATAGGCTAAACGCAGACAGATGGGACATGTTGGCCATTGTGGCCAAGTTGGGCCGAAGGACCTGTTTCCACGCATTTAGACTCCATGACTCTATAAAGCAGGTAGGTGACACTTCAGTCGGAAGAAGGGTCCCGACCCGAAACGACATCTAACCTTTTTCTCTGGAGATGCTGCCTGACCCACAGAGTTACTCCAGCCTTTTGTGTCGATCTTTGGTATAAACCAGCATCTGCAGTTCTTTTTTTATTAAAATATAAAGTGCCTTAATTGAGGGATTGCAGGCAGTGCATTTGGCGTTATTAGATGAATCTGTCAGCTATGTAAATCGTGCATTATTCTGGAAGATAATGTCATCTCACTTGCCGGGAGTGCAGAGAGGACAAAATGGAAGAATGAGATTACTGGAATTTTCTTACAATGAAATAGAAGAGTTGCTTCACAGAGATAAAAGTGACACAACCAAATGGGGGGGGGTTGCACATTGAGATATGTGCAGAAAATTCTGGATTTGTGATTTCTAACATACATTTTTACGTTTTTTGATTCCCTCAAAAGGAACCTACAGGCTTTGGATTTAAGATATGAGCAACACCATAACTTCAAATTATTTGAGCAAGCATCCTTCCCCCTCCACCCTACTCCCTCCGCTCGCCCCGCCTCACTTTATTTTATGCAGATCTAATAATTCACAGTAAATCCCCCGATAATCTTACATGCCCTCTTGTTTATGGGTACCCCTGTCGTGGGGTGGATATCGAGTGTTAGATTCGATGGGCCGAATGGACTACTTCTGCTCCTATGTCTCATGAGCGTATGCTTAAAGCTGGACAACCATCCCAATCAGATTCTCCTGTCATTGGGATGTCCATAATGCCCTTTTAGTTCACCTTTATTAGATGCCATGCGCTATTATAATAATTATTTCAGTAAACAAGGGTAACTTTAAAGTGAATACATAAGGAACTGCAGATACTGGAATCTTCTGCACAACACCAAGCGCTGGCGGAACTCAGCAGGTCAGGCAGTATCTGTTGCGAGAAATGGACAGACGCCATTTTGGGTCGGGTCTGCATGGGAACTGGGGCCCCAATGAGCGGAAAAGGATGCGGACAGCACCACCTAGTGAGCTGGATGGTGAACCATCGGATGGATGGCAGATTATTGGAGTTTTGTTGCATACTGAGTTCCCGGGGCCATTTCCAGTGATGGTTCTGTGCGTTTTGCATCTAAAGCTGTCCATCATCATCCATATGAACAGAAGCTATTTCTTGATTGCCGTGTTGTCCTTGATGCCTGTACTTAGATTTTTTAAAATATTTTATATTTAGAGATACAGTGCGGGAACAGGCCCTTCAGCCCACTGAGTCTGTGCCAACCAGCAATCACCCTGTTCACTGGCACTGTCTTCCACACTAGGGACAATTTACAATTTTTTACCAAAGCCAATTAACCTACAAACCTGTATGCCTTTGGAGTGTGGGAGGTAACCGGAGCACACTGGAGAAAACCAATGCAGTCACAGAGAGAATGTAAAAACTCCATAAAGACAGCACCCTTAGTCAGGTTCGAACCCGGTTCTCTGCTGCTGGAAGGCAGCAACTCTACCGCTGCGCCACAGTGCTGCCTTAATCTCTGGTTTAGTGGGGTTAGTTCAGGATAGTATAACTGATTTATTGAAAGATACTTCATGAAAATGAGCCCTTTGGCGCATCGAGTCCATGCTGCTCATCGATCACCCACTCGATCAAGCGTGCAGGTGCAGCAGGCAGTGAAGAAAGCGAATGGTATGTTAGCATTCATAGCAAGAGGATTTGAGTGTAGGAGCAGGGAGGTTCTGCTGCAGTTGTACAGGGCCTTGGTGAGACCGCACCTGGAGTATTGTGTACAGTTTTGGTCTCCTAATCTAGCATTAGAGGGAGTACAGAGAAGGTTCACCAGATTGATCCCTGGGATGGCAGGACTTTCATATGAGGAAATACTGGATAGACTAGGCTTATACTCGCTGGAATTTAGAAGACTGAGGGGGGATCTTATAGAAACATATAAAATTCTTAAGGGGTTGGAGAGGCTAGATGCAGGAAGATTGTTCCCGATGTTGGGGAAGTCCAGAACCAGGGGTCATAGCTTAAGGATAAGGGGGAAGTCTTTTAGGACCGAGATGAGAAAACATTTCTTCACACAGAGAGTGGTGAGTCTGTGGAATTCTCTGCCACATAAGGTAGTTGAGGCCAGTTCATTGGCTATATTTAAGAGGGAGTTAGATGTGGCCCTTGTGGCTAAAGGGATCAGGGGGTATGGAGAGAAGGCAGGTACATTGAACGCCATTCAATATGATCATGGCTGAGCTGGATGATCAGCCACGATCATATTGAATGGCGGTGCAGGTTCGAAGGGCCGAATGGCCTACTCCTGCACCTATTTTCTATGTTTCTATGCTCATCGATCACCAACTCGCTCTAGTTGTATGTTATCCTACTTTCTCATCCACCTCATGCACACTCAGGGCAATGTACAGAGGGCCAAATGACCTACAAACCCGCATGTCTTTGGGACGTGGGAGGAAACCGCACCTAGAGGAAACCCATGCAGTCACAGGGAGAAGGCGCAAAGTGTTGGAGTAGCTCAGTGGGTCAGGCAGCATCTCAGGAGACCATGGATAGCTGATGTTTTGGGTCGGAACCTTTCATCCAAACTCCATACATACAGACAGCACACAGGGTCAGGATTGAACCCGGATCGCTGGCACTGCAAGCCATTGCTCGGATACAATTCAAAGAATCATTTTACGTGGATTGTATTGTGTAAGTTTCTGGCTCTTTACACGAAAGAAAAACTACCAATATCATACACAAACTGTCTGAATAGCATCACAGCATCAGAATAACAATGCAGACAAGCTATTGTACACAAATCTACCCATCAGACTGTAACAATAGGAGCACAGTCAGACCACACTGACTTCCGCTGCTATTAAATAAAGTCATCACTTTTCTGCTCATTGGTCTCAATGATTTCCTGCCTGATTTCCACAACTCTCGATTCCCCTCTAGTTCAAAAGCACATCTATCTCAGCAGTTGCCACAGCTGTCTCTGGTTCAATGGTGCTTTATTTGTCACGTATGCAATTGCACAGTGAAATTCATATTGCATATATTACACGTGCGGGCGCCGTTATGTTTTGGCGCCATTTCCAAAGTCAGGCCGTGCGTTCAATGTACTGGAGCAGTTCCCACAAGCCGATGTTCGTCTCCTTCCTTGGCCACCTTTGTGCCCCAGGGTCGTCTCCTGCAGCCGACCTTGTAGGCGCTGGAGGCATTAGCCTGCTCCACCTTCCCACCGGCCCTTGCTCCTCACTTCCCACGTCTCCAGTGGCTCCCTCCCGGTCCCTTTGGCCAGGCCCCACGGTCGGACGAGCCTTCGGCCGGGTTCCCGGCCCTGCCGACCGCCAAACCTTCGGGTGGGACACCCGCCGACCGACAAGCCTTTTGGGTAGAGAATTCAAAGATTCACAAGACTCTGAGAAAATAAAGTCTTCCTTAACTCAATATTAAATGGGTGCCCCGTAAGACTTTGCCAACAAGTTCTAGATTTCTTTCATCATTTTTCACAGTCTTTTTATCACGCAGAAAGTGGTGGGTTTGTGGAGGAGTTGCCAGAGGAAGTGGTAGAGGCGTGTATATTATTATCGGTTTATTATTGTCACGTGTACCGAGGTACAGTGAAAAGCTTTGTTTTGCTTTGTTTTGCCCATCAAATCTGATGATACTGTTCATAAATGCAATCACTCTTAACTCAAGTACAAGAGATAGAATGAAGGGCCCCACTGTGCCAGAGACTCGGGTTCAATCCTGACCTTGGATGCTCTCTGTCCGGAGTTTACATATATGTCCTGTGACAGCGTGGGTTTCCTCTGGGTGGTTTCCTAGTGTGTAGGGAATGAACTAGAAAGTGGGATAACATAGAACTGGTGTGAACAGGTGATCAGTGGTCAGCACTGACTCGATGGGTTCCCATGCTGTATCTCTAATCTAAAAGGAGAAACGGTACTAGATTTACAGGTAGAAAAGAGATTTAAAAGAGAAGGCAGATTGTGTTGGAAGATTGTAGATTCTGCTCTGAGACCAGCATGCAAAGTGTCACCACGTTCCGCCACCATCTTGCCGATGTTCTGAGGGTTCTGAAGCTTTGTTTAATGCTAAAAAAGACAAAGTGCTGGAGTAACACAGGGGGCCAGGCAGCATCCCTGCAGAACATGGATTGGCGATATTTCAGGTTGGGTCCCTTGTGCTGAGGCCAGGCGCCAGCTCTCGGCCATCTCCTCGTAACCCCCTCCTCCCCCTGACCGTGACCCCACAGACGAACACCAGGCCATCATCTCCCCCCCCCCCCAGACTGCTTTTCAGATCTCACCACCTCCTGTGATCTCCCTGCCTCAGCTTTCTGCGCTCCCTCTGTTTAATGCTTTCATTTCCATCACTTATCCCAGCTGGAGGGAACTCGAACATAAAAATGACATCCCAGAGTTAACTGGTCCTTAAAGCATTTGTGGAAATTATAACTCTCAGCTGGTCATTATTGTTTGGTTATGTGTCCTAGAGTGACCTTTTGTTGTCTTCCCAAGGTGCTGTCTATTCTGTTCCTTGCAATTACTGGTCACAGTGATTGATGTAAGTAATTAATGGTTTTAATAGAGGTTATTATTTGTTCAATACAGATAGAGTCATAGAGTCATACAGTGTGAAAACAGGACACTTTGGCCCATCTTGCCCACCCCGACCAACCTGCCACATCTACACTAGTCCCAGATATAACGAATACAGAGCTAAATATGAGAAGAGTGACGTTCCATCCGATGTAACACCTAGTTGTAATTTTACACAGTATTGCAGTGAGTACCATAGAGTTGTACAGCATAGGAACAGGCATTTGGACCCACTACCTCTATTCTGACCATCATGCCTATCTATACTAATGCCACTTGTCTGCATTCATTCCGTATCCCTCTATTAATTAGTAAGGGTGTCAGGAGTTATGGGGAGAAGGCAGGAAAATGGGGTTGAGAGGGGAAGATAGATCAGCCAGGATTGAATGGCGGAGTAGACTTGATAGGTCGGATGGCCTAATTCTGCTCCTATCACTTATGAACTTATGAACTCCATGCCTTGCTTATTCAGGTACTTGCCCTGATACCTCTGAAATGTTGTTTGTGTCCTTGCCTCCATCAGCACCTCTGGCAACTCATTCGGATACCTGCCACTCTTTGTGTAGAAAAAAAATTACACCTCAAATCCCCTTAAAACCCTACTGTTGATGAGCTTCATGCTCATAGCAAGAAATTTTTATTGCACCCTGGAGTATATGACAATAAACTAATCTAAATCTGAATCCTAAATCAAAACCTTGAAACCCTCTAGTTTTAGTTAGTTTAGTGTATTGTCACGTGTACCGAGATACAGTGAAAAGCTTTTAGACAGTAGACAATAGACAATAGGTGCAGGAGTAGGCCATTTGACCCTTCGAGCCTTTTGTTGCGTGCTAACCAGTCAGCGGAAAGACAATACATGATTACAAACGAGCCATCCACAGTGTGCAGGTACACGATGAAGGGAATAACATTCAGTGCAAGATGACATCCAGTAAAGTCCAATTAAAGATAGTCTGAGGGTCTCCAACGAGGTAGATATTAGCTCAGGACTGCTCTCTAGTTGTTGATAGGATGGTTGCTTGTTAACAGCTGGGAAGAAACTGTTCCTGAATCTGGAGATAGACACAAAAAGCTGGAGTAACTCAGCGGGACAGGCAGCATCTCTGGAAAGAAGGAATGGGTGACGTTTCGGGTTGTGACCCTTCTTCAGACTGGTGGGGGAGGTGTGCCTTTTTAACACTTCTGTATCACCTGCCTGATGGGAGAGGGGAGAAGAGGGAGTGACTGGGGTGAGACTCGTCCTTGATTATGCTGGTGGCCTTGCCGAGGCAGCGCAAAGTGTAAATGGAGTCAATGGAAAGGAGGTTGGTTTGTGTGATGGTCTGAGTTGGGTCCACAATTCTCTGCAATTTCTAGTGGTCATGGATGGAGCTGTTCCAAACTATGCTGACCTGCATCCCGATAAAATGTTTTCTACAGAGCATCTGTGGAAGTTGATGAGAGTTGTTGGGGACTTGCCGAACACCCTAAGCCTTTTAAGAAAGTGGAGGCGTTGGTGTACTATGTTGGCCATTGCTTCAATATGGATGATCCAGGACAAGTCGCTGGTGATATTTAGTCAGGAACTTGAAGCTTTCAACCATCTCTACTTCTGCGCCATCGATACATACCGGATACCGAAGTCGATCACTATCTCCTTTGGTTTGCTGACATTGAGAGAAAGGTTGTTGTAACTGACACCAGATCACAAGGTTCTCAATCTCCATCTACAAACAATATCCTTTCATTCCTTGCTTATCAAGAATCTATCCATCTCTGCTTTAAAAATATATTGAAACACTCTACTTCCATTTGTCATTTGAGAAAGGAAGTTCTAAAGACACTTGACTTGACACTTGACTCCAAAGACGTACAGGTATGTAGGTTAATTGGCTGGGTAAATGTAAAAATTGTCCCTAGTGGGTGTAGGATAGTGTTAATGTACGGGGATCGCTGGGCGGCACGGACTTGGAGGGCCGAAAAGGCCTGTTTCCGGCTGTATATATATGATGATGATGATGACTTTCTCTGAGGGAGGAAAAAAAATCCTAATCTCTGTTTTAAACTGTTGACCCCTTATTTTTAAATGGTGACTTCTCATTTTCCAAGAGGTTGCTTAGCTTGGTTTTATTCTCTATAGTTTCCTCAATCTGCCCAATAGAGGAAGTACTTCAAGAACATTATGAAAGCTGCAATATCTGATGTGTGTCATAGAGTTTGTGGCTAGAGTTTTAATAATTTTTATAATATTTTTCATAATCTGCAGAATCAGCGCAAATTAGTTTCAACACATTCACGCCTATTAGATCCACATACATAATCTGCAAATTCATCTGAATTAATATCTGGAAAGGCGTGCTAATACATCTTTTAACAAAGATATTTTCATCGCCTCACAACTCAATCAGAAGTGGCATCAGATAAGACTTTGGTGCTCCAATCTAATTAACCTCTCTTCCCAGCTCATTTGATTTTTTTCTTCCTCTAATTCTCTCTTTTTAAAGTAAGTTTTATAATTTCTGCTTAAATATAACTCGTATCAATGCACATTAGTAACCCAGAGGCTGCTACTGACAAACGAGAGATATAAGTTCAGATCCCAGCATGGCGGTGATGGGTGGCACGGTGGCGCAGCGGTAGTGTTGCTGCCTCTCAGCGCCAGAGACCCGTGTTCGATCCTGACTATGGGTACTGCCTATACGGAGTTTGCACGTTCTCTCTGTGACTGCATAGGTTTTCTCTGGGTGCTCCGCTTTCCTCCCACACTCCAAAGACGTACAGGTTTCTAGGTTAATTGGTCTCTGTAAAAATTTCCCCTAGTGTGCAGTGTATGGGTGATCGTTGTTCAGCGTCGACTCGGTGGGCCGAAGGGCCAGTTTCCACGTTGTATCTCTAAACTAAACTAAGTTTGAAGCACACAACTAATTCGTCTGGATTGAAGTTATAATTAAAACAAAACTATTATCAGTAATGTTGACCATGAAGCTAATAGATGGATATTGGGGAAAAAACTCAGAAAATGATTAACTCAGTGGGTCAGGCAGAATCTTTAGAGAACATGGATGGGCAACGTTTTGGGGTGGGACCCTTCTTCAGACTGATTTTAGTGGTGTGGGAGAGGGAGTGAGAAAGTCTAGCAAGTAATAGGTGGATGCAGGTGAGGGGGGGGGGGGGGGTTGGACAAAGGCCAGAGATGAAAAGACAAAAGGTGTGAGATAAGGAGAGTGAAACGTGAGGCCAGAGGAATACAGGAGGAAGAAAGGGAGGAAGGGTAAAAAGGATGGATGGGGGGGGGGGGGGTTAGGTTAGTTACCTAAAACTGGAGAATTCAATGTTCATACCATTCGGCTGTAAGCTACCCAAAGGGAATATGAGTTGCTGTTCTTCCAGTTTGCGTGTGGCCTCACTAAGGCAATGGAGGAGGTCCAGGACAGAAAGGTTGGTATGGGAATGGGAAGAGGAGTTTAAATGGTTGGCAACCGGGAAACCCCGCTGGTCTTGGTGGACTGAGCGCCAGTGTTCGGCAAAATGGTTGCCTGGTCTACGGTGGATCTTGCCGGTGTAATTAAAGCCGCGAGGCTCACTATTGGTCTCCAGGGGAGGAAACCTGCCATTCTAACCTGGTGTGGCCTATGTGTGACGCAAGACCAAGGGTCAGTTCTTCAATTCTGTCACAACCATGAACGGGTTTGAAACATTCCACCGCAGCAAGTCTACCGCTGTGCCACTGTGCCGTCCCTACTCCAAGCAATTTCTGCAAGCTCCTGTCTAATACCATCGAAATTTGCCTTGCCCCTATTTCAAACTTCAACTTGTGGATCAGTTCTGTGCTTTAATGGGAGCACCTTGGGACAAATAGTTTAATATTCAAATATTTAAATATTTAATACTTTAGTATTTAAAAGCTAATTGAACAACAGTCACTGGTCCTAATGTGCCCCCCCCCCCCCCCCCCACTGACACCTCATCACCTGCCCTGTCCTATCTCCCAAGTGCAGGTTAAACTTTTCCCTCCCCTCAGTAGGACCCTCTATATTTTAACTGAGGAAACATTTCTGAACACATTTGTAGAGTGCCTCTGAGGAGTTGGTGCAGAGGGCAGGGATTTAGTTTTCTCCACCATTGGGATCTCTTCTGGGGCAGGGGTTGTTGTACTTCGTGGTCCGGTATCTGTTATACCTTTGTTATGACCCTGGAAGGTCCACAAGTACACGTGTTTGAAAGCTGGAGCTTAAATCCAGGCTGTTTATTCCACGGCCACCTGGAACCAGAGTGACCACCAAATCACCTCATTCTCTTATATACATGCTACTACACGGGCAAACAAAGTAGTCCTTGTGATACAACAAAGTAGTCCTTGCAATATCACAACATGGGTGACCTTTACAAAAGGGACGAGTTGTACCTTAACTGGAGGGGGACCAACATCCTGACAGGCAGGTTTGCTAGTGCTACAGGGGTGGGTTTGGTGGAGTCAACAACGTGGAAGTGTGTGCGTGGAGTTAACGGGAAAGCGAGTGCAGGCGAGGTCACGGAAGTCTCCAGAAATAACAGGGACAGAAAGGTTAAAAAGGGGGAGGAGAGTAAGGTGGGGTAAAACCAGGATGGTTGTGAGAGGAGGTGTGGTCAACACAGGATTGAAGGTATATTTGAATACACGTAGCATAGGGAACAAAGTGGATGAGCTAGTAGCACAGTTGGAAATTGGCGGGTATAATGTTGTCGGGATGACGGAGACGTGGCTGCAAGAGGATCGGAGCCGGCAGTGGAATATTCAAGGCTACACATCCTATTGGAAGGACGGACAGTTGGGCAGAAGGGGTGGGGTAGCACGGCTGGTAAGGAATGAAATTCAGTCCTTAACAAAGGGCGACATAGCATCAGTAGATGCAGAGTCCCTGTGAGTAGAGCTGAAGAACTGCAGGGGTAAAAAGACTCTAATGGGAGATATTTATAGGCCCCCCAAACAGTAGCCAGGATATGGGGTACAAGTTGGCGTGTAGGAAAGACAATGTGAGATTTGAATATGCTGATAGACTGGGAGAATCAGGCTGGCACTGGACCCCAAGAGAGAGAATTTGTAGAGTGCCTCTGAGTTAGTTTCTTAGAGCTGCTTGTAGTGGAGCCTACCAGGGATAAGGCAATTCTAAATTTAATGTTGTGCAATGAACCTGATTTAATGAAATAACTTAATTTAATTGTAATTAATTTATTATTAGCCAAGTATGTAAACATACAAGGAATTTGATTTGCCAACAGTCATACAAAAAAAAAACAAGATACATAACCACATAAAATTAAACATAGACTTAAACAGCCACCACAACGACGTGTGGGAATCCCCAAGTCACACAGCATAAGTGGAGTCTCACAGCCCTCAGTTCAATGTCCGGGCTGCACACACACGCTCCTTCACCGTGATGTGACAAGAGTTGTACCGACCGCTGTCACTCTCCCTGCAGTCCCTGTCCGCCCGAACAGTCAGAAAGCCGTCCACACTCGCACTGGACTCTGGGATGTCCTCTTGGCACCATGTCCCCGCAAACACCGCGATCACTGCACTCACTGCACTCCCTCTGAGTCCTCACCAGTGCAGGCAGCACGGCCATCTTGTTTTTTTAGCAACCTCACATCCCCCACTGTGATGGAAGGCAAATAACTTTTACCTTCTTTCCTTCTTTTCTCTCGTGGTCGGGGCAATCAGTGAGTGGGTTAGCATACGATAAGCGTTGGACAGCACTGGGCCTGTACTCGCTGAAGTTCAGAAGGTTGAGGGGGGAGCTCATTGAAACCTACAGAATAATGAAAGGCATAGATAGTGTGGATGTGGAGAGGATGTGTCCGCTGGTGGTAGAGTCTAGGACCAGAGGTCACAGCCTCAGAATTAAAGACCGCTCTTTTAGAAAGAAGGTGGGGAGGAACCTCTTTAGTCAGAGGGTAGTTAATCTGTGGAACGCATTGCCACAGAGGGCTGTGGAGGCCATTTATTCACAAAATGCTGGAGTAACTCAGCAGGTCAGGCAGCATCTCAGGAGAGAAGGAATGGGTGACGTTTTGGGTCAAGACCCTTTTTCTTACTGATATCAGGGGGGCGGGACAAAGGAAGGATATAGGTGGAGACAGGAAGTTTGAGGGAGAACTGGGAAGGAGGAGGGGGGGGGAAGAAGAGAGGGACAGAGGAACTATCTAAAGTTGGAGAAGTCAATGTTCCTACCGCTGGGCTGCAAGCTGCGCAAGCGAAATATGAGGTGCTGTTCGTCCATTTTCCGGTGGGCCTCAATATGGCACTGGAGGAGGCCCATGACAGAGGTCAGACTGGGAGTGGGAGGGGGAGTTGAAGTGCTCAGCCACCGGGAGATCAGGTTGGTTAAGGCGGACTGAGCGACGGTGTTGAGCGAAACAATCGCCGAGCCTGCGTTTGGTTTCGCCAATGTAAAGAAGTTGACATCTAGAGCAGCGGATGCATTAGATGAGGTTGGAGGAGGTGCAGGTGAACCTCTGTCTCACCTGGAAAGACTGTTTGGGTCCTCGGATGGTGTTGAGGGGGGAGGTAAAGGGACAGGTGTTGCATCTCCTGCGGTTGCAGGGGAAAGTGCCCGGGGATGGGTTGGTTTGGGTAGGAAGGGACGAGTGGACCAGGGAGTTACGGAGGGAACGGTCTCTGCGGAACGCAGAAAGGGGATGGGATGGGAAGATGGACATTTTTGAGGCAGAAATAGACAACTTCTTTATTGGAACAGGTGTCAAGGGTATGGGGAGAAGGTAGGAAGATGGGATTAGGAGGCAGAGATCAGCCATGATTTAATGGCGGTGTTGACTCTATGGGCCAAATGGCTCAACCTAACTGGTGAAGGTTATTATGACAACCCTATTATTCTTGCAACTTTTGTCAATCTCCATGCTATTTGTTTATCTAATTCCCGTTGACTATTTAGCATAACAAGTTCAGATGTTGTAAGAGTAGAATCAGGCCATTCGGCCTGCCTTTCAATCATGGCTGATCTCTGCCTCCTAATCCAAATTTTCTGCCTTCTCCCAATAACCCTTGACACTAAGGAAGACACAAACAATCTCCCAGATGTTCTAGTGGCCAGAGGACCTAGGGTGACGGAGGACCTGAAGTAAATTCACATTAGGCAGGAAATGGTGTTGGGTAGACTGATGGGACTGAAGGCTGCTAAATCCCCAGGACCTGATGGTCTGCATCCCAGGGTACTCAAGGAGGTGGCTCTAGAGATTGTGGACGCATTGGTGTTCATTTTCCAATGTTCTATAGATTCAGGATCAGGTCCTGTGGATTGGAGGGTAGCTAATGTTATCCCACTTTTTAAGAAAGGAGGGAGAGAGAAAACAGGGAATTATAGACCAGTTAGCCTGACATCGGTGGTGGGGAAGATGTTGGAGGCAATTATAAAAGATGAAATAGTGGCACATTTGGATAGCAATAACAGGATCGGTCGGAGTCAGCATGGATTTACGAAGGGGAATCATGCTTGACTAATCTTCTAGAATATTTTGAGGATGTAACTTGGAAAATGGACAAGGGAGAGCCAGTGGATGTAATGTACCTGGACTTTCAGAAAGCCTTTGATAGGTCCCACATAGGAAATTCGTGGGCAAAATTAGAACACATGGTATTGGGGGTAGGGTACGGACATGGATAGAAAATTGGTTGGCAGACAGGAAACAAAGAGTAGGGATTAAGAGGTCCCTTTCAGAATGGCAGGCAGTGACTAGTGGGGTACTGCAAGGCTCAGTGCTGGGACCGCAGCTATTTACAATACACATTAATGATTTAGTTGAAGGGATTAAAACTAACATTAGTAAATTTGCAGATGGCATAAAGCTGGGTGGTAGTGTGAACTGTGAGGAAGATGCTATGAGGATGCAGGGTGACTTGGACAGGTTGGGTGAGTGGGCAGATGCATGGCAGATGCAGTCTAATGTGGATAAATGTGAGGTTATCCACTTTGGTGGCAAGAACAGGAAGGCAGATTATTATCTGAATGGTGTCAAATTAGGAAAAGGGGAAGTACAACGAGATCTGTGTGCCGTTGTGCATCAGTCACAGAAAGTAAGCATGCAGGTCCAGCAGGTAGTGAAGAAAGCTAATGGCATGTTGGCCTTCATAACAAGAGGAGTTGAGTATAGGAGCAAAGAGGTCCTTCTGCAGTTGTGCAGAGCCCAGGTGAGACCACACCTGGAGAATTGTATGCAGTTTTGGTCTCCAAATTTGAGGAAGGACATTCTTGCTATTGAGGCAGCGCAATGTAGGTTCCACAAGGTTAATTCCCTGGATATGTTGAAAGAATGTCCCTATGTTGAAAGACTGGAGTGACTAGGCTTGTATACACTGGAATTTAGAAGGATGAGAGGGGATCTTATTGAAACATATAAGATTATTAAGGGATTGGACACACTAGAGGCAGGAAACATGTTCCCGATGTTGGGGGAGTGCAAAATCAGGGGCCACAGTTTAAGAATAAGGGGTAGACCATTTAGAACGGAGATGCGGAAAAAGCTTTTTCACCCAGAGAATTGTGAATCTGTGGAATTCTCTGCCTCAGAAGGCAGTGGAGGCCGATTCTCTGGATGCTTTCAAGAGAGAATCAGATAGAGCTCTTAAAGATAGCGGAGTCAAGGGAAATGGGGAGAAGGCAGGAACGGGGTACTGATTGTGGATGATCAGCCATGATCACAGTGAATGGTGGTGCTGGCTCAATGGGCCGAATGGCCTACGCGTGCAACTATTGTCTATTATCTATTGGCACCCGTTCTAGTCAAGAATTTGTCTATCCCTGCTTTAAAAATATCCTCTGGACTATCCAGCATGGAAGCAGGCCATTCGGCCCACTGAGTCCATGCCGTTCAGCGATTCCCATACACTAGCACTATCGCACACATGAGGGACAATTTACCATTTTTTCCAAAGCCAATTAAACTATAAAACTGTATGTCTTTGGAGTGTGGGAGGAAACCGGAGCACCCGGAGAAACCCCACACGGTCACAGGGGGAATGTACGAACTCTATACAGACAGTGCCCGTAGTCAGGTTTGAACCTGGGTCTCTGGCACTGTAAGGTAGCAACTCCACCGCTGTGCCACTGTGCCACACCTATCCCCCCTCTTATTTCTCAGTTGCACCCATAAACACTCACTGGGCAATCCCTCAGTAATTTCATCTTGGACTACTGACATTCTCCTTAATAAAAAGTGCATCATCCCCATCTCTCTTTCCTCCACCTCTATCCTGCATGTAGCACCTGCACCCTGCAATATTAAGCTGCCAGTCCTGTTCCTCCAGTAGTCATGTTTCTGCAATAGCTATAACATCCCAGTCCCATGTAGCTCTTCATGCCTTGAGTTCATCTGCTTTATCTGTCAGATCTCTTGCATTAAAATAAATGCAATTTAATGCAACTGTCTCTCCTCGTTCCCTGTGGTCCTCCCTCCTGTCTTATCCGCTGAACTTGTTATCATTGACTTCTGCATCAACTGCCTCACACCTGCCGCACTGCTGCTTCGGATCCCATCCCCCTGAAAATCTAGTTTAAACCCTCCATAAAAGCACAAGCAACTTTGCCCACCAAGGTCTCCCTCCGTCCTCCATTTCAGGTGCCATACGTCCCTCTTGTACAGGTCACCTTCGACCCACAAGATCTACCAATGGTCTTGAAATCTGAATCTCAGTCCCCTGCACCAACACTTCAGCCACTCATTCGTCTGTCCTATCCTACTCCTAACCTCACTAGCAGGCGGCAATGGAAGCAATCAGAGATTACTACCCTCAAGGTCCTGCTTTTTAACCTTTTGCTTGACTTTTTATCCTCACTCTGCAGGATCTCAACCATTTTAGATTTGTTTTGTTAAAGTTTAGTTTATTGTCACGTGTGAAAAGCTTTTGTTGTGTGCTAACCAGCCAGTTGAAGGACAATACATGATTACAATCGAGTCATCCACAGTGTACAGATTCATGATAAAAGGAATAACGTTTAGTGCAAGGTAAAGTCCGAATAAAGATAGTCTGAGGGTTTCCAGTGAGGCAGATATTCCTCAGGACCGCTCTCTAGTTGTCGATAGGATGGTTCAGTTGCCTGATAACAGCTGGGAAGAAACTGGGAAGAAATAGGGTTTTTCCCTCTGTCATTTGTGCCAGTGTATACAACGACTTTTTGTTGCTCAACCTCCCCCGTGAGAATGTTAAGCATCTTCTCCGAGACATCCTGGACCCTAGTAACAGGGAAGGCAACACGCCATCCTGAAGTCCTGTTTGTGGCCATGGAATCTCCTGCCTGTTCCCCGATCAAATCCCCTATCACTCTAGCCCTGCCTGACTTCTCAGTGTCATCCCTCTCAACAGTACCCAAGCTTTCCACAGAGACCGTTCCCACCGCAACTCCCTTCTTCAATCATCCCCTTCCACCCAAACCATCCCCTCCCCAGGACCCTTCCCCTGCAACTGCAGGAGATGCAACACCTGTCCCTGTACCTCCTCCCTCGACTCTGTCCAGGGACCCCGACAGTCCTTTCAGGTGAGGCAGAGGTTCACTTGCACCTCCTCCAACATCATCTACTGCATCCACCGTTCCAGGACTTCTATACATCAGCAAGACCAAGCGCAGGCTGGGCAATTGTTTTGCTGAACATTTACGCTCAGTCTGCCATGGCCGACATGATCTCCCGGTTGCCAAACACTTTACTGACCCATTCCCATACTGACCTTTCTGTCCCGGGCCTCCTCCACTGTCGGAGTGAGGCCACACACAAATTGGAGGAACAGCACCTCATATTTCACTTGGGTAGCTTACACCCCAACAGTATGAACGTTGATTTCCCCAATTTCAAGTAACCTCTGCATTTCCTCTTCCCCCCCCCCTCCCCCCCACCCCGTCCTACTAGTTCCACTGTTCGCATCATTGTATCCCTTCATTATCACCTCTTCCCCAGCCAACAATGACCCATTGTGGGCTCCACCCTTCCTTGGGCACCGTTGCCGGTCCTGCTTTGTTCTGATCTTTCCCTACCTCCAGTTCCCTCCCGTCTACGGTCAGTCTGAAGAAGGGTCCCGACCCGAATCGTCACCTGGTCCTTTTCTCCAGAAATGCTGTCTGACCCGCTGAGTTACTCCAGCACTTTGTTGTGTCAATCCCAAAATGTTATGCTTGTTTTGATGGGAATGGTGCTCGTTTTGATGGAAACTTCTGCCGTCTCTGCCTGCTCCCTTTACCTTTCTGCTTGCACCTTGGGCGTGACCACCTCACTCAAACTCCTGTCTATGATGCTCCCAACATCTCATGACCCTGAGTGCACTTCCCACAGCTGTAGCCACTTGGGGCAGCAGAGGATTCCATGATATCCCATATCACAGAATGCAGACAGTACAGCACAGGAACAGGCTCTTCAGTCCACAATCCCTGTGCTGATCATGATGCTCGGATAAACTAACCTCCCCTGCCTGCACGTGATCCATATCCCTCCATCCCCTGCATAACCATGGACTTATGTAAAAGCCTCTTAAATGCCACTATTGCATCTGCCTCCACCAGTGCATTCCAGGCATCCATACCAAAACTTGCCACATATATCTCCTTTAGAAGTTCCCCCTCTCACCTTAAGGTCTTGACATTTTCCACTCAGGGACAGAAGTTCTGACTATCTACCCTATCAATACCTCTTACAACTTTATATACTTTAATCAGATCTCCCCACAACCTTTGCTGTTCCAGCATGTCCTGTTCTTTATGGTATTACTTGGAAAAAGAGGATATTAAAACATTTTTGCAACACATCCTCGCCCTTCCAGGGAAAATAACCCAAGTTTGTCCTGTTCTTTGTGGTATTACGTGGAAAAAAAGGATACATGAAAACATTTTTGGAATATCTATGCACTGTGATGTGCTGAAGTTATGCTTGGTACAATTGCAACTCATGTGATTGTGTTGTGCAAAATATGATTGAACTTGATCCCTGTCATTATTCATCCACTCCATTATTGTTGTGTCATGAAGATGAATTTGGACCTGAGATCGTGGTAATTTTGCACCAATTACCATCTTCTCATCTGTTAGAGATGTTGGATAAAATGAGAATTAGTTCATGAATAGGATGTTCTATCAGACTGGGATGGATAGGATGTTCTACCAGTTCATGAATAGGATGTTCTATCTAAGCTGGAGACACATGGAACTGCAGATGCTGGTTTACAAAACAAGGCACAAAGTGCTGGAGTAGCTTAGGCAGCATTTCTGGAGAACATGGATAGGTGACGTTTTGGGTCGGGACCCTTCTTCAGCTGGTCTTCATGATGGGAATACCGCCCTTGTATTTCTCAAGGTCGTTTTACCTCCTTGATATTGATTGTTATGCCATGTTTTGACTCTTGTCACTTGAATACTTGCCTTTTCTTCCCTGCATGCAAATAATATTTGAAATGATGGTGCACAAATAAACGTTGTGGAATTATTTTCCCTAAAAATGGTGAAGCAGCCACATTGACGACTGATGCCAACTAAAATTAACTACAGGTCCACCACCGATTTCGTCGGTACCCTTGGTTCCACAGCCTTGCGAGATTATCCATTTTGTCGGACCAACAGAGGTCACGTACCTAATGATACAACAATACACTAGTAGCCCACTAATTATACACCTCCCGTGTCTCCAAACTGCTAGAAACTTAAATAAAACTAATCTTAAACATAAATTAAACATGCTTAAGCTTGACACCATGGACCTAGCTTAGAAGCCATAACTGGGGCTAAATGTGAGCAAAATAAGATAAGAGTTGCACAAAACCGAGGGATCACCACCAACTGCAGATGTAAACTGGAATTTAGAAGGATGAGAGGAGATCTTATCGAAACGTATAAGATTATTAAGGGGTTGGACACGTTAGAGGCAGGAAACATGTTCCCAATGTCGGGGGAGTCCAGAACAAGGGGCCACAGTTTAAGAATAAGGGGTAGGCCATTTAGAACTGAGATGAGAAAAAACTTTTTCAGTCAGAGAGTTGTGAATCTGTGGAATTCTCTGCATCAGAAGGCAGTGGAGGCCAATTCTCGGAATACATTCAAGAGAGAGCTAGATAGAGCTCTTAAGCGCATTCAGGGGGTATGGGGAGAAGGCAGGAACGGGGTACTGATTGAGAATGATCAGCCATGATCACATTGAATGGCGGTGCTGGCTCGAAGGGCTGAATGGCCTCCTCCTGCACCTATTGTCCATTGTAAACAAATAAGCCACACGTCCTGAAAGAGCGAGTGGCCTGCATGCAGCGCCACCTGTGGTCATCCAGGGAACTTCAAGTGCGCGCTCGCAAATTTGTCCGGATTAAAGGAGGTGCCGGAAAATCGGTGGTGAAACTCAAATATATTACAAAAGGTCACTGTTCTTTAGAGAATATACTAAAAATAATAAAAACAGAAAACATTCAGCAGGCCAGGTGGCATCTGTGGAGAGAGAAAAACAAAATTAAAATTTCAGATCGAGGATCTTTTGTAATTAAACATTAACTCTACACGTCTCTCACCATAGATGCTGCCTGGCGTATTGAGTAATTATTTTTATCATTTACAACATCTGCAGTTCTTTTGATTTACACCTGAATGTCCCAGTGGCATTAAAGAACCCGCTGCATACTATTTCCCAGTACTAATTGCTCTTTGGGGTGAATTTGTGTCTGTCACTTTGTCTTTGTCAAAGCCTTCTGGTCTGCAGTAATTGTGGTTCAGCATCTGTCATGAAGCATAAGATTCTGACAGGAACCGACAGGGCAAATGCAGAAAGTGTTCAGCGAAACAGTTGCCTAGGCTACCCTTGTTCTTGCCGATAGAAAGGAGGCCACATCAGGAATTTAGTGAAAGGCCTGGATAGAGTGGATGTGGAGAGGATGTTTCCACTACTGGGAGAGTCTAGGACTGGAGGCCATAGCCTCAGAATGAAAGGACGTACCTTTAGGAAGGAAATGAGGAGGAATTTCTTCAGTCAAAGGGTGGCGAATCTGTGGAATTCATTGCCACAGACGGCTGTGGAGACCAAGTCAATATAGTATTTTTAAGGCAGAGATTGACAGATTCTTGATTAGTACGGGTGTCAAGGGTTATGGGCAGGCAGGAGAATGGGGTTGAGAGAGAAAGATAGATTGAATGGCAGTGTCGACTTGATGGGCCAAATGGCCTAATTCTGCTCCAATAACCTATGATTTGGGGATGTCAAACAAGGCGCCGACCAGCGAACAAGGTGCTGACCAGCAATCCCCATAAACTAACACCATCGTACAGACACACGCACACACGCGCACACACACACACACACACACACACACACACACACACACACGAGGGACAATTTATGATTTATACCAAAGCCAATTACCCAACAAACCTGTACGTCTTTGGTGTTTGGGAGGAACAAGCTGCCAGAGGAGTTAGTTAAGGCTGGGACTATCCCATCGTTTAAGAAACAGACAAGTACATAGATAGGACAGGTTTGGAGGGATATGGACCAAGCGCAGGCCAGTGGGACTAGTGTAGCTGGGACATTGTTGGCCGGTGTGGGCGAGTTGGGCCGAAGGGCCTGTTTCCACACTGTATCACTCTATGACTCTATGACTCTCTGACTGCTCCGGGAGCTCCAGTCTCCCCCCACAACCCAAAGACAGGCGAATTAGTAGGTTGATTGGCCTCTGCAAATTGCCCCTAGTGTGCAGGGAGTGGATGCGAAAGGGGGATAATAGAACTAATATGAACAGACCATTCCCCAGACTGAGAGTCAGCGGAGAGGGAAACTAATTAAACACTCTGGACTCTCTTGACAATGATGCGTAAGAGGTTATAGGGAAAAGATACGACAGTGCAGTTAATTTACTGGACCAGTAATCTAAAACTCTGAACTAATAGACCGGAGAATGTGAACTCTTATCCTTTGATTTTAGTTTGAGAATTTGATTTTGTATCTTTAAACAAAACTGTAATTAAAAGCTGTGGATCATAGCAAACATGGAGCTTTGAAAGAAAATTGCTGTCATAATCGCATCCTGTCTGTCTGTAACGATCGTCACGGTCTGTGCTGCCACGGGGAGGCAGTGGGTGCCTCTCTTACCAACAGAACTCGTGTCCTGCGGATTAATTTATTAAAAAGTGTTGATGTTTGGCTGACATGTATGTAGTCGGCCATTTCGGGATTGGGGAGCTTTTAGTGGATTGGAATTGCAGCGTGTGATGGCAGCCGTGCATCAATTAATTTTACATCAGGAGCACTCAAACTAATGGAATTCATTATCCAGACTTCAACCTCTGAGCCTCATTGGTAACGAGGAGAAAGTTGAGCCCAACCAATTGCGGCATCAGGGACGATGCCTGGTCGACAGAGATTGCACTGACACACTCGCGGAAGGGTGAACTCCTGTGATCTGGTTTATTTATAGTGAAGGACGGTAGTGACAAGAAGGCCCAGGTCCACATGGGGACGCAGGCCCTCATCGTCAGCAAGGGGGCACTGCCGATCCCGGGTTATCCTGGCAGCTCAGTCAGCCTCAAAGAGGAGGCACTGGCAGTATCGGGCTTGTTCTCGCTCTCGCTCTCGCTTTCTCTCCCCCTCTCTTTCGCTCCCTCTTTTTCTCTCCCTCCTTTTCTCTCTCTCCTTTTCTCTCTTTCCCTTTTTCTCTTCTTGCTCTCTCCTTTTCTCTCTTTCCTTTAGTCTCTCTCCCTTTCTCTCTCCCTATCTCTCTCTCCTCTCAAACTCTCCCAATCTCTCTCTCAATCTCTCCCAAATTCTCTCAGTCTCTCTCAATCTCTCTCTCTCTTTCTCTCAAACTCTCTCAAACTTTCAATCTCTGTCAATCTCAATTTCTCTTTCTCCTCTCTCTCTCCCCTTCTCCTGGCCTGTTTGCTGGTGATGGTGATGAGAGCAGCACGCAAGGGAGGATAGAAACATAGAAAAAAAGGTGCAGGAGTAGGCCATTCGGCCCTTCGAACCAGCACCGCCATTCAATATGATCATGGTCGAAATCAGTACCACGTTCCTGCTCTCTCCCCATATCCCTTGATTCCTTTAGCCCTAAGAGCTAGAAGATTCTTGGTTGTGCCGTCACACAATTTATCCTTTTCCCCAGATGTCCATCAACTACCCTGGGTCTGCTGCTGCTCACTTACACAAGGGCTAACTTACTGTCACCAGTTAATTCTCCAAACGATATAATGATGGATAATTGTGTAGGAAAATAACTGGAGATGCTGGTACAAATCGAAGGTATCACAAAATGTTGGAGTAACTCAGCAGGTCAGGCAGCATCTAGGAGAGAGGGAATGGGTGACATTTCGGGTCTCGACCCGAAACGTCACCTAATGATGGATAATGATAATTTGTTTATTATTGTCACGTCCTGAGATGCAGTGAAAAAAATTCTAATCTATCTATCCAGAAAAGCCATACTAAATATGAATACAGGCGCAGCGATAGAGCTGCTGCCTTACAGCAAATGCAGTGCCGGAGATCCGGGTTCGATCCCGACTACGGGCGCCGTCTGTACGAGTTTGTACGTTCTCCCCATGACCTGCGTGGGTTTTCTCCGAGATCTTCTGTTTCCTCCCGCACTCCAAAGACGTACAGGTTAATTGGCTTGGTACATGTACAACATTGTCCCTGATGTGTGTCAGGGATCGCTGGTCGGTGCAGACCCAGTGGGCCGAAGGGCCTGTTTCCGTGCTGTATCTCTAAACTAAAAATTAGTCATTGCACAAGTACAACAGGTAGTACAAAGAAAAAATATCAGAGCACAGAAACAATGTTGTAGCACAGTAGTGTTACAGTTACAGAGAAAGTGCAGAATAAAACATGTGGAAGGCAATATGAGATAGGTTCGGGGATCAAGATTACACATTGAGTTTATAAAGGACAGTTCAGTAGTCTTAACAACAGCGGGAGGAAGGTGTTCCTGAATCCGGTGGTGTGTGCTTTCAAGCTTCTGTATCTTCTGCCTTGTCGATGAGGGGAGAAGAAGGAATGACCGGGTGGTAAATAGTCCTTAACTCTGTTGGCCGCTTTCCTGAGGTAATGTGAAGTGTAGATGGGGTGGACGGAAGGAGGCTGGTTTGTGTGATGGACTGGACTACATCCACAAATCTGTAACTTCTCGCAAGCTTGGGCAGAGCTGTTGTCAAACCAAGCTGTAATACATCCCGTTAAGATGCCTTCTCCCATCCAAGCCAGCCCCATTTGCCTGCTCCTGGCCCATATCCATCTAAACCTTGCCTCTGCACGCACTTGTCCAATGTTTTTTTCAATGTCGTCATTGAACCTTACTTTAATTTAGTTTAGTTTAGTTTAGAGATACAGCGCAGAAACAGGCCCTTCGGCCCACCGAGTCCATGCCGACCAGCGATCCCCGCATATTAACACTATCCTACACACACGAGCGTCAATTTACATTTATAAAAAGCCAATTAACCTACAAACCTGTCCGTCTTTGGAGTGTAGGAGGAAACCGAAGATCTCGGAGAAAACCCACACGGTCACAGGGAGAACGTCCAAACTCCGTACGGACAGCACCCTTAGTCGGGATCGAACCTGGGTCTCTGGCGCTGAAAGCGCTGTAAGACAGCAACTCTACCGCTGCTCCACCATGCCCTATCTGCCTCAACTACCTCTTCTGCCAGCGTATTCCATATACCCACCACCCTCTGTATAAAGAAAAGTTGTCCCTTAGGTTCTTATTAATTATGTCCCTTCTACAGTGCATCTATTAAAGTTGGACTTTGGAGGTACGTTGAATTTCTTTGGTCTTCTGAGGAAGTGGAGTAGCTGGTGTACTTTCTTGGCAAAATCTTCAATGTATTTTATGTAACAGGCCAAATTGTTGGTGACATTTACTTCCCGGAACGTAAAGCCTTGGGATATGGCAGGAAAGCAGAGCACCCAGAGGGAGAACGTGCAAACTACACACACACACACACACACACACACACACACACACACACACTCACACACACACGCTCACACACACACACACACACACACACACACACACACACACTCACACACACACGCTCACACACACACGCACACACACTCACACACACACACGCACGCACACACACACACACACACACTCACACACACACACGCACTCACACACACACACACTCACACACACACTCACACCCACACACTCACATACTCACACTCACACACACACTCACACCCATACTCACACACTCACACACACATACACTCACACCCACACTCACACACACACTCACACACTCACTCTCACACTCCCCCCAAGGTCAATTGAACCCAGGGCATTGGAGCTGTGAAAAGCCTGCAATAACTGCTGGACTACTTAGCCAGAACAAAAGAGGCAAATGAAACTCTAACAGAAAAGTCAACTTTCCCAATGCTGTTTGTAAAAAGGCAATAAAAATAGAGACTTTTGGAGGTTGAGGAACCACAGTGTTATGACAATGTAATTTTGAAGAGACCATTCTCTCCGCATCTGACCAACCTGAGTGGGCATCTCTACAAGCTGAACTCTGCTTCATTTACTTGGACAGATTACATTAGCATTGCTGGTAAGTGTAACATTTAGATGTATCATTCCCACTATTCACAAACAGACCATTATTCTGTTTTCAGGCACAAGTTTATCTCGGCAGCTGGGCAGGGCTATCTTACGGATTGTGGCCTTGGTGGTAGATCCTCTGCCAATCGTCTGAAAACAATGTTGTTTTCCCAGTTCTTAACTTTTGATCAATATGAATGGAAGCAAATAACTCTGGAGAACCAGCAGAGCACAGAAGAGAAATTAGTTAATTAGTGAACATGAAGATAATGATGCATGGAAATTAACATTCACTTGTTACTGGTGTGCCAATTACGAACAACGATTCGCCCAACGCGACATCAGTTTAGTTTATTGACACGTCTACTGAGGTACAGTGAAATGCTTTTGTTGTGTGCTAACCAGTCAGCGGAAGGCACAGCAGTAGAGTTGCTGCCTTATAGCACCAGAGACCCAGGTTCGATCCTGACTACAGGTGCTGTCTGGACAGAGTTTGTACGTTCTCCCCGTGACAGCGTGGGTTTTCCCCGGGTGCTCTGGTTTCCTCCCACATCCAAAGACATGAGGGTTTGTAGGTTTGTAGGCCACGAGGGGGCGTGGCTGCGTTCTGCAGCTGCGGCTCACCGGCAGTCTCTCTGTCTTTTTTTTGTTTTTGTCTTTGTTATCGTTTAAATGTTTCTTTTGATTTATTTTTAACTCTGTATATGTGGGGGGTGGTGGGGGGGTGGGGGGGTGGGGGAAACATTTTTTTCCAATCTCCTCCTCAACGGAGATGTGACCTTTACCGTGTTGTGTCTCCGTTCGTGCTACGGCCTAACACCGTGGAGTCGGCGGCCTCCAGCTGGGATCGACCTTGAAGACTCCGGTCGCAGGGCCTGGACTTACCATCTCGGAGGCTTCGGCCGTGGGCCCTGCAGACCGCAACATCGGGAGCTCGCAGGTCCCTGGCTGGCGACCGGCTTTCGGGAGCTCCAGCCGTAGCAGCTTCGACCGCCCCGAAGCGCGAGATTTGATTGACCCGCTCGCAGGCCTCTCATCGCCCTGCGTGGCCTGGCCGCGGCACTTTCCATCGCCCGGTGGGGGCTCAGGACCTTCATCGGCCTGCTCGGCTCGGCCCTGGGACTTTCCATCGCCCGGTGGGGGCTTCAAAAGTCGGGAGCCTCGATCGCCTCGTGGCACCACGGGAGAAGAATGAGGAGGAGATAGTTTGTACGTTCTCCCCGTGACCTGCGTGGGTTTTCTCCGAGATCTTCGGTTTCCTCCCACACTCCAAAAACGTACAGGTTAATTGGCTGGGTAAAATGTAAACATTGTCCCTAGTGGGTGTAGGATAGTGTTAATGTGCAGGGATCGCTGGGCGGCACGGACTTGGAGGGCCGAAAAGGCCTGTTTCCGGCTGTATATATATGATATATGATATGATAAGACTTTTCTTTGCCTTCCATCACAGTGATGGTGTGCCTGGAGCAATCGCTGTGATGGCTGTTTGTGTTAAAAATTGTAATTGTGTGTCTTGTGTTCTTTATTGTCTACTGCCGGACCCTGACGTTAGAGGACGCTGGCGCTATTTGTTCGCCGCTTCTCCGTCAGGATAGTTCGTTTGTTTGTTTTTATGTCTTGACTGTTTTTGTAAAGCGTCTTTGAGCATTTGGAAAAGCGCTATAAAAAATAAATGTTTATTATTATTATTATTATTATTATTATATTATTATTTGCTTAGGTGAAAATTGTAAGTTGGCCCGAGTGTGTAGGGTAGTGCTAGTGTATGGGTAACACTGGTTGACGTGGGCGTGGTGGGCCAAAGGGCCTGTTTCCGTGCTGTATTTCTAAACTAAACTAAACATAATTACAATCAAGCTATCCACAGTGTACAGATACATGATAAAGGGAGTAACATTTTAATGCACGATTAAGTCCAGTAAAGTCTGATTAAAGATAGTCTGAGGGTCTCCAATGAGGGAGATGGTAGCTCAAGACCACTCTTTAGTTGTTGATAGGATGTTTCAGTTGCCTGATTACAACTGGGAAGAAACTGTCCCTGAATCTGGAGATGTGCGTTTCCACACTTGTGTGCGTCTTGCCTGATGGGAGAGGGGAGAAGAGGAAATGACGAGGCTGAGACTTGTCCTTGATTATGCTGGCGGCCTTGCCGAGGCAGCTTGAGGTGTAAATGGAGTCAATGGAAGGGAGGTTGGTTTGCGTGATGGTCTGGGACTCTGGATTAGAGTCATACAGCATGGAAAAAGGCCCTTCGGCCCAACTCGTCCATGCCAACCAAGATGGCCCATCCAAGCCAGTCCCATTTACCTTCTCCTGGCTCATATCCATCTAAACCTATGCATGTACTTGTCCAATGTTTTTTTCAATGCCATCATTTCACCCGCCTCAGCTACTACCTCTACCAGCTCGTTCTATATACCCAACACCCTCTGTGTAAATAAAGATGCCCATCAGGTTCAGACAAAATATTTCCCCTCTCACCTTAAACCCATGCTCTCTCATTCTTGAATCACCAAGCCTGCATAAAAGACTCTGTGCACTCACTCAATCTATTCTCCACATGATTTTACAGCTCGATAAGAGAACCCCTCAGGCTCCTGTGCTCCAGGCAATAAAGTCCTGGCCTGCCCAATCTCTCCTTCTAGCTCATGCCATCAAACCTGGACAATATCTTCGTAAATCTTCTCTGCGCTCTCTCCAGCTTAATGGCATCTTGGAATGCTATGGATAGGAAAGGTTTAGAGGGACTCTCCAATTTTGAGTAATATTCCCCCCACCCTCCCGCATCCCATTAGTCAGTCATACAGCCCTTCGGCCCAGCTTACCCACACTGACCAACATGTCCCATCTGCACTAGTCCCATCTACCTGCGTTTCTCCATATCCCTCTAATCCTGTCCTATCATGTACCTGTCTAAACGTTGCAATAGTCACTGCCTCAACTACCTCCTCTGACAGCTCGTTCCAGACCCACAACCTTTCAGTGAAAAAGTTACCCTCAGATTCCTATTAAATCTTTCCTCCTTCACCTTAAACTTATGTCCATTGTGCACCCATTTTTCCCACTACCTTCCCCGAGTTCCCAATTTCCCTTTTTTTTTTTTAGAGATACAGCGCGGAAACAGGCCCTTCGGCCCACTGGGTCCGTGCCGCCCAGCGATCCCCGCACATTAACACTATCCTACACACACTAGGGACAATTTTTACATTTGCCCAGCCAATTAACCTACAAACCTGTACGTCTTTGGAGTGTGGGAGGAAACCGAAGATCTCGGAGAAAACCCACGCAGGTCACGGGGAGAACGTACAAACTCCGTACAGACGGCGCCCGTAGTCAGGATCGGACCTGAGTCTCCGGCGTTGCATTCGCTGTAAGGCAGCAACTCTAACTCTACCGCTGCGCCACCGTGCCGCAAATTTTATCCCCCTCCTTTTCCCCCTGCCCGCCCCTTCCTCCTAAAAACTTTGCATTATTTTTCATTCCTTTCCTTCTCCGACGCCCTTTAGTCCCCTTTTCATCTGCCTCTGCAAATTACTCCACCCATCCGCTGAACTACCACCTTGCACCTGTATTTACATCCCACTTTCCTGGCTTTGTCCCACCCATCTTTCTCTCCCACTACTACAATTAGTCTGAAGAAGGGTTCCAACCAGAAACGTCACCTGCCCACAGATGCTGCCTGAACAGTTCCTCCAGCACTTTGTGTTTTGCACAAGATTCCAGCATCTGCAGTTCCTTGCGCAGCCAATGTTCGGAGGGATATGGGCCAAACACGGGTGAATGGGACCAGCTTGGACGAGGTGTCTTGGTCGGTGTGGACGAGTTGGGCCGTGCTGTGCTGTGCGAGTCTGTAAATCTTGGAGACACACGAGACTGCAGATGCTGGAATCTCGAGGAAAACAAAACATAGTGCTGGAGGAACTCAGCAGGTCGGGCAGCACCTGGAGAGGGAAATGGACAGAGGCATCATCTGAGGAAGGGTCCCGATCCAAAACATCTCTGTCAATTCCCTCCACACATGACCTGCTGGATAGGTTATGGTTCGGGTCGGGACCCGCTGACTTCCCCACGCAGTCTGGTTTTTTGTCTTCCGTTAAAAAAAGACCAACAGATCCGTCATCAGATTACCTGATGATGTCGCTGCTGGCGATGAAAGAAAAACCATTAACACAAAGGAAGTGCGCAAAGCCGAGGACCCCGTGCGAGGATTGCTTTCTAACGATTACCAAGGCGGCTATGTGGACTGCAAGAGGAAGGAGTCAGGTTTCAGTGAACGAAGCACAAACAGGCTGTGAACCTGAATGGAACGTTAGGGGCACCAGCTCTCAGCGACAGCTTGTTGCTCCACTTGCCTCAGACCACGTAAACACCCGTGCCAGTGCATAGAGCAGTGGCCTGCAATGCTCTTGCTGTCTAACCCCCTGCTCCGGTTAAATATTAGCGTTTGTCGGCACCGGGCCTGCACTCGCTAGAGTTTAGAGGAATGACGGGCGACCTCATTGAAACGTACAGAATAGTGAAAGCGTTGGATTAGAGTGGATGTGGAGAGGATGTTTCCACTAGTGGGAGAGTCTAGGACTAGAGGTCCTAGACTCAGAATTAAAGGACGTTCTTTTAGGAAGGAGATGAGGAGGAATTTCTTCAGTCAGAGGGTGGTGAATCTGTGGAATTCTTTGCCACAGAACGCTGTGGAGGCCAAGTCAGTGGATATTTTTAAGGCTGAGATAGATAGATTCTTGATTAGTAGTGTCAGATGTTATGGGGAGAAGGCAGGAGAACATGGTTAGGAGGGAGAGATAGATCAGCCATGATTGAATGGCAGAGTAAACTTGATGGGTCGAATGGCCTAATTCTACTCCGATCACTTATGACCTTATAACCTTAATATGAAATGCAAGGCAGGGTGTAGTGAGAATATTACTCTCTTGCAAGAAGCAAATTGCTGGAGGAACTCAACGGGCCAGGCAACATCTGTGGACAGGTCCCTCCTGTCTTCTAACTTTCTTCCTGGGCAATTGAACCATCCTATCACCAACTACAGAGCGTTCCTGAGCTTCTACCTACCTCATTGGAGACCCTCGGACTATCATTAATTGGACTTTACTGGACTTTATCCAGCACTAAACATTATTCCCTTTATCCTGTAGATGTACACTGTGGACAGCTCGATTGTAACCATGTATAATCTTTCCGCTGACTGGTTAGCACAGAACAAAAGCTTTTCACTGTACCTCAGTACACGTGACAATAAACTAAACTAAACCAAACTAAACTAAACCCCCCCCCTCCGACAATCAGTCTGAAGAAGGGTCCCGACCCAAAATGTCACTTGTCCTTGTTCTCCTGAATTGCTGAAGATAGACACAAAGTGCTGGAGCAACTCAGCGGGTCAGGCAGCATCTCTGGAGAAATAGGATAGGAGTCTTTTTTGGTCAGGACCCTTCTTCAGACCAGAGATGCTGCCTGACCCGCTGAGTTCCTCCAGCACATTTTAATCTTTTTTTCTGTAAACTCGCATCTGCAGTTCCTTGTTTCTACATCTGTGGACAGGGGTAAGGTCAGGTCCAGACCCTTGCTTCAGGGCTGCATCTGCAGTCACTTGTGTCTCTGTATTGCATCTCAGTATTATTCCAGTGCCGGATACAGGACACGTAATCCACTGGTAACAGAATGGCACAATAGTCCAGTCTTCTCCCATGTCTGGAGCCCTCAGGTCGAGGTGATTAGTCTCGGTCAGCTCATCAGGGCTACCAAGGCCAAGTGGTCTCCTGTAACTATGGAGGAAGGAACTGCAGATGCTGGTAGAAAACTGAAGATAGATACAAAGAGCTGGAGTAACTCGGCGGGTCAGGCAGCATCTCTGGAGATAAAGGATGGCTGCCATTTTCGGGTCGGGACCCTTTTTCAGATTGAGTCGAAAGAGGGCGAGTCCAAGAGGAGGAGGACCATTGCAGTTTGATGAGGAGCCCACCACTGATTTTCCGGCAACTAGTGGTCCGGCAACTCCTTTGATCCGGGCAAAATTATGAGAGCGCACATGAAATCCCCCCACAGAAGTCACCTCGTGAATGTGGCGCCTGGGCCTCATGAAGCGGTCGATCCTGACCTCATTGGGACTTCCGCGCCAATCGGCGGGTCGAATTCTCCCTCTGCGATCCGGCCCGCCCGGAGCCGGTAGATCCGTTCCCATAGCCAAGTTCCGAGGCCGACTTTGCAGGCCGGTATCTCGGCTCCCCAGGGGCCGGGGCGGAACGTTCCGGTACCGTTGGACTCCTCTCAGAGGTCGTGACCTCTGGTGGTCCAGCAAAATGGATAATCCAGAAAGGCTCTGAACCAAGGAAAATCGATGGTGGGCGTGCTTTGCTCAAGATTCCAGCATCTGCAGTTCCTTGTGTCTCCATAGTTCTTGAGCAGTTACTTTCTGCACCGGTTATTGAGATCTCAGCCTCGTCATTGCCACATGTCTGACGCTCAGAGCCTGTTAACAGGTTAGTTGTTTGTGCAAGTGGTTGCCTAGGTGACATTTGACACACTGGGAAGAAATACAGGCCAATTCCCCAGAGATGTGAGTGGTTAGTTAATCGACAAGATGGAAAGCAAGGGTCTCATTCAGTTCAAGATGTATTCCCAACAGTATTGTGTTGTTTAGTTATATGTGGAACCCAGGCCAATTACAGCTGACTGATGCTGCCCATGGAGACAGATAGAATCACCTCTCTGGCCACCAGCATCTCTCTCTTCCTTTTCCCCAACCTCTCTACTTGCAGTTCAGATTAATGACTCTCATGACGAGGTGAAGCTATAACTGAACAACTGCCATGGAGTCATACAGCACGGAAACAGACCCTTCAGCCCAACTCACACATGCCAACCAAGATGCCCCATCTAAGCTAATCCCATTTGGCCCATACACCTCGTTAAGTGTGTAGAGAAGATTTACAAGGATGTTGCCAGGACTATGCTATGGAGAGAGGTTGGGCAAGCGAGGGCTTTATTCCTTGGAGAGCAGGAGGCTAAAGGGCGATGGTATAGAGGTGTGTAAAGTCATGAGGGGGATAGATATTGTGAATGGACAGGACAGTCGTTTACCCAGGGTAGGGGAATCAAGAATCAGAGGACATAGGGTTCAGCTGAGAGATGAAAGATTTTAATAGAAATCTGAGGGGGAGCTTTTCCACACAGTGGGTGATGGGTATATGGAATGAGCTGCCAGAGGAGGTAGTTGAGGCAGGAACTGTAACAGCATTTAAAAGACACTGGGCAGGTACATAGATAGGTTTAGAGGGATACGTGCCAAATGCAGGCAAATAAGACTAGATTAGATGGGACATCTTAGTCGGCAGGGGCAAGTTGGGATGAAGGGCCTGTGTCCGTGCTGTGGGACTTTATTAGTCTATCTTAACAAAATAATATAAGTTGGGAATTTAAAGCTCATTTAACCATCCACGTTGGACATGTGGAAGCATTTATGGATTATTATCACCGTCAACAATCATTCAAAGTCAGGTACGATTGTGCTCCTTCCAAAATGGGTCCTGAGATGGCTGAAGAGCCTGATGCTGGAGTGACAAGCTTTATTGCAGGTGGTATGTTTCTCCAGATGCGTGGCGTGTTTTAACGTGGGGAGACAGGTGGGTGGTCCTTGACAGACAGACCATGGTCCGAAGGCATGGACTCCACTAGGTTTGTGAGTCTCTCCCGGTTCCATCCGCCTTCTGCCTTCTCAGTCATTGTGGTGCTCCACCTGCTGGCCAGCCACCACCCTCCGCCTGGTTCATTATTGAGGTCTTCTTCTTCTTGGTCAGGAACCTTCCCTTGACCTGCGCACCACGGGTGACCCTACCAGGAGCATAGTTCTCAGGTTTAGCTCTCAGGATCTTAAGTGCACAAAAACCTCTCCACCTCAACAAGCAGAGAGCTCATAAAACACGATAGGAAATGATTTGACGATTTGCAACACACACACACACAAAATAATATTTGTCGCAACTAATTAATGATCGTTTGACTTGCTGCAGTTAGCTGGAGAATGGGAGTTGGAAAGTCAGACTCAGGCACATTCCATGGCTCATTTTAATCTCACTCCACCCACCCATATGGTCTGCAGTCCTCAAAAGACTTGAGAGGCACCAGACTGCTTGAGGAAATTGCATACTGTTGAACTTCTGCAGATGCACCTTAGAAGGCGGCACGGTGGCGCATGGGGGACATGGTAGCGCAGCGGTAGAGTTGCTGCCTTACAGCGCCAAAGACCCGGGCTCCTCGATCCTGACTACGGGCGCTGTCTTTACGGAGTTTGTATATTCTCCCCCTGACTTGTGTGGGTTTTCTCCAGGAGCTCCAATTTCATCCTACATTTCAAAGATGTACAGTTTTGTAGGTTAATTGGCTTGGTAAATATTGTAATTGTCCTAAGTGTGCTTAGGATGGTGCTGGTGTGCGGGGATCACTGGTTGGTGCCGACTCGGTGGGCTGAAGCGCCTATTTCTGGGCTGCATCTCTAATCTAAACTAGAGCGTACTATCAGGTTGCATCCCAGCTTGGTTAGGGGACAGCTCTGCCCAAGACCGCATGAAATTGCAGAGAGTTTCGTTCAGTTTAGAGATACAGCCTGAACAGGCCCTTCGGCCCACCAGGTTCACACCAGCCAGTGATCCCCGCACATGTCAGCATGCAAAACAAAGCTTTTCAAAGGTTTGTCCCATTCCTATCATTTCTCCTTCGCCCTGGGTGGCACGGTGGCGCAGCGGTAGAGTTGCCTCCTTACAGCGGCAGAGTGAGACCCGGGTTCGATCATGACTGAGGGCACTGTCTGTACAGAGTTTGTATATTCTCCCCGTGACCGTGTAGGTTTTCTCCGAGTGCTCCGGTCATCTCCCACGGTCCGAAGATATGCATGTTTGTAGGTCAATTGGCTTCAGTAACAATTGTAAACTGTCCCCAGTGTGTGGACAGTGATGGTGTAAGGGGAGGTCGCTGGTCGGCGCGGACTCCAAGGGCAAAAGGCTCACGCCATTTCCGTGCTGTATCTCTAATGTCTTAAGTCTTGTCACAGTACCTCAGTACACGTGACAATAATAAAACTGAGAATAAACCTGAGAAACCTAAAAACTCGGCTCATTTCCAGTCAACCCAAGACCTGAACTGTTTTCTAACAGATTTCTACCTCATGAAAGAAGCGTCACTGGCCCGTGACACCCAACTGGCAATGAATCATTGGTCACGTGGATAGAATAGATGCACCAAAAGTGACACCCCACAAGCATCGGTGAAGCAGTTTTATTCAGCTCGGGTGCTCAGCAACCTTTCCCTAGCTCGCAAACAAAAAATGGTTTTGAAATAATAATGGGGAATATTGATTTATGTGCAAAGACATGCGATGAAAGGGATGCATACATTTTTAATGCAATGCACTTGAAACAAGGTCAGCTGCCAGAATTTCAATAGGAAAATAGGCATATTGTAAATGGAAGTGTGTGTGGTGGGAGCTACTCAAATAGGAGATTTGATAACCCATTTATTCCCGTTTTGCTTGGACATTTGGACAGGGTGTCAGGGGTTATGGGGCGAAGGCAGGAGAATGGGGTTGAGAGGGAAAGATAGATCAGCCATGATTGATTAGCGGCATAGACTAGATGGGCTGAATAGCCTAATTCTGCTCCTAGGACTAATGAACTTATGACATTCCTTCCAGACAAAGTTGACCTGGTTATGTCGGTTTAGGTTTATTATTATCACATGTGCAGAGGTAGACAATAGACAATAGACAATAGACAATAGGTGCAGGAGTAGGCCATTCAGCCCTTCGAGCCAGCACCGCCATTCAATGCGATCATGGCTGATCACTCTCAATCAGTACCCCGTTCCTGCCTTCTCCCCATACCCCCTCACTCCGCTATCCTTAAGAGCTCTATCCAGTTCTCTCTTGAAAGCATCCAACGAACTGGCCTCCACTGCCTTCTGAGGCAGAGAATTCCACACCTTCACCACTCTCTGACTGAAAAAGTTCTTCCTCATCTCCGTTCTAAATGGCCTACCCCTTATTCTTAAACTGTGGCCCCTTGTTCTGGACTCCCCCAACATTGGGAACATGTTATCTGCCTCTAATGTGTCCAATCCCCTAATTATCTTATATGTTTCAATAAGATCCCCCCTCATCCTTCTAAATTCCAGTGTATACAAGCCCAATCGCTCCAGCCTTTCAACATACGACAATCCCGACATTCCGGGAATTAACCTAGTGAACCTACGCTGCACGCCCTCCATAGCAAGAATATCCTTCCTCAAATTTGGAGACCAAAACTGCACACAGTACTCCAGGTGCGGTCTCACCAGGGCCCGGTACAACTGTAGAAGGTACAGTGAAAAGCTTTCGTTTTGCATGCTATCAATTCAAATCAGTTAACTCAGTAGATGCACACAATTGGGCCAAACTCAGGCACAATGGATAGAGTGAAGGTAAGGATATCAGAGTGCAGAATGTAGCTTTTCAGCATTGTAGCGTAACAGTTCCAGAGAGAAAGGTCCAATGTCCATAATGAGGTAGGTTGGAGCATCGGGACTGTAGGCTAGCTAATGGAAGGGCTGTTCAGAAGCCTGAGAACAGAGGGGGGGGGTTGGGGGGTGCTGTTACTGAGTCTGGTGGTGCGCGCTTTCAAGCTTCTGTACCTTCTGCTGGATGGGAGCAGGAAGAAGAAGGCATGACCGTGGTGGCAAAAGTCCCTGGTTATATTGGCCATTTATTAGTCTGTAGGGCACAGCACACAAATATATTGGAGAGTAATAAAAAGCGGGGTTTTGACTGTGGAGTATTGGAATGCTAGGTCTCTCCCAACCTCATTTCAGCAGAGGATAAAAAGGTTGGCAGCTGGCCTATTTTCAAACCTCCAAAGACTTTAGCAGTAAATAAATGAATTCCTGTTTCTGACCATGGATGTTGTACAGAGTACCTCTTCACTGTGAGTACAACACAATTAGATTCACAGACACATGGGGGCGATTCTAATGTATTCATTGTGCTTAATTATGTTCTAATTCAATATATGCAATTTCTGCTATGAATCATTAGATTACTGACAACACAAATATTTAATTGGCTGTAAAGTGTTCTGGGACAGCCTGATGTTGTGAAAAGTGCTACATGAAAGCTTGTTCTTTTTTCTAATTATAAAAGTATTAATTCACGGTGTTGGTCCATGGATACCAGGGACACATGGGTTGGTTCTGGAGCAGCTTCCTTTACCTACAGCAGGCAAGGTGTGCTGGGATACTTTGGTGATGGTCTATTGACTGAGTGTGGCTGGGCGGAGGCAGAAACAGAAAATAAATTCCGACTGACTTCTGGATGTCAAGGCGTGCAAGGCTGAGTTTACAATCCAAATTTAGCTCCAGGTAGGAATTGAAATGCTATTTGGAAATAGTGGCACAGCTGGTAGAGCCACTGCCTCGCAACACCAGACGCCCGGGTTTGATCTTGACCTCAGGCCCTGTCTGTGTGGTGTTTGCACTTTCCCCCTGCAACCACGTGGGTTTTCTCCGGGTGCTCTGGTTTCCTCCCACATCCCAAAGACGTGCAGGTTAGTAGGTTAATCGTCCCTTTTCTCCAGAGATGCTGCCTGACCTGCTGAGTTACTCCAACTTTTTGTATCGATTAATGATCTTTGACAGATGGACTTAAGCTTCTGTGACTACTCTGTATGTCCTACTACGTGACTAGGTGCTTTTGACTCTGGGGCAAAATTCATGAAGACACCATGAGGATGGAATGAAACCTCATTACATTGATGTTCAAATATATTTTGATTGTCACAAAGAAAGACACAAAATACTGGAGTAACTCAGCGGGACAGGCAGCGTCTCTGGAGAGAAGGAATGGGTGATGTTTCGAGACCCTTCTTCAGACTAATAGTCGGGGTAAAGAGAGATGTAGATATCTGGAAGGGTAAGGTGTGAAAACACAGATCAAAGGGGATGGGTACTTATTCCCCAGTCTATGCCCCTCTTCTTTCTGCTTCTGATGAGGATCAAGGAATTGTAGAATGGTACATTGTTAGCTGAGGGGAAGGTGACAACGAGGCATACAATCAGAAAAGTTTATCAGAACAGTGGAATTAGTTGATACGAAATGTCACCCATTCCTTCTCTCCACAGTTCCTGCCTGTCCTGCCGAGTTACTCCAGCATTTTGTGTCCATTTTTGATTGCCACTATCAGTTTGAGAATGTGCAAAACAAGAGCACATACATGTTTCATTTTACATGTGCCGGCTACTTTGAACTTTGAGGATACAGAGGTGTGCAAGTTTAAAAACGTTAGATTTCCATGGGCCTGTACTGACAGCTCCTTGTTGTCAAGCTTGAAAGGGTTCAGAGAAGATTAACGAGAATATCGCCAGGACTGGAGGGACTGAGCTATAGGGAGAGGTTGAGCAGGCTAGGGCTTTGTTCCTTGAACTGCAGGGGGATGAAGGGTGTTCTTATAGAGGTGTACAAAACCATGAGAGGATTAGATCTGGTAAACACACAGAGTCGTTTGCCCAGAGCTGGGGAATTGGGAACCAGAGGACATCGGTTTGAGGGGGGGGGGGGGGGGGGGGGGGAGGGAGGAAGATTGAATGGGAACCTGTGGGGTAACATTTTTACACAAAAGGCGGTGGGTGCATGGAACGAGCTGCCAGAGGAGGTAGTTGAGGCAGGTACTATCACAATGTTTAAGAACCATTTAGACCAGTACATGGATTGGGTAGGTTTAGCAGGATATGAGCCAAAGGCAGGTAGGTGGGACTAGTTTAGATGGGGCATGTTGGTCGGCGTGGGCAAGTTGGGCCGAAGGGCCTGTTTCCACACTGTATGACTCTATGATTCTAGTGTTTGTACATTTGGACACAAAGTGCTCGAGTAACTCAGTGGGTCTCTGGAGAACAGAAGGGTCCCAACCCAAAACGCCACCTATCCATGTTGTCCAGAGATGCCGCCTGACCCACTAAGTTACTCCGGCATTTTGTGTCCTTTTGTGTAAACCAAACATCTGCAGTGCCTTGTTTCAACCTAGAGTTAGCACATTGCCTGGAATCTGATTCCTGGTTCATCTCCCCAACGTGAGAATATTGCTAATTCCAGACATAAGGAACTGCAGATGCCGGTTCGATACAAAATGATATAAAGCGCTGGAATAATTCTGCAGATCAAGCAGCATCTCTGGAGAACATGAATATATTACATTTCAGGTTGGGTCCTTTTCTCAGCCTCATCGATTGAATTGGGGCAGCACGGTGGCACAGCGGTTGGATTGCTGCCTTACAACGCCAGGGACCCGGGTTCGATCCTAACTGTGGGTGCTGTCTGTACAGGGTTTGAACGTTTTCCCCGTAACCCTGCGTTTTCCCGGGTGCTCCGGTTTCCTCATGCACTCCAAAGACGTACAGGTTTGTAGGTTAATTGGCTTTGGTAAGAACTGTAAATTGTCCTTAGTGTGTAGGATAGTGCTAGTGCATAGAGTGATCGCTGGGTGGCACGGACTCAGAGGGCCAAGAGGCCTGTTTCCACTTAACTAAACTAAAACTAACCTAAACTAAACATTGATTGAAGAAGGGTCTCAGCCCAAATAATTATCTATCTATCTTCTCCAAAGATGCTGCCTGACCCACTAAGTTACTCCAGCACTTTGTGTCTTTTATTGCTAATTCCAGGTAAGCCTCAGACCAATTGTGGTTCAATGTTACCGAAGCTTTTCTCATGACTAGTTTCTGTATTAAATTACAGATGTTAGACCCAATTGGGTTCCTCTTTCCCCCGGCCTTCTGAAGGGGCTTCATCAAACTCAACAGCCTGCTTGAATACTTGGATCATTGTCAGGAAAGAAAATCAATCCCATTCAGAGATTCAACTATCAAAGAAGCGAAATTTACAAAATCTTTTACCCTCTTGAAACTTTAGTGGAGGAGGTGAGCCAATGACTTGCCTGAGATGGGAAATAATGAAACACTCAGTGCAGAACTTCACACAGGTTTCCTCTCTTCCCCAGTGCCAAAATGACATTGCAGGTGAAAGCTTTTTAAATAAGGAAGGGCAAGGCAAGGGAAAACATGGAAATGGAGTAACCACGGAACCAGGTGATAGTTAAAAAGCAGAGGTGATGTCAACATGAGACAGTTAGACACAGCATGAGAGAAATTACAGACACAGAAATCATGAACTGTGGAGAAGATGAATGGAGTAAGGCAGTGATGCATGTAAAGCTGACAAAACAGAGTACGTTTGCCTACATAGTGGATCGTATTATTCAGGGAAATGCAACTGAAAGTTGATTTTTGTTTTAATTTTTAGAGATACAGCACGGAAACAGGCCTAAAGATAGACACACAGTGCTGGAGCAACTCAGCCGGTCAGGCAGCATCTCTGGAGAAAAAGGATGGTTGATATTTCGGATAGGAACCCTTCTTCAGACTGAAACGGGCCCTTCGGCCCACCGAGTCCACACCGACCATCGATCACCCGTTCACACTAGTTCTATGTTATCCCACTTTCTCATCCTACACATCAGGGGCAATTTTACAGAGGCCAAATAATCTGCAAACCCACACGAACTTGGGATGTGGGAGGAAACCCACGCGGTCACAGAGAGAAGGTTCCCTTTCCCTCCACAGACACTGCCTTCCCTCGTTGCAATCAGTCTGAAGAAGGGTCCTGACCTGAAACGCTACCTATCCTTTCCCTCCACAGATGTTGCCTGACCCGCTGAGTTCCTCCAAACTCTTTGTGTTTTGCTCAAGATTCCAGCATCTGCAGTTCCTTGTATCCCAATTGAAGTTTCTCCCCCTTCCACCCCCCCTCTTCCCACCCCCCCCCCCCCCCCTCCCACCCACCCACCCCCCCCTCCCACCCACCCCCCCCCCTCCCACCCACCCCCCAGGGCAATGGTTATATGGAACATACTGGTCATAGGTGTATGGGACGTGTTAAATGGGCATAAGGAACGAGCTGCCAGAGGAAGTAGTTACGGCAGGTACCTTAACAACTTTAAACGACATTTGGACTACATGTGCATGGAGGTTTTAGAGGGATATGGGCTAAACATGGACAAATGGGACTCGCATAGATGGGGCATCGTGGTCGGCATGGACTATTTGGGCTGAAGGGCCTGTTTCTGTGCTGTATGATGCTGTGAGTCTGTGTGAGTCTGGTGTTGAACATGTGAATGATGTAGCCTGCCTAACACAGCTAGACCGAGTCTGATCAGGGTATTGGCTCTGGGATTGTTGATTTCTCAGGATGTCGATGTTAGTTTATTTATCCTGTCAATATATCTATATATAATTCTGTAACAACAGCATTGGTGATGCCTTGCAGGGAAGCCCAGTCGTACAAGCATGTAGGAGGGAGGGGCTACTGCTGCCTGATTGACTCTGAGAAAGACACAAAGTGCTGGAATAACTCAGCGGGTCAGGCAGCAGCTCTGGAGTAACATGGATAGATGACGTGTCAGGACGGGACCCTCCTTCAGACTGATTGTGGGGGGAGGAGGGGGGAGAAAGCTGGGTAAGAGGAGGGGCTGCACACAGCATGGCCGTCAATGGGTGAATACAGGTGAAGGGGGTTATTTGACAGGCAGATTGTGAGATAACTCTTTATCCCAAAAGGATAAAGAGTTGCGAATTGTTAAGGTATGCAGGTGGAAGGTGGGGGGAGAGGGGGAGGGAGAGGGGGAGAGGGGGAGGAGAGAAACCATGCAGGGTAAGCCTGGGTTCAGGGGAGGGGGATGGGAGGGAAAAGAAAGGGAGGGGTCTTGGGGGAGAATGTGGAGGGGTAAGGGGGATTCTGAGCATTGCCTTGACTCTTGATCCCTTAAATCAAATACCCTTCCCCTTATTTGACCAGAGTGTTGTGGCCCATGGAAGGCAGCGGTGAATTCCTCAACCTATGTCTGCCTCTGACTGACAGGTAGCTCCTGAGATATGGGATGTGGTGAAGTAGTGCACATTTCACAAGGCCTTGCCATGAATAGACAATAGATATAGACAATAGACGATAGGTGCAGGAGTAGCCCATTCGGTCCTTCGAGCCAGCACCGCCATTCAATGTGATCATGGCTGATCATTCACAATCAGTACCCCATTCCTGCGCTCTCCCCATACCCTCTGACTCCGCTATCTTTAAGAGCTCTATCTAGTTCTCTCTTGAAAGCATCCAGAGAATTGGCCTCCACTGCCTTCTGACGCAGAGAATTCCACAGATTTACAACTCTCTGACTGAAAAAGTTTTTCCTCATCTCCGTTCTAAATGGCCTACCTTTATTCTTAAACTGTGGCCCCTGGTTCTGGACTCCCCCAACATTGGGAACATGTTTCCTGCCTCTAACATGCCAATCCCTGAATAATCTTATATGTTTCAATAAGATCCCCTCTCATCCTTCTAAATTCCAGTGTATACAAGCCTAGTCGCTCCAGTCTTTCAACATACGACAGTCCCGTCATTCTGGGAATTAACCAATGAACCTACGCTGCACTCCCTCAATAGCAAGAATGTCCTTCCTCAAATTTGGAGACCAAAACTGCACACAGTACTCCAGGTGCGGTCTCACTAGGGCCCTGCA
Organism: Rhinoraja longicauda; assembly: GCF_053455715.1. Classification (NCBI taxonomy): domain Eukaryota; kingdom Metazoa; phylum Chordata; class Chondrichthyes; order Rajiformes; family Arhynchobatidae; genus Rhinoraja; species Rhinoraja longicauda. Next base: position 9,598,257 of record NC_135967.1, on the reverse strand, counting down.
CAACTGCAGAAGGACCTCTTTGCTCCTATACTCAACTCCTCTTGTCATAAAGGCCAGCATGCCATTAGCTTTTTTCACTGCCTGCTGTACCTGCATGCTGACTTTAAGTGACTGATGAACAAGGACACCCAGATCTCTTTGTACTTCCCCATTTCCTAACTTGGCACCATTCGGATAATAATCTGCCTTCCTGTTCTTACCACCAAAGTGGATAACCTCATATTTATCCACATTAAACTGCATCTGCCATGCATCCGCCCACTCACACAACCTGTCCAAGTCACCCTGCAACCTCATAGCATCTTCCTCACAGTTCACACTGCCACCCAGCTTTGTGTCATCTGCAAATTTGCAAATTTGCTGAACCTATATTGTTGGAGAGTAGCGTGGTGTGGTGGGTGGAATGAGTCAACAATGCGTTGGAGCTCAGCGCCCTCGGATATACTGCTGTTGGTGTTGTTATTGTACTGCCTCCGAACTGAAGATTGGGTGACAATGTTTAGTTTAGTTTTAGTTTAGAGACGCAGTGTCGAAACAGGCCAAACGAGTCCACACCGGCCAGCGATCGCCGTACGCTGGCACTCTCCTACACAATAGGGACAGTTTACAATTTTTACCGAAGCCAATTAACCTACAACCTGCACGTCTTTGTAGTGTGGGAGGAATCCGGAGCACCCGGAGAAAACCCACGCGGTCACAGGGGGAACGTGCAAACTCCGTACAGACAACACCCATGGTCAGGATCGAACCCGGGACTCTGGCGCTGTAAGGCAGCAACCCTCGCTGAATGTATTTACTCTGGCCCCATTGTGCCCAGTTACAAGCTGTGGGCAGGAGACGCAACAACAAAGCTTTTCACTGTACCTCGGTACACGTGACAATAAACTGCTATACCAACCAAGCATCTGCCAGCTCGTCACTACTCATTGTCCTTAACCTAGTTCCCAGTCTCGCCTGTGCAGCTGTGGGGAATTACACAGCATTCACTGCACACAAATAGACCTTTAAGCTTGAGCAGATACTCTCTCTCCAGCCACCAGCTGCCTGAAGAGAGCAGCCACAGAGCCTTTGCAATGTCACAGCAGTGAGAGGCACCGTTTCTATTGCAGCTTAGTTACAGTATGTGACCATACAACATGGCCTTTTAATCTTGCTGCTCACGGCGAGAACTGACTGTAGCCTTTCCCATAAACTCCCGCACTATCAATCTATTCAGGCAGTGATGACACATTAAAAGCCCCGTCCATTTTCCAATCTCCTTGCATTAAAATCACGCCAGTCCACTCAATAGTGGTGCCTTGGTCAGTGGGTGCTTTATAGTTAAATTACCACCAGTCTGGTCTCCAACCATTTGACAGGGTTGATTATTCTCCCTGTAATGCAGCAAAGAAAATTGCACGCACAGTATATTATTGCGTGCAGAGATTGAGAATGAAAGTAGACACAAAGTGCAGGAGTAACTCAGCGGGTCAGGCAGCATCTCTGGAGGAAAGGAATAGGTGACGTTTCTGGTCGACTCCCTCGCTCAGACTCAAATTTCAGAACTTCATTCATTCAGATCGGATTGAACAACAAGGGGTACAAGGCTGAACGGTGGTCTTGGAGTCTCCCGTCATGTTTGTGCGTGTGTACCGCCAGTGAAACGAATTGGATTGGCAACCTTCACAGCTTGTAACTGGGCACAGCGTGGGCCAGAGTAAATACATTAAGCAGTTAATCAAAATAACAACTTGATGCATTGCTTTCAGATCGGAATATGCTTACCCACAAATTAATAGTTTGATTTATGTGTTTTATTTTGTGTGGGTCTTAATCTTTTATTCTTTGACAGCCTAGCGGAATCAGGAATGAATAGCTCCCACTGCAGGTCTGACGGGGCTAATGTTGGACTCACAGAATGCTGGAGTAACTCAGCAGGTCAGGCAGCATCTCGGGAGAGAAGGAATGGGTGACGTTTCGGGTCGAACGTCACCCATTCCTTCTCTCCCGAGATGCTGCCTGACCTGCTGAGTTACTCCAGCATTTTGTGAATAAATACCTTCGATTTGTACCAGCATCTGCAGTTATTTTCTTATACTATTGGACTCAGTGTCGCTCACGGTGGTGAGAGGAAGCCTCCTCTTCCACAGGAGGTACCTGACAGACAGGCAGGCAGGCAGGAGGGTGGCATTAAAGTGGTGTAGAATCAAAGAACTGCAGGCGCTGGTTAATACCAGCATCACTCCAGCATCACTAGAGAAAAAGGATGGGTGACGTTTCGAGTCGGGTCCCTTCGACTGAAGAAGGGGCCCGACCCGAAACATCACCCATTCTTTTTCTCCAGAGATGCTGCCTGACCCGCTGAGTTACCCAGTGTCTATCCTTGTGGTGGGGTGCTCCTTCTGCTATTAACACAGGCCTCTGGGTGTTCCTGAGGTTCTCAGTCATCCGGAATGCCTTTTTTTCATTGAAAGATGTGGCATTGAATCAGCCCCCCTTCGGCACACTGAGTCCATCGATCACCCATTCACTGTAGTTCTGTGTCACCCCACTTCCTCACCCACTCTTTGGACACTGCAGTCAATGTACAGAGGCCGATTAACCTACAAACCCGCACGTCTTTGAGCTGGGCGGCCCAGTGGTAGAGCTGCATCAGGCTCGAACCAATCCTTGGGCGCTGTCTGTGTGGAGTTTGCACGCTCTCCCCTTGACTGCATGGGTTTTCTTCCGGGTGCTCTGGCTTCCTCCCACATCCCAAAGACGTGCGAGTTTGTAGGTTATTTGTCCTCTGAACAAATTGCCCCTTGCGCGCATGGGGTGAAAATGGGGTAACATGCAACACGGGAGATTGGTGGGCGGTGCGGACCCCCTAGGCCGAAGGGCCTGTTGTTTCCATGCCGTATCTCACAGCCAGTCAATCTTTGAGACGCGGGTTGATACTGGAGCACCCGGAGGAGAGCCAGGTGGTCACAGGCAAACTCCACACAGACAGTACCCGAGGTGAGGATCGAACCCGGGTCTCTGGTGCTGTGTGAGGCAGCAGCTCTACCAAGCAGCGCCGCTGTGCAGCCCCTTGAACGCTCCTTCGTGAAGAAGCTGTTGAGAGAAGCAGGCGAGGGAATGAAGCTCTGCTGAAGCCATCCGTCTAAACCCTCCCGGTCGGTCTCTGACGGAGCTCCACAGCTGCAACATAATCCACGTATGAAGAGCTCCTCCACGGAACTCAGGAGATATACTCACAGGCTTGAGCAAACACGCACTCCAGTTGCATTAACCTACATTTCAGAGTCAAGTGAGCATTGAGCTTAGAGGCTGAGATTGGATTTAGCGACACTACGGTTCCCAAAGAACGTCACCAAGCCATGAGTTTAAGCCGGCTCCCCTCATCCCTGACCATGAAACCACAGCTGCTGCAAGAGCTCCCTGTACGGCTGAACCTCTGGCACTCTGGCCAACACCACCACTAACTATTAGCCAACGCTTAAATTGTACAAGATTGTTCATTCTCAACATGTCTAAGATCACTTGCGTGGCCCCAGAGTGCAGAATTTGGACTGCAGGCGGAAGGAATGAAGGGTTGGAAAATGAACTGTTGTGAGTAATGAAAAGGAACTGCAGATAGTGGTTTGGTTTAGTTTCGAGGTACAGCGCGGAAACAGGCCCTTCGGCCCACTGAGTCCGTGCCGACCAGCAATCCCCCCACGCACTAACACTATCCTACACCAACTAGGAACTATTTACAATGTTACCAAGTCAATTAGCCGACAAGCCAGCACGTCTATGAAATGTGAGAGGAAACCGACTGATGCACTCAGGGGGAAACCCGCACAGGTCACGGGGAGAAAGTACAAACTCCATGCAGCCAGCACCCTTGGACAGGATTGAACCCGGGTGTCTGTGACACTGTAAAGCAACAACTATACCGCTGCGCCACCTTTATACCAAAAATAGGCAGAAAGTGCTGGGGTAACTCAGCAAATCAGGCAGCATTTCTGGAAAACATGGACAGGTGACCTTTCGGGTCGGGAGCCTCCTTCAGACTGATTGTGGTGGGCGGGGGAGGGGGGTCGGGGTGAAGAAAGCAGGAATATAGAGGTGGGCAGGACAAAGCCTGGCAAGTGATAGGTGGACACAGGTAAGAAGGGTTTCAGAACCCTAGTAAGAACTGATTGAGTTCGGGAGCCTTCTTCAGACAGATTAAAATATAAGGGGCATTTAGATAAGTCTGTGATGGATGAGGGAATGAAAGGGTGAAATAAGGACTGATAAGGACCGATATGCAACTTAAAACCTTAACATGGACTCTTGTGCTTTGTAAATTCCATTTGATATTCCAATTGCGTTCAGATGTTATTCCGTTTGGTTTAGACATTTGGCACGAAGGTTTCTAACCTTCGGCATCAGATAGCTGCTTTACCTAATACAATAATTCAGCCATAAAGATGAAGGGTTTTTCTAAGCCAATAACCCTGACCACTGAGTTGCTGGTCTTGGAGACACAAGGGACTGCTGATGCTGGAATCCTGAGTAAAACACAAAGCACTGGAGTAACTCAGCGGGTCAGGCAGATTCCCTGGAGGACATTTCGGGTCGGGACCCTTCTTCAGACAATTTATTTTCCTTAATCTTAGCTGCCAAAGCTATCTCGTGCTCTCCTTTTATTTCCCCTCTCCTATTTCGTTCTTGAGAATGTTCCTCATTCCTCATTCCTCTGTACACCTCCAGAAATACTGCATGGACACAGGCACTTCGGCCCACTGAGTCCATGCTAGTTCTATCCTACACGCTGGGGACAATTTACAGAAGCCGATTAACTAACAAACCTGCATGTCTTTGGAGTATGGTAGGAAACCAGAGCACCCGGAGAAAACCCACACGGTCACTGGGAGAACGTGTAGACTCCGTACAGACAGCACCCATGGTCAGAATCTAACCTGGTTCTCTGGCATAGTAAGGCAGCAACTCTACCACTGCACCACAGTGCTGCCTATACCTGACCCAGACCTCCTTTTTCCTGATTAGAGCCACAATTTTTCTCATCATCCAGGATTCCTTATTTCTCCCTGCATTTCCCTTCACTCTAACAGGCACACCTTGTACTCTTGCCTTCTCACAGTGTGAAGTAGTTTTCTGACACAAAACATCGCCTATCCATGCCCTCCAGAGATGCTGCTGACCTGCTAAGTCACTCCAGCTCTTTGAGTTCTTAATCTTGTTGTAGCTCAGAGCCCTGAGGGTGCAGAGGGTGTTTATGAGAATGATCCCAGGAATGATTGGGTTAACGTATGATGGGTGTTTGAAGGCCCTGTGCCTGTGCTCGCTGGAGTTTGGAAACTCATTGACATTTACCAAATAGTGAAAGACCTGGATAAAATGAATGTGGAGAGGATGTTTCCGCTAGTGGGAGAGTCTAGGACCAGAGGTCACAGCCTCAGAATAAAAGGACGTACATTTAGAAAGGAGATGAGGAGGAATTTATTTAGTCAGAGGGTGGTGAATCTGTGGAATTCATTGCCACAGATGGCTGTGGAGGCCAAGTCAATGGATGCTTTAAGGTGGAGATTGACAGATTCTTGATTTGTAAGGGTGTCAGGGGTTATGGAGAGAAGGCTGGAGAATGGGGTTGAAAAGGAGAAATAGATTAGCCATGATGAAAGGCATAGTAGACTTGATGGGCCAAATGGCCTAATTCTGCTCCTGGAACCTTGTGAACTGAGGGTGGGTTGCTGAGCCCAAAGTGGGTGTGAGATTCACCATATCCAAGTCTGGGTAGCTAATCCTTGCATTGGGGCTTCATATGCATAAATTCTCCCTGAATCCATCTGACTTCTATGCACAGATCTACCTTCAGTTGGTTGGGGAAGAATGGGAGTTTAGTTTAGTTTAGAGATACATCGCAGAAACAGGCCCTTCGGCCCACCGAGTCCATGCCGATCAGCGATCTCCGTACACTAACACTATCCTACACACTATCCTACACAATTGTAAATTGTAAGGACAATTTACAATGTTTTTTACCAAAGTCATTAGGTAGATTCCTAAGATGGAAAGGTTGACATCTGAAGTAAAGATAAGTAGATTGGGGCCCGATGATATTGAAACATATAAGATAATTAGGGGATTATTGAAACATATAAGATAATTAGGGGATTGGACACATTAGAGGCAGGAAACATGTTCCCGATGTTGGGGGAGTCCAGAACAAGGGGCCACAGTTTAAGAATAAGGGGTAGGCCATTTAGAATGGAGATGAGGAAGAACTTTTTCAGTCAGAGAGTGGTGAAGGTGTGGAATTCTCTGCCTCAGAAGGCAGTGGAGGCCAGTTCGTTGGATGCTTTCAAGAGAGCTGGATAGAGCTCTTAAGGATAGCGGAGTGAGGGGGTATGGAGAGAAGGCAGGAACGGGGTACTGATTGAGAGTGATCAGCCATGATCGCATTGAATGGCGGTGCTGGCTCGAAGGGCTGAATGGCCTACTCCTGCACCTATTGTCTATTGTCTATTGTCTATTGTAATTTAGAAGAATGAGATGTGATCATCTTAAAACTCTGACGGGACTGACAGGGTCTGTGTGGGAAGGAAATGCAGATGCTGGTTTAAACCGAAGATAGACACAAAATGCTGGAGTAACTCAGCGGGACAGGCAGCATCTGTGGAGAGAAGGAGTGGGTGATGTTTCGGGTCGAGACCCTTCTACTGTCAGGGTGGATGCCCGGCTAGTGATGTGCAGAGGTTGGTTTGCGGGATGATCTGTGCTACATCCACGGCTCGGTGCAATTCCTGTGGTAAGTGATGGAAGCTGCTGTATTCCTGTCTCTTTGTTCAGCTGCACGGCTCTCCTTAGGTATCTGCAGCGGTAACCAGAGGAGACGACAGTCTCTACCACATCCGACAGGGACGGGGGGGGGGGGGGGGGCGGGAGAGATGCATCAGCATCTGGAGCAGATGTTGCCCATCCCCAGGGGTGATCCATTGCTGGATTTACCGTAGCTTCTCATCACAATGCCTAGCTTGAGCATGTCTCTCTCTTAACCCGTTCACTGCCACGTTATGTTTTCACTATCGGCCACGACCCGAGTATACTCGACGGTGGCACTGAACAAGTTAACGTACAGAAGGCAACGTTCCTGTGACCGTTCAGATCTAGGACACGAACGAATCGGCGCACTGCAGCCCAGACTTAACTGGGATACCACTGTAGTATTCCGAGGCCCGGATTAATGATGCAGAAGTCTCAAGTTCAAATCCCATCACATGCAATTTAAATTTAACTAAACTAATACTGATATCAAGATTAAAAAGCAAGGATCAGCGATGGTCATCAGGAAATTCCTTAAATGTTGTAAGGTCCCATCTGCTTCACCAATGTCCTTTTGGGAAGGAAAATGACCATCTTTAATTGATCCAATCTACCTGTACTCCAGACCCACAACATATTGGCAGACTCACACTTGAAATACAAGTTACCCAATTCAAGTGCAGCTGTAGCATCATAGAGTCATACAACATGGAAGCAGGCCCAACTTGCCCACGCCGACCAGCATGCCCCATCTACACTTGTCCCACCTGCTCACACCGACCAGCATGCCTCATCTACACTTGTCCCACCTGCCCACACTGACCAGCATGCCCCATCTACACTTGTCCCACCTGCCCGCGTTTGCCCCATATCCCTCTTCACCTTTCCTATCCATGTACCTGTCCAAATGTATTTTAAATGTTGTTATAGTACCTGCCTCAACTACCTCCTCTGGAAGCTCGTTCCATACACCCACCACCCTTTGTGCAAAAGGTTGCCCCTCAGATTTCCATGAAATCTCTTCCCTCTCACCTTAGTATTAGCAGTTAGCAATGGGTATTAGACATTGCTAATACCCATGCGGTTAATGGGAGAGCAGTGGTGGGGTGAGGGGAAGAGGAGGCAGCGTTAAAATGGGCCCTCATTTTGAAAACAACTTGCACATAAAAGACTGAGATACAGGCAGAGAGAATGGATGTTTCTGCAGCGCCTATAAATAGAAAACAGCTTGTGGCTGTTATTAATATATTGTCAAAAGGATCGTAATAAGCCCTAGACTTTACTGACGGGATGAAGCAATGCTTCCACTCGGGGTGGGTGAGTGGTGACATTTTATCCCGCGTTGTAATTACATTTAGATTTAATTGGACCGGCTCGCTCCAGTTTTCCGCTCTGGCTTGATGGAGAGGTAATGTTAAAAATGCCCTTTTCCCAAGTGGCTAATCTTAAATTAGCAGATTGCTAACTAACGCATCACGCTGGCATTGCTAAGCAACGACTTGCTTGCCCGGTAAAAAGGTCAGATAATATGTTCCAAGTTCCCTCACTGCTGTACACTTAAACAGCTTGGCAGCCACAGGAACTGGTTTTCAATATAATCAGGATGTCTGCGTAAGGTATACAAGGCAGAGATTTGAATTAACCTGCATCGCTAAGTTAAGTCGAATTAAAAAACTGTAATTTTGGGGAATCGGATGGCTTGCATTGTTTCGTGAATCGCAGAAGCTCCAGAAAACGCCAGGACTGGAGGCACAGTAGGATGGCACGGTGGCGCAGCAGTGGGGCTGCTGCCTTACAGCGTCAGAGGCGCTGGTTCGATCCTGACTACGGGTGCTGTCTGCACGGAGTTTGTACATTCTCCCTGATACCACATGGGTTTTCTCCGGGTGCTCTGATTTCCTCCCACACTCCAAAGGCGTACAAGTTTGTAGGTTAATTGGCTTCGGTAAAATGGTAAATTGTTCCCAGTGTGTAGGATAGTGCGAACAGGTAATCGCGATGGGCCGAAGGACCTGTTTCCCCGCGGCATCTCTAAACTCTAAAGTAAAGTCTAAAGTAAAGGCTGGTGAGGTCTGAGTTTACTAGGCTGCTTTGGCAGCTGAGAGGGAGGACGGAGAGGGCCAAGTATTCATCAATCAAACAGGATGAAATTCATTTGGTTCATGATAGAACTCACACCAGTGTGTTGGGTTCGTTTGTATAGGCCAAGATAGAGTGTATGTGGAGAGGATGTTTCCAGTAACGGGACGGCACGGTAGCGCAGCGGTAGAGTTGCTGCTTTACAGCGAATGCAGCGCCGGAGACTCAGGTTCGATCCTGACTACGGGTGCTGCACTGTAAGGAGTTTGTACGTTCTCCCCGTGACCTGCGTGGGTTTTCTCCGAGATCTTCGGTTTCCTCCCACACTCCAAAGACGTACAGGTATGTAGGTTAATTGGCTGGGTAAAATGTAAAAATTGTCCCTAGTGGGTGTAGGATAGTGTTGATGTACGGGGATCGCTGGGCGGCACGGACTTGGTGGGCCGAAAAGGCCTGTTTCCGGCTGTATATATATGATATGATATGACAGTCTAGGACCAAAGGCCACAGCCTCAGTGTAAAAGGATGCACCTTTGGAATGGGGAAATGCGGAGGAATCTCTTTAGCCAGAGGGTGGGTGAATCTGTGGAATTGTTTGCCACAAATGGTTGTGGAGGCCAAGACTTTGGATATTTTTCAAGCGGAGATTTTGTAGGTTCTTGATTAGTAACCTTATGGAGAAAAGACAGGAGAATGGAGTTGAGAGGGACAAATAGATTAAAGGCAGACTCAATGGGCTGAATGGCCTAATTCTGCTCCTATGTCTTCTGGTCTTATGGTATGTGAACAAGGAATCTGGAGTGAGAGTGGAGCTAGGGTGGAGATGTGAGACAAGGGACAGGAATGCCAACTCAATAAATGCCCACATTTTCCAAATTGTTGCCATTCTCCTCCATCAATCGTATATGTAATAACTACTCATAGAGTCATAGAGTCACAGAGTGATACAGTGTGGAAACAGGCCCCACGGCCCAACTTGCCCACATTTTCCAAGCCAACAATGTCCCAGCTACACTAGTCCCACTTGCCTGCGCTCGGTCCATATCCCTCCAAACCTGTCCTATCCATGTACCTGTCTAGTCCCAGCCTCAACTATCTCCTCTGGCAGCTTGTTTCATACACCCACCGCCCTTTGTGTGAAAAAGTTACCCCTCGGATTCCTATTAAATCTTTTCCCCTTCACCTTGAACCTCAGTCCTTTGGTCCTTGATTCCCCGACTCTGGGCAAAACACTCTGTACATCTACCCGATCTATTCCTCTCATGATTTTGTACACCTCTATAAGATCACCCCTCATCCTCCTGCGCTCCATGGAATAGAGACTCAGCTTATTCAACCACTCCCTGTAGCTCACACCCTCAAGTCCTGGCAACATCCTTGTGTCTTTTCTGAACCCTTTCAAGCTTGACAACATCTTTCCTATAACATGGTGCCCAGAACTGAACACAATATTCTAAATGCGGTCTCACCAACATCTTATACAACTGCAACATGACATCCCGACTTCTATACTCAATACTCTGACTGATGAAGGCCAGGCCTCCAGACCATGTGAGAGGGAAAGGCCTTTCAAAAAGGAACATCTAAGTGTGAGGTGTTGTATTTTGCAAAGTCAGACCCGGGCAGTAGCTTCACAGGTGAATGGTATGCCCCTGGGGAATGTTGTACAACAAAGGGATCTGGGAGTGCAGGTACATAGATCCCTGAAAGTGGTGTCACAGCATGGTAGATAGCATGGCAAAGAAGGTTATTGGCCTTATTAAGTCAGGGTATTGAGTATAGAAGTTGAGATGTAATGTTACAGTTGTACAAGATGTTGGCAAGTCCACATTTGGAGTATTGTGTTCTGTTTTGGTCACCCTGCAGTAGGAAGGATGACATTAAGCTGGAAGGAGTACAGAGAAGATTTATGACGATGTTGCCATGACTTGAGGGCCTGAGCTATAGGCGGAGGTTGGGCAGGCTATGACTTTTCTCGTTGGAGTGCTAGAGGCTGAGGGGTGATCTTACAGAGGTATATAAAATCATAAGGGGAATAGATAGGGTGAATGCACAGAGTCTTTTACACAGGCTAGGGGGAGGGTCAAGAACTAGAGGAGTTGAGGCAGGTACGATAACAATATTTAAAAGACACTTGGACAGGTACATGGATAGGAAGGATTTAGAGGGAGATGGACCAAATGTGGGCAGATTGGATCTTCTTTGGGGCATCTTGGTCAGCATGGACGAGTTGAGCTAACACTTGCATTGCTATAGCACCTACAATGCAATTTAAAAATCCCAAGGAATGTCGGCGGAAAGTCATTGGGCAAAAAATGATCGTCAAAGATATTAGAAAAGATGCCAAAAGGCTTGGTTAAAATGCTGGAGGATTCCAAGAGGTGGAGTGGGAGTGACCTCAAGGCTTCAGGAGTGATGGAAGGATTTAGAATGAGGAACGAGCAAGGAAACAAAAGTTGTACAACTGAGGTGCAGCCAGGAGTGGGGAGAGAGGAAACCATGGGACGATTTGAAAACACCGTTGCCGGGGTGTAAACGTCAAGATGATGATGCAACGACTGTCTGTGCGGGTCATCATGAGAGGGGATCAGCGTGATTTGGACGGTGTGAGCCAGGAGGAGGACAGAGCGATTCAAATATCACAGACGGACACAAAATGTTGGAGTAACTCAGCGGGTCCGGCAGCGGGTCTCTGGAGAAAAGGAATAGGTGACGTTTCGGGTTGAAACACCTTCCTCGGACTGAGAGACAGGGGAGAGGGAAACTGGAGGTATGAAAAGGTTCAGAACAAATCAGATCCACTCCCGATTACCAAGGAAAGGTGGAGCCCACAATGGTCCATTGTTGGCCATGGCAGAGATGATCACGAAGGGATATATGGATGCGAACAGTGGAACTGTCAGGACGACTAGAGCGGGGGAGGAGGAGTGAGAGCGGGAATGCAGGGGTTACGTGAAATTAGAGAAATCAAATTCATACTGCTGGGTTCAAAAGCCAATCTGGGAAACATTCTCCCTCTTGGCTTTCTCCTATTCAGTAGCTTTCCATCATTTCCGTCTAAGGACCTCCCTCAAGATGCAGGACTCAGTCGTGGGCAGTAAGAATACTTATTTGCAAACTTTCACCTTACCAGGCAAGTCAAACCACATCACAAGTAATAACGTGCAAGCACAGTTGTATGGCCCACTGCACTGCCAGCCAGTTTGTGGGTAACAAGGTGGCATTTATAAAATCATGAGGGGAGCATATAGGGTGAATGTACTGAGTGTTTTATCCCAGGGTAGGAGAATTAAGAGCCAGAGAGCATAGATTTAAGATGAGAGGGGAAAGATTTAACAGGGACCTAAGGGGTATTTTTTTTTTACACAAAGAGTGTGGCTTGAGCTGCCAGAGGATGTAATTGAGGCAATTACAATAATGACATTTAAAGGAAATTTGGATAGGTGCGTGTAATAAAAAGTTTGAGTTTTTGAGTTTGAGTTCCATTTATTGACATGTGTTCGGAGGTACAGTGAAAAATCTTTGTGGCGTGCTAACCAGTCCGCGGAAAGACAATACATGATTACACTCGAGCCATCCACAGTGTACAGGTACATGTAAAGGGAATAGCATGACTAACGCTTAGTGCAAGATAAAGCCAGTAAAGTCCAATCAAAGATAGTCCGAGAGTCTCCAGTGAGGTAGATAGTAGTTCAGGACTGCTGTCTAGTTGTTGGTAGGGTGGCAGATGCTGGTTTATACCAACGTAACAGCAGATGCTGGTTTATACCAACGTAAGCCTTTGTAAATTGCCCCTAGTTCGTTGGGGAACAGATGAGAAAGTGGGATAACATAGAACTAGTGTGAATGGGTGATCGATGGTCAGCATAGACTCGGTGGGCCGAAGGGCCTGTTTCCGTGCTGTATCTTTCAATCAATTAATCAATCTCTGAGGCAGGATGTCCAGCAGCTGGAGTTTGTTTTTATATTTTAACATCTCTGTGAATCTCCTCTGCATACTCTTCAGCACAATCACATCCATGGTTCTGCATGAGTGGTAGGGATTTGATGGGCCAAACGGCCTATCTCTGTACAGTATCTTTCTCGTCCATTCAATAAGATTGTGGCTGATCTTCTACGCACCATGTCCCTGCGCTAATTCCACATCCTTTGATTCCTTTCAACTCCAGAAATAGAGTCACAGAGTCACATCGCATGAAAACAGGCCCTTCGGCCCAACTCTTCCATGCCGACCAAGATGCCAGTTAGTCCCATTTGCCCAGATTCCTCTGAACCGTTACTATCTATGTACTTTTAAATGTGATTATTGTACCTGCCCCAACTGAGCTCATTGCATGCACCCTCTACTCTCTGAGTGAAAACGTTGCCCCTTTGGTTCCTATTAAATCTTACCCCACTCATCCTAAGCCTATGCCCTCTGGTTTTTGATTCTCCCACCCTGGGTAAAATACTCTGTGCATTCACTCTATCCCCCTTCTGTTTTTATAGCCTCTATAAGATCACCCATCAGTCCTGTGCTCCAAGGAATAAAGTCCTAGCCTGCCCAGCCTCTCCCTATAACTTCAGGCCCATGATTCCTGGCAACGTCTTCGTCAATCTTCTCCGCACTTTTTTCCAAATTAATGTCATCGTTCCTTTCGCAAGATGACCAAAACTAAATACAGTACTCCAAGTGTGTAAGATGCTGGTTTAAACCGAAGATAGACACAAAAAGCTGGAGTAACTCAGCGGGACAAGCAACATCTCTGGAGAGAAGGAATGGGTGACGTTTCGAAAGACCCGAAACGCCACCCATACCTTCTCTCCAGAGATGCTGCCTGTCCCGCTGAGTTACTCCAGCTTTTTGTGTCTATCTACAGTACTCCCAAGTGCCTGGTGCCTTTTGAGTATCAATTCTTTCCAATGTCTCATTGCTGAAAAAAATGTTTTTCTCCTGGTGGATACCATTACATTTTTCTGCTTGCCATCTGGCCTGTCGTTACCATTTAACTTCACTATATTCTTTGAATCCTTAGATAGCAGACTGTGCAGCTGGTGGAGCTGCTGCCCCTCAGCTCCAGTGACCCGGTTTCATTGATTTCTCTAATTTCCAGTAACCCTCGCATTCCCTCTCTCTCCGTCCTTCCCCCGCCCTGGTGGTATCCCTTTGTTATCACCTCTTCCACAACCAACAATGGACCATTGTGAGCTCCACCTATTCTTGGTCATTGGGTGCCGGCTCTGATTTGTCCTGAACCTTTTCATACATCTAGTTTCCCTCTCCCCTGACTCTCAGTCTGAAGAAGGGTCCCGACCCAAAACGAAGGAAAACTATTCTTTCTCTCCAGAGATGATGCCTGTCCCGCTGAGTTACTCCAGCGCTCTGTGAAATGTCACCTATCCATGTTCTCCACAGATGCTGCCTGACCCGCTGAGTAACCCTCCCCTGTACAGTTATCCCTTGTCATCGTCCCCATCTCCCACCCTCCCCATCTTCTCTTCCCATCCCTCCCTCCCTCCCTTCAACCTACCCCCTCCCACCTTCCCCTCCCCCTTCCCCCATCTCCTCTCCTCCCCTCCTCCAACCCACTGTGTGAGCAGCTAGCTCTCAAAACAGCCACTGCTCATGTAAGCACTCAGCGAGGATGCTCAATCGTCGGTCGTTACACAACAAACAAAACTCGGGGCATTTGTAGACGTGAAAGTAAACTGGAGCACCCGGAGAAAACCCACGCGGTCACAGGGGAGAACGTTCAAACTCCACACAGACAGCACCATTTTTCAGTCGGAGAGTTGTGAATCTGTGGAATTCTCTGCCTCAGAAGGCAGTGGAGGCCAATTCTCTGAATGCATTCAAGAGAGAGCTAGATAGAGCTCTTAAGGATAGCGGAATCAAGGGGTACGGGGAGAAGGCAGGAACGGGGTACTGATTGAGAATGATCAGCCATGATCACATTGAATGGCGGTGCTGGCTCGAAGGGCCGAATGGCCTCCTCCTGCACCTATTGTCTATTGTCACCCGGAGTCAGGATCGAACCCGGGTCTCCGGCGCTGCGGCACAGTCATTTAAAACACATGCACTCTCATAGTAAATTACAGGAGAGATAATGTTTGGAAATGGCTAACAATAGTGCCACGTTCAGGTGAAGGCAGGGATGACTGAGTGAGGCAGGCGAGTGTTTCAGTGTGACAGCCCTGCTAGAGCAGACTGGCGGTGGAGAAGGTATCCAGTTTATGGCGGTGCCGTTAACACAGCCAAACATTCCCATGGGCGTCGCAGCACGACTTTACTACAAAGGGGCTGGCTTTGGCTTCATTCCTTTCAGGGAAATATTACAAAACCAGCTGGAGTACAACATAATGGCTGAAAACCCCCCCTTTTCATATTTTAAAAAAAACTGGTTGCAGTCAGGCAAACAGAGTGTTCTTTGTGCGCAGCATTAGAGACGGCATAATTAATAATGTATGGTGAAATTAAAGGCAGTTAATGTAGCTTTTATAGGGGGGTAGACCTCCGCTGTTATAGCCTATTGTTTCATCGTTGCTTCCTGCCATCTCTCGTACTGTGGAGCAAAGGCAGGAATCACGGGGTGACTGAGCAGTCCCAAACAAGGCTGGGTGACACAGGCGGCAAGAATGTGGCTTGTGATGATCATTCAGAGAGGCTGGGGTGGGTGAGAGAGAGTGTAACGTGAGTCTCGCCCGGTCGACACAGACAGGCGCATAGGGCAACGCTTCTGCAGGCTCTTGCAGCCAGCTCCCCCTCCCAGCATTGAATGTGCCGCAGCAGAATGTAGTCTCACACAGACAGAAGCAAGCCCACAGCCCCCTCCCTCTGAGGCTGATAGCAGGCTGCAAAACACAGCCTCCTGCAGCCAACGCGAAGCAGAAGAAGAAGACGTCCGTGACAAGTAATTAATCCTAGCCAAGGCTGCCTTGCACTGAATTAGCCCTGGTTGGAGAGTACTCCACCAGAAATTAAAAAACGAGAGTGCAGCTCATGTTGGATGGTGGTTAACAGATGCCCGACATAAGAAATAGGCCATTCAACCCCTCCATCCTGCTCCACAATTTAATAAAATCAAATTTGGATCTTTTACCTCAGCGCCACTTTCCTGCACTAACCCCCATATCCTCGGAATCTGGTTTAACTAAAAATCGAAAAGGCTCTTATTCAACTTAAAATAGGACTAGCAGGGACTTAATGAGCATCTAACTCAGCCGCCAAGTTCTGAATGTAGAAACAAAGAAATGCAGACGATGGCTGGTTAATGCACAAAACGGACACAGAGTGCTGGAGTAACTCAGCAGGTCAGGCAGCATCTCTGGAGAACATGGATAGGTGATGTTTCACGTAGTGCTGGAGTAACTCAGCAGGTCAGGCAGCATCTCTGGAGAACATGGATAGGTGACGTTTCACAGAGTGCTGGAGTAATCAGTGGGTCAGGCAGCATCTCTGGAGAACATGGACAGGTGACGTTTCACAGAGTGCTGGAGTAATTCAGCGGGTCAGGCAGCATCTCTGGAGAACATGGATAGGTGACATTTCGGTTGAGGCCCTTCTAAAATTAAAGAATTATTTGAAAGGAGGAAAGGTAAAAGGTGAGAATCCCCCCACCTCTTGCTTGCGAAACATTTAGATATGTACTTGGATAGGACAGGTTTAGAGGGATACGGGCCAAACACAGGCAGGTGGGACCAGTGTAGATGGGGCACGATGGTAGGCATGGGCAAGTTGGGCCGAAGGGCCTGTTTCCACGCTGCATGACTCAGTTTGTCACAAAGAACTGCTGATGTTGCAAAACATCTCAATTCACTACTCATGGGTATTTAAAGCTATAAATTTAATTGATCTGGAATTCTGCACTATTCCATTTTGAGGCGGCACGGTGGCGCAGCGGTAGAGTTGCTGCCTTACAGCGCCAGAGAACCAGGATCCGATCCTGACTATGGGTGCTGTCTGTACGGAGTTTGTACGGTTTCCCCGTGACCACGTGGGTTTTCTCCGGGTGCTCCGGTTTCCTCCCACACTCCAAAGACGTACAGATTTGCAGATTAATTGGCTTTGGTAAATGTGTAAATTGTTCCTGGTGTGTGTGTAGGATAACGTTTGTGTACGGGGATCGCTGGTCGGCGTGGACTCGGTGGGCAGAAGAGCCTGTTTCCGCACTGTATCTCTAAACTAAACGAACAATTTTAGTAGGATTTCCAAACTGGGGGGAAAAAACGAATATAATTTCTGTTTAGACCGCAAAAATGGAGACAAAAAAAAATCAGAAGGAGAGTAATGGAAGGGCTCTTTGAAAGAGCTAGTATAAAAATGATGGACCAAATTCCCAATGTCTGCGCCGTAAGGTTGCACGATTCCAGCATCATTGAGATGAAGGAATGTGGGATCAGACTGAAATGATAGAATAAAGGCTTCTTAACATCTAAATAAACTCTCAGACGGGAGGCCCCTTTTACAAGCAAGTTACGTTAACTGCGATGAATTAATTGTACTCTTTTGTTATGCTGCTTTGAACACTACACACGCACGTTGTACCACCATTGTCTCCTCGGCAGAAAACATTTTAGTGCAGATTATGCAAATGCAGAGGCTGCTGAATTGAGTTTTTAGTCTGCTCTCCAGGGATTAGCGACACGAGGGAAACAAAAATGCCTGTCGTTTCTTTTGTGTGCTTTCCTGGAAGCACAAGTCCTTGAGAATGGAGTGCATGGGATCTGACACCATCTGTCCAGGACAGTCCAGTCCTTTGGTTCCACTCCCAGCAATATCTACAGTATCCGCTGTTCCAGGTGTGGGCTCCTATACATCGGCGAGACCAAGTGCAGACCGGGCGATCGTTTTCGCTGAGCACTGATGCCCAGTCCGCCTTAGCCCACGCGATCTCCCGATTGCCAAACATTTTAACTCCTCTTCCCATTCCCCACACTGACCTTTCTGTCCTGGGCCTCCTACACTGTCAGGGTGAGGCCACTCGCAAATTGGAGGAACAACACCTCATATTTCGCTTGGGCAGTGTACAACCCAGCGGTATGAACGTTGATGTCTCTAATTTCAAGTAACCCTTGCATTTCCTCTCTCTCCGTCCCCCTCCTAGTTCCACTGGTGGCATCCTTGTGTCCATTCTTTATCACCTCTTTCCCAGCCATAATGTCTGTGCTGAACATGATGCCAATACCAACATGGATGGGTGATGTTTTGGGTTGGGACCCTTTATCATTTAGAAGGTAGAGAAGCAGGCCCTTTGGCTCACTGAGTCCATGCCAACCACCAATCTACACCAGCACTAACCTGCACTTCAGGCACATTTTTTTTAACCAAAGCCAATTATCCTGCAAACTTGCACGTCTGAAACTGGAACACCCGGAGAAAACCCACGCAGTCACAGGGAGAACGTACAAACCTCGTGCAGCCAGCGCCCCTCGTCAGGATCGAACCTGAGTCTCTGGTGCTGTAAGGCAGCAACTCCACCACCGTGCCACAGCGCTGCCCAACAACCCTTTTTCAGAATGTAAGGAGGAGGAAGATAGTACATTAGCGGTATTTAGGAGCCTATTGGATCGGCACGTGGATATTGCAAGGAATGGAGGGGTATGGATTAAGTGTGGCGGATAGGTATTGATCTTGGCAAGTAGAAGCACGGAACTGCAGATTGTGATTTACAAAAAAAAGACACAAAGTGCTGGAGTAACTCGACGGGCCAGGCATCGTCTCTGGAGAACGTGGATAGATGACGTTTCGGGTCAGGGACCCTTTATCAAACATTTCGGGGGTGGAGGGAAGAAATGAGCGGCAGGACAAAGCCTGGCAAATAATAGGTGGATACAGGTGATTGGGGGTGGGGGGGGTGGGGGAGGGGGCGTTGAGAGGCAGATGGTCGGACAAAGGCTACAGATGAAAAGCCAAAAGGTGTGAGACAAAAGGATTGAAAAATTACGAATTGTGAAGCTAGAGGAAGGAATGTAGGTGGAAAAGGAGGGGGAGGGGGAAAATAGATGTGAATCCAGATGGAGCACAGAGATGGGGGGAAGGAACGATGGGAGGTATATAGGTGAGGAAGGAAGCGTGAGTAGCTAGTCACCTATCCATGTTCTCCAGGGATGCTGCCTCAATCTCTGAGTTACTCCAGCACTTAGTGGGGTTTTTTTGCAAACTGGCATCTTCTGTTCCTTGTTTCTACACGCTAAGACCAATGCTCACCTTTCCGTACATAATCTGTACCCCTCCATTCCTTGCATATCCACCTCCCTATCCAAAAATCTCCCAAATGCACTATTTCAACAGTCTCAAGCGTTCAATCTTGACTATGGGTGCTGTCTGTACGGAGTGTGTACGTTCACCCTGTGACCTCTCCGGTTTTCTCCGGGTGCTCCGGTTTCCTCCCACACTCCAAAGACGTACAGGTTTGTAGGATAATTGGCTGCGATAAAATTGTACATTGTGCCTAGTGTGTAGGATAGTGCTGGTGTATGGGGTGATCGCTGGGCAGCGCGGACTCGGCGGGCCGAAGGGCCTGTTTCTGTGCTCTATCTCTAAACCAAACTAGGCTAAAAATGGCCTTTAAAATTTGCCCCCTCAAATCTATGTCCTCTAGTAGTTGGGAGTTTCCATCCTGGGAAAAAGATTCTGGCTGTGTTAATGCAGAATTTAATTTGCGATTTATTTTCTAAACCTGCCCACAGTGAGGTGAATCTCCATAAACGCACCACGTTTAGGGCAGCCTTTCTGAAAGTCCTTTATCTGGAGAGATGTAGACATTTGTCACTGAGCGCGGTGAGGTGAAGGAGGGCAAAGAGGTTTAAAGAGAAGGCTTCTGACCCACTGATGGGGGAACGATCGCAACAAATGCATCCGTATTAACACTTTTAACATGAAACAAGCCACATGGGATATCAAAGGCAAAATAAAAAAGCCACTTACTATAGCCAGCTATAGCCAGGCAGTGTGGAAATGTCTGGGTCATTTCCCTGTCCATCTAGATGCACAGAATCTATTGCCCAGAGTAGGGGAATGGAGGGCCAGAGGACAGAGGTTCAAGGTGAAGGGGAAACGATTTAATAGGAATCTGAGGGATAACATTTTCACACAAAGGGTGGTGGGTGTATGGAACAAGCTGCTAGAGACGGTAGTTGAGGCTAGGACTATCCCAACGTTTAAGAAACAGTTAGACAAGTACATGGATAGGACAGGCTTGGAGGGATATGGACCAAGCGCAGGCAGGTGGGACTAGTGTAGATGAAACATGTTGGCCGGTATGTATTCACAAAATGCTGGAGTAACTCAGCAGGTCAGGCAGCATCTCGGGAGAGAAGGAATGGTTGACGTTTCGCGTCGAGACCCTTCTTCAGACTGAATGTTGGCCGATGTGGGCAAGTTGGGACACAGGGCCAGTTTCCACACTGTATCACTCTATGACTATGACTCTAAGCTTTCTTAAATATATATATCATATCATATCATATCATATATATACAGCCGGAAACAGGCCTTTTCGGCCCTCCAAGTCCGTGCCGCCCAGTGATCCCCGTACATTAACACTATCCTACACCCACTAGGGACAATTTTTACATTTACCCAGCCAATTAACCTACATACCTGTACGTCTTTCGAGTGTGGGAGGAAACCGAAGATCTCGGAGAAAACCCACGCAGGTCACGGGGAGAACGTACAAACTCCTTACAGTGCAGCACCCGTAGTCAGGATCGAACCTGAGTCTCCGGCGCTGCATTCGCTGTAAAGCAGCAACTCTACCGCTGCGCTACCGTGCCGCCCTGTATGTCTGAAGAATAGTTGCAACCAGAAATGTCGCCCATCCATTCCCTCCAGAGATGCTGCCTAACCTGCTGAGTTACTCCAGCACTTCACGTGGAAACAAGGAACTGAAGAAACTGGTTTTCAAAAAGACACAAAGCAGTTTATGTCCCTTTTTTGTAAACCAGCGCTTGCAGTCTTTTGTGTCTACCTGTTACTATACTGTTGTAACCACCATTAATTGTAAGCACATCATTTATGCACAACTATCATAGGCTTAGTTTAGTTTAGAGATACAGTGTGAAAAACTGGCCCTTCGACCCACCGAGTCCTCACCGACTATCGATCACCCGCACACTAGTTATCCCAGTTTCACATCCTATGCACTTGAGGCAATTTACAGAAGCCTATTAATCTCCATGTTGTTGGAGTGTGGAAAGAAACCGGAGCACCTGGTCACAGGAAAATTCCGTGCAAACAACACCCGTGGTCAGGATCGAACCCGGGTCTCTGGCGCTGCAAGGCAGTGATTCTACCGCTGTGGTTAGGATCGAACCCGGGTCTCTGGCGCTGCAAGGCAGTGATTCTACCGCTGTGGTCAGGATCGAACCCGGGTCTCTGGCGCTGCAAGGCAGTGATTCTACCTACCGCTGTGGTCAGGATCGAACCCGGGTCTCTGGCGCTGCAAGGCAGTGATTCTACCGCTGTGGTCAGGATCGAACCCGGGTCTCTGGCGCTGCAAGGCAGTGATTCTACCGCTGTGGTCAGGATCGAACCCGGGTCTCTGGCACTGCAAGGCAGTGATTCTACCTACCGCTGTGCCGCCCAAATGCACTTACTGCATTCTTCTGAAGAAATTAGTCTGATTTCACTGCAAGAGTTTTTGAAGTATCTGTTTCCTCTGCTCTCTAAATCACCTCTGATTGATTACAAAGGACATTGAATGTGTTTGTTGGACTATTTGCCGTATCTCACCTCCAACCCGACGGCATTTCAGGTCGGGGCCCTCCTACAGACCCTGAAGGTTGGGATCCCTGGGCATATCTAAAGCCTGCTCATCTCCCCCATCTCGCTGTTAGACACGAGAAAGGCCCCAATTAAAGGGGTGACACGGTGGCGCAGCGGTAGAGTTGCTGCCTTACTGTGCCAGAGACACGGGCTCCATCATGACTACGGGAGCTGTCTGTGCGGACTTTGTACGTTCTCCCCGTGACCGCATGGGTTTCCTCCGGGTGCTCCGGTTTCCTCCCACACTCCAAAGACGTACAGGTTTGTAGGTCAGTTGGCTTCTGCAAATTGTACAAATGTCCCTATTGTGTAGAGTAGTGCTAGTGTACGGGGTGATCGCTGGTCAGTTGGCTGAAGAGGTTGTTTCCAAGTTCTGTCTCTAAAGTAAAAGTAAACTAAAGAAAAGTAAATGTGTCATAGAGCGTCATGCATCATTTCATCATTTCTTCGGGTGATGAGATTGAGAAGTAGTAGGCTGAGATGTGGATGTCAGAGATGCTGGACATTGGACCTACCCTGATTGACCCAAGCAGTGTCTATGACCAGCAGTGCAGCGGGTCGGGAATGCCAATAGAAGATGCATTTTGTGACTTTAACTCCCCATGAACCCAATGAACCTCTTGTTGTTGTGGGCTCCACCTTTCCTTGGTCTTCGGTGCCGGCTCTGATTTGTTCTGTACCTTTTCATACCTCGAGTTTCCCTCTTCCCTGAATCTCAGTCTGAATTAGGGGTCTGGACCCAAATCATCATCTCTTCCTTTTCTCCAGAGATTGCTTGACCCGCTGAGTTACTCCGGCGTTTTGTGTCCATTGTCAAACTTCTTGTGATCTTGTTTCCATGACCAGGTGGCTCGGTTCATGTTTGGCCTCCGCACCTAACTCCGTACAGACAGCACCTGCAGTCAGGATCGAACACAGGAATCTAGCGCTGTAAAGCAGCAACTCTACTGCTGCGCCACTGTGCCTATTTTGACCAAGGCACTGGTCATCCTTCTGGAACTTTGGATCAAATTTTCATTTGATACGAAAAGACAGAAGATGTGAGACAAAAGGGTTGAAGAGTTGTGCATTGTGAAGCTCGAGGAAAGGGAAGCTAGAGGAAGGGGAAGCTAGAGGAAGGGGAAGCTAGAGGAAGGGGAAGCTAGAGGAAGGGGAAGCTAGAGGAACGGGAGAGGAAGGGGAAGCTGGAGGGAGGGGAAGCTCGAGGAAGGGGAAGCTAGAGGAAGGGGAAGCTAGAGGAAGGGGAAGCTAGAGGAAGGGGAAGCTAGAGGAAGGGGAAGCTAGAGGAACGGGAGAGGAAGGGGAAGCTCGAGGAAGGGGAAGCTAGAGGAAGGGGAAGCTAGAGGAAGGGGAAGCTAGAGGAACGGGAGAGGAAGGGGAAGCTAGAGGAAGGGGAAGCTCAAGGAAGGGGAAACTCGAAGAAGGGGAAGCTCGAGGAAGGGGAAGCTGGAGGAAGGGGAAGCTCGTGGAAGGGGAAGCTAGAGGAACGGGAGAGGAAGGGGAAGCTAGAGGAAGGGGAAGCTCAAGGAAGGGGAAACTCGAAGAAGGGGAAGCTCGAGGAAGGGGAAGATAGAGGAAGGGGAAGCTCGAGGAAGGGGAAGATAGAGGAAGGGGAAGCTAGAGGAAGGGGAAACTAGAGGAAGGGGAAACTAGAGGAAGGGGAAGCTAGAGGAAGGGGAAACTAGAGGAAGAGGAAAGGAAGGGGAAGCTAGAGGAAGGGGAAGCTAGAGGAAGGGGAAGCTTGAGGAAGGGGAAGCTAGAGGAAGGGGAAGCTTGAGGAAGGGGAAGCTAGAGGAAGGGGAAGCTCAAGGAAGGGGAAGCTAGAGGAAGGGGAAGCTTGAGGAAGGGGAAGCTAGAGGAAGGGGAAGCTAGAGGTAGGTGGAAGGGGATGGGGGGAAGAAATGGGTGCATCCAGTTGGGGCACAGGGGAGAGAGGTGGCTGGAGAAAAAGGGGATGGGGGACGAAGGGGGAGGGTTTGCAGTTCCCTAAAATTGGACAATTCAATGTTGGTACCATTGGGTTTGCAAGATACCCAAGCTGAATATGGATGGCTGTCTGTACAGAGTTTGTACGTTCTCCCTGTGACCGTGTGGGTTTTCTCCGGGTGCTCCGGTTTCCTCCCACATTCCAAAGACGTGCAGGTTTGTAGGTGAATTGGTATCTGAAAAGTGTCCCTAGTATGTAAGATAGAAGTATTGTATGGGTGATCGTGGATTGGCGCGGACATGCTGGGCTGAAGGGCCATTACTGTATCTCTCAACTAAACTAAAGGAGGTAGTTGAGGCGGATACTGTAACGACGTTTAAAATATATTTGGACAAGTACATGGATGAGAAGGGTTTGGAGGGATATGGGCCAAATGCAGTGGGACAAGCGTAGATGGGGCACCTTGGTCGGCATGGACAAATTGGGCTGAAGGGCCTGTTTCCGTGCTGTATGACGCTATGACTCCACGATTCCCACCAGCTGAGTGTAGGTTTACCACCAGTGGTTGCTTCCAGTCCACTTTTGCCAGAAGTTAATATTTTTCGTGGAGAAAGTGGAGAAAATGAACCAGAAGGTTCCTCATTCAAAACCAAATCCATTTCTTCCGTTCGCCTTCCACAACTGCTAACTGCTAATAACTAACAGCTGAAAATCTTCAGCCTTTCCCTAATGATACCGTTAAACTACTAACAGCTGTAGAGATCTGACTTTAAAGCACAGGGGTGGCTAAACTCACACAGTCCCACATTTGATGCTGAGAAGTACAAAGGACAATAAACCCATGCTTCTCGATTGCAATGGGAACAGCTGGGTCCAGCCAAGGCTGAGCCGCAAGGCGGTCGGTCAGTTACATTAGCAGGAGGCAATCCCCTTGTGACCGCGTGGATTTTCTCTGGGTGCTCCGGTTTCCTCCCACATTCCAAAGAAATACAGGTTTGTGAATTAAACGGCTCCTGCAAATTGTAAATTATCCCTAGTGGGGAGGAAAATATTATACGGGGTGACCGCAGGTCAGCACGGTGGGCTAAAGGGCCTTTTTTTGTCGCGCTGTATCTCTAAACTAAAGTAAACTAAAGTAAAGGTAGATTTTATGGGGAATCTGATGGGAGCAGAATGATAGAAAGGTAAAGTGATTTCGGAAGGAAATTTCAGAGTTGAGGCACAGCAGCTAAAAGATGGACTACCAGAGAGATGCAGAATACAGAAGAGGTTGCTGAGATACAGATGAGTTGTGGAAGGTTAGAATCTCCTGAGGCCACACCTCTTGTGTGCTGGAAAGAGAACAAAGGCGAGACAAAGCCTGGCGGAGTGATAGGGGGATAGGGTGAGGGAGGTCTTTGATAGGCAGATGGTTGAGCAAAGGCCAGAGATGAAAATATAGAAGGTGTGAGATAAGGATGGAAGATTGGAGATTAAAGAGATAAAGGTGGAAGAATGAATGGATAAAAGAGTGAAGCCAGAGGAAGGAATGTAGGTGGAAGGGGTGGGGTAAATGCTAGTCCAGGTGGAGCACAGGGAAGTGAGGGAGGGGGGGGGGGTGGAGAATAAGCTGAGGAGGGAGTGGGTTTGTCAGTCAGACAAACAACTGTGTGAACACACAGTCAGAGTGGAGTGCGATTCCCATTTGCTATTCACGTACTGGTCCTCCCCAGGTAACAGCTCTGTTCTCTGATCCCAACAACGGTTTGTAACCCAAATGGTTCGCAAGTCGGAAATGCAGCCACAAACCGAGTTCCCACACGGCAGAAGATGCCTGCAGCCCCACAGCAGCCAGCAGCGAGATCCTGCAGGTCTCTCAAATACTCCTCTGTATGTGTGGCCTTGCATAAGTCAAGTGTTTATAAGCCGTGGAGAACCTATGCATAGCTCCAGTGGGGCAGGCAAGGCCACTGAGCGCACACCCATGAAGAATCCTCCCTCCTTAACCTGAGGGCACAGGGACTAGTTTCTATTTATGTTTTAGAGATACAGCATGGAAACAGGCCCTTCGGCCCGCCGAGCCCACACCGACCAGCGATCACCCGTTCACACTTGTTCAATGTTACCCCACTTTCTCATCCGCTCCTCGCACACGAGAGGCAATTCCCAGATGCCAATTAACCTACAAACCCACGGAGAAAAGCGATCACAGGGAGAACGTGCAAACTCCACACAGACAGCACCCGAGGACAGGATGGAACCCGGGTCTCTGGCACTGTGAGACAACAAAATGCTGGAGTAACTCAGCGGGTCAGGCAGCATCTCAGGAGAGAAGGAACGGGTGACGTTTCGGGTCGAGACCCTTCTTCAGTCTGAAGAAGGGTCTCGACCCAAAATGTCACGCGTTCCTCCTCTCCTGAGATGCTGCCTGACCCGCTGAGTTACTCCAGCATTTTGCGTCTACCTTCAATTTGAACCAGCATCTGCAATTATTTTCCTACACTCTGAGGCCACAGCTCTCTACCAGCTGCACCACCGTGGTTTATGGTTGAGATGGCTCAAGAACAGAGTTATTTAAGGACTGAAGATAGACACAAAGTGCTGGAGTAACTCAGCGGGTCGGGCAGAATCTCTGGAGCAAAAGGATGGGCGGCCTGTCTTCGGGTCGGGTCCTTTCTTCAGAGCCACAATAGACAATAGACAATAGACAATAGGTGCAGGAGGAGGCCATTCAGCCCTTCGAGCCAGCACCGCCATTCAATGAGATCAAGGCTGATCATTCTCAATCAGTACCCCGTTCCTGCCTTCTCCCCATACCCCTGACTCCGCTATCCTTAAGAGCTCTAGCCATGTTACGGACTGGCCAGGTTGTGCGAGTCAGCTATTTAAAGTAAGGCTTTCCTTCATAATTACAAAACTTGAAAGAAAGCTGTTCACCAGTTTGTAGTTCCATTGCAGCAAAAAGTAAATGGTTTTTGCACAGTAATTCCCTGTTAATTTAGTTTCCCTTGAATGGATTAGTGAGTATAAGACCCAAGGCAGCGTTTTGGTCTATCCCAGCTGATGCAGCCAGGAGCAACTCCTTCATGAATACCATTCAATCATTTGATACACCTTTGGACCACTGCCAGACTCCTGAAACAGCCTTCTCTCATTACTGTCAGAGTTTTCAATTTAAGTAGTCCTCACTGCAGTTAAATCTACACAGCGACGTTAGCAAAGGTAGCGCTTGCTTTTTTGCCTTTGCGGGCCACACAAGGAGTCTGAGGAGCCACAGGCAAAAATTAGCTCCATTAATTGCCATATATTTCAAGCAGCCGTCAGTCGCAGGTCATGGCGTTCCCATCGATTCACCGTCTCGATGAGAATCGCAGTGGAGTTAACCCTTTGCGAATCTCTAGGCCCAGACATGTGACAATAGACAATAGACAATAGGTGCAGGAGGAGGCCATTCGGCCCTTCGACCCAGCACCGCCATTCAATGTGATCATGGCTGATCATTCTCAATCAGTACCCCGTCCCTGCCTTCTCCCCATACCCCCTGACTCCGCTATCCTCAACAGTATCCAGCTCTCTCTTGAATGCATTCAGAGAATTGGCCTCCACTGCCTTCTGAGGCACAGAATTCCACAGATTCACAACTCTCTGACTGAAAAAGTTTTTCCTCATCTCAGTTCTAAATGGCCTACCCCTTATTCTTAAACTGTGGCCCCTTGTTCTGGACTCCCCCAACATTGGGAACATGTTTCCTGCCTCTAACGTGTCCAACCCCTTAATAATCGTATACGTTTCGATAAGATCTCCTCTCATCCTTCTAAATTCCAGTGTGGAGACAAGGCAAGGGGACAATGAAGTCAGTGTGAATAAGGCAGAGCAGCTACCTGTACAAGTCTGGATCATTTGGGAGAACGTTCGCCTCTAAATCGGGGACTTCCACACGGAACCTAAACCTAAGCTGGGGCAGCACAGTGGCGCAGCGATAGAATTGCTACCTTACAGCGCCCGGCACCCGGGTTCCATCCTAACTGCGGGTACTGTTTGTACGTTCTCCCCGTGTCCGCGTGGGTTTTCTCCGGGTGCTCTGGTTTCCTCCCACACTCCAAAGACGTTCAGGTTTGTAGGTTGCTAAACGAGGGCTGCACGTTCAGGAGGGGAGAGGTTAGAGTTAGTCAGGGGAGCGGAGAACCTGAAACGAATTCAGGTTTGTAGGTTAATGAGCTTCTGTAAATTGTCCCTGGTGTGTAGGATGAATGAATGAATGAATGAATGAATGAATGAATCAATGAATGAATCAATGAATGAATCAATGAATAAGTTTATTGGCTGGGTAAATGTAAAAATTGTCCCTAGTGGGTGTAGGATAGTGTTAATGTACGGGGATCGCTGGGCGGCACGGACTTGGAGGGCCGAAAAGGCCTGTTTCCGGCTGTATATATATGATATGATATGATATGATATACAAGGAATGTGCCTTGGTGCTCCGCTCACAAATGACAACACAAACATACAGTTAACAATTAAGAATAAAGCATAAACACATCAAAACAATAAGGATACAACATTACGGTCTAAACATGTGGGTGAAAATAAACCAGAGCAACAAAAGAGACTACAGACTTTGGTTATTGAGTAGAACCACTACTCGTGGAAAAAAAAGCTGTTTTTATGTCTGGCTGTGGCTGCTTTGACAGTCCGGAGTCGCCTTCCAGAGGGAAGTGCTTTCCAGGGGGAATAGCTAATGTACGGGGTGATCGCTGGTCGGCGCGGGCACGGCGGGCACGGTGGGCCAAAGGCCCTATTTTCACGCTGTTCCTCTAAAACTAAAACTAAAGCAGATGGTGTCTTGGTTTAAAATCTCACGAAAAGTCTGGATTTTGTCTTTAAAGCGTTTGGAAATGGATTGGTGACTTCTTAGAGGCAAGAGGGCTGTGCTTTGACTGTCTAAATGACACTGTACTGGCCTGGGATCTCTTCTGAACTCTGCATTGTGGTTTGTGTTTCTGTTTAATCGGACATTTCCTTAATACAAAGTGTACAAAAACAAATTCATGCATATCACAGGAAATCACCAAGTGCAGTAATCAATGCATTGTGGTTATCATTGATCGCTTGGGCAAGACTAATGGGCTTTATATTCTTCAGCTGACCCTCCTGCCAAATAATTGTACAGGTTCCTTTTATCAACTTGCACAATGTATTTGAAGCCGTTACTTTTGTATTCACACAACATTGGGAATATTGTGAGCTGTTCTGAGCCCCATATTTGAGGAAGGAAGTTTAGTTTAGAGATACAGCGTGGAAGCAGGCATTTCAGCTGACTGAGTCAACGCCGATCAGCGATCCCCGCACACTAACACTATCCTACACACTAGGGACAATTTACAATTTTTCCTGAAGCCAATTAACCTGCAGACCTGCACGTCTTTGGAGTGTGGGAGGAAGGCAGAGCACCCGGGGAAACCCCACGCGGCCACGGGGAGAACGTACAAACTCCGTACAGACAGCACCTGTAGTCAGCGTCGAATCCGGGTCTCTGGCATTGCAAGGCACCAACTCTACCGCTGCGCCACCGTGCCGGACGGGATGTGTGACTTTGGAGGGGTTCCAGAGGAGGTTTACAAGAATAATCCTAGGGATGATTGGGATAATCTACGAGGAGCGTTTGAAGGCTCTAGGCTGGTACTCTGTGGAGTTTATAAGGATTAGAGGGGGGATCTCATTGAAGTCTACTGAACAATGAAAGGCCGAGATAGAGTGGATGTGGAGAGGATATTTCCAGTGGTGGGAGAGTCTAGAACCAGAGGGAACAGCCTCCGAATAAAAGGACATAGGTTAACAATGGAGAGTAGGAGGAATTTCTTTAGTGAACGGGTGGTGAATCTGTATAGTTCTTTGCCACAGACGGCTGTGGAGGCCAAGACATTTATTAAAGCGGAGATTGATAAATTCTTGATTCGTAAAGGCATCAAAGGATATGGGGAGAAGGCAGGAGAATGGGGCTGAGAGGGAAAAAAGAGATCAGTCATGACTTGATTGGGCCGAATGGCCTAATTCTGCTCCTGTGACTTATGGTCTAAACACTATCGGAAAACCTGATTCACAATCTTTTATCTAAAACAACATGAATCTGAGTTTATTGGGCAGTGTTTTGGGCAGATGGGATGTTACATCTTCTAATTACATCCAATTATTTCCCAACCCCATCAGGAACTATCTCCAGGTGTGTACGTAAATGTCATGATTTGATAATTGGGGGGAATTCTAACTTTTTTCCCATCAGGAAAATCGAAACAATAATTGATTATGATGGAAATCTGGAAGATAAACAGAAACACTCAGTCGGTCCAGCAGCATCTGTGGAAAGAGGAATGGAGTTAATGTTTCTGATTGGAATTCCTTTTGCTTGTACCACCTTCTTGATATAAGAAATAGGTGATGCAGAGAAAAAAAGGCGAATCTTTCTCGAACTGCCCCTTTCCCCTCCCATTAGCCAGTCCGATGTGCTCTCACTCCAACACAAATCATCCCTTTAGAGTCACAGAGTCATTCAGCACGGAAACAGGCCCTTCAGCCCAGCCAACCACGCCAACCAACATACCCCATCTATACTAGTCTCGCCTGCCGGCGTTTGGCCCATATCTCTCCAAACCTTCCCTATCCATGTACCTGTCTAAATGTTTCTTAAACATTGTGATAGTGCCAGCCTCAACTACCTCCTCCGGCAGCCCGTTTCCATATGCCTCTCACCCTTTCTTTGCATACAGATCAGTAAGATTATCGGCATACATAAGTACAATCTCCCGTTAAGTACATAATGCGTAGAAACGGCTCCACTGAGTCCACACACAAGGGTCGCCAGGTTTCGGCGTCATTACAAAGACCAGTTGTAGCCAGACACCTCCACATGGACATCCCGTGATCAGCCGTCCCTCCCCTCGCCCGACCATCTTCAACGTTCATGCCCTGTGGGAGGGGGGGGCATGAAGTCCCTGGTCCCTTGTCCAGCGTCCGCTGCCGTCACCGACTCCCTCCGCCTCTCTGGCTCCAGGTCTTCAGGGTGAGCAGGGGCCGGGTTCGGTGGCTTCCCTCTCCCGCTTCCACGGCGGACGAGTCAGGCCTGATGCCGGGATCAGGCCGCGGCTCACCGAGACCCTCTGCCACTGAGGCTCACCGTCTCTAGATCATGGTGCCTTACAGCACGGAGCGATGCTACTGCATCAGGCTCTTTGTGCCTGCACTGGCACTTTGTAAGGTGATACACTGTAGTCCCACACACCCACAGAGTCTGCACTTTAGTTTACGTTTCCCAGTTTAAATCCAACTCCTATTTCATAAGGGTCGTAAGTGATAGGAGCAGAATTAGGCCATTTGGCCCATCAAGTCTACTCCTCCATTCAATCATGGCTGATCTATCTCACCGTCCTAACCCCATTCTCCTGCCTTCTCCCCATAGCCCCTGACACCCTATTTGAAAGTGAATTTCCACTCGCAGTTTAGGTAGTGCGTTCCCACGTGTGGGAAACTGCTCATGAGTAATGGGTAGCTCGACATCTGTGGATAGAAAGTTTATGTGGAATCAAGACACCAGTGAAAGAATAACCCTCTTTAATAATTTGATAGATGTATTGATCGTTTAAAAAGGGGGTCTTTAATTACAATTATCTACAGGGATTACAGAGGACACTTATTAGGTAGCGGCTTGTGACAGTTTGTCGATATTGATCACCTATTTAACTCAATACTGTGTTAGACTGGAGCACAGGGAAGCTTTGAGTCAGTAAAAGGGCACATGGATATGCAGGGAATGGAGGGATATGTATAACGTGCAGGCAGGTAAGAGTTGGTCTTGGCGTCATGTTCGGCACAGACATTGTGGGCCAAAGGAACTGTCCATGTGCCGTACTGTGTAGGAAGGAACTGCAGGTGCTGGTTTATACCGAAGGTAGACATAAAGTGCTGGAGTAACTCAGCGGGTCAGGCAGCATCTCTGGAGAGAAAGGATGGTTTCAGGTCGGAACCGGAGAAGGGATCTGACTTGAAACATCACCCATCCTTTTTCTCCACAGATGCTGCCGGATCTGCTAAGTTACTCCAACAGTTTGTGCCTACCTTCTGGGCTATTCTATGTTCTATCTTAAACCAATGAATGGACATCAATGTTGAAACAAGGAGCTGCAGATGCTGTTTAATTAACAAAAGGACACAAAGTGCTGGAGTAACTCAGCAGGTCAGGCAGCATCTCTGGAGAACATGGATAGGTGAAGTTTTGGGTCAGGACCCTTCTTCAAACTGATTGTAGTGGGGGCGAGGAAAGGGAGATGGGAGAGAGGAGAGGCAGGACAAAGTGTGGCAGGTAATAGGTGGACACCCCTACATTCAGCTTGAAGGGTCCCGACCCGAAACATCACCTATCCATGTTCTCCAGAGATGCTGCCTGACCTGCTGAGTTACTCCAGCACTCTGTTTCCTTTTGAATGCACAGCAGTCATATACTCTTTGCAGAATCTATTGGTGGTGCATGGGGCACTTTATCAATGCACGTCTTTTAATAAGCAAGTGATACCAATCAGAAGGGAGAGGATGGATCTGAAGCTATATCTGAAGCTGATTAAGTATTATCCCCTTCACAACGATGGTTCTACCTGGTGCAGGAACTTGCTAAAAGCAAAGGGATAAATTGCAAAAGCAAAATGCTGGAGAAACTCAGCGCATCAGGCAGCATCCCTCGAGAGAAGGGATAGGTGACGTTTCGGGTCGGAACCCTTCTTCAGGCTAGTATCCAACCCGAAAATTCACCTATCCCTTTTCTCCAGAGATGCATGCCGCCTGACCAGCTGAGATACTCCCAACATTTTGTGTCTATCCGGTATAAACCAGCATCGCTGTCCATTCCTACACAAAAGCAAAGGGATAACTGGTGTGTCACGATGTTTCCTCATTGCCACCGTCTTCTAATGCATCCAATGCACTCTCTCAGTGAGACACAATGCTGTCATTCAACACCACACTTTGCTCTCTGAACAGATGCTGCCTTGCCTGTGAACGTCCTCAGTGCTTTGCCTCCTCTCTATGCCTGCAGGCCCTGAGGTTATAAAGTCACCTGGTTCTTATCTTTCCCAACCTGTTCCTGCCAAGCAAGGCTGTGCAAACACTCACAGATAAGGCGGCATCTGTTCAGAGAGCAGAAGTGTCTGTTACAGGTCATAGAGTCTTACAGCGTGGAAACAGGCCCTTCGGCCCAACTTGCCCACACCGACCAACATGTCCCATCTACACTAGTTCCACCTGCCTGCATTTGGCCCATATCCCTCTGAACCCGTCCTATCCATGTACCTGTCTAAATGTTTCTTAAACGTTGCGATAGTCCCTGCCTTAACTACCTCCTCCGGCAGCTCGTTCCATACACCCACCACCCTTTGTGTGAAAAAGTTATCCCTCAGGTTCCTATTAAATCTTTCTCCCCTCACCTTAAATCTATGTCCTCAGGTTCTCAACTCCCCAACTGTGGGCAAGAGACTCTGTGCGTCTACCCGATCTATTCCTCATGACTTTGTACACCTCTATAAGATCACCCCTCACCTTCCTGAGCTTCAAGGCAAAGCTCATTATTCAGAACAGCACGATAATGCAAGTGGAAGAGCATTTAAAGGGGAACAGAGGAGGGTAAGGGAACAGAAACACACCTGCTGGAAAAGAAATAGACTGATCATAAGTGGAGAATCCTTGCTGGAATCCTGAGCAAATCACAAAGTGCTGGAATAACTCAGCGGGTCAGGCAGCAGCTGCGGAGAGAATAGATTTTTTAGTTTCAATTTAGGGATACAACATGGAAACAGGCCGTTCGGTCCACCACAACCATGCCGACCATGCAGTGGAGGCCAATTCTCTGAATACATTCAAGAGAGAGCTAGATAGAGCTCTTAAGGATAGCGGAGACAGGGGGTATGGGGAGAAAGCAGGAACGGGGTAGTGATTGAGAATGATCAGCCATGATCACATTGAATGGCGGTGCTGGCTCGAAGGGCCGAATGGCCTACTCCTGCACCTATTGTCTATTGTCTATTGACCTTCGATCACCCATTCTATGTTATCTGATGGCTATATAATACGAACAGACAGGCGATGTTTCAGCACTGAGTTCCGCCAGCACATCGTGTTTTGACCTCTGAGTGTATTTGGGTGCAGAAACTGAATAGGTGAAATAATATCATCAAGAAATAAACGGAAGCAAGAAGTCAATGAAATATAATAAATGTGACATTGTCTGTGTGACCGGTCAAAGGAAAGTACCCAAGTTAGAGTGGTGGTGGGGAGGGGAAGAAGAAAGAGCTTACATCTTTTACAGACTTGATCTCTCCCAAACCAAAGACACAAAATGCTGGAGTAACTCAGCGGGGCAGGCAGCATCTCTGGAGAGAAGGAATGGGTGACGTTTCGGGTCGAGACCCTTCCTCAGACTGATGTCAGGGGAGAGGGAGATACATAGATAATGAAGTGTAAGGTGTGAAAATAGGACAAAGGGAATGGAGATCAAGCAACATGTAGAATAGATCATTGTTAGCTGGGAGAAGGTAACAACAAGGCAAACAGAGATAAAATGTAGTCGGAGACAGTAAGACTGGTCAGAGAGCTGGGCAGGGGAGGGATAGAGAGAGAGGGAAAGCAAGGGCTAATTGAAGTTAGAGAAGTCAATGTTCATATCGCTGGGGTGTAAGCTGCCCAAGTGAAATATGAGGTGCTGTTCCTCCAATTTGCGCTGGGCCTCACTCTGACAATGGAGGAGGCTCAGGACAGGAAGGTCAGGGTGGGAATGGGAGGGGGAGTTAAAGTGTTTAACAACCGGGAGATCAGGTAGGTTTAGGAGGTGTTCAGCGAAACGATCGCTGCGCCTGCGCTTTAGATTTTTGTTTACTTTAGAGATACAGCGTGGAAACAGGCCCTTCAGCCCACCGAGCCCGCACCGATCAGCGATTACTCCGTACACTAAATTTACAATTTTTAACTAAGTCAATTAACCTACAAACCTGCATGTTATTGGAGTGTGGGAGGAAACCGGAGCATCCGGAAAAAACCCACGTGGTCACGGGGAGAACGTACAAACTCCGTACAGACAGCACCTGTAGTCAGCATCGAACCTGGGTCTCTGGCGCTGTGAGGCAGCAACTCTACCACTGCACCCGATTATTGTTACCTCTCCATCACTGACAGTGCAACACTCGTTCTGAAAGGGGCCTGTTGTGCTGAATGGCCACCCACAGACCCCATGTGGCCATGTTTACATGAATTAGAGGGTGAGGTCCAGTCTCAGTGGCCCTGGGCTCCCTGGATTCAATCTGACGTGATCCAGATGTGGACCGGTCTATGGGCAGTAGGTTCAGTGGTTCTTCATAAGTTCTAGGAGCATTCTTGGGCATTCAAGTCTACTCCACCATTTAATCGTGGCAGATCTATCTTTCCCTCTCAACCCCATTCTCCTGCCTTCTCCCCATTACCCCAGACACCCTTACTAATCAAGAATCTGTCAATCTCCGCCCAAAAGATATTCATTGATTTGGCCTCCATAGCCGTCTGTGGCAGTGAATTCCACAGATTCACCACCCTCTGAGTAAAGAAATTCCTCCTCATCTCCTTTCTAAAGGTACGTCCTTTTATTCTGAGGCTGTGGCCTCTGGTCCTGATAGTTCTTGACAGCCCACAAGCTCAAAGGAGCATTCCCCAAATGATTTTAAATTTCTCCAAGTTCCTGACGTTTAGTGTCATGATAGGTAAACATTTTTCAAAATATTATTTACTTTTTTTTAAACTGCAAAACAACAACATCCATGAATAATTAAAATCAGAATAAAGCTTTTTTTTTCAAATCCCCTTTTTCTCATCATCTGCAGTCTCACAATTCCCTTTGGAGATTTCAGGGCAGCTGGTAGAGCTGCTGTCTGTCTGTGTGCAGCCTGCACCTTTGCCCCCAGTGAGCATGTGGGTCTTCCTTGGGCGCTCTGGTTTCTGTCCACAGGCCGTTAAGCCACTGTAAACATTTCCCCTGGTGTGTAGTTGAGTGGCAAAATCTTGAGGAGAGTTGACGAAAATGGGGTGTGGGATGGAGGGGGAAGAACAAAATGGGGTGCGTGTCAGCAGCAGAGTTGCTGCCTTACAGCACCGGAGACCGGGTTTGATCCTGGCTACAGGTACTGTCGGCATGGAGTTTGCACGTTCTCCTTGTGACCCGTGTGGGTTTTCCCCGGGTGCTCCAGTTTCCGCCTACACTCCAAAGATGTACAGGTTTGTAGGTTAATCGGCTTTGGTAAAAATTGTAAATTATCCCCAGTGTGTGGGATAGTGCTAGTGTACGGGGGTGGTCGCTGGTTGGTGCGGACCCAGTGGGCCGAAGGGCCTGTTTCCATGGTGTATCTCTAAGATCTAAAGTATAAAAGTCTAAAGCTGGTGTAGGCAAGTGCTTGATGGCCGGCATGCCCTCAGTGGGCCGAAGGGCCTGTTCCATGCTCTGTGCTTTTTCAGTGATTCTGTGAGTTCGGCCGAGCCTGGGATCGCTTAGCTGCTCCTGATTAGAGTAATACTTCTCTTATAATACTGGTGAATCCTAGTGAGCCTGGAGTCTAACAACATAGCACAGTGCCTAATGCAGCACATACTGTACATCATCCGCATAATCCTAGTGAGTCTGGGGCCCCATTGCAACAGTCCAGCAACACAGCGCAATGACTAATGCAGTGCGTATATCTTCCAGCATACCGTTGTAGTGTTACAGCACATGGAAACAGGCCCGTTGGCCCAATTAGTCCATGCTGACCAAGGGGTCATCATCCTGAGCTTATCTCATTTGCCTGCATTTAGCCCATATTCCTCCAAACCTGTCCCATCTTTGAACCTGTCCAAATGTCCTTTAAATAATTGCACCAGTTTCTACCACTTCTTCAGCAGCCTGTTCCACATGCCCACCAACCCGTGTGTGAAAAAAACATCCCTAAGGTTCCCTTTAAATCTTCGATAGACACAAAGTGCTGAAGTAACTCAGCAGATGGTGTCTGGCCTGTGTGATGGCGTCTGGCCAGTGTGATGGGGTCTGGTCTGTGTGATGGGGTCTGGTCTGTGTGATGGGGTCTGTGTGATGGGGTCTGTGTGATGGGGTCTGGTCTGTGTGATGGCGTCTGGTCTGTGTGATGGCGTCTGGTCTGTGTGATGGGGTCTGGTCTGTGTGATGGGGTCTGGTCTGTGTGATGGGGTCTGGTCTGTGTGATGGGGTCTGTGTGATGGGGTCTGGTCTGTGTGATGGGGTCTGGTCTGTGTGATGGGGTCTGGTCTGTGTGATGGGGTCTGGTCTGTGTGATGGGGTCTGGTCTGTGTGATGGGGTCTGGTCTGTGTGATGGGGTCTGGCCTGTGTGATGGGGTCTGTGTGATGGCGTCTGGCCTGTGTGATGGGGTCTGGTCTGTGTGATGGGGTCTGTGTGATGGGGTCTGTGTGATGGGGTCTGTGTGATGGGGTCTGTGTGATGGGGTCTGTGTGATGGGATCTGTGTGATGGGGTCTGTGTGATGGGGTCTGTGTGATGGGGTCTGTGTGATGGGGTCTGTGTGATGGGGCCTGATTTATGGCGTCTGGTCTGTGTGATGGGGTCTGTGTGATGGGGTCTGTGTGATGGGGTCTGGTCTGTGTGATGGGGTCTGGTCTGTGTGATGGGGTCTGGTCTGTGTGATGGGGTCTGTGTGATGGCGTCTGGCCTGTGTGATGGGGTCTGTGTGATGGGGTCTGTGTGATGGGGTCTGTGTGATGGGGTCTGTGTGATGGGGTCTGTGTGATGGGGTCTGTGTGATGGGGTCTGTGTGATGGGGTCTGTGTGATGGGGTCTGGTCTGTGTGATGGGGTCTGTGTGATGGGGCCTGTGTGATGGGGTCTGTTTGATGGCGTTTGGCCTGTGTGATGGGGTCTGTGTGATGGGGTCTGTGTGATGGGGTCTGGTCTGTGTGATGGGGTCTGTGTGATGGGGTCTGGTCTGTGTGATGGGGTCTGTGTGATGGGGTCTGGTCTGTGTGATGGGGCCTGTGTGATGGGGTCTGGTCTGTGTGATGGGGTCTGGTCTGTGTGATGGGGTCTGGCCTGTGTGTGATGGGGCCTGTGTGATGGGGTCTGGTCTGTGTGATGGGGTCTGGTCTGTGTGATGGGGTCTGTGTGATGGGGTCTGTGTGATGGGGTCTGTGTGATGGGGCCTGTGTGATGGGGTCTGTTTGATGGCGTCTGGCCTGTGTGATGGGGTCTGGTCTGTGTGATGGGGTCTGTGTGATGGGGCCTGTGTGATGGGGTCTGTTTGATGGCGTTTGGCCTGTGTGATGGGGTCTGTGTGATGGGGTCTGTGTGATGGGGTCTGTGTGATGGGGTCTGTGTGATGGGGTCTGTGTGATGGGGTCTGTGTGATGGGGTCTGTGTGATGGGGTCTGTGTGATGGCGTCTGGTCTGTGTGATGGCGTCTGGTCTGTGTATGATGGGGTCTGTGTGCCCATGGCCCAGATGATTTTATAAACCACTATAAGGTCACGCTTCAGCCAGCTTTGTTTCAGAGCAAACAGTTCCAGCCTCTCCTTGTTACTCAAGCCCCCCATTCCCAGCAACAGCTTTATTAATCTTTTTTTCACCCTTGCTAACTTAATCACTTCTTCCCGATTGAAGAAGGGACCCAACCTGAAACGTCGCCTATCCCTGACCCCCAGAGATGCTGCCTGGCCCGCTGAGTCACTCCAGCGCTTTGTGTCTTCTTTTGTAAACCAGCTTCTGCAATTCCTTGTGTCTTTCACTTCCAATTAACGGCGAGGAGAACCACAAACATTATTCCAGGTGCAGCCACCCAGTCTGGTGCTTATCTGTTGGTGAAGAGATATGTGGAAGTCAGGGACTTATGGGCATATGATCAGCTGAGTTTGGGGAACTGGAACCAGTGACAAATATTGACCAGATTTAGGCGTTGATTCCAGTGCTGGACTCAAGCACAACAATCTACAATAAGAGGAGCTTGACCCTTTAACCTCTTGCTCAGTGAGGCAAAACCCTACATGGGGGAAACTGGAACACTACTAAAATGTTCATTTTAAGTTGAATGCTGAGCCAAATTACAAAAGAATGTGGGGCACAAACGTTAATTATGGATACAGATGGAACAGCAGCTGCTTAGTTTGGTATAGCGACCAAAGATACTAGAGGAGCAAGATGAACCACTCCGTCTAAATCGCCTATACTGAAGTGTAGTACGCAAAGGAGCGTAACGTCCGCCATTTTAGTAGGCAAAACCCACCGATCGTTATGCCTCTCGCAGTGTAATCAGTGTTTTGGGGGAACAGTATGTGTGATGATACCATAAAAATGTAGAAAATATCTCATCTATCAATTCACAGA
Organism: Rhinoraja longicauda; assembly: GCF_053455715.1. Classification (NCBI taxonomy): domain Eukaryota; kingdom Metazoa; phylum Chordata; class Chondrichthyes; order Rajiformes; family Arhynchobatidae; genus Rhinoraja; species Rhinoraja longicauda. The sequence continues at coordinate 9,559,353 of NC_135967.1, read as the reverse complement.
TTTTTGTTATTTTTCTTTTTAAATGTTTCTGAGAGTTTCTGCCTACTAAAATGGCGCCATGACATACTACGGTTTTTAGGGTCGAGTGGTCTATCTTGCTCTGCTCTGTTATCTTTGATAGCGACACAGCGCGAAAACAGGCCCTTCGGCCCAACGAGTCCGCACCGACCAGCGATCACCGCACATTAACACTACCCTACACCCACCAGGGACACTTTACAATTATACCAAGCCAATTAGCCTACAAACCTCTACGTCTTTGGAATGTGGGAAGAAATTGGAGATCCCGGAGAAAAACGATGCAGGTCACGGGGTGAAGGTACAGCCCCCTTAGTCAGGATCGAACCAGCAACTCTACTGCTGCACCACCGTGCCACCCTAGTTTTGGATTACCGCTTTGGTTTACAAAAAAAAAGATACAAAGTGCTGGAGTAACTTAGTGAAGCAGGCAGCATCTCTGGAGAACATGGATAGGTGACGTTTTGAGTCTGGACTCTTCTTTAGACTGATTGTGGTGGGGGCGGAACAAAGTCTGGCAAGTGATAGGTGGATACAGGTGGGGAGGGGGTTAATTATGGCTCTAACAAAGGCAAGATTACTAATCATCTCTCTGCCAACAATGTTTCTGGGGCAGCTTAAATCTTCAGTGAAACATGCGGTTTGTCAAAGATAATTGAACTGAAAGTTATCTTCGTTAATCCATCAGCTCTCACACACTGAAGAGGTGCCTTGCCATTTAATGAGTAGAAACTGATTTGCTGGAATAAATGAGGGATAAAGACGCTGGAAGACTAGATTATGTGGGCAGAAAACCAAGGCTATCAATTCAGCAGGAGATAAAAGATTTGCTAATTGAAATAATTTAAGACAGTCAATCAAATAAGTGGCAGTTAACGTGTTTGACAGAACTTACAGCCAAACAATTTCATGTTGCCAGCAACAGTCTTCATAAGTTCTAGGAACAGAATTAGGCCGTTTGGCCCATCAAGTCTACTCCGCCATTCAATCACGGCTGGTCTATCTTTCCCTCTCAACCCCTTTCTCCTCTCCTGCCTTCTCCCCATAACCCCTAATAACCGTACTAATCAAGAATCTGTCAATCTTTGCCATGAAAAACACAAAGTGACTTGGCCTCCATAGCCTTCGGTGGCAATGAATTCCACAGACTCACCGCCCTCTGACTAAAGAAATTCCTCCTCATCTCCTTTCTATTTTATTCTGAGGCTGAGGCCTCTGGTCCTGTTACAAACTCCACGAGGTGTGGTCCTTTCAATGGATAAGACATCCAGGACTGGGGTCAGGTGGGGAGAGAGAGGGCAGGGCAGTGATAGTCTGGGTGGTGGGCAATGAGTCAGCCATCAGAAACCGTTGTGCCTTCAGGGCATGGTGGTGTGGCTTTCAGTTATAGACGATAGACAATAGGTGCAGGAGTAGGACATTCGGCCCTTCGAGCAATGTGATCATGGCTGAGAGGATAGTTTGGAGAGAGTGGGTGAGGAGATCGATGCAATGGAGAGGAGGGTGGGGTGGAGTTTGGAACATCTGCCACTGGCTGGGGCCAACAGGGAGTGATATTGGTGGAGGAGGTTTTTGTTCACAAAATGCTGGAGTAACTCAGCAGGTCAGGCAGCATCTCGGGAGAGAAGGAATGGGTGACGTTTCGGGTCGAGACCCTTCTTCAGACTGATGTCAGGGGGGCGGGACAAAGGAAGGATATAGGTGGAGACAGGAAGATAGAGGGAGATCTGGGAAGGGGGAGGGGACGGGTGGGACAGAGGAACTATCTAAAGTTGGAGAAGTCGATGTTCATACCACTGGGCTACAAACTGCCCAGGCGAAATATGAGGTGCTGTTCCTCCAATTTCTGGTGGGCCTCACTATGGCACTGGAGGAGGCCCATGACAGAAAGGTCAGACTGGGAATGGGAGGGGGAGTTGAAGTGGAGGAGGGATGAGGAGATGGGCACAGCCAGGGGAGAGGTGCCGGAGAGTTGTAGATAAGCAATGGGACTTATTTAGTATCGCAACAAAGAACTGCAGATGCTGGTTTATACCAAAGAGATACACAAAGTGCTGGAGTAACTCAGCAGGTGAGGCAGCATCTCTGGAGAAAACCCCTGGGTGCTGTCTGTGTGGAGTTTGCACGCTCCACGTGGGTTTCCACTGGGTGCCCCAGTTTCCTCCCACATCCCAAAGATGTGAGGGTTTGTAGGATAATTGGCCACTGTAAATAAAATGCCTCGAGGGAGGGGATGTGAAAGTGGGACAATGATTCAATGATGCTTTATTGTCACATGTACGTACCTAGGCACAGTGAAATGCTTTGTTTTGCATGCAACCCGGTAAAATCATATAGCAAACCTCACCAAGGTAGTACATAAGTGTTGACAAGTATTGGCGCCACCAAAGTTACAAAAGATAACAGACGTTGTGCGAAGGGCTGGCCGGCGTGGTCTTGGCGGGCTGACGGTCCTCTTTCCATGCGGTATTTGTAAACTAAACTAAACCAAACTTTGTCAAGACTTCTGTTTTTTTTTATGTTTCTAAACATACCTTCTAACTGAAAGTTAGAAATTGGACCACTCATTTTTGGCACGCTAAACTTTGACTAAAATTATACGTGGAGTCACCAATAAAAATCTGCCCTCAGAGTACATCCTCACTTAAGACATCGATACCATGGTTTGTTCCTGTTGAACCAACCTCCCTTCCATTGACCTCATCTGCACTTCACGCTGCCTCGACAAGGCCACCAGCACAATCAAGGACCAATCTCACCCCGGTCACTCCCTCTTCTCCCCTCTCCCATCGTGCAAGAGGATTAGAAATGTGAAAATGCACACCTCTAGGTTCAGGGACAGTTTCTTCCCAGTTGTTATCAGGCAACTAAACCATCCCACCAACAACTAGAGAGCTGTCCTGAGCTACTATCTACCTCATTGAAGACCCACAGATAACCCTCAATCGGACTTTACTGGACGTTATCGTGCACTAAATGTCATTCATGTTATTCCCTTTATCGTGTATCTGTACATAGTGGATGGCTCGATTGCAATCATGTATAGTCTTTCCACTGACTGGTTAGCACGCAACAAAAGCTACTCACTGTACCTTGGTGCACGTAACAATACACTGAACTCAAACACAACTCAAACGGTGCAGGCAGCAGACATGTCCTCTCACAGATGGCTGCCAGATACACTGACGACTGATGTCCCATCGCCGCACGGCCTGCTGGGAAGCAGGTCAGGAGGGCTAAAGTCTACTCTCTGAGGCAGCCCCAAGGCTGCCATGAGAATGAGGGAAGACAAAGGATGAGGGAAGATGGGAGGAATGGTGAGGACCGATCAAGGTGGGGATGTATTGAAGGGAGCGGGCCTTGAGTAACTGGTGCTTTAGAGTGGCACAACCAGAGGCGAGGCCTTTCCACAGCAATCATCATGGCCACAGATGGCCGTGAACAGTGCAGAGCTGCTGTGCCACAATGCAGCACAGAGGCAGAAAGTCTGCAGAAAGTCTGCAGAAAGGCAGCATTTGTAAATCCGTGTGGGGAATCAGTGAAGATTTAAATCAGTGCCGTGGGGAATTCTTTAATTTACGCATGGTTCCTGACATTCTGCACGATGTACTCCTTGTTGTATTGTGAGTGAAGTGCATAGATCAGAGGTCACAGCCTTTTGGTTCAATGTGGTAAGATAGGAATGTGTTCATGTTGGGAATGTCACTCTGCGTTTTATACACACACACACGTAATGAGGGTCCCGTCAGGTTAAGTCAAGGCTGGATGTTAGGTTTAAGTTTATTATTGTCCGGTGTACCGAGGTACAGCGTCGGAGGGCATAGCTTTAAGATGAGGTGGACAAAGTTAAAAGGAGATGTATGGGGCAAGTGTTTTACACAGAGAGTGCTGGGTGTCTGGAACATGCTGCCAGGGGTGATAGTGAAACGGATGTAATAGTGGCATTTAAGAAGCTTTTAGAATAGGCACGTGGATATGCAGGGAATGGAGGAATATGGATCACAGAGGGTGATCCACAGAGATTTGGGTTTTTTTACGCAGAGGGTGGTGGGTATCTGGAACATGCTGCCAGGGGTGGTGGTGGTGGAGGCAGGTATTTTTAGACTTTAGACATTAGAGATGCAGCGCGGAAACAGGCCCTTCGGCCCACCTAGTCCACGCTGACCAGCGATCATCCCGTACACACTAGCACCATGATACACACTAGCGACGATTTTCAATTTTTTCCAAAGCCAATTAATCTGCACGTCTTTGGAATGTGGGAGGAAACTGAAGCACCTGGAGAACACCCACGTGGTCTCATGGAGAATGTACAAACTCCGTACGGACAGCACTCACAGTCAGGATTGAACCCGGGTCTCTGGCACTGTAAGGCAGCAGCTCTACCCGCTGCGCCACTGTGCCGCCCTAAGAGGCACATGGATATCCAGGGAATGGAGGGATATGGATGATGTGCAGGTAGATGAGATTACTTTACCTTGGCATCATGTTCACCATGGAGATCTTGGGATGAAGGGCCTGTCCTGCACTATACTGTTCTATGATCTATGAAGGGCTGGATTAGTATGTTCGCAGGGTGGGAGATAATTGCAGGATCTGGAGGCAACTAAACCAAGGAAGTACATAAGCAAGAAGACTGTACATTTTTAATAACTTTCAACTTGGAAGATACAATATGATGCCGAAAAACAAGGTGTACTGCCTCAGTGTAATCTACTATGCTTACACTCTTATTCTTAAGTATGATCGTCCTTATGTGTAGAAAGATTTTTGGCTGAACTGTATGTAAATAAGGAATTTCACTGCACCTAGGCACATGTGACAATGAACCATTGAAATGCTTTGTTTTGCATGCTATCCAATCAGAACAGATAATACTGCACATAACGACAATCAAGTCAAACTCAAGTACAACAGGTTGAGCAAAGGGGAAGATACAGAGTGCAAAATATAGTTGTCAGCATTGTAGCGCATCAGTTCCAGAGACAAAGTCCAATCTCCGCAATGAGGTAGAGGTGAATCGGACAATACCCTAGCTTATGGTAGTACCGTTCAGAAGCCCGATAACAGAGTGGTAGAAGCTGTTCCTGAGTCTGGTGGTTTATTTCACAAAATGCTGGAGTAACTCAGCAGGTCAGGCAGCATCTCAGGAGAGAAGGAATGGGTGACGTTTGGGGTCGAGACCCTTCTTCAGACTGATGTCAGGGCAGCGGGACAAAGGAAGGATATAGGTGGAGACAGGGTGATAGAGGGAGAACTGGGAAGAGAGGGACAGAGGAACTATCTAAAGTTGGAGAAGTCATGGTTCATACCACTGGGCTGCAAGCTGCCCAAGCGAAATATGAGGTGCTGTTCCTCCAATTTCTGCTGGGCCTCACTATGGCACTGGAGGAGGCCCAAGACAGAAAGGTCAGACTGGGAGTGGGAGGGGGAGTTGAAGTGCTCAGCCACCGGGAGATCAGGTTGGTTACCTTCCACCCCATCAGCCAGCGTATCGCTCACTAGGGCCTCTTCTACATCCCGCAGCTCCGCTCTTGCTCCCCCTCCCCCCCATTCGTAACAAGGATAGAATCCCCCTCGTTCTCACCTTCCACCCCACCAGCCAGCGTCTCACTTGCTGCTCCTCCTGAGTCTGGTGGTGCTCGCTTTCAATCTCCCAATGGGAGGGTCCATATTAAGAAATAATTGCCAGCATTTTGTCTTGTTAGGCAAATGGTTGGAACAAAGGCCAGAGATGAAAGCAGAAGGTGTGAGATAGACTGAGTGAGGAGTTGCGAAATGTGAAGCCAGAGGAAGGAATGTAGGAGGAGGTGGAAGGGGAGGGGAGAAATAGTAGTGAGTCCTGGTGGGGCACAGGGGAAGGGGGGTGGGGGAGAAAGGGAGGTGTGGGGGAGAAAGGGAAAGGGGGGTGGGGGAGAAAGGGAGGTGTGGGGGAGAAAGGGAAAGGAGGGTGGGGGAGAAAGGGAGGTGTGGGGGAGAAAGGGAAAGGTGGTTGTTAGAGGTTATCTAAAATTGGAGAATTCAATGCGTTAGGTCTCCAAGCTTCTCCTTTAAGAGAGTTGTGCACATTGGTAGAAGCAGACACTGGATAGGGTGATGAAATAGGGAGTACACTCAGAAGTAGGCAAGATAACTTGCAAACATTCAGCAATTGCCTGAAAACTTAGAATTCAAAAGGACCGCTGAAAAACAGGCTCTTGTAGTTCTCTCTATAGAAGAGATTGTCATTCATGGAGTCTTAAGTGTAGGATTCTTCTCAGTGTGTCTATTAATGGCCCAGCATGTAAAATCATCATATTGCAGAATGTGTCTGCTCTCTGAAGATTGAGGTTAATGGAACTCTATGGTACTGCTCTCTGGATGTACGTATAACATTGATTTATAACCTGGAGTTACGTCAAGTGTGTTGTCAATGCAGAAGCAGTTCCTCAGGATCATGGGAAACTGGACTCTGTATGGATTTAAATTGGAGTGCAGATTTGTTATTTGATCCGGGACAAATTCTGACTGTTATGAATTAGCTGATGAATTAATAAACAGACAGGTGAAAGGAGAGGAAAATCTTGATGGAGAGAATGTATAGTTATTGTGTTTGCCAAGGTTCGAGAGTTGAAAGCAATATCTCTTTGGCCAGGGATATGGGCCAAACACAGGCAGGTGGGACCAGTCTAGATGGGCCATGTTGGTCGGTGTGGGCAAGTTGGGCCACGGGGCCTGTTTCCACTCTGTATGACGCTGTGACTCTATGGCTGGAAGTGAGGGTCACCTCTTTCTCCCCAGTTTCAGATTATTCCATGATAATGATACCCCAGAAAATACTTCTTTCAATGAGTTTGTATTTACTTGGTGCACAGATTTACCAGGGTTATAGCATGTTTGTTAGCATCCGTCCATCTACGAGAGATGACGGTGACCTGCTTGGAGAGGGGAATGTTTCATCTGTGTTTGCGTTTCCTGCTGTGGCTGACTAGGCCTGACTAGGCTGACTAGGCCTGCCCTTGACAGGCAGACCCTCCTGCAGAGCTGCTGCCTCACAGCGCCAGAGACCCGGGTTCATTCCTGACCTCGGCTGCTGTCTGTGTGGAGTTTGCACGTTCTCCCTCTAACTGCGTGGGATTCTTCTGGGGGCTCTAATTTTCTCCCACATCCCAAAGACGTGCGGGTCTACAGGTTAATTGGCCTCTGTAAAATTGCCTCTAGTGTGCAGGGAGTGGATGCGAAAGTGGAATAACATAGAACTAGTGTGAACGGGTGATCGATGGTCGGTGCGGACTCAATGGGGCATGCTGTACCTATAAACTAAAACGTATGAATCTGCAATAAGAACTCCACTGAAGACTTAGTTGTACTGGCATTCCAAACGAGTAATTGTTTCGGATCATTTTTGAGGGAAGTGTCAGGTTGATGGTGTTCACACCCCTGGCTGTTCTCGCCCGTCCTGTGGAAGAGCTTGCAGTTGAAGGAATTGCTTTTAAATTGAACTTGATGGATGCATGCAGTGCATTAATGGGGTAACGGAAATGAGGCCGATAGACATTGACGTTTCTGACAATTAATTGATCCATTTTCTTTTGAATGATCTTACAACAGATCTCCATCACGATGGTCTTTCTGAAGAAGGTCAAAAGGGGACTGCCCGTTATTTGATGCAGTCAATATCTCTGATACAGAAGATAGACACAAAAAGCTGGAGTAACTCAGCGGGACAGGCAGCTTCTCTGGATAGAAGCAATGGGTGACGTTTCGGATCGAGACCCTTCTTCAGACACTTTTCTCCAGAGATGCTGCCTGTCTCGCTGGGTTACTCCAGCTTTTTGTGTTCATCTTCGGTGTAAACCAGCACCTGCAGTTCCTTCCTACACATCTGTCTGATACAGAGTCTGAAGAAGGGTCTTGACTCGAAACGTCACTTATCCATGTTCTCCAGAAATGCTGCCTGACCCACTGAGTCATTTCAGTACTCCGTGTCCTGCCAGATACAGGGTAGGAATGTTTCCTGCCAGATGATCCAAAGACTGGATGTAATCCAGATCTTTTATTGACTCTTGCCTTCTCTCCTATTGTCAAACTGCCGCCTCTATATTACATCAAGAATGTAGTAAGATGTGGGATTGAATGGTATGGGAACAACCCAGTTTAGGTTTCAGGTTTATTATTGTCACCTGTACCGAGGTACAGTGAAAAGCTTTGCTTTGCGTGCTGTCCAAACAGGTCAGATAATACTATGACCAATTAAGTCAAACTCAAGTACAATAGGTAGAACAAAGGGGAAGATATAAAATATCATTCTCAGCATAGAAGGACAGCTGTTCCATAGACAAAGTCCAATGTCTGCAATGGGGTAGAGTTGAATTGGCAGCTAGCTTATGGAAGGACAGTTCAAAGGCCTGAGAACAGTGGGGAAAAACCTGTTCTTGGGTCTGGTAGTGCGCGCTTCCAAGCTTCTGTATCTTCTGCCGGATGGTAGCAGGGAGAAGTAGGAATGACCGAGGCGAGACAAGTCTTTGATTATGTTAGCTGCTTTTCTGAGCAGTGCGAAGTGTAGATGGAGTCAATGGTGGGAAATCTGATCTGTGTGATGGACTCAGCTACTCCTACAATTGTTGAGATGAAACAAATTTCTTGCGGTCTTGGGCAGAGCTGTTCCCAAACCAAGCTACGATGCAAGCCGACAGTATGCCTTCCACAGTGCATCGTGTATGGCGCACCAGGATGAAGACTGAGTGATCATCTGGCATTATTGATGATTCCCACAGACTCTCTGATGATTGGAAAGAAGCCGATGGATAGCAGGATTAGATTTGTCAATTTTTGGTGCACAGACCTACCTATTCCACCTTGTTGGATAGCTGCCAAAGTATTAGCTGCAATAGAACTCGTGTGAAATTAATTATAGTACAGAGCATCTCAACCAAAATGTGCATGCAGCAATTGAAAAATAAGCCTATTTTTCTTTGTAAGATCCTGAAACTGGACGTGACTTCAAACAGACATACCCCATATTCTGTACTAGAAATCCAGTCACATAAGATGATTTATTTAATATTGGCATCAAAATTTAAAGGTGTCCATATAACTAGAGTTGAGGGCCATTTGTATCACAGGATGATTTCAGATGCGCAAAAGATCCATACTTTAAATGAAACAGCATTCGCAATTGATCTGTAGCACTGAATTTCATTTGCACACTTCTTTTGACCTAGCCAAACACCCCAAAGTGCTTTACCAATGTGCAAAACAGTGCGAGACAATGATGAAATCACAGTTTGGGGAGTTGACTGAAAACTAGGTTGTGAGAGGGCATCTGAAAGAGGGGAGGGAATGGAAGCTGGCAGAGGTGAGAAACACTGGAAGAGTACCGCAGATATAACCAGAATACGGCCTCGATTAGAAGGTATTAGCTATAAGGAGAGGTTAGGCAAACTTGGACAGACACAAAATGCTGGAGTAACTCAGCAGATCAGGCAGCATCTCTGGAGAAAAAAGATGGGTGACGTTTCGGGTCTCTTCACCCATCCTTTTTCTCCAGAGATGCTGCTTGACCCACTGTGTTACTCCCAACACTTTGTGTCTGTCTTTGGTACAAACCGGCATCTGCAGTTCCTTGTTTCTACCTTTGGACAGACTTGGATTGTCTACTCTGGAATGCCAGAGGTGGAGGGGAGACCTGGTAGGAGCATATAAGATTGTGAGAGGCATAGATGTGGTAGAAGTGTTTCTCCGGGTGCTCCAGTTTCCTCCCACACTCCAAAGACGTACACATTTGTAGCGCTTTGGCCTCTGTTAATTGTAAATTGTCCCCCGTGGGTGGGACAGTGCTAGTGTACAGGATGATCGCTGGTCAGCGCGGAATCGGTGGGCCGAAGGGCCAGTTCCGATGCCGTATCTCTAATGTCTAAAGCAAAGCAAAGTCTAAAGTAAACTGGAAATTTGGATTGTACGTTTATTGTGTAAAGCCTAAAGGTTGCTACAGTTCACAGTCATGAGAACAGCCAGGAGCCAAGAGTGTTGTACCAAAACAGAACTCTGAAATTCTTACTTGCAGCAGCACAATAGGTATGTAAACGCAGTACTCAACAGATAATATAATAAACAAACATTTAAAAAAATGTCCATGAATAAAAATCCTAATATAGTACAAAAAACAAAAAAAAAGCCCAAATTCTCTCGTGCAACCAAGGCAGTTTGTATTTCAGAGTTTAGTTGGAGTGGGCAGTGCTCAATAGTTTCAGGTGATTGGGAAGAAGCTGTTCCTGAACCTCGATGTTACTGCACGGGTTTCCTCCATATACTATTAATCCGTGTATAATACGATGCTAACAATCACTTTACATTTGGGATTGCTGTTATGAATGATCTGGGCTGTTATTGATGATCTGGGCTGTGCAGTAATTGTTCATTTAGTTTAGTTTAGAGACACAGTGCGAAATAAGCCCTTTGGCCAGCGATCCCCGCACATTAACACACCATACACCTATACACACCAAGGACAATTTACATTACAAATCTGTACGTCTTTGGAGTGTCACGGGTAGAACGTACAAACTCCGTACAGGCATTGCCCGTAGTCGGGATCGAACCCGGGTCTCTGGCGCTGTGAGCGTGTCAGGCAGCAACTCTACCGCTGTGGTGAGGAAATTTAAAGCCAGTTTATAGTGCATGCAAATGCGGTCGGATTGCAGGCATGTGATAGCGAGGCAAATGGATTCAGATCACCTCATCCACAGGCCTCACGGATCATCAGTCTGTGGGCTGAGCAGCCCGGAATATTTCCGCGCTTTCTAAAACGTCATTCGAATAACCTTCTGAGAAAATGCAAAGTGTGAAATAAATTTCCAGGACCAGTTTAAGCAGAAAACGAGGGGAGGTGCAAATGATAAAGTATGTCAGACTGACAATTAAGGTTATTCGACACGTTACGGAGCAGCCGACAAAAGGAATGAACTGGCAGCTTTCCAGCCATGAGATCACCGAGTGGGGTGGCAGAGCTGTGTTCGGCACTCAGACTTGGCCGCCTGCCCTGCTTGAGCTGTGCTTTACTACGCTGAGACAGCTTGCATGGTAGCACATACCCCTTCTGTCAAGAGTACTCACGGTTGACTGTGTCCGCAGAGCTTGCCAGAAGAGGCTACAGTATTTCAGTCGGTGACATTTTATTTAAGGAGACACAAGGATCTGCAGCCGCTGGTTGGTAACAAAGTGCTGGAGTAACACAGCGGGACAGGCAGCATCTCTGGAGATCATGGTTAGGTGACGTTTTGGGTCCCGACTGCACAGTGCGTGGAGCAGCGGTAGAGTTGCTGCCTTACAGCGCCAAAGACCCCGGTATAATCCTGACCAAGGGCGCTGCCTGTACGGGCTTTATATGTTCTTCCTGTGGCCGCGTGGGCTTCCTCCGGGTGCTCCGGTTTCCTCCCACTCTCCAAAGACGTGCAGGTTTGTAGGTGGATTGGCTTCTGTAAATTGTAAATTGTCCCTAGTGTGCAGGATAGTGCTAGTGCACGGGCATGAATGATCGCAGGTCGGCGCGGACTCTGTGGGCTGAAGGGACCGTTTCCTAAAGTCTAAAGTAAAGTCTAAAGATGCTGCCTACCCAGCTGAGTTCTCCAGCACTTCGTGTTTGTTCTTCAAGCTGGAGGTCACGGCTTTCAGACAGACTCCTGGACCTTCCTCCCCGGTGGTTGGGGTGAAATGAGAGCATGGCCAAGGTGGTGAGGGTCCCTGATCATGCTGGCTGCCTTTTTGAGGCAGGGCCTCCTACAGATAGATCCCTTTGATGAGCACTGTCAATGCTGGTCCCATCTGCTCTTTCATTCCTTGGAATGCACCCTCCAGCACTTTGTGTCCACTTTTGTATAAACTTGTGTCTTTTATTTTGTCGCGTTTCTTCAGAGACTTTCCTGGCCTGTATCCGAACTTCCGAGGGTAACTAAAGGGCAGTTATAATAGACTACAGCACCTCTTGAGATAGGGAGGAGAATTAAAAAGCCTAGCAGGTTAGAGTAAAAGAGTCATACAGCGTAGAAACAGGCCCTTTGGCCCACCTTGCCCACGCCGACCAACTTACCCCATCGACACTAGTCCCACCTGCCTGCGTTTGGCCCACATCCCTCTAAACCTGTCCTATCCATGTACCTGTCTAAATGCTTCTTAAACGTTGCCTCAACTACCTCCTCCGGCAGCTCGTTTCATGCACCCATCACCCTCTGTGTAACGAAGTTACCCCTCAGATTACTATTAAATCTTTCCCCCCCCCCCCCCCCACCTTAAAGCTAGATGCTCTGGTTCGCCATTCCCCTACTCTGGGCAAAACATTCTATGCATTTACCCTATCGTTTCCTCTCGGGGTTTTCTACACCTCTATAAGATCACCTTCTCATCCTCGTAGGTTCCGGAGACTAAGTGATGAGGAACCTTCTAAGAGTGTATTCTTCAGGCTTGCGCACAAATAATAATCACTTGACTAATGTCTTGGAGCATTTGGATCACTAACACAGGATGGGAGAAGTTTTACATGGAATGGGAGGGGGAAGTTTTACTCGATACCGCAGCTCCATCCTTCACATTAAAGATAAGATAGGGATGGGATGATCTCACAGTACATCATAACAAATGTTTCAGCAAGGGAACAAGTATCCATTTTGAATTTATATGAAATTGGGCAAGCATCTAATCAATAGCCTCTCGCCTGAGGCAATAATCACAGACACATTACCTTCATCACCATGCAACAGGGAACAGATAGGTAGACAACTCACACCTGGACCCTTATACCTGAGAACATTACAAACACAAGAGGCAGCAGATGCTGGTAGCTAGAGCAAAAAAAACAAACTGCTGTGGGTACTCAGTGGGTCAGGCCATTAAGAAACATTTTGACAGGTACATGGATAGGATAGGTTTAGAGGGATAGACACAAAGTGTTGGAGTAACCCAGCGGGTCAGGCAACATCTTTTTCTGCCTACCTGACCTGCTGAATTACCCCAGCACTTAGTGTCTATGGTGTAAACCAGCATCTGTAATACTTTGTTTCTACATTTAGGTTTAGAGGGATATGGGCCAAACGCAGGCAGGTGGGACTAGTGTAGATGGGGCAATGTTGGTCGGCGTGGGCAAGTTGGGCCGAAGGGGCTGTTTCCACGCTGTATCACTCTATGACATGGAAGGAAATGGATAAAATGACATTTCAGGACAGGACCCTTCATCAGGCACTAAAGAAGGGTCCAGATAAGGGTTCCAATGCGACATGTCGGATGTCCATTTCCCTCCTCAGCTGCTGCCTGACAATACAATACAATACAATACAATACAATATATCTTTATTGTCATTGTACAGGGGTACAACGAGATTGGGAATGCGCCTCCCATACGATGCAATAATTTAATTAGCTAGTCAGTATTAATTTAAACAACCCAATGAAACAAATTGTAACAGTTTTAAAACAGAATAAAGTGCAAGTAGGTCTGTGCCGGTTCACTGTGCGATGTGACCATCCGGCTCAGCAGGACCGGTTCATAGCAGCTATGGCCCTGGTGATGAAGCTGTTCCTGAGTCTGGAGGTGCGGGCGTAGAAGGCCTTGTATCGTCTGCCCGATGGTAGAAGTTCGAACAGACTGTTGCAGGGGTGTGAAGAGTCTTTGTGGATGCTGGTGGCTTTTCTGAGGCATCATGTGTTGTAGATGCCCTCCAAGGCTGGTAGCTGTGTTTGATGTGTATCCACTGCGTTCTTCCCACACTTTGTTTTCTTTGCTGAACCTTCATGTTTTATAACCGCCGCTTACAGGTTCGACCTCTTAAAATTCTTCACATCAAACCCGCGACTTGTTGGCTTTTAATAATTTTATCACGCTTCAGGCCTTTTTTCTTCTGTGTGACCCTTTATTGAACGGGAGCAAAGCACAGCAATTTTAACATCTGTCAATTGACCAGCGTTAAATAGTTGCTGCCCTCAATGGCTGGTTTAGGTGGAAGATTTGCCTGGCACCCTTTCCTTTCTTTAAGCTGCTCATGCTGTAGTTTTTGTCTGCAGAGAGCAGGGACAAAGGGCTATCAGTCTTTTCCTTTCCAAGTACGCCTCCTGCTGGTCTATCAGCACACAGCACCTCCAGCGGTTCATGGAGACAGACTATTGAATGCAGAAAATCTATAAGGACGGCAAGGGGCTGATTTACACAGGGGAGGTGGGTCAGGGAGCCAGTTGGCAGAGGGAAAATATTGATGACAAATGAATGCTGCATATCCTTTATCTGTGTACTGTGCACGGTTTGATTGTATTCATGAATAGACTTTTCATTGACTGGGTAACGTGCCAACAAAAGCTTTTCACTGCATCTCAGTACACATGACAATAATAAATTAAACTAAACCATGTTCCTAGCTCTGCCCAGATTTACTTGCATGCTGCAGGCAGATTGAGCAGAATTAGTCCCAAAGTGCTGGAGTAATTCAGCGGGTCAGGCAGCATCTCTGGAGAACATGGACAGGTGACGTTGCGGGTCGGGAGTCTGAAGAATGGTCCCGATCCGAAACGTCACTTATCCATGTTCTCCAGAGATCCTGTCCAACCCGCTGTGTTACTCCAGCACCTTGTGTCGTTTTTTTTGTAAACCAGCATCTTCAGTTCCTTGGGTTTCCATTGAACAGAGTTAGTCTTGTGTATGGACTGTAGCCGATCATTATCATATCATATCATATCATATATATACAGCCGGAAACAGGCCTTTTCAGCCCACCAAGTCCGTGCCGCCCAGTGATCCCCGTACATTAACACTTTCCTACACCCACTAGGGACAATTTTTACATTTACCCAGCCAATTAACCTACATACCTGTACGTCTTTGGAGTGTGGGAGGAAACCGAAGATCTCGGAGAAAACCCACGCAGGTCACGGGGAGAACGTACAAACTCCTTACAGTACAGCACCCGTAGTCAGGATCGAACCTGAGTCTCCGGCGCTGCATTCGCTGTAAAGCAGCAACTCTACCGCTGCGCTACCGTGCCGCCCATGTGATTGGACTTGATCATAATAATAATAATATATTCCTTTATTTGTCCCACACTGGGGAAATTTGCAGTGTTACAGCAGCAAAGTGGATAGCAAGAGACATTCATTATAAATAAAAATAAAGATAAGAGAAGGAGGGGGGAGGGGGTTACCTAAAGTCAGAGAACTGACTCGAGAAAGTTGACTGCACTAACACCCGGACTGTGAGGGTTGTCATATGAGGAAAGGTTGAACAAACTCGGGGCCACAAATTAAAATAAGAATTTGCCGATTTAAGGCAGCTAAGGTGAAATTGTTTGGAAATCTTTTCAAAGGAAAGAGACAGAGTCTGTGAATATTTTTCAGGCAGATGCAGGTCGATTCTTGAGGGGTAAACGGTTACTGAAGTTGAAAATGTAGACTTGGATTTAATAGGAACCTGAGGGGCAACCTTTTCACTCAGAGGGTGGTGGGCATATGGAACCAGCTGCCAGATGAGGTAGTTGAGGCAGGTACAAGAACAACATTCAGTTTAACCATATAACCATATAACCATATAACAACTACAGCATGGAAACAGGCCTGTCCGGCCCTACCAGTCCACGCCGACCATTCTCCCTGACCTAGTCTCATCTACCTGCACTCAGACCATAACCCTCTAATCCCCTCCTATCCATATACCTATCCAATTTACTCTTAAATAATAAAATCGAGCCAGCCTCCACCACTTCCACCGGAAGCCCATTCCATACAGCCACCACCCTCTGAGTAAAGAAGTTACCCCTCATGTTACCCCTAAACTTTTGTCCCTCAATTCTGAAGCTATGTCCCCTTGTTGGAATCTTCCCCACTCTCAAAGGGAAAAGCCTACCCACGTCAACTCTGTCCGTCCCTCTCAAAATTTTAAAAACCTCTATCAAGTCCCCCCTCAACCTTCTACGCTCCAAAGAATAAAGACCCAACCTGTTCAACCTCTCTCTGTAGCCTAAGTGCTGAAACCCAGGCAACATTCTAGTAAATCTCCTCTGTACCCTCTCCATTTTGCCGACATCCTTCCTATAATTTGGTGACCAGAACTGCACACCATACTCCAGATGTAGTTTATTTTATTTTAGTTCAGTTTAGAGATACAGCGCAGAAACAGACCCAACGGCCCACCAGGCCCACGCTGCCCAGCGATCCCCGCACACTAGCACTATTCTACAAACACGGGACAATTTATAATTTTACCAAGCTAAACCTACAAACTGTACGTCTTTGGAGTGTGGGAGAAAACCCGGACCTCCCGGAGAAAACCCACTCAGGTCACAGGGAGAACGTACAAACTCCCTGCTGACAGCACCCGTAGTCAGGATTGAACCCGGGTCTCTGGCGCTGTAAGACAGCAACTCTACTGCTGCGCCATATTTAAAAGACATTTGGACAGATACATGGATAGGAAAGATTTAGAGGGATATGGACCAACTAAAGCCAAATGGGACTAGCACTATTCTACACATCGCGGCTGTCACGGACAAGATGGACCGAAGGGCCTGTCTCTGTGCTGTATGACTCTTAGACCGAGTGGCTTCTTCATGCCCCTGATGTTTATGTTCATATAAGAGTGATTTGTAACAAAAAAATAGATCTGATTAAATGTTGTAACATGTGTCTAATGTTTTACATTTTGCTTCAGTTTCAGGTGACAATGGTTTGGACTTGGCGGATGCCTTCTCCGATGATAGCAGCTTGACGCCAAGTAAGTTCAGAATTCCAGACCTCCTGCCTGCCTCATTGTTCTGTCTGAATGTCACATGGTCTTTCACAAGATGGAGAATTGAGCCAAACCCTGGACATACTGCTGTCTCCAAGTTATGAATTGTTTTAATGTTACCCAATTGGTGGTTTGGCTTAATTTTCCAAAAGAGTATTGAAATACTAGAGTATTAAACCTTGTAGCAATGTAACGCTCCAAGAGACAAAGTCTAAACTGTGCCCTGGACAATTTTCACACTCCACCAGAGACTGCACAGATGGCAAAATGGTCACTGCGATAAATTAATAATGATCACACACAACACAGCAAAGTAGAGCTTGCGTGCACAGTATTAGAGTGATGGCTGCAGACTTAATGCATTATCCCACTGAGTCCATAATCTCTGAACTGCTGCTGAAGGCAGGTGTGGATTGGAGACTGCTTTACAGGAGAGGTGGGCTCTGATTAGTTTCGTTTTAGTTTAGTTTAGTTTAGTGACACAGCGTGGAAACGGGCCCTTCGGCCCACCAAGTCCACGCTGACCAGCGATCACCCGTAGATTAGTTCTATCCTACACACACTAGGGGCAATTTACAGAAGACAATTAACCTACAAACCTGCACGTCTTTAGAATGTGGGAGGAAATCCGGAGCACCCAGAGAAAACCCCCGCAGTCACAGTAAGAACATGCAAACTCCATACAGACAGCACCAGTAGTCAGGTTCTAATCCTGGACTCTGGCGCTGTAAAGCAGTAACCTTTACCGCTGAGCCACTGTGCTGCCACATTGTGTGATACAAAAGAGTTACTTTGTTTCCAGTAGTGGGAGAGTTCAGGACCAGAGACCACATCCTAGAATAAAAGGACGTACCTCCTTCAGAATTGGGGTGAACAGGAATTTCTTTAACCAGAGGGCGGTGACTCTGTGGATTTCATTGCTACAGACGGCTGTGGAGTCCAAGGCCTTGGGAATGTTTAAAGCAGAGATTGCCAGGTTCTTGACTAGTGAGGGTATCAAAGGTTTCAGGAAGCAGGCAAGAGAATGGGGTTGAGAGGGCAAAATAGATCAGGCATGATTGAATAGAGGAGCAGCCTAATTCTGCTCCTATGTCGTGTGGAAGAAACCAAGGCTGTCTTGGAATATTGGCTGAGGTTTAGGACTTGAAGCTAGTACCTAGTCAACAAAGGAGAGATACTGGGTCTGAAGAAGAGTCACAACCTGAAATGTTACCCATTCAAGTTCTCCAGAGTTGCTTAAATGTGTAAGAAGGAACTGCAGATGCTGGTTTAAACTGAAGATAGAATCAAAAAACTGGAGTAACTCAGCGGGACAGGCAGCATCTATGGAGAGAAGGAATGGGTGACGTTTCGGGTCGAAACCCTTCTTCAGACTGATGTTGGAGTAGGTTAGGAGAGTGGAAAAGTTGAGACGGTTGATGTCACGCCGGCAGTTAGAAATAAAGAGGTCTAGAGAAGGGTAGAAGGCCATTCTGGGGAGTCCAAGAGGAGGGGGACCGGTGGTGATGTGAGAAGGGGGTCATCTCTGGGTGGTGTGGACTCCTTCCCAGAGAAAAAGGCACGGAGGCAGACTTCTGAAAGGGTCTTGACCCGAAACATCACATTCCCTCTCTCCAGAGATGCTGCCTGTCCCGCTGAGTTACTCTAGCTTTTTGTGTCTATCTCCAGAGATGCTGCCTGTCCCGCTGAGTTACTCTAGCTTTTTGTGTCTATCTCCAGAGATGCTGCCTGTCCCGCTGAGTTATTCTATCACTTTGTTTCCTTCATTGTGTAATCTCTTGTCAGAGCCAACAGTCGGAGATATCGATGGCAAGTTAAAAAAAATCCACTCCAGTCCCAAGGCGGCACAGTGGCACAGCGGGCAGAGCCGTTGCCTCACAGCGCCAGATTCGACCCTGACCTCGGGTGCTGTCTGTGTGGAGTTTGCACGTTCTCCCTGTGACTGCGTGGGTTTCCTTAGGGCGTTCCAGTTTCCTTCCACATCCCAAAGACGTGCGGGTTCGCAGGTTAATTGCCCCTCTCTAAAATGCCCCTAGTGGTGCCCAGGCCAGGCAACTCCCTGCGTGCTGGTCCCAGAGTAGATCTGCAATCACGCATTACAATGTCACCACTCTTTTAAACCTCTACTCCAACAACAGCATTTCTTACCGCAACTTAATGTTCTCAATGGTGTTAGGTTGGGTAAGGGGGAGGTGCAGCGAGACCTGGGTGTCCTTGTACACCAGTCACTGAAAGTTGGCGTGCAGGTACAGCAGGCAGTGAAGAAAGCTAATGGAATGTTGGCCTTCATAACAAGAGGATTTCAGTATAGGAGTAAAGAGGTTCTTCTGCAGTTCTTTCGGGCCCTGGTGAGGCCACATCTGGAGTATTGTGTACAGTTTTGGTCTCTTAATTTGAGGAAGGACATCCTTGTAATTGAGGCAGTGCAGCGAAGGTTCACGAGATTGATCCCTGGAATGGCGGGACCGACATATGAGGAAAGATTGAAAAGACTAGGCTTGTATTCACTGGAGTTTAGAAGGATGAGAGGGGATCTTATAGAAACTTATCAAATTATAAAAGGACTGGACAAGCTAGATGCAGGAAAAATGTTCCCAATGTTGGGCGAGTCCAGAACCAGGGGCCACAGTCTTAGAATAAAGGGGAGGCCATTTAAAACTGAGGTGAGAAGGAACTTTTTCACCCAGAGAGTTGTGAATTTGTGGAATTCTCTGCCACAGAGGGCAGTGGAGGCCAAATCACTGGATGGATTTAAGAGAGAGTTAGATAGAGCTTTAGGGGGTAGTGGAATCAAGGGATATGGGGAGAAGGCAGGCACGGGGTATTGATTGGGGACGATCAGCCATGATTACAATGAATGGCGGTGCTGGCTCGAAGGGCTGAATGGCCTCTTCCTGCACCTATTTTCTATGTTTCTATGTCTATATTTACTTTAACTACTCCCTTTATCGCATGTCTGTGCAGTTGATCTCAGTGGACAGCATGATTCTAATCACGTATTGTCTTTCCGCTGACTGGTTAGCACGCAGCAAAAAGGCTTCTCACTGTACCTCGGTACACACGACAATAATGTAAACTAGGGGGGGATGAGAAAGTGGGATAGCATAGAAACATAGAAAATAGGTGCAGGAGGAGACCATTTGGCCCTTCGAGCCAGCACCGCCATTCATTGTGATCATGGCTGATCATCTACAATCAGTAACCCGTGCCTGCCTTCTCCCCATATCCCTTGATTCCACTAGCCCCTAGAGCTCTATCTAACGCTCTTTTAAATTCATCCAGTGAATTGGCCTCCACTGCCCTCTGTGGCAGAGAATTCCACAAATTCACAACTGTCTGGGTGAAAAAAGTTTCTTCTCACCTCAGTTTTAAATGGCCTCCACTTTATTCTTAGACTGTGGCCCCTGGTTCTGGACTTCCCCAACATTGGGGACATAGAACTAGTGTGAATGGGTGACCGTTGGTCGGCGTGGACACAGTGGGCCGAAGGGCCTGATTCCATGGTGGGTCTTTTAAAACGATGAAATATATCCTGCGGGAGACATACACCAACACGCGGGCTAGCATTCCTCACTGTGGTGTCAACCCAGCTGGAAAATCGCCCGGATTCACTCAGAACAGATGTAAAGAATCCCCAGAAGCAACGGCAGCTGGTGGCTGGTTTCAAAGGTTAATGACCAGTGAAAAGAAAAATCTCCTGACAACTAACCTGACATGATGCGCGCAATTCCCCTGATCCACCAGAATCTCTCACTCAAATACCTGCTCACCAGGGACACGCTCTAATTCTTCTGTTATCACAAGGACACTGGTCAGATCTTGCTGAAATCTACACTATCCCAGTGTGATAAGGAACACCTCCTCATCCCTGCCAAAAAATGTCCTTAGTCAGACGGTGGTGAATCTGTGGAACTCATTGCCACAGACAGTTGTGGAGGCCAAGTCAAAGGATATTTTTAAGACTGAGATTGATAAGATTCTTGATTAGGACGGGTGTCAGGGGTTAAGGGGGAGAAGGTCGGAGGATGGGGTTGAGAGGGAAAGATAGATCAGCCATGATTGAATGGCAGAGTAG
Organism: Rhinoraja longicauda; assembly: GCF_053455715.1. Lineage (NCBI taxonomy): Eukaryota > Metazoa > Chordata > Chondrichthyes > Rajiformes > Arhynchobatidae > Rhinoraja > Rhinoraja longicauda. The sequence goes on along the minus strand of NC_135967.1, from coordinate 9,538,522 downwards.
GTTTGATAAGCCAAATAGAACGACTCCTAGAACTTATGAACTTAAAACATACCAACGGATCCAACATACAAAAGGATTCAATGTTATTTTAAAGGAGATACATGGAATGCAGGTGCAAAAATCTTGTGCAGAATTCAAAGTGCTGGAACAACTCAGCGGGTCAGGCAGCATCTCTGGAGGACATGGATCGGCAACATTGATAGAGTGGTAAAGAAGGCATATGGTATGCTTGCCTTCATTGGTCAGGGTATTGAGTATAAGAGTCAGGAAGTCGTGATGTGGCTTCATAGGACTTTGTTTCGGCGTATTGCGTGGAGTTCTGATCGCCCCCATTACAGGAAGGATGTGGAGGTTTTGGAGAGGGTGCAGAGGAGGTTTACCAGAGAGGTGCCTGGATTAGGGGGTACCAGCCACAGGGAGAGGTTGGACACACTAGGATTGTTTTCACTGGAACACTGGAGATGGTGAGGAGCTGATATAAGTTAAAATAAAATGATGAAAGGCATTGGTGGAGTAGACAGTCAGAACTTTTATCCCAGGGTGAAAGAATCAATTACTGGAGGACATAGCTTTAAGGTGAGAGGGGCAAAGTTTAGAGGAGGTGTTTGGGGCAGGTTTTTTTACACAGGGGGTGGGGAGTGCCTGGAACACGCTGCCAATGGTGGTGGTGGAGGCAGATACAGTAGTGGCATTCAAGAGACCTGTAAATAGGCATATGGATATTGAGGGAATGGAGGGATATGGATGATGTGCAGGCAGACAAGAGGTGTTCTTGGTATCATGCCCGGCACAGACATTGTCGGCCTAAGGGGCTGTTCTTGTTCTTGTGCTGTTCTATGTTCTATATTCTGCACGTTTCTCCAGTGTTGAGTGCACACGAGCATGATGCAGGCTCACCACCGATTTTCTGGCAACTGGCGTTCCGGCATCTCCTTTAACGTGGACAAAATCACAAGTACGCACTTGAAATTCCGCCGGTAGGTCCCCCGAAAATGTGGCACCTCGGCCAGATGAGGCGGCCGATCCTGACCTCATCGGGACTTCCGCGTCCGGTCGGCGGGTTGGATTTGCTCCCTGCGGCCAAGGCTCTGGAACTCCAGCCCGGCCTGAGCCGGCGGATCCGTTACCACAGCTGGGTTTGTGGTCCGGTATCTCGGCTCCTCGGCGGCCAAAGTGGACCATTCCAGTACCGTCAGACTCCTCTCCGAGACCGTGACCTCTGTTGCTCTGGCAAAACGGATCATCCAGAGGGGCTCTGGAACCAAGGGTGGTGGAGAATCGGCGGTGGACCTGCAGCAACAAAACCAATAGGTTGCCAGAACTCAGTAAGTCCAGTGCAAAACGGCATAGCACGGTGGCGCAGAGGTAGAGTTGCTGCCTTACAGCGATTGCAGCGCTGGAGACTCAGGTTCGATCCTGACTACGGGCGCCGTCTGTACGGAGTTTGTACGTTCTCCCCGTGACCTGCGTTGGTTTTCTCCGAGATCTTCATTTTCCTCCCACACCCCAAAGACGTACAGGTATGTAGGTTAATTGGCTGGGCGAATGTTAAAAAGAAATGTCCCTAGTGTGTGTAGGATAGTGTTAATGTGCGGAGATCGCTGGGCGGCGCGGACCCGGTGGGCCGAAGGGCCTGTTTCCGCGCTGTATCTCTAAATTTAAAAAAAAAGAAAGAGGCGTTCTTCATCTATATACTAAAACTCTCATTTGTTTGTTTGTTCCTGAACTACAGTCAAAACGGTACACGATAGCGCGTGCGTAGAACGCCTTACACACCGTCGTCCCGTGGTCCTATGGAAGAAATTTAATTGAAATCGGTGTTATATTTTTTAAGTTATTCACATTTTAGAGTTTAAAAAAACGCGCATACGCAGTTGGGGCCCCATTGCTCTGGTACTTACGTAAGATGACCGTCGTATCCGCGCTGTACGAAGCGGCGGGAGAGCCAGACCTGGTGTCGGGGGAAACAGCCTGGGACTGGGCCTGGACCTGGACGTGACCGGCTAACCGCAAGCCTGAAGTGGGCCAAGGGGAAAGGCGGCAGCAGCGGTGGTGAGGCCAGGCATTGGCGTTGGTGGAGGTGGAGGCCGAGGCCTGGGCCTGGCGCTGGGGGCCTGCCCTCGGCTCCCCCGTCCCCCCTCCTCTCCCCGGCCAGCTCAGCACTTTCCCCACACCGCCCAGGGTCCAGCAACATCGGCGGCCATCCGGGCCGGGAGACCGGGGGGGGGGGGGGGGGGGGAAGTCCAGCGGCATCAACCCGGAGGCCATCAGTGGGAGAGGCACCGCCATCTTCTCAACGCACTGAACCCCCGCGCTGAACAGGACTCCCCCCCCCCCCCCCCCCCCCCCACGCCCCGGGCCGGGAGGTGGGTTGATATGCAAACTCCGTCAAGCGGCATCTGGGGGGGGGGGGGGGGGGGGGGGGTGGGGAGTGGGGAGGGGGGAGGGGGCAGGGAGGGGGGAGGGAGGGGAGGATAAGGGGGGGGTTGACGGGTATGGTGGGTGAGTATGGGGAGGGGGGGATGGGGAGGGGAAGGAGGGTGGGGAAGGGGATGCAGGGAGGGGGAGGGGGTTAGGAGGGGTGGAAGAAGGGGAGGTGAGGGGGGTGGAGGGAGGAGAGGGGAGGGGGTGGAGAGCGGGGAAGGAGGGAGAGAGGGAGGGGAGGGGAGGGCGGAAGGGGAGGGGGGAGGGAGAGGGGAAGAGGGAGAGGGGAAGAGGTGGTGGGGGAGTGGGGAGGAGAGGGTACTGCACCAATGCAGGGGAGGTTTGGGCCTAACGGGTCCACATGGTCTCGTTACTAATTAAACTCCTGGCATTCATGCCTGCCAGGGTGGTAGCAAAATATTGCCAGGAATGGAGGCCAAAAGAGATCGTTCAGAAGGTGACTGACATGAGCTGTCGGCATTGTATCTGTTCACCAGCAGCCAAGGTCACTCAAGGGAGGCAGCAGCACATGTTAGTGGAAAAACAAATTAACAGGAATGAGGAAACAAATTCAACGTGTGTAATGTCTAGGACATACATAGCTGCAGTTCGCCGACACAAAGCAGAAACAAAGCTGATCCACATAGCGAGCAGCAATTCTCTCTCTGGCAGTAAAGACATGGTTTCACTCGGATTCCGTCCAGCATCTGAAACTTTGCGGCAAAGGCCTTAATTATTTAAACACTTCCCCTACTGTGGTTTAACACCACCTAACCAAACCCCCCACCGACTGACTCACTCTGCTTTTTATTATGCAGCCAAGAGTGGTTACCTTGTTCCACTAAAGGTTCCCTCTCCCGGGGCCTTTCTCCCCACCCCCCAATACTAGCCCAACTGCTCCCGATGTCAACTCCCTTCCATCATTCCATGGCCCGAGTACTTGTTGAAAGCATCCATTTTTAAATGCATTCAGATCACGAGAATCGTTCCTTTTACAATAAACTTCCCCATTTCATCGACAACCTCACAAAAGAAATAGACACAAGCAACCGCAGATGCTGGTTTACGACTAAAAGACACCAAACGCTGGAGTAACTCAGCGGGACAGGCAGCATCTCTGCAGAGAAGGAATGGGTGACGTTTCCGGTCGAGACCCTTCTTCAGACTGAGAGTCAGGGGAGAGAGAAGCTAGAGATATGGAAGGGCGAGGTGTGAAAAGGCCAAATCAAAGCTCTGGAGAACATGGATAGGTGACGGTTAAAAGCCCGAAGAAGGGACACAGCTAGAAATGTTGCCTATCCATTTAAAGTGAGAGGGGAAAGATTTAATAGGAACCTGAGGGGCAACATTTCCACATGGTGGGTAATGGCCATATGGAACGAGCTGCCAGAGGAGGTAGTTAGGGCAGGTACTATAACAAATTTTAAAGGACATTTTGACAGGAACATGGATAGGAAAAGTTTGCAGAGATATGGCCCATACACAGACCGGTGGGACTAGTGTTGATGGGGCATCTTGATTGGCATGGGCAAGTTGGGCTGAAGGACCTGTTTCCACGATGTATGACTCTATGACTCTGCTGAGTTACCCCAGCACTTTGTGTCCTTTTTTTAACCTCACATAAAAGATCACTTGGGATTTTACAAATCTGTGAATTTCACCACTTCCACCATCCCCTATTTTCCCCTATATTGACGACGTGGGCAAGGGGGGTTGGCAGGGAGTCCAAGCTATCCCACCATTCATAGCTCTTGGAAACCCTTCTGTTAGAACTAGATTTACATCTGAGCTTCTCTGCATCTTGGAATGTCCCTGGCTTTGTTGCCCATCATCCCGCCCCCCCATCCTCCCCCCCCCCACCTATGTCCAACTATTACTTGCCACGCTTTGTCCTGCCTTTCCTCTCTCCCAGCTCTCCAAACCCCCCAACCCCCTCCCCACCCTACATTCAGTCCAACGAAGGGTCACGACCCAAAACATCACCTATCCATGTTCTCCAGAAATGCCGCTTGACCCACAAGTGAATGGGTGATTGAGGTTGTAGGTTTAGTGGGGTATGGGCCAAACGCAGACAGGTGGGACTAGTGTAGATGGGACATGTTGGTCGGCATGGGCAAGATGGGCCAAAGGGCCGGTGTCTATGACTCTATGAGTTACTCCAGCACTTTACGTCCCTCTCTATCATTGCTGTCTACTGGTTTCGGTCCGCTGGGAGCAGCAGAAAATACCTAGAAGTCCCACGACAAGGAGTAAAATACCGTGGGCGGCACGGTAGCGCAGCGGTAGAGTTGCTGCTTTACAGCGAATGCAGCGCCGGAGACTCAGGTTCGATCCTGACTACGGGTGCTGCACTGTAAGGAGTTTGTACGTTCTCCCCGTGACCTGCGTGGGTTTTCTCCGAGATCTTCGGTTTCCTCCCACACTCCAAAGACGTACAGGTATGTAGGTTAATTGGCTGGGTAAATGTAAAAATTGTCCCTCGTGGGTGTAGGATAGTGTTAATGTGCGGGGATTGCTGGGCGGCACGGACTTGGTGGGCCGAAAAGGCCTGTTTCCGGCTGTATATATATGATATGATATGATAAAATAGATGAGCAAAATATTCATGGCATTTGGTTCTCCCATGTGGTCCATGTGACTGACACGGCTTGCTGCTTTTAACCACACTTATGTTCATGCCCCCAAGGCAGTAGCTCATGTTTATTGCTCATGGTTTGAGATCTCACATTCACATTTTGTTGATCGCAAGCAACTCCTTGGCGCAACACCAGGCTGCCTGCCCTGGACACTGATAGCAAAGCCATGTGAAAATGAGCTGAGTTGTTCCCGCATGCCAACAAGGTCACTACAAGCACCACGCCACTGCAAAGAAAAAATAAAGGAATGAAGTGCAGGAGGCTGAGGGGTGTAAGATCATGAGGGTGAATGCATAGTCTTTTACCCAGACTGGGGGAATCAATAGTCAATAGTCAATAGTCAATAGTCAATAGTCGTTTATTTGTTACATACACATAAATGTGTAGTAAAATGAAACATTACCCGCAGTTGAACAATAAGACCAATAAGATTAATCAATAAAAATGCAATAACACATACAATCACAACTAACACCAAACAAAAAGAAACATCCATCACAGTGAGTCTCCTCCAGTCCCTCCTCACTGTGATGGAAGGCCAGAATGTCTTTTTCTCTTCCCTGCCGTCTTGTCCCGCGGTCAGGCTGTTGGAGTTGCCACCTCGGGGCGGTCGGGGCTCCCGATATTGAAGCCCCCGCTGGGCGGTGAAAAAAAATCCCGCGGCCTATTTCAGGCCGCGCCGGATGGTGAAAGGTCCGCGGCGGGCCGACCCAAGCCCCGCGATTCGGGGCGGGCGAACACGTTGCCTCTGCCGCTGCCGGAGCTCCCGATGTCGGCCCCCATCCAGGGGCCTGCGGGCTTCCGACGTCCACGCGGCCCGCGCCGGAGCCTCCGGAGACGAGTCGCAGCCGTTCCCGCAGCATTCGCAGGCAGCCAGCGCCGCAGGTGGTGAGTCCGGACCGCGGGCTCTGCGAACCAGAGACCCAGGTGGTCCCAGGTGCATGGCCGGTGGTAGGCCGCAGCGGGAACGGAGACACGGCACAGAACAAAGGTCGCGTCTCCGTTCTGGAGAGAGAATGTTACAGTTACAGTTCCCGTTCCCTCCCACCCCCCCCCCAAAAACATAACATACAACACTACATCATATTAACACTACAATTGAGACAAAAACAACAAAAAACACAAAAGACAGACGGACTGCAGGCAAGCCGCAGCTGCCTCCAGGGGACATAGGTTTAGAGAGTCCTAGAGAGAGAGTCAAAAAGCCCGACTGACTAACTTGCCCACGCTGACCAACATTCCCCATCGACACTAGTCCCATCTTCCTGTGCTTGAGAAGAGCACTACCCTCTAAACCTATCCTATCCATGTACCAACCAAGTTTAAGGTGAGAGGCAAAAGATGTGATAGGAACCTGAGGGGCAACTTTTTCCACACAGACGGTGGTGGGTATCTTCGGTACATACCAGCATCTGCAGTTCCTTTCTACACAGCTGCTAAATATCGTTCTGCAACCTAAGAATATCCTCGCTATCAGCAACAGTATACATTTTTTGTGCCATCTGCATATTTTCATAAGATCATAAGTGAAAGGAGTAGAAATAGGCCATTCGGCCCATTGTGTCTATGCTATTCAATCATGGCTGATCTATCTTTCCCTCCTAACCCCATTCTCCTGCCTTTCCCCCCATAACCTCTGACACATTTTCTAGTTTCTCCCTACAGCACAGGACCGTACAGAGAGGTCGGGCAGACTAGGACTCTATTCCTTGGTTCACAAGAGACTGAGGGGTGATCTTTTAGTGGTGTACAAAATTATGAAGGGGATAGATACAATTGCCCCTAGTTTGTAGATAGTGGATGAGAAAATGGGATAACAAGAAAGAGGTCGGCGTGGTGGCACAGCGGCAGAGTTGCTACCTTACAGCGCCAGAGACCCAGGTTCGATCCTGGGTACAGTCTGTATGGAGTTTGTACCTTCTCCCCGTGACCTGGGTGGGTTTTCTCCAGGAGCACCGGTTTCCTCCCACACCCCAAAGACGTACAGGTTTGTAGGCAAATTGGCCTGGTGAAATTGTAATTTGTCCCTCGTGTGTAGGATATTGTTAGCGTACAGAGATCGCTGGTTGGTGCAGACGGTGGGCCGAAGGGCCTGTTTCCGCGCTGTATCGATAAAAACTAAACATAGACTTGGTGTGAATGGGTGATTGATGGTTGCCGTGGACTCGGTGGGCAGAAGGACCTGTTTCCTTGCCATGTCTTTCAATCAATCGATCAAGGTGCTACGTTTGCTTTCTTCCCATTATCTGTCACCTTATTTACAAATCTCAATCAGAGCCCCAAACCATTGCTTCCCATAGTTTCCTGAGGTCCACCTCAACAGACCCTGTAGCTTTATCTACCTTTATGTCAGCTGAGACATCTAGTGTATCATCCTTTTTAATGATAAATTGTTCTGGAATATTTCCATTTCCCTCCCTGAAACATGCAACCACAAGGTTTTTCTCTCAAGTGAATACAGTTGAGAAATATTTAGTTTAGTGTACGGATACAGCATACTTTGGTCCACTGAGTCTACGCCGACCATCGATCAATGTACATTAGTTCCATGTTATCCCTCTTTTGCATCTTATACACTAGGGACAATTTACAGAAGCCAATTAACCTACAAACCTTCACGTTTAATTTTGTCTAGTTTAGAGATACAGTGTGAAAACAGCCCCTTCAGCCCAGCGAGTCCGTGCTGACCAGCAATCGTTCGTACACTACACACTTGGCGCAATTTTTACAATTGATCTAGAAACCTGCACGTCTTTAGAATGTAGGAGGAAACCGGAGCACCCGAAGAAAACCCACGCGATCACAGGGAGAACGTACAAATTCCACACAGACAGCACCCGTAGTCAGGATTGAACCCGGGTCTCTGGCGCTGTGAGGCAGCAGCTCTACTGCTGCGCCACTGTGCCGCCCCCTGTTCTCTGGTCTGTACGCAGATTGCTCCTTTGGGTTCCGAACAGACCCTAACCTTTCCCTAATCACCCTCGCTCTTAATGCATGTATAAAAAAAATGGCTCGGGCTAATCCCTTAAGGTGCCCTGGGATTTCCCTTACATTTTCTTGACATTTATAAGAAAATAAGATCTTTAAAAAATATATATACTCAAAGCCATGTGCATTCAGAAATCCCTTCCAGAGTAGTACTGGGGAATAGTACAGGGTTAAAAGAAGCTGTACTTGGCCCAGTGGCGAAGAAAACAGTAGAGTTGTGTTTGGTCTGTCACATGCCAGCAACCTAACTGCAGGGGCATTGAGGTGAAATCAACTGTTTTCTTAAGGACCCGCATTAAAAGGCTTTTCCCCCTGATGGGCTGACGTTATTAACAGTAAGATTCGTAAAACTCCAGCCTCCACAATTGCTTTTATTGTCCGCTGCCTCTTGTTAGGCATCTAATTGGAATCACATTTCGACTTGCCCTGGTTCAGCCAGCTGAGAAATGTTCTTCATTAAATCCAGTGAAGCTTACAGCCAGCACACCAGTTCCACCTGTGAAAGCTGCAGTCATTAAGGGAGCATTTGTTATTCAACGGGCAAGGAGACAGCTGCCAGTAATTGTATTTAATATTCCAACTGTGGCATTGTTCGAAATTCTCTCTGAAACCGCCTCTGCTGTCAGTTTGCTTACCTGGGTGTGCACAAGGACAGGCGTGAGGGAAAAATAATACGTGCTTAGTTTATTTTAGCGGTGGAACCAGGCCCTTCGGCCCCTTGAGTCCACGCCGACCAGCGATCACCCATTCACACTGTATAGAAGTCTGAAGAAGGGTCTCAACCCAAAACGTCACCTATTGGTTCTCCCCAGAGATCTGCCTGCCCGCTGAGTTACTCCAGCTTTTTGTGTCATGCCGTATAGAAACTAGGAACTACAGATCTGGTTTTTAATAATAAACAAAGAAGGACACAAAGTGCCGGAGTAACTCGGTGGATAATGCAGCATCCCTGGAGAACGTGGATAGGTGACGTTTCGGGAGACGGGAGGGGCAGGGCAAAACATGACAGGTAATAGATGAACACAGACAAGGGGAGTCAGAGGTCAAAAAACAAAAGGTGGGAGACAAAAGGATTGAGGAATTACGTTCACACTAGTTCTAAGTTATCCCACTTTCTCATCCTCTCCCTGCACACTAGGGTAAATTTAACAGAGCCACGCGTATTTGGGATATTGGAGGAAACCGAGGTACCCGGAAAAACCCCATGCAGGGAGAACATGCAAACTCCATACAGACCAAAGATACTAGAGGAACAAGATGAACCACTCCGTTGAAATCGCCTATACTGAAGTGTAGTACGCAAAGGAGCGTAACGTCCACCATTTTAGTAGGCAAAACCTGCCATTTGCTAGGCCTCTCGCAGTGTAATCAGTGTTTTGGGGGAACAGTATGTGTGATTATACCATTAAAATGCAGAATATATCTCATCTATCAATTCACAGATTTTTGTTATAATTCTCTTTAAATGTTTCTGCAAGTATCTGCCTACTAAAATGGCGCTATGACATACTACGGTTTTTAGGATCGAGTGGTCTATCATGTTCCTCTAGTATCTTTGACACAGACAGCATCCAAGGTCAGGATTGAACTGGGGTCTGCTGCTTTGAGGCAGTAGTTCTACCAGCTACACCACTGCGATGCCCTTATAATTTAATTTCCCAGGGGCTTCCTTCTAGAGTTTTCAGGAAAGAGTGAACAGATTGGGGAATTTCTATTCAGAAAAGGAAAGATGTTTGAGCCAGGGTTTGAGACAGTGCCAGGGTTGAGCAGAGAAGATGTGAGGAGAATGTTTACACATGTGCGAGATTCTTACAAATGCAAGACCATTGCTAAGAAATGCTATAAGAAAGCAAGGAGAAATTCCTTTCCTCAGAGCTTAGGCCAAATGGGAAGCATCCTACCATCGGAAATGGTTAAAGCAAAACAATGCTTTACAATGCATTTGTCCTGTAATCTCAGGACAGCTCTGGCCTTTGAAGCCACAGCATTCTAGAAACCATGGCAACCAATTCCTGCAAAGCTACCTAGGAAAGAGTGCTGATGGACAAAAGTTGAATAAGACCGGGGTACAGGGATGGGTCAGCTACTTGACCCCCCTCTCCCATCAGGCAAGAGGTACAGAAGTGTGAAAACGCACACCTCCAGATTCAGGGACAGTTTCTTCCCAACTGTTATCGGGCAACTGAACCGTCCTGTCAACAACGAGAGCACGGTTCCTGAACTCCTGTCTACTTCATTGAAGGCGCTCCGACTTTACCGGACTTTATCTTGCATTTAACATTATTCACGTTATCATGTATCTGTACACAGTGAACGGCTCAATTGTAATCACATATATTCTTTCCGCTGACTGGTTAGCACGCAACAAAAAGCTTTTCTCTGTACCTCGATACACGTGACCACAAGCTAACCTGATTAACTGTTCTCTGACAGAGTGGGGAGTATTTTGCGGTTCTCCCCTTGTGAGAGCAGGTCAAGTGTCGAGCAATAGACACAGCAGCTGTCTCCCGCTGACGAGCACTTACAAACTGCTGAGTCAGAGCTGAGAATGTGCTACCAACTAACACACACACAGCAAGGCATTTCAGGCAGATGGATGAGCTGTTTTCAAAACTAAATTAGATGAGTAGAGGAAAGAAAATGGGATAGGGCAGGGGTGAGGCAACACCAACACTGGCATGTCGACTCAGGCCGTTAATTCCATTCCCATTTATTCTGTGCAATTGTTTCAATCCTAGTGTCTCAATTTAAATAAGGGCCGTTATTGTAAGGAATAGGAAACCACTCTTCCAGTGGCACAGTGGCGCAGCGGTAGAGTTTCTACCTCACAGCGCCAGAGACCCGGGTTCGATCCTGACTACGGGTGCTGAAAGTACGGAGTTTGTACGTTCTCCCTGTGACCACGTGGGGTTTTTTTTTCCGGATGCTGCAGTTTCCTCCCACATTCCAAACAAGCCACTTAGGTTTGTAGATTATAAGAAAATAACTGCAGATGCTGGTACAAATCGATTTATTCACAAAATGCTGGAGTAACTCAGCAGGTCAGGCAGCATCTCGGGAGAGAAGGAATGGGTGACGTTTCGGGTCGAGACCCTTCTTCAGACTGATGTCGGGGGTGGGACAAAGGAAGGATATAGGTGGAGACAGGAAGATAGAGGGAGATCTGGGAAGGAGGAGGGGAAGAGAGGGACAGAGGAGCTATCTGAAGTTGGAGAAGTCGACGTTCATACCACCGGGCCGCAAACTGCCCTCTTCTACATCCCGCAGCTCCGCTCTTGCTCCTCCTCCCCCCACTCGCAACAAGGACAGGATCCCCCTCGTTCTCACCTTCCACCCCACCAGCCAGCGGATCCAACATATCATCCACCAACATTTCCGTCACCTACAACAGGACCCCACCACTGGCCATATCTTCCCATCCCCTCCCCTCTCTGCGTTCCGCAGAGACTGTTCCCTCCGCAACTCCCTGGTCCACTCGTCCCTTCCTACCCAAACCACCCTAACCCCGGGCACTTTCCCTTGCAACCGCACGAGATGCAACACCTGTCCCTTTACCTCCCCCCTCAACTCCATCAAAGGACCCAAACAGTCTTTCCAGGTGAGACAGAGGTTCACCTGCACCTCCTCCTACCTCATCTATTGCATCCGCTGCTCTAGATGTCAACTTATTTATATCGGCGAAACCAAGCGCAGGCTCGGCGATCGCTTCGCTGAACACCTGCGCTCGGTCCGCATTAACGCAACTGATCTCCCGGTGGCCCAGCACTTTAACTCCCCCTCCCATTCCCAGTCTGACCTCTCTGTCATGGGCCTCCTCCAGTGCCATAGTGAGGCCCGCCGGAAATTGGAGGAGCAGCACCTCATATTTCGCCTGGGCAGTTTGCGGCCCGGTGGTATGAACGTCGACTTCTCCAACTTCAGATAGCTCCTCTGTCCCTCCCTTCCCCTCCTCCTTCCCAGATCTCCCTCTATCTTCCTGTCTCCACCTATATCCTTCCTTTGTCCCACCCCCGACATCAGTCTGAAGAAGGGTCTCGACCCGAAACGTCACCCATTCCTTCTCTCCCGAGATGCTGCCTGACCTGCTGAGTTACTCCAGCATTTTGTGAATAAATAGGTTTGTAGATTAATTGGCTTCTATATCTGTGATTGTTGGTCGTGGCAGACTCGGTGGGCCAAAGGGTCTGTTTCAAAGGTGTTTCTCTAAAACGAAACTGAAAATGTGATCCTGATCTCTGATGCTGGTTCTGTGGAGTTTGCAAACTCTCCCTGTAACCATGAGGGGGGGGGGAGAATTAAATTAAATTAAAATTAATAAATTAATAATAATAATAATAAATAATAATAAGTGTAGGACCAGTGTAAATGAGTATTTGATGGTCAGCACTGATTTGGTGGGCAGGAAGGCCTGTTTCTTCGTTGAGTCACTCTATAATTCCACTTTGGGAGTTTAAACTCTTTAAAAATGATTTAAGAAATAAAAAATGCAGAAGTAAAAATGAATACAGGGCTCTTGGATTGTTTCAAATCCCACCCGGTTCGCTATGGTCTCTAAGAAAAGCAATCGGCCTACCATACCCAGTCTGACCTCTGTCCCTCATCAGAATCGTTGTCTCTCGCTTGCCTTGCAAGTCACTCAGTTGCAAGGTTCACCAGGGCAGCAACAGGTACAGTGCAGTTTCTCACCAAGGTCTGCCCGAGATCACAATGGCGCAGCGGTAGAGTTTCTGCCTCACAGCGCCAGAGACCCAGGTTCTCTACTGACCATGGGTGCTGTCTATACGGAGGTTGTATGTTGTCCCTGTGACCGCGTGGGTTTTCTCCGGGTGCCCCGGTTTCCTCCCATATTCCAAACACGTGCAGGTTTGCAGGATATTTGAATTGTGTAAATTGTCCCTAGTGGGTAGGATAGAACTAGTGTACGGGAGATTGTTGGTCGGGGCAGACCAGGTGGACTGAAGCGCCTGTTTCCACGCTGTAGTTTTAGACTTTAGACTTCAGAGATACAGCTCGGAAACACGCCCTTTGGCGCACCGAGTCCGTGCCGACCAGAGAACAACCCGTAAACTAGTACTATCATAAACACCAAGGGCATTTTACAAATTACAGAAGCCAATGAACCTACAAACCTGCACGTCTTTGGAATGTTGGAGAACCCGGAGCACCTGGAGAAAACCCACACGCTACAAACTCCATTTAGACATCACCCGTAGTCAGGATTCAACCCGGGTCTCTGGCACCGCAACTCTACCGCAGCACCTCTGTTGCACTGTGTCTCTAAACGAAACTAAACCAAGCTAAAAGCCCCCCTTGAACCTTGCAAATGTTCCAGCTTGAAGGGGAAGAGGGAATAAAGTAGTGGGACACCACCACTTGTGGGATCTATCTCCCCCAATGTCCCTCCAAGCCCACCACAAGTCACACATTTTCATGACTTAGATGCTCATTGCTGCTCGTTTATCATCATTGCTTCTAAATCCTGGAAGCACACACCAGTAAGCACAGGTTAATTGGCTAGGTAAAGGTAAAAATTGTCCCTAGTGGGTGTAGGATAGTGTTAATGTGCGGGGATCGCTGGGCGGCACGGACTTGGTGGGCCGAAAAGGCCTGTTTCCGGCTGTGTATATATGATATGATATGATATGATATGATATCAGTAAGCACTGGCAGTCAACACCTCAGCTATGTAGTCTGTGATAGTCTCGGAGGATGTTACCTAGACTTGCGGGCTTAAGTTGTAGGGAGTGGCCTGATAGACTAGGACTTTTATTTTTGGAGTGTAGGAGACTGAGGGGGGGTGACCATTTTGACGTGTATAAGATCACGAGGGGCATGGATAAAGTGAACGCTCACGGTCTTTCTCCCAGGGCACAGGATTGTAAAACTAGAGGGCATAGATGCAAGGTGAGAGAGGAGAGATTTATGAGACCTCAGGGGCAACATTTTCTCTCAGAGGGTGGTCTGTATCTGGAACAGGCTGCCAGGGGGTGCTACAGAAGGGATACAAGTATGAATTTCAAAAGATATTTAGCCAGATACGTTGATTGGAAGGGTTTAGAGAGACATTTGCCAAATAGAGTGATACAGCGTGGAAACAGGCCCTTCGGCCCAACTTGTCCACAACGACCAGCATGTCCCAGTTACACTAGTTCCACCAGTCCGCGTTTTGGTCCATATCCCTCCACCAGTCCGCGTTTGGTCCATATACCTCGAAACGTGTTGTTTCCATGTACCTGTCTAATTGTCCAACATTATTTGGAATAGTCCCTGCCTCAACTACCTCCTCTGGCAGCTTGTTCCATTCACCCACCACCCTTTGTGTGAAAAAGTTACCCTTCAGATTCCTCTTAAATCTTTTCCCTTTCACCTTCATCTTAAGCCTGGTCTTAAATGCTAGCACAGAGGACTAGCTGCAGAAAGCCAACTTGGTCAGCGTGGAGAGGTTGGGCTGAAAGGCCTGTTTCCATGCTGTACATCTCTATGACTCACCATTAGTTATCTGTTAAACAGTCCATGAATGTAACTGTAGCAGTAATCCGCCCGTCCTATTGTTCATTGGCAGTCTCCACCTAGTGGTGGTAACTCCAGAAACGGCCCAACAAGCTTTTACCTTCAGCCATGGCCTAGGTGTCCATCGGCAAAGCTGAGGAATAGGTCTAATTTTATATCAATCTCATTCTCAATGCACCCTATTAAACATTTAAATTTTGTTTCTCAACGTATCTCAAAAGACTAAGGGTGGCACAGTGACACAGCGGTAGAGTTGCTGCCTTTATAGCTCCAAAGACCAGAGTTCGATCCTGACTATGGGGGCTGTCTTTACAGAGTTTGCACATTCCGCATAGGTTTTCTCCAGGTGCTCCGGTTTCCATCCACATCACAAAAATGTGCAGGTTTGTAGGTTAATTGGCTTCTATAAATTGGCCCTAGTGTGTAGGATAAAAGTGTTGTACGGGTGATCGTTCGTTGACGTGGGCTCGTTGTATGAAATCATTATTACAGGCTTACTTAGCTTAGTTTAGAGATATAGCATGGAAACAGGCCCTTCGGCCCAACAAGTTTGCACTGACCATTGATCGCTCATTCCCACTTGTTCTACATTATCCCACTTTCTCCTCCAATCTCCACACTGGGGGCAGATCACAGAGGCCAATTAACCTACAAACACGCACGTCTTCAGGATGTGGGAGGAAACCGGAGCACCCGGAGGAACCTCACGTGGTCACCGGGAGAACGTGCAAACTACACAGAGAGCACCCGAGGACAGGATCGAACCCAGGTCCCTGGCGCTGTGAGGCAGCAGCTCTACCAGCTGCACCGCTGAAAGACATCTTGCCCAGAGTTATCGGAGTGACCGCTGAGATGAATTACGTGCTTACTGCCAGCTGTGCCACGTTCAGAATCGCCCTGAAGTGGGCACAGAAGTGCCCAAAGGCCTTCACCTGGGTTGGCCAAATTGGAACTTTCCTTCATACACTGTACCAGAACGCAGGAAGACAATAGACAATAGACAATAGACAATAGTTGCAGGAGTAGGCCATTCGGCCCTTCGTGGCTGATCATTCACAAGGAATCATGGAATGCCCAGGCAGCCAGTCTATGGGGGGAGAAGGTTCAAGGGCACGGTGGTGCAGCGGTAGAGTTGCTGTCTTACAGCGTCAGAGGCCTGGGTTCGAACCTGACCTCGGGGTGCTGTGTACGGAGTTTGTATGCTCTCCCCAGGCTGTATCTCTAAACTATACTAAACCAAGGTGTGGGAGGGTGGGTATGTACTGGATCAGGAGTTACAGTCAGAGCAAAGGTCAGAACTCAATGATCAGTGATGGTGAGGCGGTGGGGCGGGAAGGGGGGGTGCGGTACTTTGATTACTGGTCATGTTTCAGAGTCTGTGAGTTCATGTGTAATTCGGCAAGTGTAGGAGAGGAGGGCGTGTAGGGATGAAGGAGAGTAGGTAATGTGTGTGTGTGTGTGTGTGTGTGTGTGTGTGTGTGTGTGTGTGATGGACACATCAGGGCAATTTGAGATTTGAGGATTTAGAAACGGAGGTGGGTCAGTGCAGGGTGGAACAGGTAGACAGGTCGGGGTCAATAGTCATAGTGGGGCAGTTAGGCCATTGATTAGTGTGGGGCGTTTAGGTCGTGGAGAAGCCGACCAAGGTTTAAGTTTAACATTGTCACATATACCGAGGTACAATGAAAAGCTTTGTATTGCATGCTATCCGATCAAATAAGATAAAACTGTACATAACTACAGTTAAGCCAAACTCAAAGTACAAAAGGGAACTTAGAGAGTTCAGAATGTAGTTCTCAGCAATGTAGGTGAGGATCGTCAACTTCTGCATGATCCTTGGAAAATATATTTCCCCTACTTTGTACTTTGAGAAAAAAATGTCACAATCTGCTTGTCTTTCTAGGTCGGGCCAGTGAGTGTAAGATGCCATGGTGCAGCTTTACAGGACTTTGGTTAAGCCACATTTGGAAAATTGTGCGCAGTTCTGGTCCCATTACGGGAAGGATGTGGAAGCTTTGGGAAAGGTCTAGAGGAGGTTTACCAGAATATTGCCTGGAGTTTGGATGGATTTGAATTGTTTTCTCTGAAGCGCCAGAGGTTGGAGGGGGGGGGGGGGTCCTGATAGAAGTATATAAAAGTGTAAGAGGGTAGACTGTCAGACCTTTTTTTCCAGGATGGAAAAAAAACCAAATACCAGAGGGCACAGCTTTAAGGCGAGGAGGACAAATTTTAAAGGAGAATGTGCGGGGTACCATTTTTACACAGAGGGTGGTGAGTGCCTCGAATGTGCTGCCAGGGTTGGTGATTGAGCCGGATACAAAAGTGGCATTTAAGAGACTTTTAGATAGGCACATGGATGTGCAAAGAATGGAGGGATAATGATTAGGCGCAGGTAGACAAGAGATGGTCTTGGCACAGACATATTGTGGGTCTAGGGGTCTGTTCTTGTGCTGTACTCTTCTATGTCCCATGTTCTATTTCATTTTAACAGTGATTGCTGTTACAAATAGCATTGGCAAGGTACAAGGTGGGAAATGAATGCAGATCTTCCAACCCAACCCCGTGAAACACGCCATGCTGCAGATAGATGGTGACGGTAATTTTCATGTTGTTTTTCTTGCAATTAATTCCAATAAAGTAACAGAAGATTTATTTTCCCAACAGCTCCTGCAAAACCTCGCAAACAAACAGGCGGGACAGGTACAGGTGAGTGGTTTACACGTTACTGTCATGCAGTTGTAAGAGCCGAAGAAACACCTTGATTCACATTGTGTTCACATTCAAATCTTTGTGTTGACTGGATAAATCAGAGCACAAAGTGCACACAACGAGAACGCATTGTCATTTGCACAAGCATAGCGATTTGTGAGAAAAGGACACCACATGCTGGAGCAACTATGTGGGCTGGTTTGAGTGAGAGGGGGAGGAAGTATTAGCACAGGCGTTACATCTCCTGCGGTTGCAGGGGAAAGTCATAACATCATAAGTGATAGGAGCAGAATTAGACCATTCGGCCCATCAAGTCTGCTCCGCCATTCAATCATGGCTGATCTATCTCCCTCCTAACCCCATTCTCCTGCCTTCTCCTCATAACCCCTGACACCCGTACTAATCAAGAATCTATTTATCTCTGCCTTAAAAATATCCACTGACGGCCCCCACAGCCTTTTGTGGCAAAGAATTCCACAGATTCACCACCCTCTGACTCAAGAAATTCCTCCTCATCTCCTTCCTAAACGTACGTCCTTTAATTCTGAGGCTGTGACCTCTAGTCCTAGACTCTCCCACTAGTGGAAACATCCTCTCTACATCCAC
Source organism: Rhinoraja longicauda (assembly GCF_053455715.1). Lineage (NCBI taxonomy): Eukaryota > Metazoa > Chordata > Chondrichthyes > Rajiformes > Arhynchobatidae > Rhinoraja > Rhinoraja longicauda. The sequence goes on along the minus strand of NC_135967.1, from coordinate 9,520,649 downwards.
TCTGTCCAAGCCAGGGGAGGGGTTGGTTTGGGTGCAAAGGGAGTTGTGATTTGGTTTCCATTGCTCATAATTGGGAGAATGCCGATTGAAAAGGAATTTGCTGCCCGGGTGAAAATGAGAAGCAGAAGGGAATTGCATCAGTTGGTCAACTTTAATTAGAGATAGAGCATGGAAGCAGGCTCTTCAGCCCACCCAATCCACGTCGGCCAGCAATCACCCTTACACCAGTTCTGTGTTATCCCACTTATGCATCCAACCCCACACACTAGGGACACTGTGGATCACCTCCCGGTGCTCCGGTTTCCTCCCACATCCCACAGGTGTGCGGGTTTGTAGATGAAGTGGTCCTGAAAATTGCCCTGAATGTGTAGGGTGTGGATGCGGAAGTGGGATAACAGAACTAGTGTGAACAGGTGATCGATGGTCGGCGTGGACTGGGTGAGCCGACGGACCGGTTTCCATGCTGCATCTTTCAATCAACAACATTGATTTATGGAAGTCTCAACATTGAACCTGGTGGACAAGTTGATGAAAGATGAGTCATGAGAATTGGGAGGTGATGCCATAGGCATGCTATTGCTCATTCTGAGGTGTGCTGTATCAATGGTAGTACATGCAGAAACAAGCAATTGCAGATGCTGGTTTACACAAATGGACACAAAGTGCTGGAGATATTCAGCGGCTCAGGCAGTATCACTGGAGAACAGGGATAGGTGACCCCAAACATCACCTATCCATGTTCTCCAAGATGCTGCCTGAGCCGCTGAGTTGCTCTAGCACTTGGTGTCCAGTGCTTCAGAAAGCAGCTCGATTCAACCATGAGACACAGGGTAGCTTCCCCGAAGATCCTAGCTATTTATTTCTGACAATTATTACCCTTCTCTGGAGTTTAGAAGAATGGGTAAAGATCTCATCAAAACTTATAAAACTGTTAAAGGGTTCTACAATCCAGCTGCAGGAAGATGTTTTCCTTTGACTGAGGAACCTTGGAACGGGGCACTGTGGCCATTTAGGACCGAGATGAAGGCAAATACCTTCACTCGGGTGGATGGTGGACCTTTGGAATGCTCTACCACAGTTGCCTGAGATTCAAAACAAAGATGTATGGATTATTGGATGGTAAGGGGATCAAGAGATATGCGGTTATTGCTGTCGAATAACATTGAGGTAGAAGATTAGTTAAGCTCTGTAAGTAAGATTGCAGGTTGAAGAAGCCTCCTGCTGGACACACGTCTTGTGTTGAAATATCAGAGTGTTTGAATCCAAATTACTGTAGCTACTTCTCATAATGTCTTCAGGGTTGCTACTCAACTCTACTCCACTGTGGATAAAGCTCGGACAGTGTGAAGTATTCTGCTCGGTTCCAACCACAAGAGGAGCATACAGGGAGGCATGGTGACGCAGCAGTAGAGTAGCTACCTCACAGCACCAGGCTCTTCTCAGCGATAGTTCTCCATCAAGCTGGTAGAATTGTGTAACTAATGTTGGCAGAAGTTCACCTTCTCGAGGCAGACACTGTGTGCTGCCTTGACACCACTGATGGAGAGATTACTCCATGGTTGTGACGCTCAGCTTGATGCAGAAAACTCCTCAGAGGAATGCCTAGACCAAGTTCTTAATCTTTCACATTTAAGACTAAAGTCTGACCGAATAGGACTGATTTTCCCATTAAATTTTATCTCAGTGATGAAAGTACACATGGACTCACATTGCCCAGAGACTGCAAAAGAAAATGCTTCACTTAATGAGCAAGATTCTGCACAAATTTTGATCTCCGACATTCCTGTAATATTAAGCGCTGTTTACTTTGGATTTTACTCGTCAGAGATGCAGCGTGGAAACAGTCCCTTTACCCTACTGAGTCCCTGACGCCCAGCGATCACCCTGTCCTCCAGCACTGTCCGCCACACTGGGGACAGTTTACAATTATTACTGAAGCCAATTAATCTACAAGCCTGTCGTCTGTGGAGTGTGGAAGGAAACCGGAGCACCCGGAGAAAGCCCAGGTGGACACAGGGAGAACATACACACTCCGTGCAGACAGCTCCGTAGTCAGGATTGAGCTCGGGTCTCTGGCGCTGAAAGCCAGCAACTCTACCGCTGTGCCACTGTGCCTTCCAAGGAGATCGTGATGCTCGCCCTTGGTTGGTGAGGTCATGAGTTAGTGCCTAGAATAGTTTTGAAAGAAGTAGAAGGTATAAGAAACTGGGGAAATAACTTATTCCCTCTGAAGAAACCACTGAGATGCTGCCTGACCCGCTGAGATGCTGCCTGACCCACAGAGATGCTGCCTGACCCGCTGAGTTACTCCGGCACTTTGTGTTCTTTTCAGGATTCCAGCATCTGCAGTTCCTTGTGCCTCTTTTTCAAAATGCAACACATATATAGAAGATGTATCCATGGGTAGCTTACAACCCAACAGTAACAACATTGAATTCTCCAATCTTAGGTAACCTCCTACAACCCTCTCTCCCCTCCTCTTTCTTCCCCCCTACCCCCTACATTGTGTCCCCCTGGACTAGCACCTATCTCTCCCCCTCCCCTCCACCCACCCCCGACAATCAGTCTGAAAAAAGCTCCCGACCTGAAACGTCATCTATCCATGTTCTCCAAAGACGCTGCTTAACTCTCTGAGCTACTCCAGCACTTTGTGTCTTTTGTGTAAATCAATATTTGAAGTTCCTTGTTTCTACAGAAGAGGTACATTTGATATTCCTTTATGAAAACTGGTTGTCTAATAACATCCTGTGGATTCAGGTGCAAACTCAGAGGCCCCATTCAGTCTGGAGAATAGCTCCGCATCATCTCTCTGACAGTTTTACTTGTTGCTAACAAAAGGAACAATAATCTACACCTGTCAAGTTTCAGAAACAAATAAAGTTAGTTTTGTGAAAGAAATACTCAGAGGGACAGGAAGCATTTAATCTGAGGGGGAAAAAAACATTGACGTTTCATGTCAGTGATCTTAATTAGAGCTTTGAGCTTTTTTAGTTTTGTTTAGAGATACAGCGCGGAAATAGGCCCTTCGGCCCACTGAGTATGCACTGACAAGCGATCCCCGCACACTAACACTAGCCTATGCACACTAGGGATAGTTTTTTACATTTATACAAGCAAAATTCTTCAGCCAGAGGGTGGTGAATCTGTGAAACTCATTGCTACAGAAGGCAGTGGAGGCCAAATGAGTCAGGAAGGATCAATGAGATAGATTTACAGGAGCACCTGTTTACAGAGGGCTATTGGCCAAATGGGACTAGTGTAGTATGTAGGCTTGGTGAGCATGGACAAGGTGGGCGGAAGGGCCTGTTACCATGCTGTATAGCCCTATGACTCTCAAGGAAAGAAAAAAGGTACCAACATAGAGGAAATTTAAGGAGGAATGCTCAAGGTGTTTCTTGGGTAGCTGAAGGCATGGCCACCTTCAGTTGGGTGTGAGGCATGAGCAAGGTTTGGTTGGGTTCTGGAGATAAGGACAATTGGTTACATGGATGGAGCTGGGGCCTATTTCAACAAGACGGCTAATTATCTTCAGCCTTGTCACTTCCAGTAGTGCTTCCATCTCTCCCTGCCGTTATGGAGGGCAGTAATACATCTGCCTGAAAGGGATGATTGAACATGCACCAGAGAAGTCTCATTCCAAATGATCGTGGAAGAGGTGGGATGAGAAGCTATTGAATATGCAATACATAATAGAAACCATCTAATCTATCATTCACAAGTTGCAAAATCACAACCAGTTTCCAGGCAGAGGTTGAATTATTTTTTGATTGATTTCTGAATTAGTCTCAATAGCGCCTCCGAATATCAGCCTTTTATTTTTATGAAGATTGTTCTCCTCATGTTGCTGTCTGCTTTGCATTTCAAGTGATCTGGTTGCCACGGTTCGACCAGAAGACTTGGAGGCAGAATGCCATTTATTTATCTATTTACTTATCCATTTATTTATTTATCTATTTATCTGCTTGTTTATTTATTTATTTATCTGCCTATTTATTTATTTCTTTGTCTGTTTATGTATTTATTTATTTATTTATTTTACGGTCAATACAATACAACAGATTGACCATACAGTTGTGAAAGTTAAATAGTACAAAATCATTATATCAAAAATAAAACAATATAATCACACATGATATTTTCTGACCGAAAAAAAAGGTGTAGGCAGTAGCCAAAGCTTATTGCGCCTACCCTTAATACTTAACAAAGCATTGCCCTAACTAGCCAATACAGCTCACCGAGTCCATTAGGCCATGCAATCATGGCTGTTCTGTTTTTTCCTCTCAACCCCATTCTCCCGCCTTCTCCCCATAACCTTTGACACCCTTATTAATCTCTGCTTTAAAAATACCAACGACTTGGCCTCCACAGCCATCTGTGGCAATGAATTCCACAGATTCACCACCCTCTGACTAATGAAATTCTTCCTCATCTCCATTCTAAAGATACGTCCTTTTATTTTGAGGCTGTGGTCCTAGACACTCCCACTACTGGGAACATCGCCTCCACATCCACTCTATCCAGGCCTTTCATTATTCAGTTGGTTTCAATGAGATCCTTTCTCATCCTTCCAAACTCCACCAAGGCCCAGAGACTTCAAGCACTCCTCATACGTTAATCCAATCGTCCCCTGGATCATTCTTGTCTGCTCTGGTTTGCTTTATTGCATTCAGTGCCAGTCCTTCATTAGTCACATTCATATTGATGCTGTTCACCACCCCTTGCAAGCATTGACCATCACCAAATGATCGTTGGCAGCCAGAGCATCTGCTTTGTGTGATCGAGTAAAAATCGCCATTGAGACAGCTTATACTCAGCTTAATATTTGTACCTTGATGCTGTGTTCATGAATCATCAGACCAGAATTAGGTCATTTGGCCCATCAGTCTATTCTGCCATTCAATCATGGCTGATCTATTTTTCCCTCTCAACCCCATTCTCCTGCCTTCTCCCCATAACCCTTGACACCTTTAACACACCCAAGATCCTGTCAATCTCCACTTTAAAAATACCCAGTGACTTGGCCTCCACAGCCGTCTGTGGCAATGATTCACCATCCTCTAACTAAAGAAATTCATCTTCTTCTCCTTTCTAAAGCCACATCCATTTATTCTGATTCTAATTCAAATTGATTTGAATGTTTTCCATTCTCATTTCTCCTCTGAAATTGACTGCTTTTGAAAAGCCCTCTGCTCAGCACATTGAACATAGAACATAGGACAGTACAGCACAAGAATTGGCCCTTTGACCCACAATGTCTGTGTCGAACATGATGCCAAGATCAACTCTTATCTGCCTGCACATAATCCATATCCCTCCATTCTTTGCTCATCAATGTGCCTCACCAGAAGTATCTTAAAAGTCTGCCATCACATCTGCCTCCACCCTTGGCAAAACATTCAGGGGACTCTTCACCTTATGTGCAAAAAAACATGTGTCTGCACATCTTCTTTAAACTTTGCCCCTCTTACCTTAAACCAATGCCCTTTAGTCCTTGGCATCTCCACCGAAGGAAAAAGGTTCTGACTGTCTACCCTATCGATGCGTCTCATAATTTCATATACTTATATCAGGTCTACCCGCAATGTTCTGGTGTTCCAGAGCAAACAATTTAAGTCTCTTCAAACTCTCCCTGTAGATAGTACCCTCTAATCCTGGCGCTGAGTTACGCCACCATTTGGTGTTGTGAACAAAATTCCAGCATCTGCAGTTCCTTGTGTTTCCATGAAGCTAGATTTTCATTGTTACCTTTACACATGACTATTTCACCGCCCTCCTCTTTAACTATCTTGTTCCAGACACTGTACTTTTACCATTGGAAACATGACCACGTTCTAATTCACATTAAGTCCTGTTCAATCATTAACCTTGTTTGTCTGTCCATCTGCAGCCGACATTGTTTGCAAATCCCTCCCCAGTCTCGCTCCTCCTGCCTGCTACGGTAGTCTTCTTTTTTTTAGATTTAGAGATACAGCGCGGAAACAGGCCCTTCGGCCCACCGAGTCCGCGCCGCCCAGCGATCCCCGCACATTAACACTATCCTACACACACTAGGGACAATTTTTACATTTACCCAGTCAATTAACCTACAAACCTGTACGTCTTTGGAGTGTGGGAGGAAACCGAAGATCTCGGAGAAAACCCACGCAGGTCACGGGGAGAACGTACAAACTCCGTACAGACGGCGCCCGTAGTCAGGATCGAACCTGAGTCTCCGGCGCTGCATTCGCTGTAAGGCAGCAACTCTACCGCTGCGCCTCTTGCCCTTTGAGTTCCTGTGCTAATGCCTTCTTTATATAAATCAGCCCCATTTTGTGTTTGATAATGCACGTACAGAGTACATAGATACAGGACATCTTGGTGCATTCCTAACATACTTGACTTGCAAGAACATTCTTGGCTAAGATGACATTACATACATTGTAACGTTCCATTACTTTCACGTAGTAATCAATTACTTCCCACTGATTGGAAAATCTTGAAGGTAGTTTTATTTTAACGAGTTCACACTTATGTGTTCAAGTTTAATTCAACAGTTGTATATATATCTTCCAGGGGATCTTGACTTGGCAGATTATTTTGACTTTGACTCAGACAAGCCAACGACCACCAGATCTCCCAAGAGAACAACTACCAAAGCACCAAAGAAAAGATCAGACGATGGTAAGTTAGTCAACCTAACCGGACTGTAATAGGTTGAATTTCTAAACATTCCTGTGAAAAGGATGTTATGTGGGGCAATGTTTCGGTTCCTTCCCTCTCTCACTTTCCCAATTCCAAAATTACGGGGAAATCCTTTACGTAGAAGAAACAATGAGAGATGCTGGTTTACAAAAACAAAATGATACAAAGTGCAGGGATATGGGTAGAACATGGGTTTCAGGTCAAGCCTTCTTCGGACCCTGAAGAACCTCGCCTCTCCATTTTCTTCAGAGACACTGCCTGACTCGCTGAGTTACTCCAGCACTTTGTGTCCTTTTGTCCTTTATGTGGGGTTTTGAACATAATAAAATATTTCAGGAGCAGTGACAAATAGGTTTGACACCAAACCACACAATGAGGTATTGGCACAGATCACCAAAGGGTGGTCAAAGATGTGGCTTTGTCAGGATTGTCACGAAAGAAGGGAAGGGAGTGCTGGGGGAGTATGCCAGGTCAATGCATGGTCCTTCCCCTAGAAGGCATGGTTGCAAAGTGGGATCGGGGAGTTATTTGCTGTTGGTGGCACTCGAGAGGTGTGATTGTGAGGCACAGAGATGTTGGAGAGGAAATGCCTGAAGTTGTGTTCAAGGAGAAGGGGCAGTATGACAATAGAGTGGATGTGGAGAGTCTTGGACCAGAGGCCATAGCCTCAGAATAAATGGACGTACCTGTAAGAAGGAGATGAGAAGGAACTTCTTTGGTCAGAGGGTGGTGAATCTGTGGAATTCATTGCCACAGACGGCTGTGGAGCCAAGCCAGTGTGTATTTTTAAGGTGGAGATTGACTGATTCTTGATTAATAAGGGTGTCAGGGGTTATGGGGAGAAGGCAGGAGAATGGGGTTGAGAGGGAAAGATAGATCAGCCATGATTGAATGACAAAGTAGACTCGATGGGCCGAATGGCCTAATTCTGCTCCTATGACTTACGAACGTATGACGTATTTCAATTTTATTTTTGGAATCTGTGCGTCACCGACAAGGCCAGTGTTTATGGCAAATCCCTAAACACCGTTGAGAAGAAGCAGTGACCGCCTTGATAAACTTATGCCATCGTTTGGTGAAAGTATTCCCATAACATTATTGTGGGAATGTTATGGGATGCAGTGGTACAGAAGGCAAGCTTGCCTTCATCAGTTGGGGCATTAAGTATCAGGAAGTACCAAGGGTCTCGACCCGAAACGTCACCCATTCCTTCTCTCCCGAGATGCTGCCCGACCTGCTGAGTTACTCCAGCACTTTGTGAATAAATACCTTCGAGGAAGTACCATGTTGCAGCTTTATATAATTTTGGCCGCAATTTGTTTGTAGTTTTGGTCACCCCATTACAGGAAGGATGTGGAGACTTTGGAGAGGGTGCAGAACCTTTTTTCCCAGGGTAGGACGGTCAAAGACAAGAGAGCATCTCCTTAAAGTGAGAGGGCCAAAATTTAAAGGGGCAAGTTTTTTTAACAGAGAGTAGTGGGTGCCTGGAATGCATTGCCAGGGGTGGTGGTGGAGGCTGATCGGATGGTGGCATTTGGAGGCTTTTAGATATGCAAACATGTAGGGAATAGAGGGATATGGATTATGTAACAGAAGAGATTATTTTAACTTGGTGTCATGTTCGACATGGGCATTGTACTGTTCTATCTTCAATATATTTTGACCAACAGTGATGATGATGGTTTGGAGTGAATGGGTGGTAACAAATGTTACTAGTTTAGAGATTATAATCATAGGATATGCAGGGAAAAAGATACTAATTTCAAGGCAACATAGGAGGAGGCCATTTGGCCCATCGTGTTTAAGCTGGCTCTCATTGCAATTCCATCAGTCACATTCTCCCGCATATTTTCCTGCAACCTATTCTCCCCATATCCCAACCATCTTCCCTCCAACCTTTCAACCCTCTCCCTTTTCCCTTAAATAGACAATAGACAATAGGTGCAGGAGGAGGCCATTCGGCCCTTCGAGCCAGCACCGCCATTCAATGTGATCATGGCTGATCATTCACAATCAGTACCCCGTTCCTGCCTTCTCCCCATACCCCCTGACTCCGCTATCCTTAAGAGCTCTATCTAGCTCTCTCTTGAATGCATTCAGAGAATTGGCCTCCACTGCCTTCTGAGGCAGAGAATTCCACAGATTCACAACTCTCTGACTGAAAAAGGTTTTCCTCATTTCAGTTCTAAATGGCCTACCCCTTATTCTTAAACTGTGGCCCCTTGTTCTGGACTCCCCCAACATTGGGAACATGTTTCCTGCCTCTAACATGTCCAACCCCTTAATAATCTTATACGTTTCGATAAGATCCCCTCTCATCCTTCTAAATTCCAGTGTATACAAGCCTAGTCGCTCCAGTCTTTCAACATATGACAGTCCCGCTATTCCGGGAATTAACCTAGTAAACCTATGCTGCACGCCCTCAATAGCAAGAATATCCTTCCTCAAATTTGGAGACCAAAACTGCACACAGTACTCTTAAAACTTAAATCTCTATATTTCCAATAGCTCCCACTTCTGTTCAAGGTCATTGATCTGAAACTTTAACTGTGTTTGTCTCTCTCAACAGCTGCTGCCCGACCTGCTGGGTATTGGGAGCATTTTCTGATTTTTGTCTCTTTAAGCTAGAACTTCTACTTGTTTTCCAGGTAAAGAAAGGCTTGTGAGGTGGTGAAAGTTTCATTCAAAGTTCTGCACTGACATCTGTTGGCAGAAACAACAAACTACCACGTGAAGAGAAGTGATTACTTACCTTCTTCTTATTCTAACTGCTCAGGAGCTAAATAGGCCCGGGAATGGGAACTTAACTATCTGTGGATACTACCCTCTGTAGTTTATCACCGGGAGACACAAGAGACTGCTGATGCTGGAATATGGAGCAAAAGAACCCTGTTGGAGGTACTCAGTGGGTCAGGCAGCATCTGTGGTGAGAGATGTGGAGTTGCGAGGGGAAAGAGTTTAATGGAGATGTGCGGGACAAGTTTTATACACAGAGAGTAATGGAGGCCTGGAACATATTGCCTGGGATGGGGGTGCAGGCAGAAATGATAGTGGCATTTGTGGCCTTTGGATGGGCAAATGGAAGTGAAGGGACTCAAGCAATATGGATCATGTACAGGCAGATGAGATCAGTATAACCTGGCATCATGTTCAGCACAAACATTGTGTGGCCTGCGATGTACTGTTCTATGTTCTTTTGACTCTAGATGTTAGACTTTAGAGATACAACATGGAAACAGATGACTGGGGGTATATAAAGAGAGGGTTGATCATTTTTCAAAAGATTGTGGTGCAGAGGAGACATTGAGGGCTCTGAGGAATACCAGGTCAACTATTTCCTCTGGCACATTAATCTGAAAATATGCAGCTTTATCTGTCTGCTTTTCAAATATAATTATTTCTAAAAATTCTTTCAGTTTTTGTTTTGGTCTGTAAACAATTTAAAAGGTGATGTCCACTAATAAAAGAGTCTCAAATGCGCAGACATAATTACAAGATAAGGAGCAGTCAGTGGCACAGCAGTAGGGATGGTAGTGTAGAAAGGAACTACTGAAAAGCTCTTTCAGTCTGAAGAAGGGTCTCGACCAGAAACGTCACACATCCTTTTTCTCCAGAGATGCTGCCTGACCCGCTGAGTTACTCCAGCATCAGTGGCAGAGTTAGATAGACACAAATAGCTGGAGTAACTCAGCGGGACAGGCAGCATCTCTGGAGAGAAGGAATGGGTGACGTTTCTGGTCGAGACCCTTCTTCAGACTCAATGGATGACGTTTCGCGTCGAGACCCATCTTCAGAGTTGCTGCCTTACAGCACCAGAGACCCGGATTCAATCCTGATTACCGGTGCTGTCTGTGCGGAGTTTGTACGTTTGTACCAGGCGGGTTTTCTCCGGGTGCTCCGCCTTCCTCGCTCACTCCAAAGGCGTACAGGTTTGTAGGATGATTGGCTTCTGTGAATTGTCCCTCGTGTCCAGGGAGTGGATGCGAAACTGGGATAACATAGAGCTAGTGTACGTGTGATCGTTGGTCAGTGTGGACCAGGTGGGCCGAAGGGATACAGCTGTTTCCACGCTGTATCTCTAAAATAAAACTACAACTAAACAACACACGGTTTGGAATTTGTTTCTCACAAAGCACGGTGAACTTTTGGAATTCCCCACTCATGGGTGTTGGGCTGGTTAGACGGCCAGAGATATTGAAATTGAATTGAATTGAATTAAATTGAATTGAATTGAATTGAATTGAATTGAATTAAATTGAATTGAATTGAATTGAATTGAATTGAATTGAGTTGAATTGAATTGAATACATTTATTAGCCAAGCATGTATACATACAAGGAATTTGCCTTGGTGCTTTGCTGGCAAGTAACAACATGACATACAGTAAACAATTACGAATAAAACATTATAATTTACGCGTGTGAAGAATGAAATAAAATAAAGAGGGGGGTTGATAATTTTTTGAAAGATGAGGAAAAGGTGCAGAAGAGTTGGTGATGCCTGGGGTTGATTGTCCATTGAGGGCCAGGTGGGCTGTGCTATCTCCTATTTTCCTGCATGTGGACAATATGAAGCTTATGAATGCAGTAACATTGAAAAGCAGGGAAGCCAGGCAGCAGTTTAGACACAAAGGAGCAGTTTGATCATTTGTCCATTTATCTTAATGATGTTAATTGAGTGATAACCTCTCCTGCTCCTCTTCGAATATTGCAGTTAGGTATTCACTTGAGATGGGAGTGTGGCACAGTTCAACATACAGGTGCTCCTCAACCTACGTTCCGATAAACCCATCGTAAACCGAAAATATCGTAAGTCGAAATGCATTTAAATACTCTTGATCACGTGGCCGGAAGCGAGCTGCGGGTCGCTGCCGTTGCCCAGCGTTTGCACCATTGTAAAGTCCAAATATCGTACGTCAAAGCATCGTTAGTCGGGGAGCATCTGTATTTCACATGGCGCAGTGCTTCTCTGCTGTGGTGTCGCATTCCATTAACGCTAATGTCATCTACCTGGCCTTACACCCATGGCCAAGCCTGGCACAACTGGTCTAAGTCTGTTCATGAAGTCTTCGCTGTTGTTGTGGCAAAGTCCAATGCAGCAACACTGTGCAGCTGGATAAGGTGTAGAAGATTAAATCCCATCAAATATCTAATCGCATCAGGAAGTCAATGTCAAAACCATGCTTGATCCACATACGTTGGTGAAACTATGAAAATTAAGCTCTTAACTTGAACAGACTCCAGCAGTCTGAAGTCAAATCCATCTCTGAGGTACTGAAGCCATCTCTCCAAAAGTATTAATTTGTTGGTTATAAAATTCAAGGTGAACTCTTGGGCACTTAGGGTGGCACAGTGGCTCAGCTGGTTCACAGTGGCAGAGTCTCACGTTTGATCCTGACCTCGGGTTCTATCTGGGTGGGGTTTGCACCTTCTCCCTGTGACCACGTGGTTTCCTCCGGGTGCTCCGGTGTCCTCCCACATCCCAAAGACGTGCGGGTTTGGAGGTTAAGTGGCCTCTATAAAATTGCCCCTGGTTTGTAGGGAGCGGATGAGGAAGAGGGAATAACATGGAAGTAGTGTGAACGGGTGATCGATGGTCAGCACGGACTCGGTGGGCCAAAGGGTCTGTTCCCATGCTGTATCTCTAAACTAAACTTAACTTTTCTGCAAGAGGTTAAAGGCTAACGGACTGAGATGATCCATTGCTTCTGCCGGATGCCACTTCACTTTTTCTGCCATTCCCACCATTTCTTTTTGAAAATGTCTGTATGCGCCTTTGATTCCTAGGCTTTCATTTATCCTGCGTAAATTTCTTTCAGTCTGAAGAAGGGTCTCAACCCGAAACGTCGCCCATCCCTTCTCTCCCGAGATGCTGCCTGGCCCGCTGAGTTACTCCAGCATTTTGTGTCTACCTTCGATTTAAACCAGTATCTGCAGCTTTTGTTTCCTATAAATTTCTTTCCGTTTGTTTCTGTAGGTGATTTAAGCCTGTTGGATCTTTTTACACCTCCTCATAAAACCACGAAAGCACCCGGAACCACAAAAAAGCCACCAAAACAGAGTAAGTCGCTTTTGCTTATTGCTTCTCGTTAGATGGTAAAGCAGCGAACTAGGCGGTCTTGGTATTTCAGAGGACTCTGATGGATCCCTCCATTCCATTGTACACTGGAACTCTGCAGTCACCTCTGGCCCCACAGACTCTCAGACATTCAGTTTAGTACAGTTTAGTTTGGTTTATTACCGCCCATGGATTTTGAAATTGCAAAGTGTTGATTTACACAATCCCTGAAATGTATTCCCAGGACTCACCTGATAGTGCCACTGTCTCACAGTGCCAGAGACGTGGGTTTGACCCCCCCAACCTCGGGTGCTGTCTGTGTGGAGTTTGCATGTTCTCCCTGGGACCACGTGGGTTTCCTCCCACATCCCAAAGATGTGATGGTTTGTAGATTAATTGACCCTCTGTAATTTACCCGTTGTGTGCAGGGAATGTGGGGCGTAAGGAGTGGATAAGTTCAGCTATCAGGTACGATTGCAGGGCCCCAAAGTGGCCTAACAAAGGCTTTGTAGGACTGTGGGACAAATTCTGATTCTTTTCCTTCAGTTTATAGATCTCAGTCCCACTTTCCCTCCATCTCTTTGTTTCTTGTACCTGCCCCTTGACAGGTTAAGTCTCCTTGAATTCCCACTTTTTCTGGTTGCACTGCCTGAATCTATCATTTATAGATCTAAGTATCTTACATTTGCCTCATTGAAATCCATTTGCATTAGTTTTGCGCATTCACCTAATCTATCAACCTTAGATTTGATTGCCCCTGTAAGACTTCACTGATCAAATTTTGCCACTTAGAATTCTTGTCATCACCATCTTCAGCCAATTTTCTGTCCTGGTATCTATTTGCCTCCTTTATCTAACTGTCCAACCAGCACAGTGGCACAGAGGTAGTGCTACCTCACAGTTCCAGAGACCCAGGTTCGATCCTGACTACGGGCGCTGTCTGTACAGAGTTTGTACGTTCTCCCTGTGGGTTTTAGTTTAGTTTTAGTTTAGAGATACAGCGCAGAAACAGGCCCTTCGGCCCACGGGGTCTGCACCCCGCACATTAACACTATCCCACACACATTAGGGACAATTTACACTTTAAACAAGCAATGAACCTGCAAACCTGTACGTCTTTGGAGTGTGGGAGGAAACCGAAGATTTCGGAGAAAACTCATGCAGGTCACGGGGAGAACGTACAAACTCCGTGCAGGCAGCATCCGTAGTGGGGATCGAACCCGGGTCTCCGGCACTGCAAGGGCTGTAAGGCAGAAACTCTACCGCTGCGCCCAGTTTTCTCCCCGGATTTTTCCCGGTTTTCTCCGGGTGCTCCGGTTTCCTTCCACGTTCCTAAAATATGCACGTTTGTGGGTTACTTGGTTTCTGTAAATTGGCCTAAGTGTGTCGGATAGAACTAGTGTACGGGTGGTTGCTGATCGGCGTGGACTCGGTGGGCCGAAGTGCCTGTTTCCACGCTGAATCTCTAAAACTAGAACTTTTCTGGCATGCTTCACAGAAGTTCACAAAGTAGCTGGTTCTCCAACTCAGTCACATCCATAGATCTTTTCGTGTCCTCTGCTTTAGTCACTCCTCAGAAACTTGGTAACTTTTAGGTTTGTTGGGTGGCACTGGCATATTGAGGACTAACTTTTCTCATCAGCTGAAAGTTGTCAAGAAATCTGGTCTCTCCATCCATCCTTAATTATAAATCTGTGTGATATCATGCAAATGGCTCCTAGACTATATAGGCCAATGTCTCCCTATCTTCACCCCATCCTTCACCACTACCCCGTACCCACCTTTAAGAAACAGCAGTGAAATGTGCAGTAATGTTATTGAGTTGCTCATATATTGCAAGAGCCTGCAGGACAACAATCAGAGCATCTGCAATGTTCTCACCCATGTCCTTCAAAATCCTAGCACGGGAACAATGTGATGTTGGGGCAGGCACAAGGAACTGCAGATGCTGGAATCACAAATGAAACACAAAGTGCTGGAGTAACTCAGCAGGACAGGCAGCATCTGTGGAGGGAATGGTTAGGACCCTTCTTCAGACTGAGGGGGGGGGGGGGGGGCAGGAAAAGAGGTTGAGGTAGGACTAAGCAAGTGGAATAAAGAGTGACAAAGCCCTTTGTCACATCCCACCCATCAGCCGATCGAACCTTTATCCAGCTATCACTTGCCAGGCTGTGTCCTGCCCCGTCCTCTTTACCAGATTTCTCCCCCTCTACTACAATCAGTCTGAAGAAGGGTCCCGACCAGAAACAACACCTATCCATGTCCTCCACAGATGCTGCAAGATGTGTATGGAGGAGAACTTCTTCAAAGGGTCTCGACCCAAATCGTCACCCATTCCTTCTCTCCTGAGTTGCTGCCTGACCCGCTGAGTTACTCCAGCTTTTTGTGTCATCCTCCACAGATGCTGCCTGACTCGCTGTGTTACTCTAGCACTTTGTGTTTTGACGCTGGGGGCACTTTTGTGCCATTAATTTTTTTAATTGCTCTCATTTTCCTAATGCTATTTTTGGTTAGTCACTGTGATTATATAAAATTGATTTATTTGGAATGTCCAACACAAGTATTCCTTTTCCTTACTGGACATTAAGTTTTCCAGTCTCAATTCATTTGCAGCCATATCCCATCCATATTTTCCACACCACTCTCTTTTGGATGATTTTGTGCCTGCAATTTTCTTCCTTACACTCCATGCATTTGTGCAAAGAATGGTTACCTGGATCACACTCTCATCTCTTTGGTTTCTAGGGATTATTGAAGGCAGTGGAATAAGATTGGCTTTGGCAGAAGGGATAGAACATTAGGCCGGAGAAACGTGTTTAGTGGAAATCTTCAGGGCATACTACAATGGCATCTATTAGCAATTTGGAGTTCACTAGACAGATGGCACGGGACTGAGTTTGAGATTATTTTACTGTCACATATACCGAGGTACAGTGAAAAACCTTTGTTGCATGCTACCCAATCAGCAGAAAGACAGTACAAGATTACAATCGAGCTATCCATGGTGTACAGATACATGATAAAGGGAATAATGTGAATAACGTTTAGTGCGAGATAAAGTCCAGTAAAGTCTGATCAAAGATAGTCCAACGATCCCCAGTGAGGTAGATTGTAGCTCAGGACTGCTCTCCAGTTGTTGGCAGAATGGCTCAGTTGCCTGATAACAGTCGGGAAGAAACTGTCCCTGAATCTGTAGGTGTGTGTTTTCGCACTTCTATACTTTTTGCCCGATGGGCAAGGGGAGAAGAGAGAGTGGCCGGGGTGCGACTCGCCCTTGCTTATGCTGGTGGCCTTGCCGAGGCAGCATGAGGTGTAAATGGAGTCAATGGATGGGAGGTTGGTTTTGTGTGATGGTCTGGGCTGCGTCCACAATCCTCCGCAATTTTTTGACAGCAGTGAACAATAGACAATAGACAATAGGTGCAGGAGTAGGCCATTCGGCCCTTCGAGCCAGCACCACCATTCAATGTGATCATGGCTGATTATTCTCAATCAGTACCCCGTTCCTGTCTTCTCCCCATACCCCCTGACTCCGCTATCCTTAAGAGCTCTATCTAGCTCTCTCTTGAATGCATTCAGAGAATTGGCCTCCACTGCCTTCTGAGGCAGAGAATTCCACAGATTTACAACTCTCTGACTGAAAAAGATTTTCCTCATCTCCGTTCTAAATGGCCTACCCCTTATTCTTAAACTGAACAGTAAGGAGAGGGAGACAAGGGTGTGGAATGGGCAAATAGATGGCAGGTGAAATTTAATTTTGAGATATATGAAGTGTTATGTTTTAATCAGAAGAATGAGATAAGGCATTGGAAACCAGGGGGCGGGATTCTAAAAGGAATCAAAGGACATGGCGTTTTGAGGGTGGATGTGTGAAGTTTGTTGATATTGAGAGGGCAGTTTGAGAAAGCAAACAGAAACTTGAGACTTATGAATACAAGAACAAGAGTGAGGGGCTTACAGTGAATCTTTATAAAACACCGTTTAGCCCCCAGCTGGAGTTTTATGGGCGGCACAGTGCAGGAAAGATATGATGTCTTTGGATAGGGCGCTGAAGAGATTTACCAAAATGGTAGCAGGGATGAAACAATTTGGTTATGTTGGTAAATTAGAGATTAGTTACAATCAAGCCATCTGCAGTGTTCTGATTCAGGATAAAGTGTATAGGAAAATAACTGCAGATGCTGGTACAAATCGAAGGTATCACAAAATGCTGGAGTAACTCAGCGGGTCAGGCAGCATCTCTGGCGAGAAGGAGTAGGTGACGTTTCGGGTCGAGACTCTTCTTCAGACTGATGTCAGGAGGGGCGGGTCAAAGAAAGGATATAGGTGGAGACAGGAAGGCAGTGGGAGAACTGGGAAGGGGGAGGGAAAGAGAGGGACAGAGGAGCTATCTAAAGTTAGAGAAGTTAATGTTCATACTGCCGGGCTATGACACTGGAGGAGGCCCATGACAGAAAGGTCAGACTGGGAGTGGGAGGGGGAGTTGAAGTGCTCAGCCACCGGGAGATCAGGTTGGTTAAGGTGGACTGAGCGAAGGTGTTGAGCGAAACGATCGCCGAGCCTGCGTTTGGTGATAAAGTGTATAACGTTTAGTGCAAGATAAAGTCCAATAATGTCCGATTAAAGATAGTTTGAAGGTCTCCAATGAGGTTGATGGGTGGTCAGGTCAGTTCTTTAGTTGGAGAGAGGACCATTCAGTTGCCTGATCACAGCTGGGAAGAAACTATTCCTGGGTCTGGAGGTGTGCGTTTTCACACTTCTGTACCACTTGCCTGATGGGAGAGGGGAGAAGAGAAAGTGAGACTGTTCCTTGATTATGCTGGTGGCCTTGCCGAGGCAGCGTGAAGTGTAGATGGCGTCAATGGAAGGGAGGTTGGCTTGCGTGATGGACGGGACTGCGTCCACGACTCTGCAATTTCTTCTGGTCTTGTATGGAGCTGTTCCCAAGAAACGGGTGTTCTTTTTCCTGGAACGGAGGAGGTTGTGAGGAGATCCGTTAAGTGTTTAAACTTGGGAAAGGTATGGACAGAGTAGATGGCCAATCACCATGGAAACTGGCCATTCAGCTCACGGAGCCCACACTGGTAATCAAGCAGCCATCAACACTAATCCTATGCTAATTCCATTTTACCATTCCCCTTCACACCAGGGGAAAATTATTCCCATTGGCAAATGGCCCATGAGGTCGGGATCATAAAATGTAGGTGATTAACAAAAGGATCAACAAAGGCAACACAGTGGCAGGTGGAGCTGCTGCCTCACAGCTGCAGTGACCCGGGTTCAATCCTGACCTCTGATACTCTGAAGTGCTGGAGTAAATCAGCAGGTCAGGCAGCATCTCTGGAGAAAATGCATAGGTGACGTTTCACAGAGTGCTGGAGTAAATCAGCAGGTAGGTCAGGCAGCATCTCTGGAAGAACATGGATAGGTGACGTTTCACAGAGTGCTGGAGTAACTCAGCGGGTCAGGCAGCATCTCTGGAGAACATGGATAGGTGACGTTTCACAGAGTGCTGGAGTAACTCAGCGGGTCAGGCAGCATCTCTGGAGAACATGGATAGGTGACGTTTCGGGTCAAGAACCCCTTGGGTTCCTATTAAATATTGTCCCTCTCACATTAAGTATCTGCCGTCTTGGTTTTAATTCCATTACCTTGGGTAAAATACTCTGTGCATTCACCTTTCTATTCCCTTCATGATTCTATTCACCTCTCAGCCTCCTGCGCTCCAGGGAATAAAGTCGTAGCCTGCCCAACCTCTCCCTGCAGCTCAAACTCTCAAGGCTTGGCAACATCTTTATTACATCTAGTGGGAGAGTCCTGGACCAGAGGCCATAGCCTCAGAATAAAAAGACGTGCCCTTAGAAAGGAGATGATGAGGAATTTATTTTGTCAGACGGTGGTGAATCTGTGGAATTCGTTGCCACAGATGGCTGTGGAGGCCAAGTCATTTGGTATTTTTAAGATGCAGATTGATAGATTCTTGATTAGTACGGGCATCAGAGGTTATGGATAGAAGGCAGGAGAATGTGGTGGAGAGGGAAAGATCGATCAGCCATGATGGAATGATGGATGGGCCAAATGGCCTAATTCTGCTCCTAACACTTATGAACTTAAGAACTTCTGATTTTCCGACCACGCCTGTAAGCCAATGCCCTCTCTTGTTCTTTCCTCCAATGCCTTTGCTGTTCCCTTCTGTGAACATTGTCTCGTGTTTTCTCTTTACTGCTGGAACTGAAACTTTTCCTCCTGATTCACAAATTCACTTATTCCCCCCCCCCCCCCCCCCCCCCCCTTCTGCTTGGATTGAGTTTGAATGGATTTCCTTTGCAACCTTAGACACAGGTAGCGGCGGCATTGATTTTGACTTGGCCGATGCGCTGGACGACCGCAATGACAATAGCAAAGGAAATCGCGGCAACTCAGGTAAGGCCGACAGGTGAGAAGTGTTTGCATCTGAGACCAATCTCCACTTGAGACCATGTACCTGGTTGAAAGTTAACTGACTACTTTAAGCTTAAAACCAAAAGTAAGACCAGGGGAAAGAAACACAAAATCAAACTTTTTATTTACCTTAAATCTCTGGTAACCACCTTCTATTTCTTGCATACAAGTGAAGTGTTAGCTTTTCTCAATTGGAAAATTAGTTACTTTAAACTCAGGTGATATGAGGAATAATTCACCTTGATTCTAATGAAATCTCACTTGAAAATAGAAGGAAATGTTTCTGGTGACTAAAAGCTAGAACAGCATTCCAGCTGCTGTATCCTGATGGCCATTAAACTGAGATGAAGTGAGCAAATATTTTCTTTCAAACCAAACACACACATTCAGCACTAAACAGTGGGATTGTGTGGACTTCCAACTGGGGGAATGGACCGTGTTTTCTGGTGTAAGGTTGGAAAATGTTGCAGGTGGATCCTGCTGGAGTTATCAGAAAACGTGGATCAGACATTTATGTTCCACCATTTTCAGCTAAAGAGCTTCTATCTGTTAACAGATCGTCCTTCCACTCCAAGCTCCAAAGGAAATAAAGAAGGTAATGAAAGATCTGTTGAGGTGGCTGCCACAATTTGGGCAATCAGGTGTATTTAAAACACAACAAAGAGAAAGCTCGGCCTCTGACACGGTGCCCTGAATCAGAGTTTTATAGACAATAGGTGCAGGAGGAGGCCATTCGGCCCCTCGAGCCAGCATCACCATTCAACGTGATCATGGCTGATCATTCTCAATCAGTACCCCGTTCCTGCCTTCTCCCCATACCCCTTGACTCCGCTATCCTTAAGAGCTCTATCTAGCTCTCTCTTGAATGCATTCAGAGAATTGGCCTCCACTGCCTTCTGAGGCAGAGAATTCCACAGATTTACAACTCTCTGACTGGAACATTTTTCCTCATCTCCGTTCTAAATGGCCTACCCCTTACTCTTTAAACTGTGGCCCCTGGTTCTGGACTGTTGACACAACCAACAGGGTTTCTCTCGAAGAGGGCAGCACAGTGGCACAGCGGTGGAGCTACTGCCTTACAGCGCCAGAGACTCTGGTTTGATCCTGACTATGGGTGCTGTATGTGTGCAGTTTGCACATTCTCCCTGAGACCGTTTGGGTTTCCTTCAGGTGCTCTGGTTTCCTCCCACACTCCAAAGACGTACAGGTTTGTAGATTAATTGGCTTCAGTAAAATTGTAAATTGTCCCTCGTGTGTAGGATAGTGCCAGTGTACGGGGTGATCAGTGGTCGGTGTGGACTCGGTGGGTCGAAGGGCCTGTTTCAGCCCTGAATCTCTGAAGTCCAAAGTCCAAAAGATACTTCTTATGAGCATACACTTATGCATCACAGGAATCATACAGTGCTTCCAAAATTTAGCCCCATTTGTGAGGGTCTCGACATAAATGGTCAACAGTTCCTCTTCCCTCACAGATGCTGCTCGACATGCTGAATTTAGTTTAGTTTACATAGAAACATAGAAAATAGGTGCAGGAGTAGGCCATTCGGCCCTTCGAGCCTGCACCGCCATTCAATATGATCATGGCTGATCATCCAGCTCAGTAACTTGTACCTGCCTTCTCTCCATACCCCCTGATCCCTTTAGCCACAAGGGCCACATCTAACTCCCTCTTAAATATAGCCAATGAACTGGCCTCAACTACCTTCTGTGGCAGAGAATTCCACAGACTCACCACTCTCTGTGTGAAGAAATGTTTTCTCATCTCGGTCCTAAAAAACTTCCCCCTTATCCTTATGCTGTGACCCCTGGTCTGGACTTCCCCAACATCGGGAACAATCTTCCCGCATCTAGCCTCTCCAACCCCTTAAGAATTTTATATGTTTCTATAAGATCCCCCCTCAGTCTTCTATATTCCAGCGAGTATAAGCCTAGTCTATCCAGTCTTTCTTCATATGAAAGTCCTGCCATCCCAGGGATCAATCTGGTGAACCTTCTCTGTACTCCCTCTAAGGCTAGAATGTCTTTCCTCAGATTAGGAGACCAAAACTGTACACAATACTCCAGGTGCGGTCTCACCAATGCCCTGTAGTTTATCTTAGAGATACAGTGAGGAAACGGCCCTTTGGCCCATCGAGTCTGTGCTGACCGATGATCATCCCGTACAATAGTCCTATAACTACACCCTCGGGGCAATTTGCAGAAGCCAATTAACATACAAACCTGCACGTCTTTGGAAGGAGGAAAGCGGAGCACCCGGAGAAATCCCATGCAGTCACAGGGAGAACGTACAATCTCTGTACAGACAGCACCTATAGTCAGGATCAAACCCAGGTCCTCTGGTGCTGTGAGGCAGCAACTCTTAACGCTGCGTCATTGCTAATCCGCAATGCCGTGACTCGGATTCCTCCAACAGGTTTAACATGGAACATAGAACTGTACAGCACAGGAACGGGCCCTTCAGCCCAGAATGTCTGTGCTGTACATGATGCCAAGACCAACCCTTATCCGCCTGCACGTGATCCATATCCCTCCAAGTGCCTGTCCAGACGTCTCTTCAAAGTCACGATCGTATCTGCCTCCTCCACCGCCTCCAGCGATGTGTTCCAGGCACCCACTGCTCCCTTGCCCCACACATCTCCTTTAAACTTTGCCCAGGTCATCTTTAAAACTATGCCCTCTAGTATTTGATATTTTCATCGTGGGACAGAGGGTCACCATATCTTTGCCTCTCATAATTATATAAACCTCCATCAGATCTCCACACAATGTCCGGCATTTCAGATCAAAAAACATTCAAAGTCTGTCCAACCTCTCCCAGTAGCTAATATTTTTTATGGTGGACATTGACATATTCTTGATTAGTGCGGGTGTCATAGATTATGGGGAGAAGGCAGGAGAATGGGGTTGAGAGGGACAGATAGATCAGCCATGGTGTGGAATGGTGGAGTAGACTTGATGGGCCGAATGGCCTAATTCTGCTCCTGTGACATGATCTATGGCCCCTTAATCCTGGCACCATTCTGGTAAACCTCCTCTGCACCCTTTTCAAAGCCGCCGCATCGTTCCTGTATCGGGGTGACCAGAACTGCAAGCAATACTCAAAATGTGGCCAAACCCAAGTCCTGTAAAGCTCCATTTAGCTTTATAGATTCCAGAATCTGCTGCCTCTTGCGTCTCGAGATGCGTGCTCAACCTAACTCTGATTCAGCTGCATTGTGCTTCCCGATGTTGGCCTGACTCTTCATTCCCGAGATTCCCTGAGTGACCCAATTTACCTTGCAGCCACCTAGACAGTGCCCTCTGCATTCTGACTTGGCAATTATCTTCACAGATGTGCTTTATCCTCTGTAACCAATGAGTGGCCATTGAAAGCACTCTCCTCTCTGGTTCTCCAAATATTCTATTTATTCTCTGCAGCATTTACAAAAATATTATTTAACAGCATGCTATCTATCAGCTCTTCTATCAGAATCTATCTATCCCCGGCAGTGGATGTTTTCTGCACTTAAAATGGAGACTGATGCATGGCTAATGGTTTCTGTCTTCAAGTAATAATTATCCTCTTCTCAGCTGCAATCAACATGTGCAAATATTTGCTATCTGGTGTCTCTCCTTTTTAAATTGTGGTTTGCATGGTATTCAATGTTTAACAATTGAGAAAAAGCAATGATTTATTCAACTTTGTTTTAATTCGCAAAGAGTGAAACAATGACTGGTTTGTGAGTTGACATTTTTTACCCACATCATCGAAACAGACTTCCTCCAACATAAGAACCAGGGGCCACAGTCTTAGAATAAAGGGGAGGCCATTTAAAACTGAGGCGAGAAGGAACTTTTTCATCCAGTGAGTTGTGAATTTGTGGAATTCTCTGCCACAGAGGGCAGTGGAGGCCAAATCACTGGATGAATTTAAGAGAGAGTTAGATAGAGCTCTGGGGGCTAGTGGAATCAAGGGATATGGGGAGAGGTTGGGCACAGGTTACTGACTGTGGATGATCAGCCATGATCACAATGAATGGCGGTGCTGGCTCGAAGGGCCAAATGGTCTCCTCCTGCACCTATTTTCTATGTTTCTATAATCCTTACCCGCAAAACATCACTCCATACTTATTATCACAAATGCAGATGGTGGAAATTTATTGAGGTTTGGATAGTGATTGCAAAGAGAGATTATTGTTGGAGGGGGCTCGTAGATTGCCTTTTGATTTTAACTCCCAAAAAGCAAGTGAATTTGGGTCAGCAGATTCTAAAACCTTAAAACAGGTTGACTATATAGATATTATAGTGTGGAAACACGGAACTGCAGATGCTGGTTTTCAAAAGAGGACATAAGTGCTGGAGTAACTCAGCCGGTCAGGCAGCATCTCTGAAGGTGTAGGAGGGAACTACAGATGCTGGTTTATACAGAAGAAAGACACAAAGTGCTGGAGTAACTCAGCAGGATCTCTGGAGAAAATGGATAGATGACGTTTCAGGACGGGACTCATCTTCAGACTGAACGTGGTGTTGGGGGAGGGTGGGGAGGGGGGTGGGGGGTGGGGGGGGACTGGAGGCAAGAAAAGACCAGGACAAATTAGGCTGGCAACAGATGACATCAGGCAGGGTGGTTCCCTGATAGGTCATTTGTTGGGAACGTGTGAACAAGAGAGATACATTGGAACTGGTTAAACGAATAGGGTGGAGGAAGGAGGGCAAGGGAGGAGGGAGGGGAGGGGGGGAGGAGACTGTAGAAGTTACTTAAAATTAGAAAATTCAACATTCATATCCAAGCTACCCAAGTGAAATATGAGATGCTGTATAACAGTGTGTTTTCAGTAGGTAGAGGGGGCTTGTAGATTGCATTTTGATTTTAACTCCCAAAAAGCAAGTATACAGGAGTATCTCAGCAGCATCTCTGGAGAAAAAGGGTGGATGACGCTTTAGGTCGAGAACCTTCTTCAGGTCGAAAAAGGGCCCCGATGCTAAACGTCATCTACCCTTTGTTCTCCAGAGATGCTGCCTGACCGGTTGAGTTACTCCAGCACTTTGTGCCGATCTTTGGTATAAACCGGCATCCACAGTTCTTTGTTTCTACATTCTGTGTTTTCAGTACTGGGCTCCTCTTACTTATTCTTTGGGAATTAAACACTGTGGACAATATTTTTCATTTGTTTTCATTCAACGAAACCTGTTCCAGGGACATTGGTTCACTCCCATTCCTGTTTGGGTTGGATTCTGAGGGCTTTTCTCTATCCTAACGCCTCAAATTCTAACATCACAACAGTGTGTGTTAGGAATCATTTTTATGTGTGTTGCCTGAAATTCGGGTCTAACCTCAGACTAAAATAAGACGTCAAATTCAAAAATGAAACCGAGCGCAGGGAGTAAGATGGGAGTTGAAAGAAGCTTGATTTGGATCCAGACTGGCTGTGTCTTTAGGACAATTAATTTAGGCATCTCCACAAGACTAAGCCTTCGCACTGAGCAATCCTGTCTGTACGCTTCCTGCGATGTAATGGATGTTTCCCAACCTGCCTTGACAAATTACATCAACTTGAAATGACTTGTGTGATAAACCTCAAGTTTCCTGCCATTAGGTCGCTGTGTGAAGGTTGTGAAATTGTTGAGTTATTTCAGCCGAACATTGATTTGGGGGATCATTAAAGCAGCCTGCAGCAAAAGCCACGTCGTTTCTGTTTTTTCATGTTGACGTGATTTTTCAGTGAGGCAGCGAGCAAGCAAGATCACCCCAAATTGGATCATGTCACATTATGTGCAGGATTTCATTGGATTGCTTGTGAATTATCCAACTATTCCAATCATAACTAAAGCATTAACTTGTCAGACGACCTGACACGAACCACACATTGACAGCTGGTGTGCGTGAGGAGGATGTGGAGGCTGAACAAGGCCTGTTTCCAAAAGCTGTCCATGATTCCAAGACCATTATCTCTCGCCTTAATGAGCCCAAATGTAGAACAGTCTTCTGATTGCCTCTCGCATGTCAACATTTTCGCTTTGGGTGGGAAGACCGGTAATAATATTTAGAATTAACAGGATATGTTGGGGGACATTTCTGGAACGTACAATGAGAACCAAGTCCTGATAATGCAGATAATGTGATTTAAAACACGCTCAGTCAGTGAGATGGTAAAACTTCCACTTGCTTCTGGCAGCTGAGAATGAACTGTTTTCGTCTACCGCAGAGGGAGGCTCTTAACTCTTGTGTTGCCACTTTCACTTACATTGGTTCTGACCTGACACGTTGATTCTCTCTCTGCCTTTTGTGCAGGAGGCTCTGACCTTTCCGATAGCGATCTTGATGACTTGTTGGGTGGTGATGGCTACAAACCAGATGAGAGAAAGAAAGGTAAACTCCATGCAGTTGGCTTCTTCAGGTGTACTGCATTCACACTTGAGTGTTGGATAGCAATGGAAATGATTGGTGGATGTCCAAGCCAAAGAAACGTTCTTACATGGCACTCTTTCCAGATCTGTCACCTTTTAATGCAGAGCAGCACAGTGGCCCTGACTGTGTAGACACAAGGAACTACAGTTGCTGGAGCCTGGAACAAAACACAAAGTGCTGGAGTAACTCAGTGGCTCAGGCAGCATCTTGCTAGTTACTCCCAACAGGAACCTGAGGGGCAACTTTATGCTTGACCTCTGACGGTGTAGAACGTAGTTCTATGTCTGCGGAGTGTCAACCCTGGGTTTCTGTACTGATCTGCGGGGTCAGCATGGACCCTTGACATTGAGTAGAGGTGAGCGAACGGCCCCTGGAGCCACAGTGGTGGCCATTTCCCCACTGAATGCTACAATTCCTGCCCCATTTTGTTTCGTCTTGAGGATCTCAAAGGTCAATGTCACATGTGCAAACATGCGTTGATATTCTTTTTTTTTGCACACAGCTCAGTATTGCCATACCCAAGTACAATCTCCGATTAGCAAATTGTTACAAAAATAGTCCACTGAGTTTCAATTTAGTTTATTGTTACGTGTACTGAGGTACAGTGAAAAGCTTTGGCTGCGTGCTAACCTGACCACGTGAAAGAGGCACCAGGTTTGGCGCCATTTCCAAAGTCCAATGCGCTCTAGGTCTTATGGAGTGGAGACTGATCCAGGCGAGCCCAAGGCTGCTGCTGCCGGGCTTCCAGCCGTTGTTTTCTTCCAGATCGTTGTCCCGCTCCTCGCCCGACCACCTCCAGCTTTTGTGACCCGCCTGCGCCTCTCGCAGCCAACCTTGATGGCGCACGAAGGCAAGACCCCAGTTCATCTCCAACCGGCCTTGCTCCTCGTGTCCATTGCCGCCAGCTCCCTCCTCTCTGGTCTCTGGTCTTTGGGGGGGACGAGCAGGGACTGGCTCGGAGGCTCCCCCTGCAGGCCACTGCCCGCTGGGTCTTCTGCGGTGAAAATAACTTCTTCTCTTGTATTCCAGATGACCCTCTGCCTCCTGACGACCAGAAGGAAGGTAAGAGTTCTCATGCTGACGTTGAACCTGTGAATTAGCTGCTGCTAATTTGCCGGCCTGCCACTAAGGCGCAGTTAACTGAACCTTAGAAGAGCTCCATCCAACACCGCGAGAAATTGCGGAGAATTGTGGACGAGGCCCAGACCATCACGTAAACAAACCGACCTTCAATTGACTCCATCTACACTTCACACTATGCAACCAAGACTGTTCACAGTTCAAAGTTTAGTTGGTGCCTGTAGTGTTCAATAGCCTAATGGATGTTGGGTAGAAGCTGCTCCTGAACCTGAACAAGACTCTAAAGTCAGTAGGATGACACATACTAGAAAGTGGGACTGGAAGAAATTACAAAGAGATGGAGCAAGGAAGCGATGACATGGATTTTCAATTCAATGCACCGATAGTTGATAGATGAGTTAGGACAGGATCTGGGCAATGTACTTAAGTATATGGGTGGCCGGGACTCGAGGGCCTGAGCTATAGGGAGAAGTCAGGAAGGCTGGGACTTTATTCCTTGGAGCGCAGAAGAATGAGGGGTGGGCTTGTAGAGGTGTATAAGACTATGAGGGGAATAGATAGGTTAGATACACTGAGTCTTTTACCTGGAGTGAGGTAATCAAGAACCAGAGGACATAGGTTCAAGGTGAGAGGGAAAATAACCTGAGGGGTAACTTTTTTCACATGGGGCATGGTGGTTGTATGGAACGAGCTGGCAGTGGGGGTAATTGAGGCAAGTGCTACAACAACATTTAAAAGTTAGTTAGCCAGGTACGTGGATAGAAAAGGTTTAGAGGGATACAGGCCAAATGTGGGCAGATTGAGACTGACATAGATGGGGCATCTAGGTTGGCATGGGCAAGTTGGGCCGAAGGGCCTGTTTCCATGCTGTATGACTCAATGGCTATATATGTCAAAAGGAAATGCAGATGCTGGAATCGTGCATTGAATACAAAGTACTGGAGTAACTCAGCGGGTCAGGCAGCATCTCTGGAGGACATGGAAAGGTGACGATTTGGGCTGGGACCCTTCTTCAGACTGATTATAGTGGGGGAGAGAAGAGTGGAAAAGAGGTGGGGACAGGAGGACAAACCTGACCAATGATTGGTGGATGACAGTTATGAAGTCCGATGCCTTTTCCCTTGGCTCTTAACAGGAGCTTAATAAAATAATTTTTGATCACAGATGTAAAGCTAAGAGTTGAACCATCTTCAGTTGCAGTCTTGGGTGGAGAGTTCTAAGCCATGTTCTCTAGTCCCAGACTCACCACTAGATTTATCCAACACTTTACAACCTTCCTCATTTCAGAGGCTGGCTCTGCTGCATTGGCCTCACCAGCTGGACAGCACCTTTGAGAGATTCTGCTCCGTTAATCACGTACAGGTCAACCACCGATTCTCCGGCAACTGGTGGTCCGACACCTTCTTTAATCCGGACAAAATGACAAGAGCGCACTTGAAACCCCCCCCCCCAGAGGTCCCCCCGAAAATGTGGCGCGTAGGCTGGGAGAGGCAGCCGATCTCAACCTCATCGGCACTTCGGCGGCCGATCAGCGGGTCGAATTCGCCCCCTGCGGCCGGGGCTCTGGAACTCCAGCCTGGCCCCAGAGCCAAATTTGCGGACCGCTATCCCGACTCCCTGGTGGCCTGGGCAGACCGATTTGGGACCGTTCGACACTGGAATTTAGAAGGATGAGAGGAAATCTTATCAAAACGTATAAGATTATTAAGGGGTTGGACACGTTAGAGGCAGGAAACATGTTCCCAATGTTGGGGGAGTCCAGAACAAGGGGCCACAGTTTAAGAATAAGGGGTAGGCCATTTAGAACTGAGATGAGGAAGAACTTTTTCAGTCAGAGAGTTGTGAATCTGTGGAATTCTCTGCCTCAGAAGGCAGTGGAGGTAAATTCTCTGAATGCATTCAAGAGAGAGCTAGATAGAGCTCTTAAGGATAGCAGAGTCAGGGGGTATGGGGAGAAGGCAGGAACGGGGTACTGATTGAGAATGATCAGCCATGATCACATTGAATGGCGGTGCTGGCTCGAAGGGCCGAATGGCCTCCTCCTGCACCTATTGTCTATTGTCTATTGACTCCTCTCAGACCTCGATTGGTGTCACAAAATGGATAACCCAGAAAGACTCTGGAACCAAGGATGTCGGAAAATCGGTGCTGGACCGCTAACAGGTGACTTTAGCATGGTTACTGGTGTCGGGACGCTGTTTCTTGTTCACGGTTATCTCCTTCCTCTTGCAGTTGCTATGCCCGAGACCACAATCGCAGGGATTGCCAGCGCGGTGGCGGCAACATTGTTGGGAGCCATCTCCAGCTACATTGCCTATCAAAAGAAGCAACTGTGCTTTAAAGTACAAGGTAGAGTAGTTTCACAGTGTTACTCCATTTCCTGCTCCCTGTTGATCAATGCTGATGTTTCAGCTGCTCGAGAACATTTAGCTTACAGATACAGCCTGGAAACAGGCCCTTCGGCCCATCGAGTTCAGTGGTCCAATGGAGCTTTATTGTCACATGTGCAAACGCACAGTGAAATTCTTTCCTTGCCTACAGACCAGTAGAGTATCGCCATACCCAGGCACATCCTTGATCAGCAAGTGCACAGAAATAGTCTACTGATCCCGCATGCAAGGACCGCCAGGTCTTTGCCGGCATTTACAAAATCCAGTCTGCGCTCTGGTTCTTGTGAGCAGTGCCCGATCCTGGCAAGCCCCAGGCTTCTGCGGGGCTTCCAGCCATCGCCTTCTTTGGACGAGTGGGTCGGCCGGCGAACCAGCATCCCTCTCTACTCCGTCCACATCCACCATCGAGCCATGGACACTGGTTCTATGTTACACCACATTTCACATCCCACTCGCTGGGGACAATTTACATTCAAAAATCACTGATATCCGAAGCTGAGATTTTTGTTTGTGTCCGCACCTTAACTCCACAGGGAGCCTCAATCAAGCTTACGTGAAAGGGGAAAATGTTGAAGCTGGGACAATGTCTGAGCCACAAGGTGAGTGCCTGTTTACTGCCTCTCCTGTAGAATACATCTTCAACATTTTCACGCAACGGAAACGCTGCTGCATTTTTCCCACTTTTAGTTCCTTTCATTCCTGCTTTCTTTTAATTTTAGTTTAAAGATACAGCGTAGAAACAGACACACCAAATCCACGCCAACCATCGATCACCCGCTCACACTAGTTCTATGTTATTCCACTTTCCCACCCACTGTCTACACATTGGGGGCAATTTGCAGACGCCAATTAGCCTACAATCCCGCACGTTCTTAGGTTGTGGGAGGAAATCTACATGAAGAACGTGCAAACTCCGCACAGACAGCGGCCGAGGTCAGGATCAAACCCAGGTCTCTGGCGCTATGAGGCAGCAGCTCTACCAGCTGCACCACTGTGCTGACCTTTTTTGGCTTCCTGCACCATAGAACGTCTGCTAAGTCTTCCCTTGAGAATTTCACTGATGTCAATATGACTTCCATGCCCCACATCACCACCAATGACTGGAATCTCAGCAACTCTGCTGGAGGGCAGCCCGTCATTGTTGAAACACGTTGGAGCACAATTTCCTGCCAGGTACATGAAGGTAATAGAAGCATATTGAATAAGGATCCCCCTTCAGTTGCCTTGAAGAGGTTTGCAGCCCATGGAGACATACAGCACAGAAACAGGCCCTTCGGCCCAACTCGTCCATGTCACATCAAAGCTAGTCCCATTTGCTGATGCTTAGCCCATATCCCTCAAAACCTTTTCTATTCAGACACCTGTCCAAGAGTCCTTTAGACTTTAGAGATACAGCGTGGAAACGGGCCCTTCAGCCCACCGAGTCCGTGCCGGCCAGCGATCACGCCGTACACTAGCACTCCAGGGATAAATCACGATTTTACCAAAGCCCAATTAACCTACAAACCTGTACGTCTTTGGAATATGGGGGAAAAAATCGGAGCACCCGGAGAAAACCCACACAGTCATAGGGAGAACGTGCAAACTCCGTACAGACAAGCACCCGTAGTCAGGATCGAACCCGGGTTTCTGGCGCTGTAGGCAGGAACTCTACCGCTGTGTCGCCGTGCCTTTGTGTGTTACTCATAGTTCCAGTTCAACTATGTTAACGCGATTCAATGTCCATTGCCCCACATCATTAATGCCTAACTAAATGAATGTCACTACTGTAACAATGAAATTAATGCCTGCTTACAGGGAGCGTCTGAGTACCTCATTCAACCTGTGAAGAGTCTCTCCTCCTTTGTTGGACCTTTTCCTTCTCTCTCTGGTCACCTCAGGTTCTGGATCTTTCTTTGCATATCCATTGTTTTCCATTTTATTTCCAAGCTCATTTTCATCATTACATTATGCTTTATTTTCTGGTTGGTTTGACTTTCTACGCCAAGTTATTTGTGACCCGAGGCTGCCCTGACTAACCCACTGCTGTAACCTAGCGTTAGGCCGCTGTCTTGGAGGCACAAGAGACTGCAGATGCAGGGAACGTGAGCAAAAAACAAACTGCTGGGGAACTCATCAGGTCGGGCAGCATCATTAGAGGGAAATGGACAAATTACATTTTGGGATAGGACCTTTCCTCAGCCTGATGGACGCATCACAAAATGGTATTTGTCCAAAGACAGACATATTACTGGAGTAACTCAGCGGGTCAGGCAGCTACTCTGGAGAAAAAGGATGAGAGACGTTTTGGGTCGGGATCCTCCTTCAGAGACTTCTTCAGAGTCTGACGAAGGGTCCCAACCCGAAACATCACCAATCTCCAGCATTTTGTGTGAATCTGCAGTTTCTTGTTGTTTCTACAATGTCATTTGTCCATTTGCCTCCACTGATGCTGCCTGATCCGCTGAGTTCTTCCAGCAGTTTGTTTTCTGCCCTCTTGTATTTCATGTTTACACCTGACTTTCAATGAGTGAAAATCTTGCTGAGGTGGGAATTGGTGATCTTGTTTCTTCATAAAACAGATCACACACTTGTAATCTCAATCAAACTCAAGTACAACAGATAAAGCAAAGGGAAAGACACAGAGTGCAGGATATGGTTCTCAGCACTGTAGCACACCAGGTCCACGGCAACGTTCAATATCCACACTGGGGTAAAGGTGAATCGGATAGCATCCCGGCTTATGGGAGAATCTCAGCAGCAACTCCTCATTAGGATCACAAACTCAACAAGGTGGCAGAAGGTTTGGTCAGACTGTTTGGATGTGCAGTGGAGATCTTGGGAGAGGTGGGGGAAGGAAGTGTAAGACTTTATTCACCTGGGCTCCGTGCCTGCCCTGTTCACGATGATCTGTGTGCTTTGTTCCCCTTTGATTGTCTGACTGGATCTTGCTGCAGCTGAGAGAAGTCTCCTGGAGACACAGTCAGAGAAGCCACCAGCCGACATCGCAAATAAGGTGTAGGACCACAGTGCTGGAGAAGACAGCCTATACCTGGACACCAACCTCTGGTTAAAATGGCTTTGCGTTTTATTTATTTAAAGTAAAATGGCTGCTTCTTGGGGAAAAAAACTTCCTTAAAGCAATGGAGTAGCCATTTACATCAGTGTTAGACGAACTATGGAGTAGTGGTTAGACTAGATACAATGTTGGCATGTAGGGTCCACATAGAAAGTTATGGATAATGTGAAAGAATTTGGCTTGATTGTGAGGAACGTAACAAGATAAACTGTTTGCTTAGAGCATGTAGCTAAGGGATTTCTTTCTGTTTTATGAAAATAAGTTATCAGATGTATCTATTGCACTGGCTGGGAAGATGGTGCATGTGAAGGGGTATGATTCACATAAATATTCCTGGTTTGGATTGCATAGATCGGAGATGGTGATTGTATTAAATACATGGTATAGTCACTCAAGGAGTCCTCCAGCCCTTTCCCATCAATCCATTTTACAACTCTTTGTATACGCAGAATAAAACGATTCATATAAATACACACGGTAGATAAATCATAGATGTGTAAGATCACTTTTCTTAATCTGCAAAGTGCTTTAAATGAGTCAGGGACAGAGACCCGAGTGAACTGGAATAGTAAAACATTCCCGACTTTAAAACCTCATCTCAGATCAAGCCTTCCAACGCCAAACTTCACAAGAAATAGTCGGGGCCTGCTATCGATTGAAAACCGCATGCCAAATAATGCAAAGGTTGCAACTGCCCGTTAAACCCTGCAACAGTCACCACGGCCTGAGTTATTGCTTCAACTTTTACATGACTGATGGTGTGCAGCTTTAGAGAGCAGTGCTCGGTGCGGTTTGTGCGTGTATATATATTTTCTAAAAGACTGTGTTCAGCATTCGCTCTGTGACTGGGAGAGCCATTTGCTTGGATCAGTGCTTGCTGCATAAGGTGGGAATATCAATCAATTTTCACCACCAAAGGACATAACCCAGTGCACTGTGCAAACACTGGCACACTATTCATCATGTGTAAAAGACTTGAGGCTGCTAGTGTGTCTGCCCCTTGAGTTTTGCTAGAGAGACAATCTGTATTAATACTGATTTCTTGTGCACTTTCTGCAAGTACCACGTTTGCAATGTGTTTTTTAGGTGGGAAGGGGGGGGGGGGGTTGTAGTGAGTGTAATCTCGTGGACATATGGATTTGCCAATTTAAAGCAACAGCCTTAAAGAGATGTACAAGTTGTAGCTGAATGTCACAGCCGTGCCAAAGTCAAATTGCCCCTGGAACATAAAATAGAAAGGTGGACTGAGAATAGAGCTTTAAATTCCCTCTTGACTGCTCATTCAATGAAGCAATGCCTCATGTGACTGAATCTTTGCCCTGTGTACCTTTGGTTATCCGAAATCCAGCAGTCCCAGCTTTAGAAAGAACAATTGAGTTGGCTTCATTGGTGGCTGAAGTATGAGCTGTCTGTTATCTTGAGCATGCTACATGTGCTTGAGTCAGTGCCCTGGCTGTTAGGCATTTTAATAAATGGTTTTAGTTTGCATCACCTGCCCTTAGCTCAACATTGTCTTCCACCTTATGACCAGGTCACGATCCTATAACCTTTGTGTCGGAAGGAACTGCAGATGCTGGTTTAAGCTGTTGGTCTGAAGAAGGGTCTCGACCCGTAACGTCACCTATTCCTTTTCTCCGGAGATGCTGCCTGACCCGCTGAGTTACTGCATCTTTTTTGTGTGTATCTTCATATAACCTTTACTGGGTTTCTGTAAAACAGCAACCCCCCCCCCCCCCCCGGTAATCAGTTCACCTTTAAATCTCAGCCTTAAAGTTAATTTTCCAGCTGCCCCTTTGAAACATCTGTTTGGAGTATTCCAGTCGGGCAGGAGTACCAGGGGGAGTCCAAGCTGTGCTGGTTGCTGATTGCATGACCGGTAGCAGCAGCATCAGCAAGGGCCCGAGGAATGACCGAGCTCGGTCTGCGAGCGATCACGGCAGCCTGGTTTGCAGCATTGTTACTGCCGATGGCTCTCGATGGCGCACCGCATACTCTCAGCCTCATTGCAGTCAGCAGCACTGTGGGCTGAATACCAAGTGGGTGAGCTCGCTGAGATCTACTGCGCACAGAGCAACACTTCACTCGTTTCCCATCTGCTTCCCTTACTTGAAGTGCACCCATGCAAACGCTCTCCAGCAATGCCGTGCCATGTGCTCGTGGGCTTGCTGGTTGGGACAAGGCAGTTTATTAAGGACACAGCACGTTGGAGTAACTCAGTGGGTCAGGCAGCATCCCTTGAGAACATGGTAGGTGACCGTTTCAAGACGGGACTCTTCTTCAGACAGATTGTAGTAGTGGGGTGAAAGCTGGAACAGAGGGGGTG
This sequence comes from Rhinoraja longicauda, assembly GCF_053455715.1. Lineage (NCBI taxonomy): Eukaryota > Metazoa > Chordata > Chondrichthyes > Rajiformes > Arhynchobatidae > Rhinoraja > Rhinoraja longicauda. Next base: position 9,486,231 of record NC_135967.1, on the reverse strand, counting down.
GTGGGGGGGGGGGGGGGTGGACAAAGCCTGGCAAGTGATAGGTGGATACAGGTGAGGAGGGGTTGGCCTGGTGTTTGCTGTGGGGGTCTAAAGAAGGGTCTCAACCAGAAAGGTCACCTATCCACCTTCTCCAAAGATGCTGCCTGACTCGCTGAGTTACTCCAACCCGTGGTTTTTGTTTTGTAGACCTGCATCTGCAGTTCCATGTGTCTTCAGTTTATTAAGGATTAGCACTTCCGAAAAGTCAAAGTTCTGGGTAAAATTACAGGTCAGTGAGGGGCGACTCTTTGGTGGGCGTATGGAACGAATTGCCACAGGAGGTAGATGAGGCAGGTTGTATAACACCATTTAAAGGGCACTTGAACAGGTACATGGATAGGAACGGTTTAGTGGGATACGGACCAAATGTGGGCAAATGGGTCTTCGATGAGGCATTGTGATCAGCATGGAGGTGTTGGGCCGAAGGGCCCGTTTCCGTACTGTAAGACTCATAAGACTTTATGGTACATAATTTAACCCTTCAAAATCACCACAGGTCTATTGAATCTAAGCTGCCGAGAAGGGTGAACAGCCTTGATTTCCATCACTTCATGTAGCTAGATGCAATAGTCCTCCCACCTGGTAGGAAGCCTGTCTTAAATGGGGACATCCACCAACAGGAAATCATATGGCATTGAACTGCTAACTTCTTTTTATGAAAATGGAAGATTCTGGGTATAACAGTACGGACTATATATTATATTAAACTACAGGAGCCGGCCCTTCGGCCCACAATGTCAGTGCTGATATACCTTCAGGACTTGGACTAGCCAGGACTGTTCTCTGTCCTTCACAACTTGTTAAAAAATACACTGTTATAAATGCACATTCCAGATGTAATCAATTTAACAGTCTCCCAGGCAGCATTAATGCAGAGAAAAAGCAGTCTAACCCAGCCCAGAGAATGTTAGCATGGGTTAACTTAAATCTTTAGATGTTCACCCGTGGAGAGCGGCAGATTCTGATATGAAACACGAGAGCGCAGTGCTTCGGTTTATTACTTATCCTTCCCTCTGCTTCATTGTGGTGAGGATTTATCACTGCCTGCAACACTGCAGGGAAGCTGGTAAATAATCAATCGCTGGGTCACGGATAGGAGTGAATGTTTAAAGCTGTGGCGTATCTGTAGCACAAACGTTCTTTTTGTTAATAATGTGCAAGATAGATGGGGAGAACATGCTTCTGCAGGCTGGATCCAAGGACAAGTCTAAAAATAAAAGCCTGGCCTTTCTCGGGGGAATAATATAGGAAACACTTTGCTGCACATCAGTGAATGGAAAAAAATGTCGCTAAATCACAAAAAGATGACAGTGTCGCAGAGGTAGAGCAGCTGCCGTACAGCGCCGGAGACCCAGGTCTGGTCCTGACCATGGGTGCTGTCTGTACGGAGTCTGTAGGTTCTTCCTGTGACCACAAAGGGTTTTCTCAGGGCGCTCTGGTTTCCTCTCACATCCCAAAGACGTGCAGGTCTGGAGGTTAATTGGCTTTGGTAAAATTGTAAATTTGTCCTTAATTGTAAATTGTTCCTTGTAGGATATTGCTCGTGTACGGGGGGGGGGGGGGGGGGGGGGGGTCGCTGGCCAGAGCAGACTCGGTGGGACAAAGGGCCTGTATCTGCACTGTATCTCTAAAGATGTGAGAACGCTATTCAATCCATGCAGCTTGATTGGAGTCATGTATAGTAATATATGATTTATTTTGGCAGCATACAAAACAAAAGCTTTTCACTGTGACAATAATAAACCTAAATCTAAATTGAATTTGGGAGTCAGCTTTTTGCATGGGCAATCCCACTAATCCCACATATGGTTATGTTTACAGTGAAAAGCTTTGATGTGCATGCTATCTAAACAGATTTGATACAATACATAAATACAATCAAGCCAAACTCAAATACAATAGACTTTAGAGATACAGTGTGGAAACAGGCCCTTCAGCCCACCGAGTCCATGCCAACCAGCGATCCCCATACACTAACACTATCCTACACACTAGGGACAATTTTACCGAAGCCAATTGACCTACAAAGTCATATCTCTTGGGAGTGTGGGAGGAAACCGGAGCACCCGGAGAAACCACGCGATCACTGGGAGATTGTACAAACTCCTTACACAGTGCCCGTGATCAGGATCGAACCCAGGTCTTTGGCGTTGTAAGGGAACAACTCTACCGCTGAGCCATAGTGCCACCACAAGGTGGAGCAAAAAGAAAAATACAGAGTGCAGAATATAGTTCTCAGCATTGTAGCACAACAGTTTTAAGGGAAAAGTCTAAAGTCCACAATGAGGTAGGTTGGAGAATTGGGACAGTTTCCTGGCTTCTGGAATGACTGTTCAGAAGCCCAATTTCAGAGGGGTACAGAAGTCTGATAACAAACATCCCCATCCTCTCCCCAAAGCCTTATATTCAATTTTCCTTTCAAGCACTTATGCATTTCCCCATTGAATTCTCTAATGAGATCTACCTCCATTCCATCTGAATAGAATAGAAGACTAATGTGTTCTGCAGATTAATGAGGTGAAAGGTTTTGTACCCAACATTGATCGCTTCTTGTTAACCAAAGGTATCAGTGGATATGGAATAAATGCAAGTACATCTTCCGGCACAAATCAGCCATAATCTCATTGACATCTCAAGAGCCTTTTCCTGTTTCTAGGTTCCTTGTATGGGATTGGGGGTTAAGATTTGATTTGCCTTTTAAATTGCTCTAGACAGCAGGGGAGGAAATGCGAACTCTGAGAGTTCTAGTGGGCTGATCAGTTGTTTGTGCTGTTCTTTCTCAGTTAAATGACAACAGGTTTCTCCTCGAGATCCCTTTTCCCTACTAATCTACAGCCCTCCGTACCCTCGCCTGATGACATTCCATAGATCTCAGTCTAATGGAACATTTCATGTGACTCGTGTGTATACGTTGTGGGAGCAGAATTAGGCCATTCAGCCCATCAAGTCCACTCCACCATTCAATCATGGCGTGTTATTGTTTAGGTTACATGACAATGAAAGGCTTTGCTTTGCATGCTGTCCATCCAGTTACATATATAATACTATACATAAATACATTCAAATCAAACTCAAGTACAATAGGTAGAGCAAAAGGGAAGATGCAGAGTGCAGAATATAGTTCTCAGCATTGTAGCTCACCAATTCCACAGAGTCCAATGTCCGCAATGGGGTAGAGGTGAATTGGACAATATATGTAGGAAGGAACTGCAGATGCTTGTTTAAACCGAAGATAGATGCAAAGTGCTAAAGTAATTCAGTTGGTCATGCAGCATCTCAGGGGAAAAAGGATTGGTTACATTTGGGTTGGAACCCTTCTTCAGACTTGGATTGGACAGTCTGAATTGGACAGTACCCTAGTTTATGGAAGGACTGGTCAGAAGCCTGATAGCAGAGGGGAAGAAGCTGTTCTGATGGAAAAATTGACATCAATAAATGTTATTGGAAACGCAGTAGCAATCCAAGCTGGATTATGTCAAGGATAAATATCACTCCTTGATTTCGATCCTGTGCTTCTCAGCCTTTCTCAGGGCTGTGAAGTCCAGTTGTTTATTGCAGAATGGTTAGAGCAAAGAAGGAGGTCTTTTGCCCTGTGAAATCCATACAAGCTTCATGTAAGAACATGTAAGAGCAATTTTGACTTAAAAAATGCAAGTGTCTACATATCTCCTCTGTCCGAACCTTCCATGGTCTTAATTAGCTCCATCGGAACTTCTCACAAACTCCTCTCTTCCAGGGCGACCAATCCTCACTTGTCCAACACCTCCACAGAGCTAAATCATCCATCCCTGCAATTGCTTTGGGAAATCTTTTCTGCATCCTCTCCAAAGCCTCACATCTTTTTTAGTCTTGTATCCAAAACAATGTCACTGCAGCAGTTCATAATGTCCTCTTTGCTCCCGTACCCTGTGTTTTTAAGTCCACCATCACATCTGGATTTCAACCACTTGACCCACCCTGCCACTTTCAATTCATTACAAAAATGTCAAGGGTAAACCATTCATCATTGACTTTAATGGACCCATTGCACAAGGAGATGTGACCAGCACAATTCTCAGTATTTAACGCCCACAACTAATGACAAATTTCTACTCAACTTAAAGTATCTTTAAGAATTCCCTGCTATAACTAATTTTAACTTGAGCTTGTGTTTTTTCACTTCAGTATTAATACAGCACCACCTGTTCTTAATTCAATGGGCTTAAATCTAAAAATCCTGAAAGTGCTTGCTGTGTGAAGAATTGGCTTTAGGTTTATACAAGGCATTGGATTTAACTATGCTGCGAGGCTTTGTACTGGTCTTTATAGGCCTTTGTACAATATTACAACCTTACAATGTGCAAGCTACATTTTGAGTGCATGCGTGATGTGTGTGTATGTATAGTTCTGTATTTAAAGACTTTAGAAGGCAGACTAATTATTCGTAAACTCACGAGGGACAATTGTTATCTGGTGTATATTTCTGCTGTATTTATTATGGATCTTTGTTAATAAATGCACTCAGTCAGCTGCTAGCTTACTCTTCTAGGAAACAAACCATCACAGCCTTTCACGTGATCCGACAGCTCACAGATTCAAATGTCTTTATCATAGGTCATCGGAGCAGAATTTGGCCATTTGGCCGATCGAGTCCACTCTGCCATTCAATCATGGCTGATCTATCCTTCCCTCTCAACCCCATTCTCCTGCCTTCTCCCTTGATCTTTATCCTTTTAATTCTCCCCTCTATAAAAACGTCTATTAAGAAAACATTTTTTGGTGATACAACATAGCTGCATCATAGTGGACATGATGTTGCTTAATGCCTTGCACTGAATTGCACCCGTTGTGATTCTGCAGTCTGATGAGAATGCAGATATGTGAAGTTTCCCAACATAGGGCCAGTTTTTGGCAATGTTAGTATTGTGACCAGTGGAGAGACGTCAGGCCCATCCCCATGTTGCAATGTGTGGATGGAAGTAGCAGTCGCTAAACATCTCCCACCTCGGTCCCTATCCCAGAGGCTGTTCTGATTTTTTGCCAACCATTGGTTTTCACCGTGAACGACTGTGCTTTGCCTTGTCCAGGGCCCTAGCTCTGGGATGATCCCTCTTCTGCTTACTCTTCCTTCTGTTAGGCGAATCCTTCAAATACTCCTTGAACAAGCTTTTGGGTGACTTGGTCTTAGAAACATGTGCTCAGCATCATTTAACACCCCGCCTCAGGGATGTTTTTACTGTGGTAACAGCGCATGTAAACGCACATGGTTTTGGTAGAGGCAAGAATTGAACTTACGACAGGAGCCTTTACTAGGCAAGCACGAGATCGTTTCAGCAGTTCTTGACATAGGAAGAATGAAGGAAAACACACCCATGATGGCTCTGACCAAACCCTTAACCAAAGTCACAAAGACAAGGATGCCATGAAACGGGACACAATGTGGTTTACCGTTTTGCCTCTTATTAAACCAGTGGGTGGCTTAAGTTTAATTAGAAAACCTTCAGCGTATCTTCAAGGGGATTTTAAATGTTAAACAAAAGCAACGCCTTACAATGAAATGTGCATGGCTGTGTTTTAAATATATATATTTTGAACAATGAGCAGTGTTTCTATGCATTTTGGAGCTGTTTCAAGCCTGTTACCTTTCTCACTTGTTTGCAAAGTACGTGGGCACCAATACATATCCACACACAGCAGAGAGCAGGTGCAATGATGGAGGCTTATGCAGTGTCAACTGGTTAGGAACCTCATACACGATTATAATTGGCCACTTGTCCACAATAATTATAGGACCAAAAATGCTGGAGTGCGGCAGCATCGCCGGAGAACATGAACAGTTGAGGTTTCAGATCGGGACTCTTCTTTAGAGAAAGAGGGTATGAAGAAGAGTCCCGACGCAAAAGTTCACCTGTCCATGTTCTCCAGCGATACTGCCTGACCTGCTGAGTTACTCCAGCACTCTGTATCCTTTTGTTGTAAACCAGCATCTGCAGTTCCAGGTTTCTATGATTAAAGAATGGAGATTTCAAATCACAATTGGAACAGTTGTAGTGGGATTGAAGGGCACTTGTGGGGAAGACTTATGCAAAATTATGTTCAACTTTGAGCAAGATAAAAGTTAATATTTAGCAATCAATGCTGTGAAATAAGTGGATATTCAAATACTGAACCTGTCTGACAATTTTTTATAAAAACGGAGACACTGCATAATTCTCCAGGTTTATTGAATTTTTTCCACAGGCTAATGCAGCAGGGTGTAGAAATTTAACAAAACCAGATTGAGATATGTCCTGTCAAAGTCCGACTGGTCTAATAGATGGTGACATGCTTACTTTTTAGTTAGAGTACAGCTGTCGTGTGTCTCTTTGGCTATGTTGAATAATAGAATTGTCACACTCAATGTAACTGTGTGCCAAAGTGGCTCTTAATTACTGAACTGTAACCAAACGGAAAACCACTTAATAAACTTGTAGATAAAGATGATTTCCACTTGCTCTTTATTTCAAATAATTTGGTCCTTTTTAGTAATAGGATTCATTTTATTTCCTTTTTTAAGGCATGGCATTGGTGTTGGGAGATACACATTAAGCAGTTCATTGCGACATAAATCACTGTTTGAAAATGATTTACATAACTTTTAAAGCATTTAAGACATCTCGGGGACTTTAGAGTCAATTGAATACTTAATAATTCGTACTCACCGTTCCCTTCAGGAAAGTTTTTGTAAAGACCACGATCCCACAAAAAAGTAAATCTGCTATTGTCATGTGGATTGAGATAAGCTTTGACCAAAGCACCACTGAGAATTCTGCCACTCGTCCAAATAGTGCCATGGGTTTTTAAAAAAATACCCACCCCGGGAAAAATGCTATCTTGTTGCACGAGCAGTCTATTGAAAATGAGATGTCTTAATGCCAACTGCTTTTAGTATTTACATTTATCAAATATTCTCCATTTGAAAGAACTCACCATAGTCACAAGTAGTTGAATTTGTATTTCCGACTGTTAAATGGCTTAAAAATTGAATCCGCTTTAAAATGAAATATCTTATTGCCAACTGCTAACAGTATATAAATTTATCGAATATTCCCCACTTAAGCATCTCACCATCGCAAGCACATGAGCTTGTATTTCCGACTGTTAAAATGCTTAAAAGTGGAATCGGACTTTTGAAACTTAACGTTACAAAATACGACAAGCCGAGTTATTTATCCGCTTCAAAAATATGCCAATGTGAGATTGTGAGAAATAGGCAAGCAGAAAGAGAAATCATGGCAAGGTAAAAGCAGGTTGTCCAATGATACAGAAAAGACTTTGCTCATTCCAGGCCAACAGACTTTGTGGCCTTTATCAATCTAAGGTCATTTACACACAAATTATATTAAGGACAAGAATAGATTACTGGTTATTGAAGTATCTGGTTCATTTAGTTTGCATTGGCTACACATCATTTGACCAGGGAGACAGTTTTAGATCTGTGGTGACAACATTAAATTATTGCTGGCACACTCCCCCAGTTAAAGACCCACTCTTTAATTATTGAAAGACAAATAGAAATCAGTCAAAATATATTTCATGCAACATCATTGTGTAAATGGAATGGGTCAAATTTGTTGGACAATGCAATTATTCAATGAATGAAGAAATATGAAGCTGATCTTGAACTTAATCTCTTGCAGAAATTCCACATCAACCTTATGTGTCATAGAGTCATACAGCGTGGAAACAGGCCCTTCGGCCCAACTTGCCAACACCGACCTACATGTCCCATCTACACTAGTCCCACCTCCCTGCATTGGGCCCATATATACCTCTAGATCCATGTACCTGTCCCAACGGTTCTTAAACGTTGCGATGGATCCACGCTTTATATCACAAAGTTACCCCTCAGGTTCCTATTAAATCTTTCCCCCATTCACCTTAAACCTATGTCCTATTGTTCTCGATTCCCCTATTCTGAGGAAGAGACCCGATCTATTCCTCTCGTTATTTTGCACACCTCTATAAATTCATCCCTTATCCTTCTGCGCTTCAAGGAATCGAGTCCTAGCCTGCTCAACCTCTCCCTACAGCTCAGGCCCTCGAGTCCTGGCAACATCCTTGTAAATCTTCGCTGCACCCTTTCCAGCTTGACAACGTCAAAGTGTTGATAACATGGACACACTTCTGCATATAGGATTCTTGATGGTTTCAATCCATCCTCTGAATGGCTGAAAACTATTTTGTATGAAATTGCTGTGGTCTTCAGTTTCAAATCATTCAATTCTCCAATGATGTTGCAGTAGTTTTAATTTAGTTCAGTTATAGTTTTCGACATGCAGCATAGAAACAGGCTTTCAGTCCACCGAGTCCACGCCGACCATCGATCACCTGTTCATACTGGTTCTATGTTATCCCACTTACTCATCCACTCCCTGCACACATGGGGCAATTTAGAGGCCAATTGACCTACAAATCCACATGTCTTCGAAATGTGGGAGTAAACAAGAGTACCTGAAGGAAACCCAAGCAGTCACAGGGAGAACATGTAAACTCCACACGCAGATAGCACCCGAGGTCAGGATCGAACCCGGGACTCTGGCACTGTGAGGCAGTGCCCTTTTTTGTGATAAACATGGTTTTCATATTCTAGTTCAGTACCTCATAAAGTTGCACAGTGAACAGCACATGCTGACCTCTTCAGATTAAAAACAAATCCTTGCTTAAATAATGGACAACGTCCTACAAATTAATGTTGAACTGTACAATGGTGTTAACCACATCCTAGCCATGGGTGAGAGAGAATATTACGGACAAGGTCATGAAGACACCATCACACATAGTGAATGCATTGGCTTTGTAAATCCTCGGAAAGTGTTTGATTTTATTTGCAATAGTCTGATTAAAGATGGAAAGCGACAGAGAAGTCTATGCGCACTATATAAAAAATATATACATTTTATCAAGGTTGTTAAAATATTAATAGTAAAGTTACCGCTCCAAAAATCAAACGTGGGACTCTTGTGTGAGTTGTGATGTGATTCACAAGGCAGGGTTAGGGTCTGAGAGACAGCACGGACATGATTAGCTGAGGGGTGAGGAGCATAAAAGACATGGGTCTCCTTCACAGCTGGCTGCAGAAAAGACTTGGCACCCCGGTTCCTCAGACATCAGGTGTATTCTCCCACTCCCAAACACTACTAAGACCCCACCGGCCGTGATTTGTCAAGGGTTTTGGCTAGCTCTTAGGGCTAACAGAACCAAGGGATATGGGGACTGATTGTGGATGATCAGCCGTGATCATATTGAATGGCGGTGCTGGGTCGAAGGGCCGAACGGCCTACTCTTCCAGCTATTTTCTATGTTTCTATGACTGCACAGTGGCACTTACGATCCCTTTGCAAAAGAAGGTCTTGGGTTTAGGATGAAGTGGTCATGTATCAAGGCCATCCACAGAAAGGTTTACAGAACGTACAAATATGCAGCACACACAAACACACTCGTACAAAAACAGACTTTGTATTTACAGTGTTCATGTAAACATAGCAGTGGTGCCGGTGGCCATGGTCGATCGGGTGCCCAGGTGACCACGGCAGGGAGCGGTTCAGACGGTCGTCTGCACGGGGGACACCGAGTGTGTGGGGGAAGCTCTCTCAGACGACGACGACATGGCCAGATTGCTGACCTCCCGCTGAAGCTCCTCCACCTTCTTCTGCAGCTCGGCCCGGATGCCCAGGAGCTCCTTACTGTTCTGATGAATCGGAACCTGCCAGAGGGAAGCACAGTGAGACGGAGGGTCATTCAAACACATGCAACTCATCCCAGCCACTGCCCAGCAAGGACCGGCTCAGTTATACAGAGCCAGGGGCTTGCACTGTCCGAGGGCAACTGTACTTTGACATTAGTTTAGTACTGCACAGTAGCGCAGTAGAGCAGCTGGTAGAGCTACTGCCTCACAGGAGCAGAGACCCAGGTTCGATCCTGGCCTCAGGTGCTCTGCATGTGGAGTTTGCACGTCTTCCCTGTGACCAGGTGGGATTCCTCTGGGTGCTCCGGTTCACCACCACATCAAAGAGATGTGAAGGTTTGTATGTTAATGCCCCTGGATGTGAACGTGTGATAACATTGGACTCCTGTGAACGGGTGATCAGTAGTCGTTGTGGACTTGTTGAGCCGACGGGACTGTTTCCATGCTGTATCTCTAAACTAAATTAAACTAAATTAAATCAGGTAGACCAGTGGCAAATGGTGGAAGTAGTTGTTACTGCCCCGATAATTCAAAGGTGTGCATTAAAGATCCAATCCCACCACAGTAGCTGGGAAATTTACATTCAGTTAGTTAACTAATTAGGAATTAAAAATTAGTCACTTTGAAACTTAAAAAGTCTTAAAAACACATTTGCTTGATAATGTCCCCCAGAGAAGGAAATTCGTAACATTGATTGAACAATACAGCATGGAAACATGCCCTTCGGCCCACCAAGTCCATGTCGATTATCACTCACCCTGAGGAAACCCATGCAGTCACAGGTAGAACGTGCAAACTCCACAGACAGCTGTCGGGGTCAAGATCAAGACCTGGTCTCTCAGGCTGTGAGGCAGCAGCTCTACCCACTTTGCCTGCCTTTACTTTGAAGTGATATTAAACACTCTGGTTAGGTACAAGTTGGCATCTTTTCCAGTCAATTCTAACTGGGTATAATTACAGTGCTTTGTTTCAGTAAACACCCCCCCTATTCCTGTCACTTAAAGATTCCTACACTAGTTTGTGTGAACGGTTAGGAGATGGGCACTTTCTGGATTAAACCTGGGTCTCTGGCGCTGTGAGACAGCAGCTCTACCTGCTGCACCACTGTGCCGTTACATTGACCAGATTCAGCTTATTTGTGCCTAGGGACTTGAAGATGGTTGTTGACTGTGGAATGGTTGAAGCAAGTCTCTCGGCTTCAATAAGCTGCTGTGTTTGAAGAAGGGTCTCGACCAAAACATCACATATTCCTTTTCTCCAGAGATGCTGCCTGACCCGCTGAGTTGCTCCAGCATTTTGTATCTATCTTCGGTGTTTATTCATTCGTTTACTTTAGTTTAGTGTAGAGACGTAGTGTGGAAACTGGCCCTTTGGCCCACTGAGTCCACACTAACCAGCAATCACCCATACACTAGATCTATCCTATACACAATAAAGCATAGACAATTTACAGGAGCCAGTTAACCTGCAAACCTGCACGCCTTTAGAATGTGGGAGGAAACCGAGAGAACCCCCACACGACCACGGGAAGAACGTACAAACTCCATACAGACAGCACCCGAGGTCATGATCGAACCAGGGTGCTCTGGCGCTGTGAGGCAGCAACTCTGCCTCTGCGACACTGCATCACCATCTGTCGTTCAAGGCATTAGCTCATCTCCACCTTCTCAATAGTAACCGGGGATAGACACCTAATGATGCCATTGTCAGTGACATCCACACCCCATGAAGGTGCAACAAAAAGATGAGTGCAACAAGATTCAAGAGATTCAAGATTCAAGACGTTGAAGGTGGAGGTGGTTACCATGGGAGAGATGGGTTGCCCAAGCAAGATGAGGATTAAGGGAGGCACTACCAGACAACTGCATAAAAGCATTTGTATATTACATTTGAAAGATTTGGAGAAACATAATGTTACATTCATTTTGCAAATCTCCAGTCAGTTGACAAGAAAGTAAAATACTGGAAGCACCGATGATTGAAAAATGATGCATTAAATGATAAAGTGAGAAGATATTACCTCAGTTAAAATGTGCCAAGGGAGCCCTGCTGTGATGATTCATATTTTTATCATGGTGATGACCAAAGCTGTGTGAGTCATCCTATAAAGCACTGAATTTGCATGTTCTAATCCCAATAGCGCAACAAAAAAAATTGTTCTTCCAGTTATCATAGAGGTTCCTAACGTAGGGATAGTTTCAGGGACAGTTTCTTAGACAATAGACAATAGACAATAGGTGCAGGAGTAGGCCATTCAGCCCTTCGAGCCAGCACCGCCATTCAATGTGATCATGGCTGATCATTCTCAATCAGTACCCCGTTCCTGCCTTCTCCCCATACCGCTATCCTTAAGAGCTCTATCTAGCTCTCTCTTGAATGCATTCAGAGAATTGGCCTCCACTTCCTTCTGAGGCAGAGAATTCCACAGATTCACAACTCTCTGACTGAAAAGGTTTTTCCTCATCTCAGTTCTAAATGGCCTCCCCCTTATTCTTAAACTGTGTCCCCTTGTTCTGGACTCCACCAAAGTCCACACCGACCAGTGATCCCCCCCCAATACATTAGCACAATCCTACACACTCAGATTTACCAGAGCCAATTAACTTACAAGCCTGCAATCTTTGGAGTGCGGGAGGAAATCGGAGCACCCAGAGAAAACCCACGTGGTCACAGGGAGAACGTACAAACGCTGTCCAGACAGCACCCATAGTCAGAATTGAACTCAGGTCTCTGGCGCTGTGAGGCAGCAACTTTACCGCTGCGCCAATTCTGTGCAGGTTCCCAGGAGAACAACACTATTACTCTCATTCCACACAATCTTACAATTTTATTAAATAAAGATGTCTACTTTATTAGAACCATACGCTCTAGGTTTAGGAATCTTTATGCAATTGAGTTGTTTTTTTAAAGCACCCCGATCCTGAAGAATTAGTTTGTCTTTTATCCTTTGTTATACGTTTTAATGGCAATGATTATTAGCTCTCGGGTAATCTCGCAGCTCTGAATGTTTCTCCTAAATGGAGCCTTTGAATGAGCCATTGTCTTGAAACAAAAGCAACTTGGGAGCGTGGTAAAGGACCAGTCTGGGCCCTGGTACCAGCAGCTGCGATCCAAACAGAGCAATTACATCAGCCCTTTGACCTCCGTGACTAAAGCAGCCTCTACACTAGTGAGGAAATCCATCTCACAGCAGCAACATTTATCCCCAACACTCACCAGCTTCCTTTCATTAATACATCAAACCACATGGAAATTCCACACAGAAGTCGGCCCCTCAACATCACCAGTCCACTCGCTCTCCTGCATCTCAGTTTACTAAGACTGCACCCCATCCCCATTTCCCTCTCTCTTCATTCTCCTTCCTTTCAAACTCTTCATGGACGTCAGCTTTAATGACCAATTTGTTCCACAGCCTCAGCCTTCTGCATTGAAAAATGTTCCTCTTGCTCCCACACCTTGCACCTCTTCCTTCAATATTGTACAGCTCTGCTCCCTTCTTCTGCATCCCTCTGTAAGTTGTGTTTTGATCAAGTTTAGTCTAGTTTATTGTCACGAGTACCGAGGTGCCTTGTAAAGATTCTTTGGTGCCTGCTATCCAGTCATGATTACAATCAAGCTTTTGATGAAGGAAATATCGTTAACTGCCAGATAATGTTTAGTGCTAGATAAAGTTCAGTAAAGTCCGATTAAAGATAGTCCAAGGGTCTCCAATGAGGTAGATGATAGGTCAGGACCGCTCTCTAGATGGTGATAGGATTTTTCAGTTGCCTGATAACAACTGGGAAGAAACTGACCCCGAATCTGCAGGTGTGCATTGTCACACTCCTGTACCCATTGCCTGATGGGAGAGGGGAGAAGTGGGAGTGACCGGATATTTACCTTATTCCATTCCTTAATCACTGTAAGTACAACTTCCAAATTATCCACTCATCTTCTCTGATCTGACTAACCATAATTTCCACTTCGTTCTTCGCATGAGGATTCTGTCATTCCACACACTATCCCAGTGAAATTTTGTTTTACCCTTACATTCCACCATCGTTCCTCTTAAACAACGAAGCACTAAACCAGACACAAAGTGCAGGAGTATCTCAGTGGGTCAGGCAGCATCTCTGGAGAAAATGAATAGTGACGTTTTTGGTCGTGACCCTTCTTCAGGCTGATTGGGTGGGGGGGGGGGAGTTGGGAAAGGTGGAAGAAAGGAGGGACGGGACAAAACCTGGTGAGTGATAGGTGGATACAGATTTGGAGGTGCTTTGATTGTTAAATGATTGGACAAATGAGATTCACCAGAATACTACGGGGACTTGAGTTATAGGGAGAGGCTGGGACTTTGACTATGGACTGCAGGAGGCTGAAGGGTAACCTTATTGAACAATGAAGGGCATAATTGCCTTTGTAGAAGTGTCTGTCTTCGGTGTATACCAGCATGTGCAGTTCCTTGATATACATAAGGTTAAGAGGAATATGGGCCAAATGCAGGCAAACAGAGTGGCCACATTGTTGGAATATCTCTCTCTCTCTCTCTCTCTCTCTGATTGATATCTGTTTTGCCATTCTCCAGTATAAAATCCAAGCATTATAGTAAATGCAAACAGATTTCCTTTGAACCCGTATGATCAGGATTACCAACATTCAGGAACACCACTGGTAACATCAGGAGAAGTAACAGTCTGCATGTTTACTTTAAAACTTGTTTAGTACTCACCCTCACTACAGTCAATGAAACTGAATACAAGATTGCTGAATTTCCACCCTGCTATGGCAGCTTTCCAACCTTTCCTGGCTCATAGCACAGCACAGTTCATGAAGTTCTGAACCGCTGCCACTGTTACAGAGAGCAACCAACTTATCCACAGCGACCTCCCTCAACATGTGGACAGGCACGTGGCCTGGAAAGGTTTGGAGGGATATGGGCCAAACACAGGCAGGTGGGACGAGTGTAGATGGGGCATGTCAGCCGGTGTGAGCAAGTTGAGCCGAAGGGGCTGTTTCCATGCAATTTGACTCTATGGTGAAAGGAGCATTTAATCTCCTTTCCGTGACACTGGTTTTAAGATGAGATGGGGAAAGATATAATAGGAACCTGGGGGGTAACGTTTGTTTACACAAAGGGTTTTGGGTTTATGGAACGATCTGCCGCAGGGAATGGAGAGATATGGATCGCGTGAAGGTAGAGGAGATTAGCTTAACTTGACACGATGTTCAGCACAGACATCGTGGGCCAAAGGGCCTGTTCCCGTGCTGTACTGTTGTATAGATAGGGTGAATGCACAGAGTCTTTTACCCAGAGTTGGGGAATCAAGAACCAGAGGACATAGATTTAAGGTGAGGGGGGAAAGATTTCATAGGAACCTGGAGGGAAACCTTTTTTTACACAAAGGGTGATAGGTGTATGGAACGAGCTGCCAGAGGAGGTAGTTGTGGCAGGTACTGTCATGACATGTAAGAGGCATTTGGACAGGTACATGGATAGGACAGGTATAGAGGCTTATAGGGCAAGCTGGGGCAGGTGGGACTAGTGTACATGGGGCATGTTGGTTGGTGTGGGCAAGTTGGACCGAAGGGCCTGTTTCCATGCTGTGTGACTCTATGGTGGCAGAGTAAATGCTAGCCGCAGTGTGACACCACCTGCCAAACCCACGCCCTCCAGCAGCAAGAACAAGGACACCATCACCCACATTCCTCCACAGTCACGCACCATTCTGACTCTCTCCTTCCAACTGGAAGGTCAAAAGATTAGAAGCAAGCAGGGGGTATGAGGAGAAGGCAGGAATGGGGTACTGATTGAGAATGATCAGCCATGATCACATTGAATGGCGGTGCTGGCTCGAAGGGCCGAATGGCCTCCTCCTTCACCTATTATCTATTGTCTATTGTCTAAGCATGCTAACCGGCATTCACTAAGCATGCCAACAAACTGAAAGGTGAGTCCTCTTGTTTGTGGCCTTTAAATATGCGTCCACCGCCGATCCTACGGCATCCTTGGTTCCAGGACTTCTCTGGGTTATCCGTTTTGCCAGACCAACAACGGTCACTGCCTTGGGAGGGGGGGGGGGGGGGTGGGGGCCGAGATACTGACATTAGAGATAGTTGACCCGCCGATTAACGGTGGAAGTCGGCTATGGGCAGGAGTTCCAGAGCCCTGGCCACAGGGGGCAAATTCAAGCCACCGATTGGCACGGAACTCCCGATGAGGTTGAGATCGGCCGCCTCACCCGGCTTGGGTGCCAGATTTTCAGGTCTTCTGGGGGGAGGGGAGATTTTGGTCGGATTAAAGGGGGGGGGGGGGGGAAAGGGGGGCGGGACCTCCAGGTGCCGGAAGATCAGTGGTGGATCTGTACTCATTTTATTTATCATCTTCTTACCTGTGGCCTCATCCTTGGGTTCCACCTGACGTAATAATTCACCCACAGCTCCAGGTGCCGTAAACTGGTCACTGGGTAAAGCACGTGGTTTTCATAATTCACATAGAACGGGTTGGTGAACTCCTCCAGCTGGCAGTTGATGTAGGACCACAGGGACACTGTGTTTGTCTGCACTTCCTGCACAAAGACACGGCAAAGTTACATTTGACCACAGCCCCCCCCCCCCCCTAGAATGCATCAAGGCTTGCATTCACACATTACGGTAAAGCTGTTGCCGCACAGCGCCAGAAACCAGGGTTCTATTCTGACCTAGGGCGCTGTCCGTGAGGAGTTTGCACGTTCTCCCTGTGACCTCGTGGGTTTCCCCCCGGGTGCTCTGGCTTACAGGTGAGGGGGTTGGGGGGGGGGGGGTAAGTGGCAGATGGGTGGATGAAGCTTAGAGATGAGTAGGAGACAAAATTGCGTCGGATAAGGAGAGAAGAGGAATGAAATGTAAAACAAGAGGGATGCAGGTGGATGGGATGTGGGGGGGGGGGGGGGAGGGAGTGGGGGGGAGGGGGAGGTCGGAAAGGGAAAGAGGGGCAGGATAGTGGGAGAAATGGGTGCACACAAGGGTGGGCACAGGAAAGAGAGAGGGTAGAAAAGGGGGGGGATGTAATCCAGAATTGGAGAATTCAATGTTCATACTGTTGGGGGGGGTGTAAGCTGCCCAAGCAAAATATGGGGTGCTGTTATAGACAATAGACAATAGGTGCAGGAGGGGGCCATTCGGCCCTTCGAGCCAGCACCGCCATTCAATGTGATCATGGCTGATCATTCTCAATCACTACCCCGTTCCTGCCTTCTCCCCATACCCCCTGACTCCGCTATCCTTAAGAGCTCTATCCAGCTCTCTCTTGAATGCATTCAGAGAATTGGCCTCCACTGCCTTCTGAGGCAGAGAATTCCAAGTGTTCCTCCCATTTGCAGGTGGCCTCACTCTGACAGTGGAGGAGGCCTGGGACAGGACGGTCAGTGTGGGAATGGGAAGGGGAGTTAAGCTGTTTGGCATCTGGGGAGATGAAGTGACCGGTCACGGTGGAGTTACCACAGAGACTGCGAGCGGGGGGGGTCAGTCCCAGCGACGCCCTTCAGCCTCGTTATTTACCTCCTTCACTCGCTGCTGCTCACAGTTGAACAGGAAGGTCCCAAACAGACAGCTGTACAGGTGGTCCAAGATGGTCAACAGGAAGAGCTCATTAAATTCAAAGGCGGCTGGAAACTAAAAGGGTAGAAACATACAAAATATAAAAATGGAGCAGCAAACAATCTTGATTAAACAGAATGTGGAAGAACTATGATATGTTATGCCTGTGGAACAGAAGAGTCCTAATTTCTGGAGGTTCCCAACTCTAAAAGATGTCCATGTTGGGAGTTGGAATGAGGGTAGAGGGGATAGTTTAGTTCAGTTTAGTTTATTGCCACGTGTACTGAGATCCAGGGAAAGCTGCTGTTGCGTGTGAACCGGTCAGCAGTAAGACACTACATGATTACAATCAAGCAATCCACAGTGTACAGATACACGATAAAGGGACCAACGTTAAATACAAGATAATGTCCAGAAAAGTCTGATTAAAGATAGTTTGAAGGTCTCCAATGAGGTAGATGGGAGGTCAGGCCGTTCTCTAGTTGGTGATAGGATGGTTCAGTCGCCTGATAACAGCTGGGAAGAAACTGTCCCTGAATCTGGAGGTGTGCGTTTTCACACTTCTGTACCAATTGCCTGATGGGAGAGGGGAGAAGAGGGAGTGGCCGGGGCGAGACTGGTCCTTTATGCCGGTGGCCTATGAGATGCAAAACACTGCAGACGCAGTAAATCTGAAATAAAAGAGAACAGCATCTGTGGAGAGAGAGAAAAAGAGTTTACTTCTCCTCGAGGGTCACACAGTGACACAGTGGTAGAGTTGCCGCCTTACAGCACAAGAGACCCGTGTTCAACCATGGGTGCTGTCTGTATGGAGTTTGTACAATCTCCCCGTGACCGTGTGCGTTTTCTCGTGTGCTCCGGTTTCCCCCCACACTCCAAAGACACGCGGGTGTGTAGGTCAATAGGCCTCTGTAAATTACCTCTACATTGCAGGATGCGAAACTGGAATAACATAGTAGTGTACGGGTGATTGCTGGTCGGCGTGGCCGACTTGGGGCTACTGACTATCCCACGGTCTAGGCTTAAGCTCAGGGGTGACCGCGCTTTTGCGGTTGCAGCTCCTAGACTGTGGAACAGCATCCCTCTCCCCATCAGAACTGCCCCCTCCATCGACTCCTTTAAGTCTAGGCTCAAAACCTATTTCTACTCCCTAGCGTTTGAGGCCCTCTGAGGGGGCGCTGTGAACTGTTTATGTATGTGCTGTTATGTTTGTGTGCCATTGTATGTTCGTTTCTTAGTGCCTGAACTGATGTACAGCACTTTGGTCAACGTGGGTTGTTTTTAAATGTGCTATACAAATAAAATTGACTTGACTTGACTTGGTGGGATGAAGGGCCTGTTTCCATGCTGTATCTCTAAACCAAACTAAACTTTCAGCAGAAGAGTCAAGGTGAGGCTGATTATCTGAAACTGTGGATTTCAATGTTGAGTCTCAAGGTATTATTCAGTGCCCAGAAGATCGGCTTGGGTGAATGTTGAGTTAGGGGTGGTAAGTGAAGTCAGTCCAGATACACATGCACCAAAGTACAAATAAAGAGTGAAAATGCTCCTACCTGTCTCGTCATCTGCCACACACAGTCAATGAACTGCAGGAAGATGGGCGATCGATCTGCGGCTGCATGGTTCTCATCTCCATGTCCTACTCTCTGAATGAGGCAGAAGGACGTGCACTTATGTAAAGTCTGAAGAATGGTCCCGACCCGAAACACCGCCTGCCCGATCCCTCATCATTAGCTGCCTGACCCGCTGAGTTAGTGCAGCTTAGTGTAATCTCACATGGAAACCTTTTTGTTGCGTCCTATCCAGTCAGGGGGAAGATTACACATGAGTGCACTCGAGCTGTCCAGACGTACTCCAGCACTTTGTGTTTTGTTCAAAATTCCAGCATCTGCAGTTCCTTGCGTTAACATAAATATCTGCCTGGGCTCAGGATGTCACTGGGCACAACCTGCTGCTCGAGTTGCTGCCTCACAGGGCCAGAGACCCAGGTTACATCTGTGTGGAGTTTGCACGTTCTCCCTGTGACCGCGTGGGTTTGCCCCCAGGTGCTCCGGTTTCCTCCCACAACCCAAAGACGTACAGGTTTAGAAACAAAGAAAATAGGTGCAGGAGGCCCAACATTGGGAACATTTTTCCTGCATCTAGCTTGTCCAGTCCTTTTATAATTTTATATGTTTCTATAAGATCCCCTCTCATCCTTCTAAACTCCAGTGAATACAAGCCTAGTCTTTTCAATCTTCCCTCATATGACAGTCCCGCCATTCCAGGGATCAATCTCGTGAATCTACGCTGCACTGCCTCAATTACAAGGATGTCCTTCCTCAAATTAGGAGACCAAAACTGTACACAATACTCCAGATGTGGTCTTACCAGGGCCCTATACAACTGCAGAAGAACCTCTTTACTCCTATACTGAAATCCTCTCGTTATGAAGGCCAACATGCCATTAGCTTTGTTCACTGCCTGCTGTACCTGCAGGCCAACTTTCAGTGACTGGTGTACAAGGACACCCAGGTCTCGCTGCACTTCCCCCTTAACTAACCTAACACAGTTGAGATAATAATCTGCCTCCTTGTTTTTGCTGCCAAAGTGGATAACCTCACATTTATCTATATTATACTGCATCTGCCACGCATCTGCCCACTCACTCAACATGTCCAGGTCACCCTGCAACCTCCTAACATCCTCTTCACAGTTCACACTGCCATCTAGCTATGTGTCATCCGCAAACTTGCTAGTGTTGCTTCTAATTCCCTCTCCCAAATCATTAATATATATGGTAAACAGTTGCGGCCCCAACACCGAGCCTTGCGGCTCGCCACTGCCTGCCATTCTGAAAAGGACCCGTTTACTCCTACTCTTTGCTTCCTGTCTGCCAACCAATTTTCTATCCATGTCAACACCCTACCCCCAATACCATGTGCTCTAATTTTGCTCACCAATCTCCCCGTATGGGACATTATCAAAGGCTTTCTGAAAGTCCAGATACACTACATCCACTGGCTCCCCTTCATCCATTTTAGAAATTCCAGAAGATTAGTCAAGCATGATTTCCCTTTCATAAATCCATGCTGACTTGAACTTATCCTTTTACTGCTATCCAAATGCACTGTTATTACCTCTTTAATAATTGACTCCAGCATCTTTCCCACAACCGGAGTCAGGCTAACTGGTCTATAATTCCCCGTTTTCTGTCTCGCTCCTTTCTTGAAAAGTGGGATAACTTTAGCTATCCTCCAATCCACAGGAACTGATCCTGAATCTATTGAACAGTGGAAAATGATCACCAATGTGTCTGAAGAAGGGTCTCGACCCGAAACGTCACCCATTCCTTCTCTCCTGAGATGCTGCCTGACCTGCTGAGTTACTCCAGCATTTTGTGAATAAATACCTTCGATTTGTACCAGCATCTGCAGTTATTTTCTTATACCAATGTGTCCACTATTTCTAGAGCCACCTCCCTGAGGACCCTGGGATGCAGACCATCAGGCCCAGGGGATTTATCATCCTTCAGTCCCATTAGTCTACCCAATACTATTTCTCGCCTAATGCAAATTTCTTTCAGTTCCTCTACCCCACTAGATCCTCTGTCCTCCAGTACATCTGGGAGATTGTTTGTGTCTTCCTTAGTGAAGATAGATCCGAAGTACCTGTTCAACTCTTCTGCCATTTGTAGGTTAATTGGCCCTCTGTAAATTACCCCTAGAGTGTAGGGAGTGGATACAAAAGTGGGATAACATAGAACTAGATGTATGGGTGATCGATGGTTGGCATGGACTCGGTGGGCCGAAGGGCCTGTTTCCATGCTGTATCTCCAAACTAAACTAAACTAGTTAAATGATGTACTGACCGAAGTTTAGTTTGGTTTTGTTTATCGTTCCGTGTACCGGGGTAGTGTGAAAAGCTTTGGACCAAAGTTATTCCACTTCACAGCACTTCACGGGTTTTACTCACAACTGCAAATCTGTGTCCAAAGCTGAGCCATTCCTTCTCCAGCAGCACCTCAAACCCCTTGATGGTGCGGTAGAAGCTATCGAGGATCAGCATGCTGAGCGACACGAGCTGCGAGGTCCGGTCCCAGCCATCGCTGCAGTGGATGACCACTGAGGTCTTTGCCGACTCCACCTTGTCGGCCACCCGGACCGCTCCCGCCAACAAGATCTGGGAAGAGAAGGCAACAGCCAGTTAACCAACCCACACCCGGAATGTGCAGCGGGAAGAGACCAGCACGGACACATAAGCAGTTTAGTTTATGTCTGTAGCGGCCAGCTTCTCGTCTATATCAATGAGCTCCCAAGCTGCCACTTGCATAGACCGGGTCAGCGATAAGCATAATGACTCAAACAATAATAACAGAGATCCTCCTTGACGTTTAATAGTTAGTCTTCTTTATTTGAAGGGGCAATAAACATATTGGCATATCTCTTGTCATCGACCAGTTGTTAATTGCTAGGAAAAATTCCATATCTTACCACAGTCTATGCGATCGTTACGAATTGCCCGATATAACTTCGACGCAGTTTGTATTAATCTTCTAGTTAATAAAACTTACAGGCGATTATATCATGGCTAATAAATCCTTTGGTGGAGCTTCTACCTGACCCTCTGTCAGCACCTCCCAGCTCACACACTCTGTGCCAGCACGTACCCAACTGCCCGTACTCTGGCTCCGCCCAGCCCCTACGTAAGCATTGCATTAACTCTCTAGTGTCCAAACTGCAGCAGAATACAAGGTAATAATATCAATAAGCAAAAATAACTAATAACTGCAAAATGGCTCCTACAATGTCATTTTAGTTTATTGTCACCTGTACCGAGCTTCTGCTGCGTGCTATCCAGTCAGAGGGAAGACTGATTACAATCGAGCCTTTTACGGTGTGTGGATACATGATAAGGCAGTAACGTTTAGTGCAAAGTGGTTTGCAAAGTCCGGTCAAGGCTAGTCCGAGGGTCAACAATGAAACAATTACAGACACTGGAATCTTGAGCAAAACGCACAGTGCTGGAGGAACACAGAAGGTCAGGCAGCATCCGTGGAGGGAATGAATGGACAGTCGGGAGCCCTCTCCAATTGTAAGTTACTGAACATTTGAATTCTCCAATTTTTAGTCACGAGTCCGAAGAAGGGTCCCGACCTAAAACGTCGACTGTCCATTTCCTCCAGATCCTGGACACAAGGAACTGCAGATACTGGACACAGATACTGGACACAGGAACTGCAGATACTGGACACAGGAACTGCAGATACTGGACACAGGAACTGCAGATACTGGACACAGGAACTGCAGATACTGGACACAAGGAACTGCAGATACTGGACACAAGGAACTGCAGATACTGGACACAAGGAACTGCGGATACTGGACACAAGGAACTGCAGATACTGGACACAGGAACTGCAGATACTGGACACAGGGAACTGCAGATACTGGACACAGGGAACTGCAGATACTGGCACAAGGAACTGCAGATACTGGACACAGGAACTGCAGATACTGGACACAGGAACTGCAGATACTGGACACAGGAACTGCAGATACTGGCACAAGGAACTGCAGATACTGGCACAAGGAACTGCAGATACTGGCACAAGGAACTGCAGATACTGGCACAAGGAACTGCAGATACTGGACACAGGGAACTGCAGATATTGGACACAAGGAACAGCAGATGCTGGTTTACAAAGAAAGGCACTTTGTAACACTGGAGGAACTCAGCAGGTCAGGCAGCCTCCCTGGGGGACATGGACGGACAATGTTTCGGGTCAGGTACGAAGAAGGGTTCTGACCCTTAAAGTCATCTATTTACATTCTCCAGAGATGCTGCCTGACCCGCTGAGTTACTCCAGCACTTTGCGTTTTGCTCAAGAGACCAGTACATCTTCCTCAGCCCCATGTTTGGTCCATTCAAGACGACAACCTGCGGGCTGCACTTGCTTCTGTTCCACAGGCAAGGTTTAGCCGGCCCATCGGTACACAGCAAGACCCCACGGGTAGCCGCCAGCTGTGGGTATTGGCCGAGGGAGCTCCACGTCCCTCGCTGAATGCCACGCTGGGATATTGTATGCCAAGCCGGAGCGGCGGGACACTCCTTGTGGATATGGACAGGATGTTTCTGCAAGGCAGACTGAGCGTAGGTGTTCAGCGAAACGATCGCCCAGTGTGCGCTTGTACAAGTAGACAGATGCAGTTCAGAAGCGGGGGCACAAACATCAGTCAGGTAGACACAAAACGCTGGAGTAACTCAGAGGGCCAGGCAGCATCTCAGGAGAGAAGGAACCTGTAACGTTTCGGGTCACACATGTGTGACGTGACGTTTCAGACTGAAGAAGGGTCTCGACCCGAAACGTCACACATTCCTTCTCTCCTGAGATGCTGCCTGTCCCGCTGAGTTAAATAGACAATAGACAATAGATGCAGGAAGAGGCCATTCGGCCCTTCGAGCCAGCACCGCCATTCAATGTGATCATGGCTGATCATTCTCAATCAGTTACTCCAGCAGTTTGTGTCTACCTTCGATTTAAACCAACATCTGCAGTTTTTTCCCCTACACAAACATCAGTCAGCCTGACCGTAATGGGTCAGAATGTGTCTCACCCGTATGTACTCCAGCCAATGCGTCGAGTCGATATTTGACAGCCACTTGGATTCGTCTATGACCGGGTAAACAACGTCTTTCAGTTTCCTCAGAGATTCCCGGATGACATGGATATTGTGGATTTCCAAGAACACAAGCTCGGCGTTGGAATAGGCACCTTCACTCTCGTATCCTCCGCCCTTGGCCTGCACAGTGGCAACAAACATTGCAGGTATCAGTGGATCTCGGAAACATTCAACATTGTTCTTCCTCCTTCACAACACGTTGAAAGCAGCGTCCGACTGCATTACTGCAGCGGCTGACTTCATACGGCAAAAAAACTACAAAGAGGAGAAATTGGAAACACAAGGAACTGCAGGTGCTGGAATCTCCAGCAAAAAAAAACGAAAGCGTGGAGGAACTCAATGTGTCAGGTAGCATCTGTGGGGGGGGATGGACAAACGATGTTTCGTGTTAGGACCCTTCTACGGACTAATGGGAGTGTGTGGGGGGGGGGGGGGGGGGGAGAAAGCTGGAAAAGAGAGATGATAGTGGGCCAACGTCTGACAAGTGATAGGTTCTTCAGTCTGAAGAAGGGTCTCGACCCGAAACGTCACCCATTCCTTCTCTCCCGAGATGCTGCCTGACCTGCTGAGTTACTCCAGCATTTTGTGAATAAATACCTTCGATTTGTACCAGCATCTGCAGTTATTTTCTTATACTAAGTGATAAGTGGATACAGGTGTGGCGGGCGATTGGCAGATGGGTGGAGTAAGTAACAAAAGGGTGTCAGATAAGAGAAGGGGAGTGAAATGTAAAGCTGGAGGGGGAATATGTGTGCACGGGGATATGAGCAGACAGAAAAGGGGGGGGCGGGGGAGGGAATAGATGAGGAATGGGGGACTCAGGTGGAGATTTCAAGTGCGCTCTCATAATTTGGACTGGATTAAAGGAGGTGCCGGACCACCAAGTGGTCGGTGGTGGAACTAGTCGTTCTAGCACCAAACTCTGGTCCAATGGTTCAAAGGCTTAGGTTTTTACAACAATTTTGTTTTACATATCCATTTTTGCTTCCCCCAGTACAACATTCACAGTCGGCACCTTATTGGCATCAGCCACACTGTTTTGTCGAGCGTCGAAGATGGTCAGCTTGTGAGACTGGGCGTTGGCGTCCATGATGGTCTGAAGGTACTTCTCGTCTTCCTTGCATCGTTTGTCGTTGGGTCCGACCATCGGCTGGCTGCATCTGGTAATCGTGGCTTGGGTTTCCGGATGGATCCACGACAAGACCTGTGGAAACACGGGAACGAGTTTCAAGGGTCATTCACGTTCAGCCGTTCAAGAGAAACAGAGGCGTGTGGAGACATTATCTCAGGAACGAGTGGGTTGACCTATGATGTGCGCTTGGCCCCGCCGGGCCTGCCCTCGCTGGAGTTTAGAAGGATGAGGGGGGACCTCGGTGAAACTTGCTGAATAGTGAAAGGCCTGGATAGAGTGAATATGGAGAGGATGTTTCCACTAGTGGGAGAGTCTAGGACCAGAGAGCACAGTCTCAGAATAAAAGGACGTACCTTCAGAAAGGAGATGAGAAGCAATTTCTTTAGTCAGAGGGTGGTGAATCTGGGGAATTGATTGCCACAGACGGCTGTGGAGGCCAAGTTAATGGATATTTGTAAGGCGGAGATTGATAGATTCTTGATTAGTACGGGTGTCAGGGGTTATGGGGAGAAGGCAGGAGAATGGCGTTGAGAGGGAAAGATAGATCAGCCAATGATTAAATGGCGGAGTAGACTTGATGGGCCGAATGGCCTAATTCTGCTCATGGAACTTATGAACACGACTGAAACATTAACCGCTTCACTGCAGCAAACACAGTGAGGGCACCTACCCTGACCACCTCAGCCAGCAGCCACTAAAACTGTGACATGGGTCAACTCCAGATGTGGAAGAGCTGGTCCTGTTCCTAAGTGACCCAATATGACAACATGAGGGAGACTGGGATACGAGGCAATGGGAACATGAGGGAGACTGGGATACAGTGCACTGGGAACGTCATGGAGACTGGGATACGAGGCACTGGGAACGTCATGGAGACTGGGATACAGTGCACTGGGAACGTCATGGAGACTGGGATACGAGGCAATGGGAACATGAGGGAGACTGGGATACAGTGCACTGGGAACGTCACGGAGACTGGGATACACGGCACTGGGAACATCATGGAGACTGGGATACAGTGCACTGGGAACGTCATGGAGACTGGGATACATGGCACTGGGAACGTCATGGAGACTGGGATATGACGCACCGCTAATGTCAGGGAGAATGGGAACATGGGGGAGACTGGGATACAGTGCACCGGTAACGTCATGGAGACTGGGATACACGGCACTGGGAACGTCATGGAGACTGGGATACACGGCACCGGTAACGTCATGGAGACTGGGATACACGGCACTGGGAACGTCATGGAGACTGGGATACACGGCACTGGGAACGTCATGGAGACTGGGATATGACGCACCGCTAATGTCAGGGAGAATGGGAACACGAGGGAGACTGGGATACAGGGCACTGGGAATATCAGGGACTGGGAAATCGGGCACTGGGAACATGAAGAATACCTGGTACTGGGAATGTCTTGGAGACTGGGTTACGGGGATCTGGGAACGTCAGGAAGACTGGGATGGGGGGCACTGGGAACGTGAGGGAGATTCGGACACGAGACACTGCTCGTGTCAGGAACATTGAGATAGGAGACTCCGTCAACAACTCACTGGGAATCTGCCGCTGGTCCGGAAAGCTGCCACTTTGCACAGGTCATCATCTTTGACATTGGTTGGCATCACCACGATAGCTGGGTAAGTATCACAGAGCTCGTAGTTGCTGTTGACTTTCGATATTGTCCAGCTTTCATTTGGCAGACCCTGCAACAACATTGTTTTGGGCGAAGAAAAAGATTTAAGGTCATAAGTGATAGGAGTAGAATTAGGCCATTCGGCCCATCACGTCTACGCCGCCATTCAACCATGGCTGATCTATCACTCCCTTCTCCCCATAACTTCTGACACCTGTACCAATCAAAAATCTATTTATCTCTGCCTTAAAAATATCCACTGACTTGGCCTCCACAGCCTTCTGTGGCAAAGAATTCCAGATTCACCACCCTCTGACTAAAGAAATTTCTCATCTCCTTCCTAAAAGAACGTCATTTAATTCTGTGGCTATGACCTCTAGTCCTAGACTCTCCCACTAGTGGAAACATCCTCTCCACATCCACTCTATCCAAGCCTTTCACTATTCTGTATGTTTCAATGAGGTCCCCGCTCTTTCTTCTAAACTCCAGTGAGTACAGGCCCAGTGCTGACAAACGCTCACCATAGGTTAACCTACTCATTCCTGGAATCATTCTTGTGAACCTCCTCTGGACCCTCTCCAGAGCCAGCACATACATCCCTCCTCAGATATGGTGTCCAAAATTGCTCACATTGCACCCGTAGTCTGGATCGAACCCGTGACTCGGGCATTGTAAGGCAGCAACTCTACAGGAGCAGCACTGTGCCTCCCGCCTATATCTAAGATGTCACGGAAGTCAGGTGACTCCGTGTGCTGGTCCTGCAGGTGGATCTGCAATCTCTCCTTACAATCGCTCCACTCTTTTATATCCTTATTTCAACAACAGAAACGTTATTCCCTTTATTCAGCATCTGCACACTCTGGGCAGCCTGATTGTAATCAGGTACAGTCCTTTCGCTGACTGGATAACACGTAACAGCCATGGGCTTGTATACACTGATAGATCAGCCATGATAGATCAGCCATGGGCTTGTATACACTGGAATTTAGAAGAATGAGAGGGGATCTTATCGAAACGTATAAGATTATTAAGGGGTTGGACACATTAGAGGCAGGAAACATGTTCCCAATGTTGGGGGAGTCCAGAACCAGGGGCCACAGTTTAAGAATAAGGGGTAGGCCATTTAGAACTGAGATGAGGAAAAACTTTTTCAGTCAGACAGTTGTGAATCTGTGGAATTCTCTGCCTCAGAAGGCAGTGGAGGCCAATTCTCTGAATACATTCAAGAGAGAGCTAGATAGAGCTCTTAAGGATAGCGGAGTCAGGGGGTATGGGGAGAAGGCAGGAACAGGGTACTGATTGAGAATGATCAGCCATGATCACATTGAATGGTGGTGCTGGCTCGAAGGGCCGAATGGCCTCCTCCTGCACCTATTGTCTATTGTCTATTGTCTAATGTAACACAAAGCTTTTCCCTGTACCTCGCTACACACGACAATAATAAACAAAACTAAAAATAAAGACTTCCAGGCTTTTAACACTGGCGACATTGAAGAAATGGAGATGTAGTTCTACTAAACAAAACCAAATGATTGAACATTGGACCTGCCACTCTACACAATCTAGGCTGCAATTCAAGTTGTCGACTATGGGAAGTCGCTAAATTAGTTCAAGCGAAATACCTAAGGAACACCCAGAATACAGCTTGCCATGACTGCCCCAGGTCCGTGAGAACTTGCTGGGAGCCAGGTGGCGCAGCGGTAGAGTTGCTGCCTTACAGCGAATGCAGCGCCGGAGACCCGGGTTCGATCCCGACTACGGGTGCCGTCTGCATGGAGTTTATACGTTCTCCCCGTGACCTGCGTGGGTTTTCTCTGAGATCTCCGGTTTCCTCCCGCACTCCAAAGACGTGCAGGTTTGTAGGTTAATTGGCTTGGTAATTGTAAAAATTGTCCCTAGTGAGGGTAGGATAGTGTTAATAGTGATAGTGTCTCTAAACTAAACTAGACTAACAAAGGAAAGGAGAGCTTCCATCATCACACATACATGCGTTAGCTCGGTTAGGATGGAGGACAGAAGCCGACAGCTCATCACCATCTCCATCTCAATGGGTGGAGATGACAAATGTCCAAAACCAGCATTAAAAAGCAAAAGGAACTGCAGACGCTGCTTTACAAAAACAAAGGAAAAAAGCAAAGTCATTGGGCCTGGCCTGGGTGGCAGTGAGGGTCATGATGCATCCAGACTGAAGAAACGTCACCAACCCGTATCCTTCAGAGATGCTGCCTGACCTGCTGACGCACTCCAACATGGTGGCTTCTATTTTTAAAAAGTAGATTGCTCAAAAGAAATCAACTTCACGCAGAAATAGAAATAGAAATTGCACCATACTTGTATAGTGACACAGTGGCGCAGCAGTAGAGTTTCTGCCTTAAGGAGCCAGGGACCCGGGTTCGTTCTTGACCACGGGCGCTGTCTATGTGGAGTTTGCACGTTCTCTCAGTGGCCACGTAGGTTTTCTCCAGGTGCGTTGGTATCCTCTCACACTCCAAAGATGTGCAGATTTGCAGGTTAATTGGCTTCTGCAAATTGTAAATGGTCCTTAGTGTGTAGGATAGTGGTAATGTGCGAGGACTGCTGATCGGCATTGACTCGATGGGCCGAAGGGCCTGTTTCTGCGCTCTCTCCAAATTAAAATCTAAAGCACTGTAGTGACCAAAAGGAATATAAGTCTGAAGACGGATCTCAATCTGGAATAGGCCGCGGGATTTTCACCGCCCGGCGGGGGCTTCAATGTTGGGAGCCACGACCGCCACGACGTGCAGCGGCAGCGTCTTCGCCCGCGCTGAATCGCGGGGCTTGGGTCGGCCCGCTGCTGACCTTTCACCATCCGGCGCGGCCTGGAACGTGGCAACTCCAACAGCCTGACCGCGGGAGAAGACGGCAGGGGAAGAGAAAAGACATTCTGGCCTTCCATCACAGTGAGGAGGGGACTGGAGGAGACTCACTGTGATGGATGTTTCTTTTTTTTGTTTTGTGTTGGTTTGTGATTGTGTGTGTAATTGCTTATTTTATTGCTCTTATTGTTGGACTGTGGGTGACGAAATCTCGTCCAAAAGACTTGTTTTTTTTGGATGACAATAAAGGTTATTCTGATTCTGATTCTGACCCGAAATGCTACCCATTCCTTCTCTTCAGAGATGCGGCCTGACCGACTGAGTTACTCCGGCATTTTGTGCCTACCTTCGATTTAAACCAGCATCTGCAGTTCTTTCCTGCACATAAATGACGATGACCTACCTGTCTCTTATATTCTGCAACTGGGTCGTAGACCTTCCAGCCCTCCACAGGGAAGTTCTCCTTATATTTCATTGCAAACAGTGGCTAAACAGGAGGAGAAAACACAATAGTTTAGCACGACAGCGTTTCATCATGGAGTACATCACATGCTGGTTAGGACAACAGTCTCAAAACCCAAACAAAATGCTGCTGTACATGGACTTCAGTAAGGCGTTCGACGAGGTGCCGCATGGTAGGCTGCTATGGAAGGTTAGATCGTAGGGGATCCAAGGAGAGATAGCTGAATGGATAGCAAATTGGCTCCATGGAAGGAAGCAGAGGGTAATGGTGGAAGGTTGCTTCTCAGACTGGATGCCTGTGACTAGTGGTGTGCCTCAGGGTTCGGTTACCGTTTGTCATCTACATCAATGATTTGGATGAGAACATACAGGGCAAGGTTAGTAAGTTTGCTGATGATACAAAAGTTAGTGGTTTTGCAGATAGTGAAGATGGTTGTGAAAGATTGCAGCAGGATCTGGATCGATTGACCAGGTGGGCGGAGGAATGGTTAATGGAATTTAATACAGAGAAGTGTGAGGTGTTGCATTTTGGGGTGTTGAACCGAGGGGTAACTTTTTGACACAAAGGGTGGTGGTGTATGGAACAAGCTGCCAGAGGAGGTGGTTGAGGCTGGGACTATCCCATCGTTTAAGAAATAATTAGACAGGTACATGGATAGGACAGGTTTGGAGGGATATGGACAAAGCACAGGCAAGTGGGACTAGTGTAGCTGGGACATTGTTGGCTGGTGTGGGCGAGTTGGGCCGAAGGGCCTGTTTCCACACTGTATCACTCTATCCTCACCTCTATTCCCCACTAATGCTGCCTGACTTCATGTTCCTATTTTATATCCACTAGGAACACAGGAAGTCCCCACATTTGTATTTTAGTTAAGAACACACAAAGTCCCCAGACTCAGTAACAATGTTGTATCTCTAAACACATTAGCAGTAGACCACCTCGGGAGAGAGGCAGCATCATGGGAGGGGTTGGAGAGAGAGAGAGAAAGAGAGATAGAGAGAGAGAGAGATGGAGAAAGAGAGAGAGATAGAGAAAGAGAGAGATAAAGAGATAGAGATAGAGAAAGAGAGAGAGATAGAGATAGAGAGAGATAGAGAAAGAGAGATAGAGAAAGAGAGAGATAGAGAAAGAGAGAGATAGAGAAAGAGAGAGATAGAGAGATAGAAAGAGAGAGAGATAGAAAGAGAGAGATAGAAAGAGAGAGAGATAGAAAGAGAGAGAGATAGAGAAAGAGAGAGATAGAGAAAGAGAGAGATAGAGAAAGAGAGAGAGATAGAGAAAGAGAGAGAGATAAAGAAAGAGAGATAGAAAGAGAGAGGGAGGATAGGAGTGAGGGAGAGAGTGAGAGAGCGATGACATGAGAGAGGGAGGGAGAGACAAAGGATAGGAGGAAGGGAGAGGGAGGATAGGAAGGAGGGAGGGAAGGAGGGAGGGAAGGAGGGAGGGAAGGAGGGAGGGAAGGAAGGAGGGTGGGAGGGAGTATTCCAATCTACAGTGAGCTGAAATTTCTTCTCCAAAAGGATGTTGAATCTTAAGAGTTTTGCCCTAGCTAGCTGTGGCTTCTCAGGTGCCAGGTCTGGAGGAGAGCGTTTGATAACAAGGGGCTGGATTCCTGCCTCACGTACATCATTCCTTTGCTCTAAAGCTATTTCTCCATTTACACACCCCTGTCACTCACAGGAAAGGATGGTTTTTGCCTGATTACTTGTGATTGGTTTTTACTGCCAATTCTTTTCTTCATCAGCTGTCAGTATTTAATTCCATTTCCCTTCAGGGGAAATAGTTATTGAACATTCAACAATCACTCCCCGCGCGAGTGCACCGCACGGGCAAGCAAACTTACCATGTTTATCGAGACAGGAAAGGCAAACTGCGTGAGGTTCTCAAAGATCTCCAGTTTCCCATGCTCCTCTTGCTTGTAAGCAAACCGTAGATTCCTCATATCCTGCAGGAACGGTTGGACAAGATTATGTCAAATCGTCTCCAGAAATAAAATGAAACCCGGAATACTGGAGATGTCATTGAAGGGCCGAATGGTCTCCTCCTGCACCTATTGTCTATTGTCTACCAATCTGGATTATTTTCTTAAAGGAGTTAAATTGGACTGGTACATGGGTGGGAAAGGTGTAGAGGGGTGTGGGCCAAAAGCAGGCAAATGGGACCAGCTTCGATGGGGCATCTTGGTTGGCATGGCCAAGTTGGGCTGAACGGCCTATTTCCGTGCTGCATAACTCAATGACTCCAAGCACCGTCGGGAGGCATAAGAAATTGCAGGCACTGGAATCGTGAGCAAAAACCAAAGTGCTGGAGGAACTCAGCGGGTCAGGCAGCATCTGTGGAGGGAATCAGGTCAAGAACCTTCTTCAAACTGAACATTCCCTCCACAGATGTTGCCTGACCTGCATTTCACATCTGGCAATGAATACCTTAATAAAATCACGGCTATGTCAGAGAATGCCAAGTGGGCAAGCTTTAGATTGTGGGGTGGCACAGTGGCTCAGCTGGTAGAGCTGCTGTCTCATAGTGACCCAGGTTTACTCATGATCTCCTTTCCCGTCTGTGTGGAGTTTGAAACTTGCCAACAGTACCTGGGTTAGCAGGTGAACTGGTCACTGTGAATCTTTAGGAAGCATGGAAACAGGCCCTTCGGCCCACCGAGTCCACGTCGACCATCAAACAACCACTCACAATAGTTCTATGTTATCCCACATTTCGCGTCTCCTCACTGCACAGTAGGGGCAATTTACAGAGGCCAATTGACCTACAAATCTGTACGTCTTTGGGATGCAGGAGGAAACCGGAGCATCCGGAAAAAAAACATGCAATCTAGGGGAGAAAGCACAAACTCCACTCTCCACCCGAGATCAGGATTGAACCTGCTTCTCTGGCGCTGTGAGACAGCAGCTCTACCAGCTGTGCCACTCTTGTTTCTAAGCTGCAAACAAAGGGCAGAATTTGTGGAAGAAGATGGGATTATGGGGGGGGGAATGGGTTAAAGTAGGATTAGTACAACCTGCCCCCAGATCCCATTCATGATGGTCAGCATGGAATTGATGGGCTGAAAGGTCTGTTTCCACATAGTATCTATTACTAACTGTTGCAACATAAAATATGACCAGCATGGGTGGCGCAGCGGTAGAGGTGCTGCTTTGCAGCGCCAGAGACCCCGGTTCAGTCCTGACTATGGGTGCTGTCTGTACCAGCGTTTGTACGTTCTCCTTGTGACCGAGTGGGTTTTCTCCAGGTGCACCAGTTTCCTCCCACATTCCCAAAAACGTGCAGGTTTGTATTCACAAAATGCTGGAGTAACTCAGCAGGTCAGGCAGCATCTCAGGAGAGAAGGAATGACTGTCGGTTAATTGACTTCGGTAAAAATCGTAAATAGGCCCTGGTGTGTCGGACCGTGTTAGTGTATGGGGACCGCTGGTCGGCACGGACTTTGGGGGGCCGAAGGGTTTGTTTCCGCGCTGCACCTCTAAACTAACATGCTCTGTGTGATAAAAGACGGGGGATTTTACAATTGAGCTCTGTAAAATTGCCCCTAGTGTGTAGGGAGTGGATGAGAACACGGGATAACATACAACTAGGGTGAAGGGGCGACCTTTGATTGGCCTGGGCCTGTTTCCATGTTGTATCTCGAAATAAACTAAACTAAATCACAAAGTGATTTATGCCTGAAAAAGGGTCCCGACCTGAAACGTCACCCATCCTTTTTCTTTCCAGAGATGCTGCCAGACCCGCTGAGTTACTCCAGCACTGTGTCTATCTTGGGTAAGTACTGGCCCCACTCTCGATGCCTGGGCTCGAACAATCGCCCAGTTACTGCATGCTTTACCTTGCACACAATCTCCAGGCCGCAGGAACTTGCTCCGTGCGCTTGTACACCAGCGATTTGTTCAACGCGGCTCATGACTCCAAGTGGGACGTCGAGAGAGAAAGGAGGCTCCTGGAGTATAATTGCAAATAAGATGGATCAAGGCTTCGTTAACCAAACTGTAAATCACTGATACACAGCCTGGTTTCATTTATTTAGTTTAAACACCGTTACAACATCCTCTTGCCTTCCACCACGTATCCTTCTTTACACTGAGCTCCCCTTTCCTCCTTTCTCCCTTCAACAATACTCACTGAAATGATACGGATACGAGGACCAGCAGATGTTGGTTGACAAAAACAAAAAGCACAGAGTGCTGGACTTACTCAGTGGGTCAGACAGCATTTCCAGAGATGTTGCCCAACCCGCTGAGTTACTCCAGTACACTGAGTCTCTAACTGAAATAATATCAGGCCAATATCTCACAGCTGTTGTGAGGCCAATATCTCACAGCTATTGAGCGGCACGGTGGCGCAGCGGTAGAGTTGCTGCCTTACAGCGAATGCAGCGCCGGAGACTCAAGTTCGATCCTGACTACAGGCGCCGTCTGTATGGAGTTTGTATGATCTCCCCGTGACCTGCGTGGGTTTTAGACAATAGACAATAGGTGCAGGAGTAGGCCATTCGGCCCTTCGAACCAGCACCGCCATTCAATGTGATCATGGCTGATCATTCTCAATCAGTACCCTGTTCCTGCTTTCTCCCCATACCCCCTGACTCCGCTATCCTTAAGAGCTCTATCTAGCTCTCTCTTGAATGTATTCAGAGAATTGGCCTCCACTGCCCTCTGAGGCAGAGAATTCCACAGATTCACAACTCTCTGACTGAAAAAGTTTTTCCACATCTCTGTTCTAAATGGCCTACCCCTTATTCTTAAACGGTGGCCCCTGGTTCTGGACTCCCCCACCATTGGGAACATGTTTCCTGCCTCTAATGTGTCCAACCCCTTAATAATCTTATACGTTTCGATAAGATCCCCTCTCATCCTTCTAAATTCCAGTGTGTACAAGCCTAGTCGCTCCAGTCTTTCAACATACGCCATTCCGGGAATTAACCTAGTAAACCTACG
Organism: Rhinoraja longicauda; assembly: GCF_053455715.1. Classification (NCBI taxonomy): domain Eukaryota; kingdom Metazoa; phylum Chordata; class Chondrichthyes; order Rajiformes; family Arhynchobatidae; genus Rhinoraja; species Rhinoraja longicauda. The sequence continues at coordinate 9,451,256 of NC_135967.1, read as the reverse complement.
CTGCACGCCCTCAATAGCAAGATCTTCTCCGAGATCTTCGGTTTCCTCCCACACTCCAAAGACGTACAGGTATGTAGGTTAATTGGCTGGGCAAATGTAAAAAATTGTCCCTAGTGTGTGTAGGATAGTGTTAATGTGCGGGGATCGCTGGGCGGCGCGGAACTGGTGGGCCGAAGGGCCTGTTTCCGCGCTGTTTCTCTAAATCTAAAAAAATCTAACAAAGCTAGGTGTTGGAGCTTGCTGCACCTCCTACACTACAAAAACAGACATTCCTTCTTCTCCCTGCTCCCATCCGCCATAATGCCGCTCAGAAGCCTGAAAACAGGGGAAGAAGCCGTTCCTGGGTCATCAAGCTTGAAAGTGCACACCGCCAGACTCAGGGACAGCTTCTTCCCTGACATCCTATGTCAGCGTTTGCGAGGACAGTTGCATTCCCACGAAGACCCACAGCACGGCTGCACAGGACTGATAATGCAATAAAACACCAAAGTACTGCTGCCACTGCACCAGCGTGCTAATGCAATGGAACAATGACGCAGAACGATGTTCATGCAGATGATGCAAAGGACTGATAGTGCAATGTTGCAGTGACTTGACCCTTAACAGTATTGATGTACAGAGGTGTAGGGAAAAAAACTGCAGATGCTGGTTTAAATCGAAGGTAGACACAAAATGCTGGAGTAACTCAGCGGGTCAGGCAGCATCTCTGGAGAGAAGGAATGGGTGACGTTTCGGGTTTGAAGCAGGGTCTCGACCGAAACAGGGTCTCGACCCGCTGAGTTACTCCAGCATTTTATGTCTACCTTTGATGTACAGAGGGATCCTGAAGTCTGTAACTCCCCGAAAGTGGCAACACAAGTAAAGAGAGTTTTAAAGAAGGCATATTGTATGCTTACTTTTATAGGTCGGGGTATGAAGTCAGGAAGTCATGAGGCAGCTTTATAGGACTTTGGGCGGGCCGCATTTGGAGTATTGCGTGCAGTTCTGGTCACCCCATTACAGGAAGGATGTGGAGACTTTGCAAAAGGTGCAGAGGAGGTTTATCAGAATTATGCCTGAATGAGGAGGTACTAGCTACAGTGACAGGTTGGACAAACTTGGATTGGTTTCTCTGGAACGCCAGAGAATCCAAGGAGACCTGATCATATATAAATTTATGAGAGCCAAACAGGTAGACAGTCAGAACCTTTTTATCCCAGGATGGAAAAAAATTGAATGCAAGAGGGCATACCTTTCAGGAGATAGGGGCAAACTTTAAAGATGTACGGGGGCAAATGTTTTAGTCAGAGAGTTCTGAGTGCCTAGAACGCACTGCCAGGGGTGATGGTTAAGGCTGATATGACAGTGGCATTTCAGAGACATTTGGATAGGCACATGGATATGCAGGGAATGGAGGGATATGGATTAAGCAAAGACAGATAAGAGTTGGCCTTGGCACCATGCTTGGCACAGACATTGTGGGCCGAAAGGCCAGTTCCCGTGCTGTGCTGTTCTGCGTCCTACGAACGTCGTTTGTATGTTCTCTACAGGAGCAGGACTCGGGCAATGCAGCCCAGTCTCACCAAAGGTGTCCGCCTCCCGCACATAAATAAAAGCCCAAAGACCCCGCCCGAAATAAACCAGGAGTCCACTTATATCTAAGGGCACGAGAGCAAGGTCTGGTGAACTCACCCGTTCCATGCTTTTGAAGTACAATTTGTAGTCACTCAATGTAAGTGTCCCACTGATGGCTCCAATGAACGGACAAATGTACGTGACATCTTTGGCTGGGGAGAGAACAAGCAGATTTCAAATGCAATCTGAACACCTTATTCCACTTGAGCTACATACACGTCTACATAAAAATAATCAAACAACAATAGCGCACAAAGACAAACCCAATGCCCCCAAGTCCATGTAGATTAGAGCCCATTTGGCGGTTGTAGTGTTCAACAGCCTGATGGCTGTAGGGAAGAAGCTGTTCCTGAATCTGCTCGTCAGTTTTCAGGCTCCTGTATCTTCTTCCCGATGTCAGGAGGGAAACGAGTGTGTGGCCAGGATGTGGCCTGTCAATATGCTGTCGACTCTGCACCTGTAGGAGTTCAACAGAGTCCTCTCTGACACACCAAATCTTCGCAATCTGATGGGCGTTGATGGTCTTTCTTTACAATTGCATCAGCGTGCTGTGTCCAGGAAAGATCTTCAGAAATATTGTCACATTTACCAAGGTACAATAAAAAACGTTTGCTTGCAATCCAGGCACATCGTGCCATGCTTAAATGCAACAGGTAATGGAAACGAGAAAAGACACAGTGCAGAATATAGTGTAGGAAGGAACTGCAGATGCTGGTTTACACCGAAGATCAACACATAATGCTGGAGTAACTCAGTAGGTTAGGCAGTATCTCAGAAGAAAAGGAATAGGTGACTTTTCGGGTCGAGACCCTTCTTCAGACAGAATATAATGTCGGGACCCTTCTTCCCAACCTGAAACATCACCTATCCATTTTCTCCAGAGATGCTGGCCTGACCTGCTGAGTTACTCCAGCATTTTTTGTCTATCGTTAATATAAAACAGCATCTGCAGTTCCTTTTTATTGCAGATTATAGTGTAGCTACAGGGAAAATGTCAATTAAAAAAAGTGCGAGGGCCGCAATGAGGTAGATTGGAAGATCAGGAATACATCCTTAGAATACGAGAGGTCTGTGCAAGAGTGAGATAGCAAGCAGTGGGAAAGAAGCTCTTCGTGAATCTGGTGAGACATATTTTCAAGCTTTAGTATCTTCTGTCCTGTGGGAGTGGGGAGAAGAGAGAATGACCGGGGAGTGGGTGGTCCGTGATTATGTTGGCTGCTTTCCTGAGGCAGCGTAAAAGGTACATCAAATTAATTGGGAGGGAGGATGGTTTGCTTGATGGACTCGATTGTGTCCACAACTCTCTGCACTTTCTCACGGTCTTGGCCAAGGCAGCTGCCATACCAAGCATCAAAGCATCTCAACAGGATGTTTTCCATGGTGCATCTGTAGACGTTGGTAAGAGTCATTGGACTGAATTTCCTTCGTCTTCAGAGGAAATAGAGGCAATAAATAGCGTGCTTTCTTGGGAGAATTTCAAGTGCGCTCACGTAATTATGCCCGGATTAAAGGAGGTGCCGGACCACAGAAAATCAGTGGTGGACCCATAGAACCAAAGTAAGAGTTCAACACTTACCGATTGCTTTGATAGCTTCTCCTGGGAAGAGTGGTGCCTCCTCCATTTGAGCCACCTTATTTCCATCCCTCAGGACCTGATGATCAATCAAACCCAGTTAAAGGCGTGGCCCGCCCATTCATTTCACCTTGCCCCACTATCTCTGTTGCCTCTGCCTTTCTCAATGTAGTGTCTCAATTGTAATGGGCCTCCAGGCAACTAAACCTACCCAGCTCCTTCCTAACAGAATACACAGCGAAACGCACACCTCCAGATTCAGGGACTGTCTCTTCCCTGCTGTTATCAGGCAGCTGAATCATCCTACCACAACCAGAGAGCGGCCCTGAACTACTATCTACCTCATTGATGACCCTTGGACTATCTTTCATCGGACTTTACCCTGCACTCACCATTATTCCCTTATCATGTACCTGTACACTGTAAATGGCTCGACTGCGATCATATATTGTCTTTCTGCTGACTCGGTACACGTGACAATAAACCACACGAGAGGGACTTCCAGTGGTGTTGCGGAGATCCAGGTTACACTGTGCTGACTCAAGCCGGAGGAGGATCTTCTGAGACCTTGTCTTCGATCACCACAGACAAGGCAACACCACCGCCTGCTGGTTCCCCTCCAATTGACACACCATCCCCCGCCTAGAAACATACCCCATTCCTTCATCTTCGCTGGGTCGAGACTGCGGCTCTCCCTACCCTACCTAACGGAAGCGCGGTAAGACTTTCACCGGGACTGCAGCCACGGCACACACCTCCGTCTCAAGAGCAATAAATGCCAGTGCTGCCCAGAATCTGGAAGTACAATAAGTGGATAGGGACATGGAGGCGCAGGGAATAGAAGAGTGCGGATCATGCTCAGGCAGACTTGAGAGACACAGCATGGAAACAGGCCCTTCAGCCCACACCAGCTGGTGATCCCCATACATTGGTACTATCCTGCACACTAGGGACAATTCACAATTTTACTGAAGCCAATTAGCCTACAAACCTGTACATTTTTGAAGTGTGGATGGAAACTGGAGCACCCGGAAAAACCCCACACGCTCACAAGGTGAACGTACAAAGTCCGTGCAGACAGCACCCCGTAGTCAGGGTTGAACCCGAGTCTCTGTGCTGTAAGGCACCAACTCTGCCACTGCGCCAATGCGCTGCCCTTAATCAGTTTAACGTGTCATCACGTTCGGCACAAACAGTGTGGGCCCGTTCCTGTGCTGTACTGTTCTATGTTCCAGGTGATAAAACAAATGCTTTACAACATAATTAAGAAGTTGAAACAAGACGTTTGTGTGAGGTTACCAAAAACCTAACATCTGTTGAATCTGTATTCTGTCCACTTCTGACATAGTAGTTGGCGTGAAAAATGATCGGCAAATTCTCTTGGCTTCATCTTACAATGCTTCCGAACCACAAGAGTTGGCTTGGACTTCCTCATCAGAAGATTATTTACCTGTGGCAGTTTTAATGTGCATATCTTTTACTCTGACAGTCTATTGACAGGAATATAGGAACATTGCTGATGATTAAACTCAATGTCACTGATGGTGAAGGCCACGATCCATTCTGTGGATAAGGTGCAGAATACCAAGACCATATGCATTCACATTGTAGCCTGCGGTCATTCATTAGCATTTAACATGCTCCTCGCTCGCATGCTGTGAATGCAGGGCGATAGCCAAAACCCCCAGAGACCGGCCACTTTAACTCTGCAGCGTTTTCTAACACACTGTTCCAATTGATCCATTGGATCAAGCCACTTAGTTACCTTAACTGATTCCTTTTACATTTGCATTCCATTTCACATACACATAACATGTTGCATTGTTAGAAGGCGTTGCATGGTTAACAACCTGTCTTAGTGACACAGTGGGACATATCTAGTCTGAACACCCAGAGCCCTGAATAGAGGTCGCTTTGTTCAGAGCATCATTTCACAATGAGAGCTCGAGTATATCTTTCTCCAATTAAAGCAATGCATGGTATTTTTTTTTTAGATTTTGTGTCCACTAAATGAATGGCAATAGATTCACAGCGGGCAGACTGCTGTGAAGGATAAATCACGATGATCTGAGTTGTGACTGGTTTCAGATTAGCATGTCCCACACTGCAAGCAGAGAGAAGACGGAAGCATGCAACGCAAACCCAACGTTTTGACACGAGACAAGGGAGCATTTTGCTTCCATGGACTTATTTTTTGGGGGGAAACCCCCCCCAATCCATCAGCATGCAATTCATTCATTAGTAAGTACTTGGTGACTGAAGTCTGAAATCTCAGGCACCAGTCAAAGGAACAGAAAGGAACATTGCACATTGGGAATAAAGAGAATGGTCACTTGCCAAAGATAGAGCACCCAGGCCAGGGTCAGGACAGGAGCCATTACGTCCATCCTGATTCTCCTGTACATCGGTGTGAGCGATTGAGGGAACAGAGGGTGGGGCAGAGGGTGGGGTGGGGCAGAGGGTAGGGTGGGGGGGTGGAGGGTGGGGTGGGGGTTGTGGCGGAGGGTAGGGTGGGGGGTCGGAGGGTGGGGTGGAGGGGCGGAGGGTGGGGTGGAGTGGGGCGGAGGGTGGGGTGGGGGTTGTGGCGGAGGGCAGGGTGGGGGGGGCAGAGTGGGGGTTGTGGCGAAGGGTGGTGTGGAGTATGGCGGATGGTGCGGGGGGGTGGAGCGGAGGGCGAGGGTTACGGCGGAGGGTGGGGTGGGGTGGGGCGGAGGGTGGGGTGGAGTGGGGCGGAGGGTGGGGTGGTGTGGGGGGGGCAGAGGGTGGGGTGGGGGTTGTGGCGGAGGGTAGGGTGGGGGGGCCGAGGGTGGGGTGGAGGGGCGGAGGGTGGGGTGGAGTGGGGCGGAGGGTGGGATGGGGGTAGTGGCGGAGGGCAGGGTGGGGGGGGCAGAGTGGGGGTTGTGGCGAAGGGTGGTGTGGAGTATGGCGGATGGTGCGGGGGGGTGGAGCGGAGGGTGAGGGTTACGGCGGAGGGTGGGGTGGGGTGGGGCGGAGGGTGGGGTGGAGTGGGGCGGAGGGTGGGGTGGTGTGGGGGGGCAGAGGGTGGGGTGGGGGTTGTGGCGGAGGGTAGGGTGGGGGGGCCGAGGGTGGGGTGGAGGGGCGGAGGGTGGGGTGGAGTGGGGCGGAGGGTGGGATGGGGGTTGTGGCGGAGGGCAGGGTGGGGGGGGCAGAGTGGGGGTTGTGGCGAAGGGTGGTGTGGAGTATGGCGGATGGTGGGGTGGTGTGGGGGGGGTTGGAGGGTGGGGTGGGGGGGTGGAGCGGAGGGTGAGGGTTACGGCGGAGGGTGGGGTGGGGTGGGGCGGAGGGTGGGGTGGAGTGGGGCGGAGGGTGGGGTGGTGTGGGGGGGCAGAGGGTGGGGGGGGTCGGAGGTTGGGGTGGGGCGGGGGGTGGAGTGGGGTGGTGCAGAGGGTGGGGTGCGGTGGGGGGGTGGAGTGGGGTGGGGCAGAGTGTGGGGCAGAGGGTGGGGTGCGGTGGGGGGGGTGGAGTGGGGTGGTGCAGAGGGTGGGGTGCGGTGGGGGGGTGGAGTGGGGTGGTGCAGAGGGTGGGGTGCGGTGGGGGGGGTGGAGTGGGGTGGGGCAGAGGGTAGGACAGAGGGTGGGGTGCGGTGGGGGGGTGGAGTGGGGTGGGGCAGAGGGTGGGGTGCGGTGGGGGGGTGGAGTGGGGTGGTGCAGAGGGTGGGGTGCGGTGGGGGGGTGGAGTGGGGTGGTGCAGAGGGTGGGGTGCGGTGGGGGGGTGGAGTGGGGTGGGGCAGAGGGTAGGGCAGAGGGTGGGGTGCGGTGGGGGGGTGGAGTGGGGTGGGGCAGAGGGTGGGGTGCGGTGGGGGAGTGGAGTGGGGTGGTGCAGAGGGTGGGGTGCGGTGGGGGAGTGGAGTGGGGTGGTGCAGAGGGTGGGGCAGAGGGTGGGGTAGAGGGTGGGGTGCGGTGGGGGGGTGGAGTGGGGTGGGGCAGAGGGTGGGGCAGAGGGTGGGGCAGAGGGTGGGTGGTCGGGGAGGGGAATCATGCAGAAGGTGAGAGGCAATGTAAGTCACACTTTTTTATCACCATGCCAACCAGACCAGAGCGAGGAGCAAGTTCCTGCCACGTGATTTGAATTTGTTTCAAAGGTGCACTGGAGGAGGTTCTGCAATGTTTGCAGCATATTTCATTTTAAAACAGTGAAATAAATGCAGAAATGAGCAGTTTACACCTTCTATCCTAAGGTCACAAAACAAAGGTGTTGGGGAAACAATACAAAACCGTGCCGATGCACCGAATGAAAATCCCGCTTTCCAACCCGAGAACGCTCCGTCATTAAAACTGCGGTCAGACTCCAAAGAAACAATGGGCTTCTTTGGTTGGGATGCACTTTGAAGCCCCCCGAAAGGAACATGAAAAGGACTTTATAAAATCATTTGATTTAAGGTGGTGTACAGCGGTGTGCTGTGCTGTTCTCAGCTTGGAGTCTGAAGAAGGGTCTCGACCCGAAACGTCACCCATTCCTTCTCTCCAGGGATGCTGCCTGTCCCGCTGAGTTACTCCAGAATTTTGTGTCTACCTTCTGCTTGGAGTCTGCCGCACTGTGAAAGTCTGCTGTCACAGAATCGCCCCGGGACCAGTCACCATGTTGAGTTTGAGCTTGAGCTAGCTTCAGTAATGCCCAGCAGTGGGAGCTTGGCTATTGCTCAATGGCAAGGACAGGGAATGTGACTCCAAGTTCCAAAACCTGCTCGCCAGTTCATAAGATCGTAAGAACATCAGTGATAGGAGCAAATTAGACCATTAGGCCCATTGAGTCTACTCTGCCATTCAATCGTGGCTGACCCTCCAAACCCCATTTCCCTGCCTTCTCCCCATAACCTCTGACGCCTGTACTAATCAAGAATCTATCCACTTCTGCTGTAAAAATATCCACTGACGGCCTCCACAGCCTTCTGTGGCAAAGAATTCCACAGATTCACCACCCTCTGACTAAATAAATTTCTCATCTCCTTCCTAAAAGAACGTCCTTTAATTCTGAGGCTATGACCTCTAGTCCTAGACTTTCCCACTAATGGAAACATCCTCTCCACATTCACTCTATCCAAGCCTTTCCTATTCTTCAATAGCCCTTCGATTCTTTGAAACCAGAACTCACTTCGTGTTTTTAAAAAAAGACAAAGTGCTGGAGTAATTCAGACTGTCAGGCAGCATCTCTGGAGAACATGAACAAGTGACGTTTTGGGTTGGGAGCATACTTCAGACGATGGTCCTGACCCGAAACATCACCTATCCATGATCTCCGGAGATGCTGCCTGACCCGCTGAGTTACTCCAGCACTTTGTGTCCTTTTTTCTCAACCAGAATTAGCAGTTCCAGAACTTGGACAGAAAATCATCATCTTGCAAGTAACAGTTGATGGCTGGAAAGACATCACTCTGTGGAGGGATATCTCTCAAGCTGTTAACATTGCCCTGAAGTGCACATCACTTTACACCATTGTAGGTAAATAGCTTCAAACATTTTCAGACTGAGGTAAAATCATTTTGGAAAAATAAGGAAATTTCCATATTATTATTGAAACTAATTTCTTGATATTGGTCTACAACTGGAACATCAATTATGGCTCATCGTTAATTTTTTTAATTGGGCTTAGTGTTTAAATAGCGTCCGCACTGGTCACTGAGGAAGGATGTCCTTCTGTGATAGGATGCGACGGGCGAGGAGAGTAGGAGAGGAGAGGGAACCGGGGTCGGGTGTACCATGCCCTCGAGGTCAGCTGCGGGAGGTGCCCCCGGAGTGAGGAGAGGGATGTTGTGTCCAAGGAAGGGGATGGCTGGAGGCCCTGCAACAGCCTGGGGCTTGCCTGGATCGGGCACCACTCGTAAGAACTAGAGTGTGGACTGGACTTTGAAAATGGCGCCAAAACATGGCGCCTCTTGCATGTTTAGGAGACTATTTCTGTACACTTGCTAATCGAGGATGTGCTTGGGTGTGGAAATACTCTACTGGACTGCACGTAAGAAAATAATTTCACTGTGCGTTTGCACCAATAAAAGCACCATTGAACGGCTTGGCCGAACCAAGTGAACTTTGTTCCAAGTTCTGGCCCTTCTAGAATAGTTGAAAATTGAGAATAAACCCCATCTCATGCTCTTTCGGTGTCTGAAAGCCCTGATGTACGTCATCTCCCAACCTTCACATGATCTAACGGAGCCCCACCCTCTCAACCTACCCTGACAGGTAGTGCTTCAGTCCACCAGTATTATTGTCAATTAATCTCCACATCAGTGCCTCCAAATCCTGTTTACAATCCAGAGTCCGAAACCCGTGGAAACCACCGAGGGGAGTTTCTTCCCAACCACCATCATTCTCCTGAACACGACACGACACTAACCTCAGCTGTGAACTTCCATGGACTGCCTTTGGTTGCATTGAGAACCACAAGTTTGTTGACTGGCCCATTCTATGTAGGGCGGCACAGTGGCACAGCTGGCAGGGTTGCTGCCTCACGGCACCAGAGACACAGTTTCCATCCTGACCTCGGGTGCTGTCTGTACGGAATTTGTCCGTTCTCCATGCGACCGCATGGGTTTGCCACGGTGTGCACCGGTTTCCTCCTCTGACATGCGGGTTTGTAGGTTAATTACCGACTGTAAATTGCCCCTAATGTGTCGGGGAGTGGATATGAAAGTGGGAGAGCATAGAGCTGGTGTGAATGGGCGATCGATGGTCGGCGTGGACTCGGTGGGCCGATGGACCTGTTTCCATGCTGCAGCTCTGAACTAAACTGATCGGATGTAACTTTTGTTTACGGGCCTGTTGTGCTGCTGCTGGGAAGAATTTAATTGTTCCGTTGTCAGTACACATGACAATTAAACACTCTGGACTCTTGAATTGACTTAGCCAAGGTTCCACATGACTTTTTAATTCTAACCTTTTTGAAAGTGAGTGGTAAAGTCTGTCCTTTTGTTTAAAAAAATTTAATGTAGATCTACTGTTGAACTGTAATAACCCTCTTCTCCACCAGCTCTTTTAGATTAATTCTGTCCAATAATTATCCTTCTCACTAAATCGTCTCCTCGGGGTTATGGTGCACCTTTCACACGCAGCCACGCTGCAGTGTTGTTAAAGCCATCACCGACTGTGTTATCTCCACACTCCTAATTCGGTGCCACTGACAGTACTTTCAGTCTCATTCAGAGATACAGCATGGAAACAGGCCCTTCGGCCCATTGAGTACAGGCCGGCCATCAATCACCCATTCACATAAGATCGATGTTATCCCATTTTCTCATCCGCTCCCTGCACTCTCGGGGAGGGGGGGCAATCTTCGCGGGCCAGTTTGTAACCTACAAACCTACGCCTCTTTGGGATGTGGGAGGGGTCACAAAGGGGGAACGTGAAAACTCCACACAGACAGCACCCGAGGTTGGGATGGAGGCAGCAGCTCTACCATCTGCGCGGCCCTTCCTGGAGATGTATCGCCACACCTGGGCTAACTTTCGGGATTATCAATCTCTTCATATGATCAATTCGACATTGACTTCACAACGTTATTTTTCGGTGGGGGATGTAAATTGTTCTGTATATTATAAACTTTGGCCCGCTTTCTTCAGGCCCGCAATGAAGGAGAAAAGGAAGTGGCTGAAATCTATTTTGTTGCCACAATATTTGGAACATGAAAACAAACCCTTCCCCCTATGGCCATCCCCACTGCCACACACCTCAACCTGGCACATTCCACGTCTTTACTCAGCTTCGCGCAAGTCAAAAATATCAACTTCATTAAAAGGTCGTTAATTCATAAACAGTAACTGTATTTACACTGCAAACAGGAAACAAGGGACCAAACACACACACACACACAGCAAGCTTTGCATCAGACTACATGAGCCAAACAGGAAAGAAATGAGCCTGCTGTGTTTCCTGCTTGGTTTTATCCTTACCCCGAGATCAGGTCTCCTGAAAACCTGTTAGTTAAAATACATCAAGAAGAAATCAATAAAAGATGCTGGATATGCAGGGGCAGGACCCCATCATTGAATCCTGTTCACTCCCGTTGGCCAACATTGCAAATAAAATTACTGTAATAAGACCAATTGCAGTGATATCCAAAGTTCTACAGCGTTCACGCTGTGCTGACACTGTAGGTTTTTCACGAGTACTAATATTAACTCAATGGATTGTTGTCTGTTGGGGTAGACACAGTGGCTGTGTTCCCTTTGATCTGTGCAGGGAATCCTGTGGTGTGCTGCCATCTCGCAGCTTTCTCTGCTGTATTCACAACTGGCAACAGAGGCTGCATGCTGCTCCAATGCAGGAGGGAGAGAGGGAGGGAGGGAGAGGGTGAGAGGGGGAGAGAGGGGGGGAGAGGGGGGGGGAAGAGAGAGAGAGACGCAGCACGCAGGAGATGTGGCAGGGATTGGCTCGCTGCTCGCGGTCCCCTTCGCAGCGACTTCCCCATCTTGAACACGAGACGGGAAATTATGAAGAGAATGAGCTACCTCTTGTGCTGCACCTGCCATCTCGCTCCACACTGCAGCTCCAAATGCACATGACTCATGCTCACTTAACAAACCGCACCAGAGAGAAATAAACATTTACCACTCTCCTCAGAGTGCAAGATATATATATATGAATGTGTGTGTGTATAATATATATATATATGTATACAAAATGTGTGTGTGTATGATATATATATGTGTGTATAATATATTCATATTTATATACAAATGTGTGTGTATGAAATATATGTATGTGTGTGTGTATAATATATATATATATGTATACAAAATGTGTGTGTGTATGATATATATATGTGTGTATAATATATTCATATTTATATACAAATGTGTGTGTGTATGAAATATATGTATGTGTGTGTGTATGTATGTATGTGTATACATGTATGTGCATATACGTGTGTGCAGGTATGCATGTAGGTGTGTTTATATATACATATATGTCTGCATGTATGCATACATAGGTAAACACAAAATGCTGGAGTAACTCAGCAGGACAGGCAGCATCTCGGGAGAGAAGGAATGGGTGACATTTCGGGCCGAGACCCTTCTTCAGACTGATGTCAGGGGAGTGGGCGGGACAGAGATAGAATGTAGTCAGAGACAGTAAGACTGGTGGGAGAACTGGGAAGGGGGAGGGGATGGAGAGAGAGGGAAAGCAAGGGTTATTTGAAGTTAGAGAAGTCAATGTTCATACCACTGGGTTGTAAGCTACCCAAGCGAAATAAGAGGTGCTGTTCCTACAATTTGCGCTGGGCCTCACTCTGACAATGGAGGAGGCCCAGAGCAGAAAGGTCAGATTGGGAATGGGTGGGGGAGTTAAAGTGCTGAGCCACCGGGAGATCAGGTAGGTTAAGGCGGACTGAGCGGAGGTGAGCGCCACCTAAAGCTAGCGCACACAAAATTAACCCTTCTTAGTTGTCCCCAGCTCCTGTACATTCAGCTGCACTGGTTTCAGCAGAAGTGAGAGTGCTGGTGGATAGAACAAGCAACCAAATCACACACATGTTCTCAGAGCAGATAATCAGCGAGGAATTTACCCTTGCATTCCCTGGTATCCGCAGCGCGGCATTCAAGGAAGTGAAGCATGAAGTCTGTTTATTCTTAAATAGCTAGGAGTAGTCACTGAGAGAGACACACACACACAGTGTCTCAGAAACTGAGTGGGCAATTAGAGGGCAAAGCTAGAGGATGAGACTGGCATCATTTAAAAGACGCAGCATCACCAGAAGGGTGTAAAGGCTTTGGAGATGGTGCAGAAGAGGTTGACAAGAGAATGCTGTCTGGAATACAATGTACCAGCTGTAAGAAGAGAGCAGACAAACTTGCATTGTTTTCTCTGGATCATCAGAGGCTAAAGGACGATCTGGTAGAAGTATATACAACTATGAGAGGTGTCAGTAGGGTCGATGGAGTTTATTTTTCCCAGGATGGAAATGGCAAATCCGAGAAGGCGCAGATTTAAGAGTGGGGAAATTTAAAGGAGATGAGGGGCAAGTTTATTTCTTACACAGAGCGACAGGTGCCTGAAACACACTGCCTGGAGTGTTGGTGGAAGCTGCATGTCAGACACATGAACAGGGAGGGAATGGAGGGATATAGATAGACAAGGTGCCGGGAGATGCGCAGTTTAAACCGGCATCAGGTGGGCCAAAGGGCCTGTTCCTGTGCTGTGCTGTTCTATGCAACTCGGAAGGGAAGGGAAGGGAAGGGAAGCAGAGGAGATTGACTGTTTGGGAAAAGCAGAGGTCGCGAGGTTAAAATTATGTCACTCACCCTGTAGTCCTTGGAGATGGCTTCTGGCACTACAGAGGCTGAATGTTGGGTTGAGATAGTAGCAGCTATAAGCTGTTTACACCATTCAACGTGAGATCCTGCAGGGCTGGATAAGGGGAAAGTGTCAGACCGTTCGGCAGCCATCTATGTGAGGGCCCCAGACCCTCAGCTTGATGTACACGCACTGGCAGTGATGCAGTTTGTCCGCTGTTCGCAGTGGTCAATAAACCGAGAGCAAGGTATTTTTAACCCAGGAATCCATTAGCGTCTCTGCTAATGGTGAGCCAGTCACATGCTGGACCACATCACATTAGGGTGGTGACAACTGACCAAAGACTCATTATCACCAAAAACCAATAAAACTCCGTACCTTAGTTTAAATAAGGTACGAATTTATTGGAAAGAGCATAAAGTGCTGGAGTAATTCAGAGGGTCAGGCAGCATCGATGGAGAACATGAACTAAGTATGAAGAATGGTCCCAACCCGAAACGTTGTCTATCCATGTTCTCCAGGGATGCTACCTGTCCCGCTGAGTTATCCATGTTCTCCATGTTCTTCCTGTCCCGCTGAGTTACTCCAGCACTTTGTGTCCTTTTGTGTAAAGCAACATCTGTGGTTCCTTGTTTCTACATTCAACTAGAAAAACACTTAAAAGATGCTTAGGAAATTGAAAAGTAGAAAATAAAGCAGTCCTTGGAAAAAAACAGTTTAGAGAAAATGAACTGTTTGCATGTAAACTCCCAGCAGTAATCAGATATCACTGACCCTCAAGAGCACCATGTGTCCGCTTCACTGTTGGTGCATTGAAATTGTCAAGCGATGGCTTCTATTGATATTTAAGAGTCACACCGCACGGAAACAGGCACTTCAGCCCAAGCTGCCCACACCGGCCAACATGTCCCAGCTACACCAGTCCCAGCTGCCAGCATTAGTCATAGAGTCAGAGAGGGATACAGTGTGGAAACAGGCCCTTCAGCCCACACCGGCCAACATGTCCCAGCTACACCAGTCCCAGCTGTCAGCATTTAGATTTAGATTTAGAGATACAGCGCAGAAACAGACCCTTCGGCCGACCGGGTCCGTGCCGCCCAGCGATCCCCGCACACTAACACTATCCTACACCCACTAGGGACAATTTTTACATTTGCCCAGCCAATTAACCTACATACCTGTACGTCTTTGGAGTGTGGGAGGAAACCGAAGATCTCGGAGAAAAGCCACACAGGTCACGGGGGGAACGTACAAACTCCGTACAGACGGCGCCCGTAGTCAGGATCGAACCTGAGTCTCCGGCGCTGCATTCGCTGTAAGGCAGCAACTCTACCGCTGCGCCACCGTGCCGCCGTCCTTTTGGTCCTAATCCCTCCAAACCTGTCCTACCCATGTACCTGTCTAACTGTTTCTTAAATGTTGGGATAGTCCCAGTCACAACTACCTCCTCTGGCAGCTTGTTCCATACACCCACCACCCTTTGTGTGAAAAGTTACCCCTTAGATTCCTATTAAATCTGTTCCCCTTCCCTTAAATCGATGTCCTCTGGTCCTTGATTCCTACTCTGGGGCAAGAGACTCTGTGCATCTACCCGATCCATTCCTCGCATGATCTTATACACCTCTATAAGATCACCCCTCATCCTTCTGGCCTCCAAGGAATAGTCCAAGCCTACTCAACCTCTCCCTATAGCTCAGACCCTCTAGTCCTGGCAACATCCTCTTAAATCTTCTCTGCACCCTTTCCAGCTTGACAAAATCTTTCCTATAACACAATGCCCAGATCTGAACACAATACTCTCAATATGGCCTCACCATCGTCTTATACAACTGCAACATGACTTCCCAACTTCTATACTTATTACTCTTGCTGCTGAAGGCCAATGTGCCAAAAATCTATTTGACCACCTGATCTACCTGCGACTCTATGCACTATGCACTTGCAGTCCTAGATCCCTCTGCTCTACAACATTCCCCAGAGCCCTACCAATCACTATGTTGGTCCTGCCCATGTTAGACTTCCCAAAATGCAACACCTCACATTTTTTTGCATTAAATTCCATCAACCATTCCTCAGCCCACTTGGCCAATCGATCCAGGGCGGCACAGTAGCGCAGCGGTAGAGTTGCTGCTTTACAGCAAATGCAGCGCCGGAGACTCAGGTTCGATCCTGACTACTGGTGCTGCACTGTAAGGAGTTTGTACGTTCTCCCCGTGACCTGCGTGGGTTTTCTCCGAGATCTTCGGTTTCCTCCCACACTCCAAAGACGTACAGGTATGTAGGTTAATTGGCTGGGTATATGTTAAAAAAAAATTGTCCCTAGTGGGTGTAGGGTAGTGTTAATGTACGGGGATCGCTGGGCGGCACGGACTTGGTGGGCCGAAAAGGCCTGTTTCCGGCTGTATATATATGATATGATATGATATGAGATCCTGCTGCAATCTTTCACAACCATCTTCACTATCTGCAAAATCACCCACTTTTGTATCATCTGCAAACTTACTAATCTTGCCCTGTACGTTCTCATCCAAATCATTGATGTAGATGACAAACAGTATTGGGCCCAACACCGAACCCTGAGGCACACCACTAGTCACAGGCCTCCAGTCCGAGAAGCAACCTTCCACCATCACCCTCTGCTTCCTTTCATGAAGCCAATTTTCTATCCGTTCAGCTATCTCTCCTTGGATCCCATGCGTTCTAACCTTCTACAGCAGCCTACCATGAGGAACCTTGTCGAATGCCTTACTGAAGTCCATGTACACAACATCTACAGCTCTGCCCTCATCGACCTTTTTTGGTCACGTCTTCAAAAAACTCAATCAGATTTGTGAGACACAACCTCCCACGTACAAAACCATGCTGACTATCCCTAATCAGCCCTTGGCTGAATGAATGCCTGTATACCCTATCCCTCAGAATACTCTCTAGTAACTTTCCAACTACAGATGTTAAGCTCACTGGCCTATAATTCCCAGCATTTTCCCTGCAGCCCTTCTTGAATAAAGGCACAACATTTGACACCCCCCAGTCTTCCGGCACCTCTCCTGTATTTAAAGACGACTCATAAATTTCAACCAGGGCTCCCACAATTTCCTCTCTGGTTTCCCACAATGTCCTCGGATCTCAAGGTCCTGGTGATTTGTCTACCTTCACACACGACAGTACCTTCAGCATACTCTTCGACCATAACACTGACTGCTCTCAAGACACTTCCATTGACTGCCCCAAGTTCCTCCGTCCTCCTGTTTTTCACCTCGGTAAATACAAAGGAGAAATACTCATTGAGGACCTTGCCCATCTCCTGTGGCTCCACACAGAGTTGACAGCTTCGATCCCTGAGGGGTCCCCACTTGGGCGGCACGGTGGCGCAGCGGTAGAGTTGCTGCCTTACAGCGAATGCAACGCTGAGATCCGGGTTCGATCCCAAATGCGGCCGTTGTCTGTACGGAGTTTGTACGTTCTCCCCGTGACCTGCGTGGGTTTTTCCAAGATTCCCTCAAACAACGTGAGGGGAATCAAATCAAACCGCACGGAAATAGGCCCTTCGGCCCAACTCGTCTATGCCGACCAAGATGCCCCATCTAAGCTGATCCAATTTGTCTGTGTTGGCCCATGACAGTCCCTCTAAACCACTCATATCCATGCACCCTCCCAAATATCTTTGAAATGTTATTTGTAGTACCTGTCTTAACTACCTCCTCTGGCAGCTTGTTCCAAATAACCATAACTGGCCAAGTGAAAAGTTGCTCCTCAGGTTCTTACTAAATCTTTCCCCTCTCACCTTAAAACTATATCCCCCTGGTTCTTGATTCCCCATCATGGGTAAAAGACCCTGTGCGTTCACCCTATAAATTCCCCTCATTTTATTCATCTCTATAAGATCACTCCTCTGCCTCTTGTTCTCCAAGGAATGAAGCACTAGCTTGCCCAATCTTTCCCCATAGCCCAGGCCCTCAGGTCCTTGCAACTTCATTGTAAAATGTTCTCTGCATTCTTTCCAACGTAATGACAACTGTCCCAAAACAGAGTGACCAAAACTGAAAGCTCCAAATGTGGTCTCACCTACGTCTTGTACAAATGTAACATGACATCCCAACTTCTATACTCAGTATCCCGACTACTGGAGGTCATTATAGAGAAATTCTTCTTTACCACCCTATCTACCTGTGACACCACTTTTTGGGGAACCATGTAACTGCACTCTTGCATCGTTCCGCTCTGAAACACTTCCCTGGCCCCAACCATTCTCTGTGGTCCTGCCTTGGGTTAACTTTCCAAAATGCAACCCCTCACACTTACCTATGTAAAACTCCATTTGCCATTCTTTAGCTCACTTGCCCTGCTGATCGAGATCCTGCTATAAATTTTGATAACCATGTTCGTAAGTCATCAGAGCAGAATTAGCCCATTCTGCTCTGCCATTCAATCATGGCTGATCTTTTCCTCTCAACCCCATTCTCCCACCTTTTCCCCGTAACCTTTGACACCCTGATCAATCAGGAACCTGTCAATTTCCACTTTAAAAATACTCAAAGACTTGGTCCCCACAACCTTCTGAGGCAATGTATTCCACAGATTCACCACCCTCTGGCTTAAGAAATCCCTCCTCACCTCCTTTTGTAAAGTATGTATTTTTATTCTAAGGCTGTGCCATCTGGTCCTAGACTCTCCCACTGGTGGAAACATCCTCCCCACATCTGCTCTATCCAGGCCGTTCATTATTCGGTAAGCTTCATTGAGATTCCCCTCCTCATCCTTCTAAACTCCAGCGAGTGCAGGCCCTGAGCCGTCAAACACTCACCATACGTTAACCCAACCATCCCCAGGATCATTGTCGTAAACCTCCTCTGGACTCTCTCCAACGCCTGCACGTCCTTCCTCAGATATGGGGGCCAAATCTGCTCATAATGCTCCAAAAGAGGTCTGACTAGCGCCTTATAAAACCTCAGCGTTATATCCCTGCTTTTATATCCTAGTACTTTTGAAATCAATGGTAACATTGCATTTGCCTTCCTTACTACTGGTGGCATCATAGACATCTTCACTATCTACAATACCACCCGCTTTAGTGTTATCTGCAAACTTACTAATCATGCCTTGCACATTCTCATATAAATTACTGATACAAACCACACACAGTAAACTCTGCCCCTCTCATCTTAAAGCTATGCCCTCTAGTTTTTGACATTTCCACCCTTGGAAATAGGCTCTGACCCAATCCATGCCTCTCATAATATTACATACTTTTATTTTATCACGTTTCCCAACAAACTCCAGCGTTCCAGAGAAAACAACTTCTCCCTGTAGCTGATACCCTCTGGTTTAGTTTAGTTTATTCACACAAGTACCGAGGTCAGGTGAAAAGCTTGTTGTTGCTTGCTATCCAGTGAGCGGAAATACTATACATGATTCCAATCAAACCGTCCACAGTGTGCAGATACAGGATAACGGAACCACATTTAGTGAAGGAATGGTGCTGTTGGAGTAGATGTTTTAAAGAGTGGAGCAATTGTAATTAATGATTGCAGATCCACTTCTGGGACCAGCATGCTAGAGAGTCACCTGGCTTGGACGCCATCTTAGTTAATTTAGCCATCTAATCCAGGCATCATTCTGGTAAACCTCGTCTGCTCCCTTTCCAAAGCCTCCACATCCATCTTGTAATGGGGCGACCAGAACTGCAGGCAATACTCCAAATGGTCCAGTCTCGCTGCCCAAGAAAGGATGTTCTTGTGATGGAGGGTTTCACTGAAGACTCACCAGGTGGACGGCTGGGATGGAAGGTTTGAGGAATGATTAAGTCGATTGTGTCTATACTTACTGGAGATTAGAAGAATGAAAGGCAATCTCACTGGAAACATATATAATTCTTACAGGGGGTTTGACATGGTTGGTACAAAGAAGATGGTTCCCTTAGCTGAGGTATCTAGAATCTGCAGCCACAGTCACTAATCAAGGGGGTGAACAATTCTGGATGGAGATTAGATGGAACATCTACACCCAGAGAGAGGGTGGCTGTTTTTTGTCCACTTGCAAGAGAGAGAGAGATTTTCAGATATTAAAGAATCAGGCCAAATGGGATTATTGCAGGAAGATGGCTCTGAGGCAAAGAATTGGCTAAAAAAACACACAAAGTGCTGAAGTAACTTGGCGAGTTAGTGTCACTTTTTTGGAAACCAGCATCTGCAGTTCCTTATGTCTAAAGAATTGGCTGGTTTTATTGAATGGCAGCGCAGGCACGGGGGGCTGAATCCCCTACTCCTGTTGCTTATAGACAATAGGTGCAGGAGGAGGCCATTCGGCCCTTCGAGCCAGCACCGCCATTCAATGTGATCATGGCTGATCATTCTCAATCAGTACCCCGTTCCTGCCTTCTCCCCATACCCCCTGACTCCGCTATCCTTAAGAGCTCTATCCAGCTCTCCCTTGAATGCATTCAGAGAATTGGCCTCCACTGCCCTCTGAGGCAGAGAATTCCACAGATTCACAACTCTCTGACTGAGTTTTTCCTCATCTCAGTTCTAAATGGCCTACCCCTTATTCTCAAACTGTGGCCCCTAGTTCTGGACTCCCCCAACATTGGGAACATGTTTCCTGCCTCTAACGTGTCCAACCCCTTAATAATCTTATGTTAAAGCTCCTGAGAAAGTTCCAAGTTCAATTAGTGCAGTGAGAGTGAGGCCCACACTAATACTGCAGCAGGGCTTCCCTTGTACCTGAGAAAACCACTGGAGAGCAAAATAATCTACTTTGCCAGCTTCTGCCACAGGGACAATAGCAAGCACAGAGGCTTGTCTCTGCACAACTACAGCGTTGTGAATTTGGGCACAGGGAACGAGCTTCTGGAAGAGATTTTAAGACATTTAAGAAACATTTAGACAGGTACATGGACAGGACAGGTTCAGAGGGATATGGGCTAAACACAGGTAGCTGGGACTTGTCTAGATGGGACATGTCGGTCGGTGTGGGCTGAAGGGCCTGTTTCCATACTATGTCACTCATTCCAGAGGGATGATGTGCAGGGCTAACTACTCTCTTGTAAACTAGCTCAACCCCACCAGCATATAATATTGAAACAAGGAACAGCAGATGCTAGTTAATACACAAAAGGACACACACTGCATGAGTAATTCAGCAGGTCAGGCAGCATCTCTGGAGTACATGGCCAGGTGATGTTTCGGGTTGAGACCTTTCTTCAGACTTGACTCAAAACGTCACATCTCCGCGTTCTCCGGAGATGCTGCCTGACCTGCTGAGTTACTCATGCACTGTGTGTCCTTCAGCACATAACGTTGGGCTTCCAAGTGTGACATTCAGATAATGTACATGAATACCACAATACTAATGCTTAAAAAGTTATCAGCTGCTATCTTCCAATTAACTTGTTGAGGTTAAATGAGTTTAGAGACAATTAAGAACCAAGCTCTTATTGACACTAGATCAATGTCAATGTGAGACTGCCTGTTGCTTTCTGCACAACCCAAGCTATCATAGTTATACACATCTCTCTGACATTACTAACTGCCCAGGCATTTTGTGTCACTGCCTGAACCGCTGAGTTATTCCAGCATTTTATGTCTTTCTTTAATTGTCCAGACCACTTGATGTTGCCCTCTGGTTTGACCAGGAAGTCTCCAACATAGCAATGCATTTCTTCTAGTAAAACATAAATAAAAAGAAGCAAAAAACAGCAGCAAGGGACACAGATGGTAGAGGTGCTGCCTCACAGCACCAGAGACCCAGGTTTAATCCTGACCTCGGCTGCAGCCTGTGTGGAGATTGAACGTTCTCCCTGCGACCGCATGGGTTTCCACTGAGTGTTTCGGTTTCCCCCCACATCCCGAAAAGCGTGCACTTCGTGGGTTAATTGGTCTCTGTAAAATGGATCCTAACACAGTTTAAGAATAAGGGGTAGGCATTTAGGACAAAGGTGAGGAAAAACCTTTTCACCCAGAGAGTTGTGAATCTGTGGAATTCTCTGCCACAGAAGGCAGTGGATGTTTTCAAGGGAGAGTTAGATTTAGCTCTTAGGGTTAACGGAATCAAGGGATATGGGGAAAAAGCAGGAACGGGGTACTGATTTTGGATGATCAGCCATGATCATATTGAATGGTGGTGCCGGCTCGAAGGGCCGAATGGCCTACTCCTGCACCTATTTTCTATGTTTCTAACATGTGGGTGAGAAAGTGGGATAACATAGAACTAGTGTGAAGGGGTGATCAATGGGCTTGGTGGGATGAAGGGCCTGTTCACATGCTGTGTCTCTAAACTAAATCACAAAGTAGTTTGATATCCTGAAACAACTCACCAGGCAAGTACCTGTTCTCGCCTCCAGCTCCACCTCACCCCCTACTTCCAGTCTGAAGAAGGGTCCCGATCCAAAATGTCACCCATCCTTTTTCTCCAGCGAGGCCTGACCCGCTGAGTTACACCAGCACTTTGTGTCTATCTTAGGTCAGTACTGCCATGGCCCCACTCTCTATGGTCCACATGAATTTGGTGTGCCGAATGTCTATGTCCATGCTGCATCGCTAAACTCAAACTAAACTTCATGAGGTCAGTGACAGAAAAATGCAATGTTTTTAAAACATTTAAAACTTTGATTTAGAGTGGCTGGGTAGTCTGCTGTATAACTACTGTACAACTTTTCTTTCATTGTGTAAATGAGACTAGGTTAATGACTAAACATTAATAAACCTGGATTCCATTCCATTTGTATATCCATTGCATCCTGCTAGTAAATTCTTTTTTAACTTCAAGTGATAAGAGGTGAATATTTTCAGATCACAGATTTGATATTAGATCAAAATTCCAGACTGTATTTTACAGATGAGGGCTGAGAACTGATTTCAAGCAAATGACAATGCCATTCATCTGTCATTACAATTTTTTGCAATTTAAACGAGAAAATCTTTTCATGTTCTTTGGCAGAAATCGTAAGAGAATCGTTTACAAACTTTAGTATTTACATTTCATGGACAGAGGTACATAAACTAACAATGGGCCTTTAAGGCCAAGTTAAGACTCAATCTTTTTTGAGAGTTGATAGTTGAAAGCTGCAAGTGTTGCTGGGATGTGTGGGAAGGAACTGCAGATGCTGGTTTACACCAAAGATAGACACAAAAAGCTGCAGTAAGTCCAGGCAGCATCTCTGGAGAAAAGGAATAGGTGATGTTTTGGGTCGAGACCCTTCTTCAGACTGGGAGTTAGGGGAGAGGGTAACTGGAGGTATGAAAAGGTGGTGCTGGTAACTTGGGAACTCCTCGCACACTGCCTCAAAAGAATTGCACTTTATATTATACTACGATCATTGCACTCTTTTACTTATATGTGATTGTGCTTATGTACAGTATGATTTTGCTGGATTCCATGCAACACGAGGCATTTCACAGCATCTAAGTCCATGTGACAATAAAATAGCTATTGAACTATTTGGTAATGGCAAAATAAAAGTTTCATTAGGAGCCAATCTAGTCATTCAGCAGAGATTCAGGCCCTTCAGCCCACTATGTTTGTGTCGACTATCACATACCCATCCACATTAATCGCTGCCCAGTCCATCACGGGCTCTGACCTCCCCACCACCTGAGGGATTTATCGGAGTTGCTGCCTCAAAAAGGCAGCCAGCATCATCAGAGACCCACACCACCCTGCCCACACACTCATTTCACCCCTGCCATCGGGAAGAAGGTACAGGGGCCTGAAAACTGTAACGTCCAGATTCAGGAACAGCTTCTTCCCTACAGCCATCAGGCTGTTAAACACTACAATCTCAAATAAGCTCTGAACTTCAATAGACTATTATTATTATTACTATTGCACTACCATTGTTTGTTTTCTGAGTATGTGTGTATGTGCTTGTGTACATATATATATATATATATATATATAGTGTGATGTTTCGGGTCGAGACCCTTCTTCAGTTTGAAGAAGGGTTTCGACCTGAAACGTCACCCATTCCTTCTCTCCTGAGATGCTGCCTGACCTGCTGAGTTACTCCAGCATTTTGTGAAATAAATACCTTCGATTTGTACCAGCATCTGCAGTTATTTTCTTACACTATATATAGTGTGTATGTGTACATGTGAGTATGTATATATATATAATCGTTATATACACACTGAACCTTTTTTTTCTCCCGTTTATCATATTGTTTACAGTGTACTGTGTTTACATATTCTGTTGTACTGCAGCAAGTAAGATTTCATTGTTCTATCTGGGACACATGACAATAAAACACTCTTGACTCTTGACTAATAGCCAGGTCTGGGTGCACAGACAATTGCGTTGGCAATTCATGTTTTTGTCTAGATATTACAATATTGTGAGATTTTAGTATTCACCAGTCACAAGGGTAATGCCATTCTGGTTCCAAGAAACCCCTGGGTGGAAAAGTTCTTCCTCAGATCCTCTCTAAATCCCCGGCCGGCGGGGCTGTGGCGCAGCGGTAGTGTTGCTGCCTCACAGCGCCAGAGACCCAGGTTCGGTCCTGACTACTGTCAGGATGCTGTCAGCATGGAGTTTGTACGTTCTCCCTGTGACTGCGTTTCTCCGTGTAATCCGGTTTCCTCCCACAGTCCAAAGATGTGCAGGTTTGCAGGTTAATTGTCTTCTGTAAACTTCCCCCAGTGTACAGGATAGTGTCAGTGTGCAGGGTGATCGCTGGTCGGTGCAGACTCGGTGGGCCAAAGGGCCTGTTTCAGTGTTGAATCTCTGGAGTCTAAAGTACCTCTGGCTTCTCAGATTAGACACCTCTACATTGGAGAGCTTCCCTACTATCTACCCTATCTATGTGCCTCGTAGATTTTACACAGCTCGATCAGTCTCCTCTGCTCAAGTAAAACTCATTCTGTCTGTCCACTCTCCCCAACCAGAACACACCAATCCTTCCTTGGTCACAGAACAGCTGCTTTCACATTGTAACAAATAGTCTTTTCCACAACAATCAGAAAATGAATGATGCCAGATTGTCACTAATTTATCATAACTTCATGTCATAGGAGCAGATGTAGGCCATTCAGCCCACGAATGGTCTACACCGCCAATCGATCATGGCTGATCTATCTTTCCCTCTCAACCCCATTCACCTGCCTTCTCCCCACAACCCTTGACACCCGTACTAATCAATATCTGTCAATCTCTGCCTTAAAAATGCCCAATTACGGCCTCCTCAGCCGTCTGTGGCAATGAATTCCACAGATTCATCACTCTTTGACTAAAGAAATGTCACCTCATCTACTTTCTAAAGGTGCGCCCTTTTATTCTAACAAGATAATAAACTATCAAAAAAGTAAAGGATCTGTAAAATAAAAGGACCTGGATTTCCTCCTCCTGTCACTGAGTGTTTCAACACTCAGTCAAGTTCGGGTTTCTGGTTAATTGCAAAAACAATGTTTTGAAAGCTCTCACATAGAAATGCACACAGTCCACAATCTTATTCACAAAATGCTGGAGTAACTCAGCAGGTCAGGCAGCATCTCAGGAGAGAAGGAAAGGGTGACGTTTCGGGTCGAGACCCTTCTTCAGTCTGATGAAGGGTCTCGATCTGAAACATCACCCATTCCTTCTCTCCTGAGGTGCTGCCTGACCTGCTGAGTTACTCCAGCATTTTGAGAATGAATACCTTCGATTTGCACCAGCATCTGCAGTTATTTACTTACACAGCCCACAATCTTCCTGCTGGATCTCCAGATGTAGGGTGAGATGATGTGTACTGTGGTAATTGCAGCCTGCAGTGTGACCAAGGCAGCCAGACCAGAGACCAGACCTAGGCTAGGCTGGGTGTCCCACAACCCTGCACGTATCCTTCTGCAGCTCGCCCAGATGTGCACCCCCTGCTCTCGACACGATTGCAACTGAGCTGTGTGTGGCTGCAGCAACGGCCCCAACCATGCAAGGCCTGGGTTTCTCACTCTGCATCCGAAACATTTGCAGCTGTCTGGGTTCCTGAGCACTGTGTGTCTGTGCAGCCGGAGCTGGGTCATGCACCCTGTTGCAACTGTGTGCCCGGGCCCGGGGATTGTGCTCTGTGTGTGTGTGTGTGTGTGTGTCTGTGTGTGTGTGTGTGTGTGTGTGTGTGTGTCTGTGTGTGCCCGGGGATTGTGCTCTGTGTGTGTGTGTGTGTGTGTCTGTGTGTGTGTGTGTGCCCGGGGATTGTGCTCTGTGTGTGTGTGTGTCTGTGTGTGTGTGCCCGGGGATTGTGCTCTGTGTGTCTGTGTGTGTGTGCCCGGGGATTGTGCTCTGTGCTCTGTGTGTGTGTGTGTGTGTGCCCGGGGATTGTGCTCTGTGTGTGTGTGTGTGTGTGTGTGTGTGTGCCCGGGGATTGTGCTCTGTGTGTGTGTCTGTGTGTGTGTGTGTGTGTGTGTGCCCGGGGATTGTGCTCTGTGTGCTGTGTGTGTGTGTGTGTGTGTGTGTGTGTGCCCGGGGATTGTGCTCTGTGTGTGTGTGTGTGTGTGTGTGTGTGTGTGTGCCCGGGGATTGTGCTGTGTGTGTGTGTGTGTGTGTGTGTGTCCGGGCCCGGTGCTGGGTTGTCTCTGGCTGCACCAGAGGGACAAGCCGGGTTTGCAGCCCGGAGCAGAGCAGAGCAGAGCAGAGCAGAGCAGCCGGGGGGGGGGGGGGGGGGGGGGTGTACTGCAAGTGTAGCCGGGGCTGGCTGTGTGCGCACCGGCCCGGGGAGAGGGGAGAGGCTCGGCTCGGCTCCTACACTTACCCGTCCTGCGACTCCACGCTCGACTGCTCGGACCCGGGAGACAAGCGCGGCGGCTTCTTGGCCAAGCTGTCGGAACTGACCAGTCTGTCCATGGGAGCCGGGTCTGCTGCGGCTCTGGGCCGGGCCGGCTCTCCCTCCTCTCCTCCTCCTCTCCTCTCTTCTCCTCTCTTCTCCTCTCCTCTCCCCTTCTCTCCTCTCCTCTGCCCAGCCCTGCCGCTTCCTCTTCCTGCACCCTCCCTCCCTTCTACTACCTCCACACTCACACTTCACGTCATCTGCTTCCCTCCCCCTGTCACTTCCTGACACCCAGCCAGAGGGGGGGGGGAGAGAGAGAGAGAGAGAGAGAAATGTCACCACTACGCTGCAAATAACATCTGTAGTTGTTTCTCTGTGAGAATCAATAAAGGCAACAAATACAAATGAATTTCAACAAAAAGCAGACAAATGTGCATTTTTTTCTGGTGGTGCAAAGAAAATAATTAAATGAAGATTGTTGCATTCATATTTCTAAAACAAATTGCAATTCTTAACATTTCTGCCCCCAAAATGCTTGCCATTTTAGACCCCGACAGCCCCCCCCACCCCCCCCCCCCCGACCCATGGGGGATTCTTGAACACACTGACTAATCCCTTTCCTGGTGATGTCTCATCCACCTCTGCCTGCACCATACAGTTGGGCATAAGATCCAGTTTCTGCTCAAGTCTGTCTTAATTTGAGCAAATTAATCAATCACTTGGAATATACAATTTACAATCTGCAAAGTCCCTATTTCAATCACTAAATTTATTTTAAAGAAGGTTTTGCCTTTTAAAAAGGTATTGTTTAGACACAAGGAACTGCAGATGCTGGAAAGAGCAAAGTGCTGGAGCAACTCAGCTGATCAGACATCAGGCAGGTCTGAAGATGGGTCCCAACCTGAAACATCAGCCTCTTCCCTCCACAGATGCTGGCTGACCTGCTGATTTACTTCAGCTCTGTGTTTTACACAGGTAAAGTTTGTAAAAGACATTTAATATGTTGTCTGTATGGAGTTTGTAATAGACATTTAATATGCTGTCTGTATGGAGTTTGTACGTTCTCCCTGTAACCATGTTGGCTTTCTCCGGTTGCTCCGGTTTCCTCCCACACTCCAAAGATGTACAGGTTTATAGGTTAAATGGCTTCTGTAAATTGTCCCCATTGTGTAGGAGAGTCCAAGTGCACAGGTGATCGCTGGTCAACATAGATGCTGTGGCCTGTTTCCACACTGTATCTCTAAAGTCTCATCAATTCTTCATGTTTACACTCTGCAGATCCAAACATTACTCACAGGAAGTTAAGCCAAGTAAATTATACCATGGCAAAACAGCATGTTTCAGGATACTAAACTCTGAATCTCCGATTCCAAGGCGACAACTTTTTATGCATAACTAAAAGTGTGTACAAAAGGTCAAAGCTTGCAATCATGCCTTTGTTTGGGTATAATTTAAAAATTATGGGCATTGTAACCTCGGATATATGCTAACAGAATATTCCCAGAGCATTGTAAATATCTACTTTAGCCTTAAAATATGCAAAAAGTAGAACACCATGTGATGGAAATAATTAAGCATCTTTGTTTAATAGAGAAATACCAGAACATCTTAGATATCATTTATTTTTTATTTCTCATCAGCTAAACAGTAGCATATTTGACTGTACAAGGCAAACATAACATAGATCAATTCTGTATACTGTTTAATTATAAACATCAATTTGTAATGCAATGCATACAATGCACATAAAAAGATTAGTCCCCTATTTCTATTGTCGCAAAAATGTTATTTGTATACCATTATCTTTAATGTATTAATATTTATACTTCTATAACCAGCAATCTTGCCCCCTCTCAGTATATGTGCAATTTTCAGAAACTGCGTATGTAGAAACAAAAAGCAAAATGAGAGCCAAGGCAAATATCCTGAGAAAAAATAAATATACTGGAAAAAACCCCAAAGAAAATGCTACAAATCAATGAAGATGAAATGTGTCCACACATTTTTAGGAAATGTCAATGAAATGTTAATATTATGTTATGTTTTCAAGCATTTTTTTTTAAATCACCCTTTTCACTCATGTTCATGAATACAGGAATTTTACCACCTTGGGGGTCACTTCTGACCATTGTGTAGTGGCAAAGCATTATTGTCAAGTTAATCTAAACAGGGCATAAAATGAATTGAGACAAAATGAAAGCTACATTTAACCCACAAATATATTTTAAAAATTTTAACTGCATAATAATAAATATATGCAAGTGCTGTCAGTTACATTCATTAACAGTCATAAAATTATTTTAATGAACATTAAAAATGAATGTTGGTTGAAAGATTTGGAAATTATACATGGTGTACAAGAACAGTCAAAAGGTGATTAGCATTGGGTTATATCATACACACAAGGACTTCTTAATTCAAGTGTTGAATTTTCCACCCCTACATAAGATACTGCATCTCATCAATCCCAGAGTACTCTTTAGACATATTTTTTCTTCTATTTACTTGTGCTGCAGTCTTAAAAGTTCATTTCACATCAGACATGCTTCAAAGCAAGCTGTAGTTGAAGGCAACATTGAACAGAATTAATACAGTCAGTAGTCACAATGAGAAATGTGCATACCTGAAATTCTCAGTTCAAATTCACCCCTTGTGATCTTGCACTAGCTTGGATTCAGACCATCAATGGTACAGAGAACCATTTGAATACTAGATTGGTAAGAATTTGACAGCAAAGGTATTTGGCCACAAAGGATCATCTATGATTTTCAGTAAATTCTGAGAGCATCAGCCTAAACATAACAGTTTAATCTGCCACCTTATAAATTAATTATGAAGACTTCATAGCCCACAAAATAAAAGCCTTGGGCTACTGTTGATGACACAATATGTCTTGAGATTTAAGTTGCTCAGTTACAGATTAGCTAATAGTGAAATGATTCAAGCATATAATAATTTTCTTGTGAATATCAGAAAAAATGGAATGATCAACAGTGTACAATTTAAGATTTGAAGAGACAACACGGTTATATTTATTACTAATTACCTAAAGCCAATTGCAGCCTCTAAGTCTTGAATTCAACTTATTTTAACACTGAACCATTGATAAATAGAGGTAATACGCCCAAATAATCCAAAATATGCCATCCCTAGAAAGAAATGTGGAACAGAAAATTCAGGAAGTAGCTGCACATTGCAACAAGGCAGAAGACAATAGTGACCTAGATTGTCCTGCACCCTCAGTATCCACACTGGATTCTAAGCCTTGCGGTTTTAACTGCCACAGACATTTGATCTACGAGTTAAATCTGATGGACTGTCATGATTTGATGTAAAATTGTTGCTCAGTTCAGAGTTATTACACAGGATGTATTTATATTGAGGACAATGTATGATTAACTATTGTAGCCTTAAAGCAGCCAGATCCAACTGTGGTTCAATGGCAACAAAGCTGCCCTTGAAATAATGGAGTTTAAACAAAGTAAAAGTAGAACCTTCAGCAAATTCTAGGAAATCCAAGCTTTAAGGTCAAACAAGATTTCTCTAAATTGTTTTTTCCTGATGGCAGTGGAATAATGTGTAAATGGTAAAGATTAGGGAACAACTAAATTCAATGCAGACCTCTGGAGTTTGAACCCAATGCATCATGAATATGAATTGGGTGTTGTACCAATTTTGAAAGTGGAGCTCAATTTGAGACAAATTTGAATGAAAAAAAACATTTATATTGAATTTTGCTTGCTCAGAATGTTCCAGAACATCATACAATCAATTAATTACTCTTTGGAATACAATTATTGTTGGTGGGCAGGTAATGTCTTGGATTTAACAACGCGAAACCAAATGCACAAGATTGAAGATTAAATAATGTGGTTTCTTGGTGATAATTAATAATCAATATTGGCCTTACTATCCTTGAGATAAAACCATGAGATATTTTAAAGAAGCAAAGAACTGCAGATGCTGGTTTATACCAAAAATAGACACAAATGCCGGAGTAGCACAGCAAGTTGGGCAACATCTCTGGAGAAAAAGGATGGGTGATGTTTTGGGCCGGAACCCTTCTTCAGACTGAAATGCCTTAAGAATGGTCCCAACCCGAAACGTCACCTATCCACGTTCTCCAGAGATACTGCCTAACCCGCTGAGTTACTCCAGCACTTTATGTCGATGAGATATTTTACATACAGGTGAAGCCTACCACTCTGACCAATGCAGCTCTCCTGACAGCAACGTTAACTGTCTGCTTAAATGATGTTGAGGGGTCTGCAATGGAACTTAGATCCACACTAATTACTTGGTTGAGTGCTGCCAACTTAACTAAATTCATATATCTCTTTTGCATTCTATATATTTTAAAAATTAAGCTAAGGATGCAAAGAAAAATTATTTTAGAAAATTGGCCCTTGCACAATAAGCATGAAATCCTAAACTAATATTTATATTAAATCTGGCAGACATAAAAATAATTTGAAAAATATCGCAGAGTGCAATGTCACACTATGCTTTACTACCCATTACATCTGCAGCACCACAGCATTGAGAATTAAAGCCTCTAATCACTGTAGGCATCATTAATACCTTTCTCATCAGCCAATTTCTTGTCCACTATTTTAATGTGAAATTTTCAGGCTTAAACCCTGTGTTATTTTTAGATCCATTGGTGCAAGGGCAACAAACAATGAAAGCCAAGGTTAATCAGTTATTAAAATACAGCAGATTACAAAATTAGTCATTCCTTTTGCTGACCTATCATAATAAAATGTGATTTTTAAACCGGAATACAACTTTTAAGGGGCAAGGTATGTCAACGTTTCCAAGAGCAAATTATATTTTCATAAATTTAGCTCAAATTTTGTTTAAATTATGTGGGACATTTGCAGCGAACAACAAACAACCCCCAATTAACTAATACATTGGATATTTGTGAATAGCTCCATTGGCAATATCAGTGTTCCTGCCGTATTAATGATTTTTTTAAAATTACAGACAAATAGTTTTGTTCAGTGGGAGTTTATACTTAGAAAAATTTTGGGAAATTCAGACTGTAAAAAAAACCCAATTAAATAAACTTGCCATCTTTTATTCAAGATTCTATTCAAGAATTTTATTCAAATTCTTGTTTGATATTGAAATAAAGCAACAGTGAAATTAGGAGAATGTGACCACCTCCAGTCACAGAACAATCAACACTGTGGATGAAACTAAGCTTGGAAGATTGTGCGAGCTAGCAGTGCCAAATCGACTGCCCATGGATCAAGCAGATCGTAAAACAGGTTGACACCTTGCTCCTGCCCATTTTGTGCTAAGATCAACCTCATCCCCACGGTGTTTCAAAAGCTTTTCTAACCTTGTGCTTATTATGTTCAGTATTGGCCTTTGATTAACTAGATAACAACATTATGGTCAGAAGCAGTGTGTGATAAGTAATTTGCTGTGAAAACTATAAACGGTATCGAATTTGTTTAACCCATAGAAGCCTGATAGCAGTCTACCAGACCCCTGTGACTCATATGGATTTGAGATGAGTAATTCCAGTTTCCTTTATTCAGTGATAAAGAAAGTCAGCATAGCACCTGATGCAAACAGAAATAGCAGGACATTAACCCTATATAAATGGCAGCCTGCTACCATTTAAACTAAGGCACAAGCGTAATTTTAGAATATATTTATCAAAATAGTTTTAATTCACTTTTTGTATAAAGAGGCATTATAGTATTAACATGCAAATAAATCAACACCCCTATCCAGCATCCTTTTAACATGCTGCAGTATAACATATATAAATTCTTTACAGTTTCTAAAGTAATCAGAGCTACAAGAATTCAGATGTGCGCAGCTCAGAGAGTTGTCTGTGATCGTGGAGACACTGGCACAGGAGAGGATGGAGTGGATGAGTTAGAAACATGCGGAAGCATTCCTGTTGAAGAATCCAAAATCTGTAGTTCCTCAAGTTTCTTCAATAACTGCTCTCTCACAACCAACAATTCTTTGTATCGCTGTTGAACTGGGTCTTGCTGTTGAAAGAAAGACCATTAACCAAATGGTACATTTTAAAGCACAATGCTGGGGAAACATTGAGTCTCTAGAGAACATGGATAAGTTGCCTCGGAAAAGCAGTCAGCAGCTAACATATTCAAAGACTTGTCCCAACCTGGTCAATTCCTTCTTCTTCCTGCTCCAGTCCAGCAGAAGGTACAAAAGCTTGAAAGCGCACACCACCGGACTTAGCAACAGTTTCTTCCCCTCTGTTATCAGGCTTCCGATCGGTTTTCCATAAGGTACTGTCTAATTCACTTCTACCCTTTTGTGGACATTAAACTTTGTCTATAGAACTGGGTGCGCCACAATGCCAAGAACTATATTCTACACTCTGTATCTTCCCCTATGTTTATCTATATTACTTGAGTTTGACTTGATTGTCTTCAGGTATGGTATATCTGACCTGTTTTGACAGCATGCAAAACAAAGCTTTTCACTATACCTCGATACACACGACAATAAACTTAAACCCATGTGATGCCTTGAGTCAGGACACTTGTTTGTATAGTTTTCCAATCTACAGGGTATGCCAACTTTAACCATTTACTTTATTATCTACCATTCTGTTATAAACATAAAGAGGGAGTTAGTCCTCCACATAATTACTGGAGAGTTATGGAGTCATACAGGCCCTTCGGCCCAACCTGCCCACACCATCTACACTAGTCCCACCTGCCTGTTTGGCCCATATCCCTCTAAATCTGTCCTATCCATGTACCTATCCGAATGTCTCTTAAACGTTGAGATAGTACCTGCCTCAACTACCTCCTCCAGCAGCTTGTTCCATGCACCCACCATCATTTGTGTAAAAAAAGTCACCCCTCAGGTTCCTATTAAATCTTTACGCCCCCATCTTAAACCTATGTTCGCTGGTTCAAGATTATCCAACTCTGCACATTTACCCTATGTGTCCTACTCGTAATTTTGTCATGTTGTTATAGTACCTGTCTTGACTACCTCCTCTGGCAGCTTAAAAGGATGCAAAATGATGGAGCAAATCAGCAGGTCAGTGATATCTCTGGTGCACATTAAAACAGATTTATCTCTTTGGGATTCAATATTACAAACTCTTCCAATCAATCCCAACCCACAGTCATATACTATGGCAATTGATGGATCAGATGAATTATTGCAGAGCCAATTTCAATAATTACATGTGAACACCACAAAAACTAAACTGGACCAGTTCCATACGTATTAGTAAAAGAACAGGCGAAAGATTGGGTGTTCTGCAGTCAATGGTTTACCATGTATTTCCACTACCTACCTGTAAGGCAGAAGTGTGATGGATTACTCTCCACTTGCCCAGTTCATGCAGTTCCAATTAGCTGAATACGTTTCAGAACAAAGCAGCCCACTTGAAAGACATCCCATCTACTTCTTTAACATTCAATCCCCCCTCCCCCCCGTCACCCGAGTGTTATTGCTGCCAATATACCAACGACAAGGTGTATTGTAGCGCAGCGGTAGAGTTGCTGCTTTACAGCGAATGCAGCGCCGGAGATTCAGGTTCGATCCTGACTACGGGTGCTGCACTGTAAGGAGTTTGTACGTCCTCCCCGTGACCTGCGTGGGTTTTCTCCGAGATCTTCGGTTTCCTCCCACACTCCAAAGACGTACAGGTATGTAGGTTAATTGGCTGGGTAAATGTAAAAATTGTCCCTAGTGGGTGTAGGATAGTGTTAATGTACGGGGATCACTGGGCGGCACGGACTTGGTGGGCCGAGAAGGCCTGTTTCCGGCTGTATATATATATGATATGATATGATATGATAACTTTGCAAGACCTCTGTGACATCAGCTGCAAAATCTGTGGCTTTGCTTTCTGGCAGGGATAGGCTAGAAGTACACAGATAGCATCCAAAAGCTCCTCTTAAATCACAAATGAGAAATGCATCCCCATGTCTTCATTGTCATGCCAAAATCCTGATGTCCTTATTTTTAGTTTAGTTTATTATTGTCACATGTACCGAGGTACAGTGAAAAGTTTTTTTGTTGTGCGCTATACATCAGCAAAAATAGTTTACAAGATTATAATCAAACCGTCCACAGTGTGCGGACACAGGGTATAACGTTTAGTGCAAGATAAAGTCCAGTAAAGTCCGATTAAAGATTGTTCGAAGGTCTCCAATGAGGTAGATGGGAGGTGATGACTGCTCTCTGGTTGGTGAGAGGGCGGTTCAGTTGCCTGATTAACAGCTGGGAAGAAATTGTCCCTGAATCTGGAGGTATGTGTTTTCAAACTTCTATACCTCTTGCCTGATGGGAGAGAGGAGAAGAGGGAGTGACCAGGGTGAGACTGATCCTTGATATTTTCTATTCTGTTAGTTGGTTTATGGTGTAGAATGTAGAGCACAACTTGTCCCAGCAAGTTTCTTGAACGCTACGCATGGAAATTTAGTTCTACCATTTGCAGTGGGTTTACTTGAATCCAATGTGGCAATCTATGAGGTTATGCTATCTTAGTGTTAAATTGCAATCCTGAATGTGCAAGGAGAAAATACAAAACATTTAAGTGTTAGTATCCATGCGCCTATGTACACGGGTAAGTCTGCTCAGAGGGACAAACATTTTTTAAAGAGGCGAACAGCTCATTCAACAAACAGCGGTAGAGGGCAGACCTGGGGAAGGGATTAATTGGATGGGCCTTTCGAAGACCAGGCAATTTTTTTTTCAATGCCAGAACATTAAAGGGCTTTGAAAGATCAGTGAAAGAAAATATGATTACGATAAGAAAACAAATTTCAAACTGATGGAAATACGACAATCTGATAGATAACAATCGACTTCTAGTAAAATCGCACCATGCAAATCAATTATTTCTAGATCAGCGAGTCAAGAATGTATTTTAGATTAAGTTGAGATCAAAAGCAAAACATATGAATAACACAGAAAAGCCTAACAGAAGATGTAATCTTAGAAAAATGTAAAGGAAGCCATGATGGAATGGCATATTGATTGATTCATTGAAAGATACAGCGTAGAAACAGGCCCTTCAGCCCACCTAGTCCTCGTCAACCATCGATCACCCATTCTCACTATGTCATCCCACTTTCACAACCCCCCAAATGCATTAAGGACAATTTACAGAGAGGCCAATTAACTTACAAACCTGCGTGTCTTTCGGGATGTTGGAGGAAACCGGAGCACCTGGAGAAATCCCACGCGGTCACAGGGAGAACATGCAAACTCCACATAGACAGCACCCGAGGTCAGGATGGAACCCAGGCCTTTGGTGCGTGAGGCAGCAGCTTCACCAGCTGCACCACCGTGCCGCCTAGTATTTGCTAACAGCATTCTTTATCATGGAGTAAGCCGCAAAATCTCATGAAAATAATTCATTGTATTCATTTAGTTTGGTGTCTGACAAATCAAAGTGCTTTCCCAGAAAAGGATAAGTGTCTGTTGGCACTCACCTTTAAAACTTTACTTTTTCTTACAGAAATACAGTATTTACAAAAGACAGAATTGTATCTTTATGATCATCACCATACCTGCTGTCTGAACCAAGGATTCCAACGAATGTAGTAGTTGACCCAGAGATCCAGGTGCCGCATGCTGGCCACTGGGTACAGCACACGCTGGTCTTTTGTATAGAAGGGATTGAAGTACTTGTCCATTTCACTATTTGTAAAAGACCATAAGGAGACTGTCCTTTTCCGCAACTCCTTGAATCAATAAAGAAAATAAATGGCTTAAAAAGATAATGTCACACAAGTGGCACTTACGATCCATCTGATTATGAGGCATATTTTACCTCCAACCATTCATGTTTTCAGTGGAATGTACTTTGATATAGTTCTAAACTGAGATTATTTTAAAGATAGTTACATAGTTAGACTGTTATCCATAGCTATAATTCATTATCTAAGGATAGAAAGGATAAGTTGATTTTATTAGGTCTCAAAATATACAAAATCTGTAACTTATTGATAAGACAATAAATTCTGTGAGATACAGAAAAGAGAGACACCAAGTAGAGGGAAATTATAGGCACAGAAGTAAAATAATGACAAACAGCACTTCATTCAGAGAAAGAAAGACACAAAAGGCTGAATGAACAGAAGGCGCAGAAAGAGCAAAGGAAGCAAGCAAAGAGACAGTTTCAGGAAAAGAGACCCACAAAATTAGTATTTCCTTACATTTATAAAATGTCTTTAATGCAGTAAGATATCCCATGGCACATAACAACGACACAGCAAGTCAACAAACATGGAAAAAATAATGGCACCAGCGTTAAAATGGCCTTATCAGCACAAACATACATTATTTCAATAAGAGTAAGCTGCAATTCTCTCCTTTTTTCCAGGAATCTTGTATTCTGAGGTTTGGAATCGAAAATATGATGCAAAAGATAATAGAAAATATGTTGCGTATGAGATTCCAGTTCCGTTGGTTCCTCGTCTCTTCGTGTCCTCGATTGATTTTATAAATATGTGTAACTCTTGGTCTCACGCTCAGTAAAAGTCAGAAATAAGAGAATATAAATATGAATGGAAAGGTGCTGAGGAGAAACTAAACTTTGCTGAACAGGGAAATAGGCATGTTGAATTAAAAGCAAACAGCTGAAGAGAAAATAAAAGAGTAAAATAAAAGGCAACCAGAAGGAATAGAAAGTCTAAGTTATGAAATATGGAAGATTTTTATTATCCCCATATTTCTGCCCCTTCCCTTGATTCGTACCCTTGTTATCTCCATCCCCCAAACTAGTTTGTGACTGAGCACCGGGTTTAAATAATAAAGACAGTGTTTATAATGGGAGTAGTACCACAGAATGCACCATAGTGATCGCCAATCGACAAGTCAACAAACCATATTTGTACCAACCTCCTTTGAGCGCTGCTGTTCACAGGTGTACAAGAAGGTTCCAAACCGACAGCTGTACAGGTGATCCAGAATGGTAACCAAGAAAAGCTCGTTAAACTGAAAGGCAGTCGGAAACTAGAACCAATAGAAAGATATCCCTTTCAGCACATTTTATTAAACTCTCCAATGGTAAAACGTATTTAACTGATAAAACTGCTGCTTTACCTCAGAGTAGGAGTCAATATGTGGAGAAACCTTAATCAGGTTTACGTTCAAATGTTTATGTGCTGCCCAATGGCGCAGCGGTAGAGTTGCTGTCTTACAGTGCCAGAGACCACAGGGTTCGAACCTGACTACGGGTGCTGTCTGTGCAGAGTTTGTACGTTCTCCCCATGACTACATGGGTTTTCCCCGGATGCTGCAATTTCTTCCCACACTCCAAAGATGTACAGGTTTGTAGGTTAATTTGGTTCGGTGAAAATTGTAAATTGTCCCTAGTGTGCAGGATAGTGCTAGTGTACATGGATCGCTGGTCAGTGAGGACTCGGTGGGCTGAAGGGTCTGTGTCCACGCTATATCTATAATCTAAACTAGTCCAATTTATATTCCATATAATATGAAATAATAGCCATGGTTTGCATGCCAAGGTGAGCCATTCTGTTTAAGTTATTCTTTTATATTTTGACTTACAGGTTTAGACAGACCCACTCTTAGTTGTCAACCTCCCCCCACCACACTCACAAACATACTATTTTCCAGATCGTCACACAATATGCTGGAATAACTCAGCGGGTCAGGCAGCATCTCTGGAAGAAGGAATGGGTGACGTTTCGGGTCGAGACCCTTCTTCAGACTGATGTCAAGGGAATGGGCGGTGAAAAGATAAGGAAATGTATAGATAAGGAAGTGTAAGGTGTGAAAACAGGACAACGGGAATTGGGATCAAGGAAAATGTAGAATAGATCATTGTTAGTTGGGAGAAGGTAACAACAAAGCAAACAGAGAAAAAATATTGTCGGAGACAGTAAGACTGGTCGGAGAACTGGGAAGGAGGAGGGGATGGAGAGAGAGGGAAAGCACGGGTTACTTGAAGTTAGAAAAGTCAATGTTCATATCGCTGGGGTGTAAGCTGCCAAAGCAAAATATGAGGTGCTGTTCCTCCAATTTGCGCTGGGCCTCACTCTGACAATGGAGGAGGCCCAAGGCAGAACGGTCAGTGTGAGAATGGGATAGGGAGTTAAAGTGTTGAGCAACCGGTACTATTTTCCAGCCTTTGTGTGACTGACCTCTTCCTCCTATATTTAGGTCACTGCCACAACTATCACTCCACGTAGCCCCTGTCGTGGCTTCCCCAGAGGACAGGTTACCATCATACCTCTCTACGACCTCAGTTGGCCTTAGAGAAGAAAATTGATGATGTAAGTAAAAGTAAATGGTTGCTGGAATGTCAATGCTTTTCATAATTTCCGGGATGATAATTTTTGGACACAAACATAATCAAATATATTTGGCCAGTAAATGTACTGTCTTTAAAGCTGATTTTTTTTTTTTTTAAATGAGCACCTAAGTTCATAAATTCTAGGAGCAGAATTAGGCCATTCAACCCATCAAATCTACTCCGCCATTCAATCATGGCTAATCAATCTTTCCCTCTCAACCCCATTCACCTGCCTTCTCTCCATAACCCTTGACACCCTTACGAATCAAGAATCTATCAATCTCCGCCTTGGAAATATCCATTGACTTAGCCTCCACAGCCGTCGGTGGCAATGAATTCCACAGATTCACCACCCTGCGACTAAAGAAATTCCTCCATGTCTTTCTAAAGATACGCCCTTTTATTCTGAGGCTGTGGTCTCTGGTCCTCTCAACAGTCACTCTATCCAGGCCTTTCATTATTTGTGTTAATATATCGTAATATTAATTTGTAATACATCACCTTTTTGTAATATTTCCAAATCTTCAACGCAGAAGTTGTCAAAATTTCTCCGCATAAGCAGTGCTCACTTGCTGTCTGTCATATACTGAACAAATCATAAAGTGGAATTCAAAGCACTCACCTGTTTTGTCATTTGCCAAACACAGTCGATGAACTGCAGGAATATAGGAGATCGATCTGCATCTGCGTGATTCTTATCACCATGTCCAATTCTCTAAAATAAATAACTTAGTCAATAAGTTTTCCTGATCCAACTATTGCATCACATTTGCAACTTTAAAATAAAACTATAATTGCTGACTGGTAGAAGTGTGATTCAAATTGACTAAAAGAACAAACTGCTGGAGGAACTCAGCAGGTCAGGCAGAATCTGTGGAAGGAAATGGGCAGATGACTTTTTAGACTGAAGAAGGGTCCCGACATCTGTCGTCATCTGTCCATTTCCTTCCACAGATGTTGCCTGACCTGCTAACTTCCTCCTTTGTTTTTTTACACAAGATTTCAGCAGTTGCAGTTTCTTGCATCTGCTTATTCAAATTGTGTTTGAGTGCAGCAAGCAGTAGAGAACGCCATCGACAGACCACAGATGTACGGCCATGGACCCGCAAAGAGTCGGCTAAAGTCCAGGAAAAGCTTCCTCAACGAAGTTGAACCAAATGCTGAAGCTACTAGAGTTGCATTATGGGAAGAGAGACGAGCCAATCTCCCATCAACGACATCCACGTCCATAAATGCCAAAGAAGAACTTCCCCCTGGGGCCGAATCAAGCTGGGCTGAATGGAAATGCCTCAACAGACTGAGAGCTGGTACTGGTAATTTTAAAGCCACTCTCAAGAAGTGGGGTTATATAGAGACTGAAGATGTCATCTGCATATGTGGCACTGAACCACAAACCATGGAGCACCTATTGACACGTCCTCTATTGGAGCACGAATGCAAAGCCGAGGACCTCACAGAGAACAATGATATTGCTAAGAGTTGTGTTCAGTTTTGGCTGAAACACAATATCCAGCGTGTATAGACAGGATAAGAAGTGTGTTTGTAATTTTTAATAAAAAGTTACAGAATTCATAAATCTCTGAGCAGTACATAAGGGCCTATGACTGAAGACTTTTCAGATGGTGACAGAGTTAGGGATTTTATTTTGAGGATTTTCACAATGACTACTTTCCTAAATGTTTTTAAAAAGGTGGCGTTTTATAGCTGTTCAGGTGCATATTACCATCAAATGGGATTGTCTGCACATTCCTGAAATCTCTTGCCCACCGATTCTGCCCAGGTTTGTACATCAGAATTATTAAGAAGTTACCTTAATAACTGAAACTACAGCACTCCTGCACTGATTATCACAAATCTGTCACCTGCAATGACACAGGCTGGATCTTAAATTTAACAGGAAGGGCAAAACACATAGAGATACAAAATCTTACTCTCTCACCATTAGCTTTGAACATTTGTATCTAAAAAAAACAGATCCAACTCCAATTATACGTGGAAGTATGTTTCAACACGAGGGAAATATCTGACAATTTGTACTGTTTGCCTTTAGACATATAAACATGAGACGCTTCAGAATTATCTTCTCACAGATAGTATTTATACAATTAGAACACACACACACACACACACAAACTTACAGCTTTCCTCTCCCTCCTACAATCAGTCCGAATTAGGGTCCCAACTCAAAAAGTCGCCTGTCCATGCCCTTCAGAGATGCTGCCTGACCAGCTGAGTTACTCCAGAACTTTTTTTTTCTTTGTTTATTAACTTTGGCATATGCATGCTGCTGGCAAGGCAAACATTCATTCCCCATCCATAATTGCCCACAAGAAATTGGAGATTAGGGTTGTTGTCATGCACTTAGTGGGTTTGAGGATTTAAATCAATTCTTGTGTCAAGATCAATTTCTACTCAAAACAAGCTCTCCCTATGCAAGATTATTATTGGATTTTATGAAGTTGTGTGTGTATCAAGACCATTTTCCCAAATGTCAATTTTTGTTCGTTCAAGAGATGACATTCTTTTGCTGCCATTTGCAAGTGCATGCAAGCTCAAATAGCATGGGGAGGGGGTGAATGGAATCAGGATAAGACAGCAAAGCTAGACTCTGCCTGCATTTAAAACATATACAGGAGATTAATGGAGAAAACGTGGAAATCTGACGCATTTACACTGTTGACTTTAGAGATACAGAGCAGAAACAGGCCTTTTGGCACACCAAGTCTGCACCAAGCACCGATCAGCCCAAACACCAGCACTATCCTCTACACTAGGGACAATTTACGATGTCACCAATGCCAATTAAACTACAAACCTGTATGCCTTTGGAGTGTGGGAGGAAACCGCAGCACCCAGAGAAATTCTACGCGGTCACAGGGAGAACGTATAAACTCTATACAGACAGCACTCGTATTCAGGATCAAACCTGGGTACCTGGTGCTGTATGGCAGCAGCTCTACCACTGCCCCGACACAAAC
This sequence comes from Rhinoraja longicauda, assembly GCF_053455715.1. Classification (NCBI taxonomy): domain Eukaryota; kingdom Metazoa; phylum Chordata; class Chondrichthyes; order Rajiformes; family Arhynchobatidae; genus Rhinoraja; species Rhinoraja longicauda. Next base: position 9,409,831 of record NC_135967.1, on the reverse strand, counting down.
CTACATTTTAGGTACATAAGCTCAGAGAGCGCGTTTTGAATCAGGCACAGAAAGTCATTCGTACTAAATGCACAATAGCCACAGAGCAACAGTGCAGTTCTTAACTTTAGCCAGTGGCCACTCTATGTTAACGGGTTGAAGGGCAATAGATTCCATACAAATCTATTTCTGCAGCAGGCCACTGCCTTCCAGCGAATGAAAGGAAAAATAACTAACCACATCATAAAGAACCTTTGAATTTAGTCTACACACAAGGAACTGTAGATGCTGGTTTTAAAAAAGTGCTGGAGTAACTGAGCATATCAGGCAGCATCTCCGGAGAACATGGACAGGTGACATTTTTGGTCAGGGCCTTTCTTCAGACTGATTGTGGTGGGTGAGAGAAAGATGGAAGAGGGGAGAGGCAGGACAAAGCATGGGGAGTGATAGGTGGATACAGGTGAGGGGTGTTTTTGATAGGCAGACGGTTGGATAAAGGCCAGAAGTGAAAGGACAAAAGTTGTGAGATAAGGATAAAAGAGGTGCAGCAAATTGTGAAACCAGATAAAAGGCACAGAGGTGGAAGGGGAGAAATGGGTGCAAGTCCTCATGCCACCCAGACTACGAATACTGTCACTCTTACATTATGAAAAGTGGTTTCAAATTCTTACCGTTGCAAATTTGTGCCCAAAACTTAACCATTCCTTTTCAATAAGTACTTCAAACCCTTTGGTTGTTCGGTAAAAGCTGTCGAGCATTAGTAAAGCTAGAGATGTCAGTTGGGCAGTACGATCCCAGCCATCACTGCAGTGTATCAAGGCTGAATTCTTTCCAGACGCAAGTTTATCTGCAACTTGGATTGCTCCTGCCAGAACAAACTGGATATAAAGATAGAAGTTGTAAAGCTGTCTCTCTTGAAAAAAAATGTTTACTCATTTTACAATGTAAATTTACGGATGTTCATTGTTTCCAAGAAATTCACAATTAAAAGTTTATACAGAAATAAACTACAAGCAAAATTAAAGAAAAAAATATTTCTGTGACACTTTAATCGAGGCACTTAAATTAAAAAAAGTTTAAATCGTGACCTTTCTATATATAGAAAATCAAGATGCTCAACCAAGAGCAGATAACCAAAATTGTAAATCAAGACACTGCAGATGCTGGGAATATGAAAGAAAAGCTAAAAATGCTGAAATCAATCAACAGGTCAGGCAGCATCTGTGGAAACAGGTGCAAGCCCCTTCACCAAGTTTGCAAAATTTAGGAAACAAGTTAATAAATGCTCAACCTACTTCTTGCTTCCTAATTTTCTTTAAAACAAAATTAATGAAAGTAGCTCCCTCCCCTTTCTCTGCCCAAGAACCCTTCCCTCTCTTCATCTTCTTCACCTCCTCCTCCCCCTCCACAACCCCCCAACTGGTTTCTCCCCTCCCCCTTTCCCTCCGCTTGTGCCGTTTACAATGGATACACAATTTGCAACCTCTCTATCCACAAGGTTAGAAATTCACAATCTATCTTTTCAGGCTCACACCTGACTCTTCATCTCTGGCATTTGTCCAACAATCCACCTATCAATAAAAACCATTGCCTGTGTTCACCCATTACCTGCCCCACCTCTCTCTCTCAGCTTTCGTTTCTGCCCCTCTCCCCACACACAGTCTGAAGAAAGGTTCTGACTCGAAACATCACCTATCCATGTTCTCGGGGGATTCTGCCTGACCTGCTGAGTTACTCCAGCATTTTGTGTCGATCATTGGTATAAACCAGCATCTACAGCTCCTTGCTATAATAAATGTTGTGTTTTGCTACTCGACACCAATTATGTCACACACCTACAGCAGTCAGAACAATCTCACCTTGATGTGTTCCAACCAGTGTGTAGACTCCAGACTTGATAGCCAGTGGGATTCCTCCACACTGGGATACACAATATCCTTCAACTTCCTTAGAGATTCCCTCATCACATGGATGTTATGAATGTCAAGGAAAATGAGTTCTGCTCTCTGATAGGCATCATCACCTTCATAACCTCCCCCTGTGGCCTGTAAAACAAAATGGTCTCTCTCAATTATTACTGAAATTATTGAGATTTTGCGGAACCAAATCGGAAAAATGTGCATGATATAGTATTGGGGCACGTGGGAGAAGAATTTATAACAAGATATATAACAACTGAGAACCACCTCAACCAGGGAATATTAAATTTGAAAAATTCGCAATCTGTCCAAAATAACCACCATTTATAATGTTCTTCAAGATAGTTACATGTAATAGACCTATCAATAATATAGTTTTTTTTAATAGAAAGAATGTCTGCCAAATTATGATTAGCAGTTACATATACAGTGTGGCCTTTGGCATTTACAGCAGTTTGGGTACCAGATGTTCACCCTTACAGAACTCAGGAATTACTGATAAGAAACTTGAGATGTGGAATAAAAAATTGCTCTCAAGGGATTTATGCACAAAAAACTAAATAGACACAATGTGAAAGAAACCACAAAGCTTGACATCTTTTGCCAAGGGTTCGCATTACAGAAAATTGTGACACCAATTCGCTTCGGTTCTAAAAACAGAACCGCTTCGTAATGCTGGGATGTACTGTAGTTATATTACAACGTTCAAAATTAAGGAACTATTAATAAGTAGCTTCAATATCTACAATTTAAAAAGTATGCAAAACTAAAATATATCCCGACCAATTCTATCAAGAATTAAAATGAAATTTACTTTAGTTTATAATTTATTGCCACGTGTACCGAGGTACAGTGAAAAGCTTTTTTGTTGCATGCTAACCAGTCAGCGGAAAGACTAGACATGATTACAATCAACCCATCCACAGTGTACAGATACATGATAAAGGGAATAATGTTTAGTGCAAGATAAGGTCCAGTAAAGTCCGATTAAAGATAGTCCAAGAGTCTTCAATGAGGTAGATAGTAGCTCAGGACCACACTCTAGCTGATTTAATAGTTTATTAATTTTTTTGTACCTTTCAGCAATTTTTAAACATGATGTTTTTATTTCGATACTTTTCATTCCTTTTAATTTTTCGTTTTTTTTAGCTTCGGACTTGGTCAACTGTAAACCATTGCAATGTTTCTAATCAATACTAGTCTCACTGGTGATGCATCGGAGTGGAAAGTGTCAGCAGGTGTTGCCTACCATTTGGAGAATTCAATCCTCAAACAAGAATCATCTTGATCTTACCAAGGAGTCTGGTGGTCAGGGAGATGCTTTTGTAATTTCAGGAATTGATTAAGAGACTGATAGAGAAATGGAATGTAATTTCAGAAACCAGCACACCTAGTCACTACAATATTGTACGTTCAGAGATACCAACTGCGGACTGCATTCCTGAATTGTTAAAGCATTGGAGGTAGCTCTTCAACTCAAGTCAATACCCACTCGTAATAAAACAACCCTCTTAGTCCCATTACATTGCTCTTTCCTCAAAAGCCTAACCACTTGCTTTTTAAAGGCACTGATTGATTCTGGTTTCTCAATCTGCTTGCAGGCTTTGAATTTCACATCATAACAACTGAGTAAGAAATCTTTTTCCACACAGTCACCTTGCCCATTTTGCCCAATATTTTACCTCTGTGTCTGTAGTCCTTGAACAATTCACAAATGAGAACAATGTCTCTTAATGTATCCTATCTAACCCTGTACTGATCTTTAGGTTTAGGTATATTATTGTCACGTGTACCGAGGTACAGTGAAAATCTTTATTTTGCATGCTATCCAATCAAATCAGATAACACGAGACATAAATTCAATCAAGCAAAGCTCAAGTACCATAGGTAGAGCAGAGGGGAAGACGGAGTTCAGAATATAATTCTCAGCATTGTAGTGCACGGGTTCCATAGACAAAGTCTATGGAGTAGTGGTGAATAGAGGTTTACCCTAGCTTTTGGAAAGACCGGTCAGAAGCCTGATAACAGAGGTCAAGAGGCTGTTTGTGTGTCTGGTGCTGTGCAGTTTCAAGCTTCCGTACTTTCAGCCCGACGGGAGTGGGGAGGAAGTGCAAAGACTGGTGTGGAGCAAATGTTAGATTATATTGGTTGCTTTTCTGAGGCAGTGTGAAGTGTAGATGGAGTCAATGATGGGGAGTCAGATGTGTGATGGACTGGGCAACATGCATAGTTCTCTGCAACTTCTTGCTTTGGGTAGAACTGTTCCCCAACCAAGCTATGATATATCCCGAACAAATGCTTTCTACGGTGCATCTGCGGAAGTTTGTAAGAGTCATTGGACACATGCCAAACTTCACACTTCTATCAAATCTCTTCTCAACCTCCTGTGCTCTAAGGGAAACAATCCTACTCAAAAATGTATATCTACACATATGAATTCAAGGATCCCAAATACTTTACTGATCATTCTATCATTCCCAAATGTCCATCACCTTCAGATTTGTTTACAGGTGCACTCAGGACACTGTTACCATACAATATTTGGAGCTATGTCATTTAGTCCATGTTATCTCTCTTTCTTTCCCTCACTGAACATCACTTCACATTGCCATGTGTTACATTTCATCAGCCACCACTCTGCTCATAGTCAGCCTGCGCCTTCTTGCGTTCCATTATCACTCTCCGCACTGTTTATCAACACTTCCAAGTTTTGCATCTTCATAAGTGGTAGGGGCAGAATTAGGCCATTTGGCCCATCAAGCCTACTCTGCCATTCAATCATGGCTGATCTATCTTTCCCTCAACCCCATTCTCCTGCCTTCTCCCCATAACCCCTTACACCCATACTAATCAAGAATCTATCTATCTCTGCCAAAAATATCCATTGAGTTGACCTCCACAGCCTTTGGTGGCAAAGAATTCCACATATTCACCATCCTCTGACTAAAGAAATTCCTTCTCATGTCCTTCCTAAAGGAACGTCCTTTAATTCTGAGCCTATAACCTCTGGTCCTAGACTTTCCCCCTAGTGGAAGCATCCTCGCCACATCTACTCTATCCAGGCATTTCACTATTTGGTAAGTTACAACGAGGTCCCTCCTCATCCTTCTAAACTCCAGCGAGTACAGGCCAGTGCCGCCAACGCTTATCATATGTTAACCCATTCATTCCGAGGATCATTCTAGGAATGATCAGCCATAAGATAGATCAGCCATGATTGAATGGCAGAGTAGACTTGATGGGCCAAATGGCCTAATTCTGCCCCTCTGGATCCTCTCCAGCGCCAGCACATCCTTCCTCAAATATGGGGCCCAAAATAGCTCACAAAATTCCAAATGCCGTCTGACCCGCACCTTCTAAAGCCTCTGCATTACATCCCAGTTTTTGTATTCTAGTCCTCTTGAAATAAATGCTAGCATTGCACTTGCCTTCCTTACTACCAATTCGACTTGCAAATTAACCTTTTGGGAATCCTGTACCAGCACTCCCAAGTCCCTTTGCACCTCCGATTTCTGAATTCTCTCCCCATTTAGAAAATATTCTGCGCCTTTAATCCTAATACCAAAATACATGACTCCACACTTTGCTGCGACTTCTGTTAATGTGTAATTGTGACCCCACATACCCTTGTCTAATGTATTAAAGTCATTTATAAATTTTACAAAAAAGTGGTCCCAGCACTGACCCCCCCCCCCCACGCTTGCTTGAAGTGCGGTCAACATTTCTAACACATGCTCCCAAGCATTTGCCATCCTATATTATTTCCTCTTAAGAATAAACTTGACACAATTAATGGAGCAAAGTGTATATCAAAGACCACTTTAGCTATCCAAAGAATGCAAGGAATGCTGAGAAAACTAAAACTGTACCCACAAATTGTTTTTAAAATTATATCTGGGGATGCTAATAACACTGACATTATTGCATTTACTGACGGTTTCTGATGAGCAGGGAGATGAGGGCAGCGGACTTTCCTTTAGCGATAGTGCAAGGAAGCAACCACAAGATGGGAAGGACTCTGTGTGGACTAGTTAGTTGAGGTAAAAACATAATATTCATTACTACTTAAATTCAACATTACAGCTACTAAATTACCAATCTAATACCATAACCATTAAAATCAGGTTATTCCTAAAGAAATACCATCTCTGCCTTTATATCCGTACACACCTTGTTAGCTACTGCGTTGACACTTGGCCTTGCGTCAAAGATAGTCAACTTCTGGGTCTGCCCATTGGATTCTCTAATAATATCAACATATTTTTCATCATCTTTGCTGCGTTTTCCACTCATCCCAACCAGAGGTTGACTACAACGGACAATCACAGCTTGATTATCAGGATGTATCCACGATAACACCTGAAACAGAAACAAACTGAGGTCATTATGAAAGTCCGTTGTTTGATTTTTAAAGCTAATGGCATTAATCAGAGTCCCGAGTTTCCCGAGAGTCAGGATTATGGGTGCTGTCTGTATGGAGTTTGTACATTCTCCTTGTGACCGTGTGGGTTTTTCTCCGGGTGCTTCAGTTTCCTTACACATCCCAGAGACGTGCAGGTTTGCAGTTTATTGGCTTCTGTAAATTGTTCCTAGTGTGTAGGATGGAACTAGTGTACGGGTGATTGTGGTCGGAGCGGAATTGGTGGGCTGAAGGGCCTTTTTCCACTCTGTATCTCTAAAACTAAAAGAACTGAACTGCAACTATGACCAAAAACAAGTAAATCGGGGGAAAAAAATAAGATGCCTGCCCTCCCCTTTCGTCAGCCCACTAAAAAGGACCCTCTATCTCTAAATCAATCTTCAGTAATTAAATCATGGGACTCAAGAATAGATCAAAGTGCCATCCGGCAGGTTTGAGATGCATTGTTTAGTAATGAAAAGCTTTTACAATTTGGGGAACATTTCGCAAAGAATCAAAACACAAGGTTACTATTTCTGTTTCATTTTTATACAAAGCAAAATGTGATTCTTAGTTTGTCGAATCAAAATCATCTTCTTGACACACATCCTGGCATGAAAAATTCTAGACACATAGCGCTGGAGTAACTCAGCGGGTCAGGCAACATCTCTGGAGAACATGGATAGGTGACATCACCTATCCACAGTCTCCAGAGATGCTGCCTCTCCCACTGTGTTACTCCAACAATTTGAGGTTTTTTTTGCAAACCAGCACCTGCGGTTCCTTGAGTCACCAAAAATTATATCTTAGCCTTAAAGGTGACAATGTAATTCTGTTTACAATCTCTTATTTTAGCAAAAGGAAAAAGAAAAAATGGGTAGATGAGAAAGACCATTTATAATAACTTGTATGGACTCGGCAACAATCATTTGACAAACTCCCAATAAAACTTCAGCTCCTCCAGTGACATTTCTGACAGGCTGGTAGTTGTTTCAATACCATCATACATACTGAACTAAATATACCCTTAACAGATTATCATCATTATGACACAAAGGAAGCCATTTAGCCCATCAAATGCATGCCTGCTTTCTGGTGAGCAATCCAATCTATCCTTTCTTGGTTTAATCCTCACAACCCTGATCTTTTTCCCTAAATTACCAAATTTCCTTTTGAAACAGTGATCACTGCCACCACTCCCACAGCCTGTGAAATCCGGCTTGATAACATTTACTGTGCAAAGAAATCCTTCCTATATGGTGTGCCAATACTATGATAATATGAGGATAGACACAAAATGTTGGAGCAACTCAGCGGGACGGGCAGCACCTCTGCAGAGAAGGAATGGGTGATGTTTCGGGCCGAGACCCTTCTTCAGACTCCAAATTTAAATTTAAAGTTTAAATTCAGATTTAAACCACCATCTGCAGTCCCTTCCTACACACTATGATAATATGAGATATATATATTCTATAAATACAAGATATAGACAGTGTATATAATATATACAATATGCATGTTGTATATGTAGTATAGCATATATATATTTCATGATACTGTGCTGGTATTATGACTTTATCACACATGTATTCCTTTATAATTCTGTACCCTGCCCCTCATCTCATCTGCTAATGGAGGCACATTTGCTTTGTATACCTTACCCAAATTTAATATACTTTGCTCCATAGAAAATAACATTGATTTTGGCAACTGAACTAAGTAGCTGGAACTGATTCTGGCAAATCTCCTCTGAACTCCCTTAAGGATCTTTACGATCCTTCGTAACTAGATTAGAGTGACCATATCTGAACACTGTAATTTAGTTAAGGCCTAACAAGGATTTTGAATGAACGAATTAATGATACTTCTTTGAATGAATGATACTTTATTGTCACATGTACCTAGGTACAGTGAAATGCTTTGTTTTGCATACAACCTGGTAAAAATCAAATAGCAGAACACTACTGTATCTATTTGCAGTAAACCAGAACTCCAGAGAAGTTTCAGCATAACTTCCCTGTTTCTGTACTGTACTTAGGAAGCCCAAGATCCCAAATGCTTTGCTAACTACCCTATTAAAATGTCCTGCCAACTTCAAAGATCTTTTCAATATCCAGGTCAACAAAACAAAATACTCATGTGCAATTCAACATGAATTTTCTCAAATGTGGCTGGGTGTTAAAGAAATGTCGTGTTATTTGGAGAAAAAAAAGCATAAAACCTTTTTTTTTTGTGCTTCTTTAATTTTAAGACAGTTCAAAATATGTTCTTCCTTTTCCCTTTTAGAGGACAGAGATTTGGGGAGATTTTGCAAAGATCTGAAGAGGACCTTTTTTACCCAGAAAGTCACAAGTACCTGGAATGCAACGCTGGAGAGAATGGTGGAAGCAGAGTCACAAACAGTGGTGTCTAAATAAGCACTATAATCATCTAGGCATTAATAGCAATGGGCCAAGTGCTGAAGAATGGCGTTAGTGGGATGGATGTCCTCTGGTTGGCAAGAGTGTGGTGGGCCATGCATTTTCCATGCTGTATGATTCTATGAATGGACAATTAACACCAGATATTATATATGCATTTTACCATACCCACCGGTAATCGACCCTTGGATCTGAAGGCAGCTACTTTTCGCAGATCATCATCGCTAGCACTGGCTGGAACCACTAAGATTGGTGGATAAGTGTCACACAGCTCATAGTTCTGATTTATGTTGGCGATTCTCCATTTTCGCTTTTCATCAGGTAAGCCCTGGAGGAACATACAACATAAGTAAACGACAGACAACCAAAAATAAAATGTCAGCAACACTAAAATGTAGTAGTAGACTTATTTTTGTTAACTAAAATGAAGCAAACGCTTGAATTTGCACTTCAGTATGTTACAGATAAAAATGTACAACTACCATAGAAGCTAGCCTTCCTAATATCATACTATACCCTAATGATTTTACTATTTCCCAGTCTCTAAATCAGGCTTAGTTGCCAAGAACAAAGACGTAAATAAAGCTGAATGTGGAAGTATCAGATGAAACAAATAGGTATCCCTGATTCCTTCCCTCTCTTATAAAACCACAAGTCTCTGTTTGCATGTGAAAGTTGAGTAAACGAACAAACTGAAAATACTAACAAATACGTACCAGGTAGACAAAATGGTAAATCACGTTAATTATATAGTTAACTTATAATGCTAACCTACTTAAAGTTAGAAAAGTGAGTATTTCCTCCTCCAAAGTATTATCTGCCTTGTAGGAAAACTGATCCTTCTAGAAAAACAACTTAAAATTTGAGGAATTAAAACAAATGGTTTAATTTTGATGGTTGAACACTAACTATATTTAATGGAATGCTAACTATATTTAAGAGAAAAAATTCATAATCCTTCCTCAATTATCATCTCCTTCTATAGAAATGTGGTAAAACTACAAACAAAATTCATTCTTCCTTTGTCCAAGAACCCCCTTACTGATTAGATGTAGTTACTTCAGCTAACCACATGAGTATGCTAAAGGACCAGAATATACACATCCAAAAAAGGTATAATTACATATTTTCAGTGAATTTAATCAAATGTATTTCATTACTTCTTAACTCTGTGCTCAAAGCACATTTCTTATTACTATATGTCCAAAACAACATGAAAAGTCATGTCCATAAGTTATGGGAGCAGAATTAGGCCATTCGGCCCATCAAGTCTGCTCCACCATTCAATCATGGCTGATCTATCTTCCCCTCTCAACCCCATTCGCCTGCCTTCTCCCCATAACCCTTAACACCCTTCTTAATCACAAACCTGTCAATCTCCACCTTAAAAATATAAATTGACTTGGCCTCCACGGCGTTCTGTGGCAAGGAATTTCACAGACTCGCCACCCTCTGACTACAGATATTTCTCCTCATCTCCTTTGAAAATGTATGTCCTTTTTATTCTGAGGCTATGGCCTCTGGTCCTACACTCTCCCACTAGTGGAAACACCATCACCACATCCACTCTATCCAGGCCTTTCACTATTCTGTATCACCTTTAAGGTAAAAAGTGTCAGTCTATCTAGCTAGACTTAAGGAGGGACCCTGAGGAGAAAAGAAAGAGGAAGTGCAAGAGGATTTCAATACTTGTGTCCAAAATGTAAGGTTCAAGTAGCCTCATCCAAGGCCAACATTAATAGCAAAATGGAAAGGAGGAGAGTACAAATGGAAAGTGCAAGAGGATGTCACCAACCCGGGGAATGTACCACGTCATAAAGTATTTAACAGCATGGATAAGGATTTCAAACTACACAATCTGGAGCCTTTGTGTCAGACAAAAGGTAAGAGGCACACAAAAGATTGAAAATAGTAAACAAAATAATTGGCAAGCAAAGTCTTGAGGAGTAGGAGGATGGCTAAGAGAACAAGCCCAAAGGTAACAAACCCACATAAAGGAGTTTCAAAATCTGAGAAAGGGGCAGAGTCAGGCAATGTTATTAAGATGAAAGCAACTGGTCGACAGCGAATATGGGGTCAGAAACAGAGCTTAGGGTTGAAAGAGACAAGGTTTGCATCCAGTCCTTGTCAGCCTACATTGACTGCGGCTGGTCTCACAGCTTCCGCAACACAAGTTTGAATGTGTTCCACGGGGCTATATGTGTGGGAATCTCATACTGTTCTTGTGACTGTTTCAGGTTCTCCTCCAGGTGCTCTAGTTTCCTCCCAGGTCATAAAGCTGGCTGCAGGGTTAATTAGCTACTGTAAATTATCCCAGTGTAGGTTGCCGATGGGAATCTCAGACAGGTGTTAATTGGCATGCGAGGGAAAATAGGTTGCAAAGAAATGGGCTTTGACGGAATTATTCCCAGAACCAGCATCAACCCGATGAGCCAAAAGGTCTCTACTAGATTTAGGAAAATGAGAAATTTGAGCCATAAACAACTGCCAGTGATGGAATCACTCTCAATCATAGATAATAATATATTCCTTTATTCGTCCCACACCGGTGAAATTTACATTGTGATTGTGGTAGAAGCAAAATATCTATGGTTGAATGATACTTTATTCTCACGTACCAAGGTACAGTGAGATTCTTTTTGCATACTGTTCCGTTTAAGTCCAATTCTACTTCCCCCCATCATACTCATGTACAAGAGTGTAAGAATAGTAGCGGTAGAGGCACTGAGGCAGTACATAAGAGTTGCAACATTTCCAGCACCATTCTGTTTGATGTATATGAAGGAACTACAGATGCCGGTTTAAATCGAAGATGGACACAAAATGCTGGAGCAACTCAGCGGGACAGGCAGCATCTCTGGAGAGAAGGAATGGGTGACGTTTTGGGTCGAGACCCTTTCTCAGACAAAATCAGTCTGAATCAGGGTCTCGACCCAAAACGTCACCCATTCCTTCTCCCCAGAGATGCTGCTTTCCCGCTGAGTTGCTCCAGCATTTTGTATCTATCTACCATTCAGTTTGATTCAAGTCCAAAGTTGATAACAATGTAGAATCTCAACTTTGTGATTTACAATAAATTGCAGCTTATTAAAATTGGACGGCAGATAAAGCCAGAATAATTTGACCTCAAGTGTAGAGTTGTACCTACAGTTGGAAGTTACCTCCAAGGTAAAAAGCAAAGATACTAGAGGAGCAAGATGAACCACTCTGTTGAAATCACCTATACTGAAGTGTAGTACACAAAGGAGCATAACGTCTGCCATTTTCGTAGGCAAAACACGCCGTTCGCTATGCCTCTCATAGTGTAATCAGTGTTTTGGGGGAACTGTATGTGTGATGATACCATTAAAATGCAGAATATATCTCATCTATCAATTCATAGATTTATGTTATTTTTGTTTTAAAATCTTTCTGCAAGCTTCTGCCTACTAAAATGGCACCATGACATACTACGGTTTTTAGGGTCGAGTGGCCTATCTTGCTCTGCTCTATTATCTTTGGTAAAAAGAAAGCCACGGACAGATGCCAGGGGTGTTCTAGTAGTTTGTGCTATGGCAAGTTAGCATGGCAGAAATCTTCAGGTTATGATCAGATGAGCAAGGAATCAGGATAGGATATCCTGGGCAACCACAAAAACTGTAGGGAGGATTACATACTTTGGCCAGGGTTATGGAGAATATTCTTTTTATTTTAATTGACGGCACTGTGACAGATCTATAAACCCGACTGGAGAAATTAAAATGTGGAGCGGCAGAAAAAATAGACATGTATTTTGGAAGTGACAACAATGGCAAGGACAGGGGACAGGAAAGAGGTCCAAGATAGGATGGCAGTTTGCAAAGAATAGATGGTTTTCTCTGCTTTTTTCTCAAATAAAATCAATAGCCATTTACAGAAGGCCACAAGTAGTCGAGAATAGAACAGTTTCAACATTCAGGGGGGCATCATCAATAAATGTGAGCAAAATGTAGAATTAAAAGCTAATAGGAGTTTGGCAAAGTCAGGTAAAGAAAGAAAAATGCAGATGGAATGTTTTTGTGGGGAAAAAGCAGGTTGGGGGGGGGGGGGTGGATAAAAGCAGCAGCTGACAATCTTAGACTTAGTAATAAAGAAATCCATAAAATCTCCAAATCATTGAAGGTAAAATTGGAGGGTCAAAGGAAAATTGGAATAAGAAATTACCTCAGAAGCCATTTCCATTTTCAAGAGAATCAAAACATAGTGAAAACCTTTTAGTAAAGTAGATTGAGGCCTGATAACTTTTGATCTGGTGATTGCTGGCTAAAGCATGTATATATTAAATACACTCCAGCATGAGCTCATTATGGGGAGTGAAGGGGCCCATATCAGGCAGTGATGAGGGAAAGCATTGGTTCTGTTAAGAAAATAAAGGGAATATAAGCATGGTTTAGAAATGGTGCTTGGTTGTTAAAAGTACAATGCAAATATTAAACAGCCTATGCATTTCAAACCGAAGCTGGCCCTAAAAACTGCTTACCAGCCTCTTAAATTCTTCAATTGGGTCATAAACTTTCCAGCCATCTTCGTAGCATGATTCTTTATTTTCAAATGCAAAAAATTGCTGAAAGGAACATAACAGTAATTGTTAGAACACTTAATATATCTGTTAATTTTTCCCATGATTATCAAACTTTCCTGTTGTGTCTTTATGGAATATTCTGATCAGATCTCCTGGGCAAAACAGAACTCAAAAGTTCAGCTGAGAAAATCAACACCATGCTGAAGTTGGAAGGCCGACTTACTCTGAACCCTTGATGGCAGTATTTTCCAACAAAAGTACAGTGAAAGCTGTGTGACCCTCTCCACCTCAGCCTGCTTCCATCTCTCCATTCACATGGCTAATGGCACCAAAGTTCTTAGCTTTTGGTGCAGAACATGTTAAACAAATGTGTTATATGCAGCATGTATGAAATAAAACACTTGGAAAAGATTGCAAAACTCTTCTCGGCTCATTTGGTACAGAATACGTTCAACAAAACAAATGTGTTATGTGCAGCGTGTATGAAATAAAACACATGAAAACGATTGGGGGAAACTGTTTATTTGGGTTCCTTGCCAAATCCATGTACATTTAATTAGTTCGTGTCCCATTAGCTGCTATAAGCAGAAGTTACTGACCCCAAAATAGAAATACAAAACAAAGGAGCAAATTAATGGTGATCATTTTAAATAGGTTTAGAAATGCTGGAGTTTCTGCTGCAACAGCTGAAAAATAACATTAAATGATGACACAGATCTAGCTGAGCCAGTGAAGTCAACACAGTGGCTGTCACACCCATGAAGATTCAGGGTAAACCATGGGAACAGAAGACATAGGCTGAACCACAGCAAGCACTTCCTAGAAGAGTAATGATGGTCAATCTTATAGCATAGGGGAGGATCATTACATCCGCTCAAAAATGTAATGCACAACAGATGCCAGTTGTAAGTAATTGATACTTATAGACAGATCCCCAATTACCCTCTTTCATCTAGCGGCAATCCCACCCACTCCTCCCCTGTACCCCTCCTGGACTCGCACCTATTTCTCAACCTCCCCCCCTCTCCCCCTCATCCACGTACATTCCTTCCTCTAGCTTCACAATTTGCAACTTTTCAATCATTTTTGGTTTAGGTTTATTATTGTCGCGTGTACCAATGTACAGTGAAAAGCTTTGTTTTACATGCTATCCAAATAGATCAGATATACTAAACATGATTACAATCTGTTTAAACTCGTACAATAAATAGAGCAAAGGGAAAGATAGAGCGTAGAATAGTGTTCTCAGCATTTAGTGCTTCAGTTCCATAAGACAAAGTCCAATGTCCACAATGGGGTAGAGGTGAATCAGATCGTGCCCCAGCTAATGGACAATTAAACATCTTCACTTCCCCCACCTCAGCACCTACCGCCTGGCATCCCTTCTGTCTTTTAATCTCTAGGGTTTTTCCACCATCTACCTATCAACACCCGCCTGCCCCCCGCCACCCACACACACAAAGATCAGTTTCAATTTATTACCTACCCGTCCTCTCCTCCAGCTTTCTTTCCCCCTCCCTCCACAATCAGTCTGAAGGAGGGCCCCAACCCAAAATCTCACCTATCCATGTTCCCCAGAGAAGTTGCCTGACCCACTGAACTACTCCAGCACTTACGTTTTTTTCACCAATAATTACAAGAACTGGACAAAGTATGTCAGACCCATCAATGGTTGATGAGATTTAATGCGTGGGGTTACAGATTTATAATCCGTGGCAGAAGAATCAACACTAGACAATAGACAATAGGTGCAGGAGTAGGCCATTCGGCCCTTCGAGCCAGCACCGCCAACTTGAGGAAAGCAAGACATACTCAGAGGTAGCCATGTGGCACAGATAGTAGAGCTGAATAGAAGAGCTGCTGCCTCTATGCTTTGGCAACCCCAGCTTGATCCTGATCTTCGACGTTGCCCGAGTGAGTTTGTATGCTGCCCTGTGACCACATAGATTCCTGGGCGCCCTGGTTTTTTCTCATATGTCAAAGACAAAGGCCATGGTAGATTAGAGATGCACAAGATTGCAGGTGCTGGAATCTTGAGCAAAACGTGAAGTGCTGAAGGAACGCGGCAGGCCAAACAACATCTGTGTAGAGGATGAAGGAGGTCTGAAGAAGGGTCCCAACCCAAAAAGTGATCAGTCAGAAGGGTCCCAACCCAAAATAGCTATCCACTCCCTCAGCACCTGGCCTGCTGAGTTCCTCCAGTAGATTAAATGGCCACTGTAAACTGACCCGAGGATGCAGGTGTGTGGTATATGTAGGGGAGAGTTGATGGGAATTTGTGGACAAGTGATTACTGGAAAAATTAGTTAGACACTACATTTCTCTGTGAACTAGCATAGACCTGATGGGCAAAATGGCCACTTTCAATTTCATAAAGAAATTTAAATATCGTTATCTGGAAATGCATGACCTAAAATGGTGGCAATGGCGATGTAATACTAATTTTCAAATGGAATCGGATAAAAACTTGGAAATTTGCAGTGCTCTGTGGAGAGACCAGTGGAGCCGGACTAATTGATAGTTCTTTCATTGACACAATGGATCAAATAGCATTAGTACTAGTTGATTATTGTCATGTGTACTGAGATGCAGTCAAAAACTATTTGCGTGATATCCAGTCACATCGTACTAATAGAGAGTCAATCGAGTCCCACGCAAGTAAACAGGAAGGGAAAAGAGAAAAATACCAGTGTGGAATAGAGTATTAGAGCATTATAGTATTTGAGCTACAGAGAAAGTGCAGATAAAAAAAAGTGCTTTGGCCACAATGAAGTAGTTTGGGAGATCAGGACTGCAGTGTTATCTTATGAGAGGATTGCTCAGTAGTCTGATGACAGCAGGGAAGAAGCTGTTCACTTCTATTGTGTCCAGATGGGTCCACTGCTCTATATCAATCTGTAATTCCATGAATTGGCAGCATCTTAATAGAATTTAATTTGTCGTTTTGCAAATTCACTATATAAGGGAGAATTCGCATTGAGACTATCTTTGAAACTGATAAGTAAGAGAGATCCAGTGTGCACAGTACCCTGGAGAGCAATGTGGCTTCAATTTCCATATGGTGAGCTTTTCCAGTTATTAGGGAAGTGTTAAGCAGATTACACAGAAGCAGTTCCTAAGCTGAAGGAAATCTTCCAGCTTGTGGGCACATACTACCTTCATCCTCCAAATATGCAGCTCACTGAAAGTTCACAGTGAAAGTAATAAATAGGTGTAATCATTTAAGCTTGTGACTTGTTACGGAAAATATACTAGAATATCAAACGTCAATAATAGATCAAATTAACTATTGAATTTGACTTTGAAAAAAATAGAAACCAATCATTTTCTCACACATCCTTTTTCTGCTTTTTGACAACTTGATTCAATTCATTATTTTTCAAAACAATATTCCTTGAGGCTCCAATCACACCTCACTGAGTTAACGTGCAGGTTCAGCAAACAATTAGGAAGGCAGAAACAAGGAACTGCTGATGCTGGTTTCAACATTGGGGCACAGAGGGCCGGAGCAACTAAGCAGGTCAGGATGCACCTCAGGAGAACATGGATATGTGACGCTTTGGGTCTGGACCCTTCTTCAGGGGAGGGGGAAAGAAAGCTGGGAGACGGGAGAGGCAGGAAAAAGTATGGCAGGTAATTTGTGGGCATGGATGATGGGGGGGGGGGGGGGGTGATTGGAACAAAGGGCAAAGATTAATGCAGGAGTGAGACAGAGTGATTAGAGAGCTGCTAATTGTGAAGCCAGAGAAATGAATGTAGGAGGGTAGGGGAGGGGAGAAAAAGCACACATTACGTCAGTCTTTACTGCAAGAGGATTTGAGTACAAAACTAGTGACGTCCTGTTCCAATTAAATAAGGCTTGGGTGAGGCTACATCTGGAATATTGTGTACAGGTCTGGACTGCTTACTGAAGATTCTCCTGATTAGTTCCTGGGATGGCAGGAATATCGCATAAGGGGAGATTAAGCAGACTGGGCCTAGGTGTGGGCTCCTATATATCGGCGAGACCAAGCGCAGACTGGGCAAATGTTTCACTGAACACCTACGCTCAGTCCGCCTTGGCCTACGCAATCTCCCAGTTGCCAAACATTTTAACTCCCCTTCTCACTCCCATATTGACTTTTCAGTCCTGGGCCTCCTTCACTGTCAGAGTGAGGCCACACACAAATTGGAGGAACAGCACCTCATTTCACTTGGGCAGCTTACAACCCAGCTGCATGAAAAACGATTTCTCTAACTTCTAGTAACCCTTGCATTCCCTCTCTCTCTCTCTCTACCCCCTCCCCCACCCTAATCGTTTTGCTAATTTCACTGTTTGTATTCCTTCGTTATCACCTCGTCCCCAGCCAACAATAGACCATTGTGGGCTCCACCTTCCCTGAGCTATCAATGCAGGCTCTGCTTTGTTCTGTACCTTCCCATACGTCTAGAGTCACGCTCACTGACTCTCAGTCTGATGAAGGGTCTCGACCCAAAATGTCTCCTATTCCTTTTCTCCAGAGATGCTGCCTAATCTGCTGAGTTACTCTACCATTTTGTGTCTATTTTCGATATAAAACTATAATGTAGACACAAAGAACTGCAGATGCTGGTTTACAAAAAAAGGACACAAAGTGCTCGAATAACACAGTGGGTCAGGCAGCATCTCTGGAGAACACGGATAGGTGACCTTTCGGGCCATGACCCTTCCTCAGTTTGAGGGAGGGCTCCGACCTGAAACATCGCCTATCCATGTTCTCCTAAATTATGATGATGCTCAAAAGAGTTAGAATTTATATATCTCCCAGTTGGTGTATCTTTATCCAGGGTTCAGTATCTCCAAATAAGAGGACGATCATTTCTTATAAGTGATGAAAAGAAATGTCTGCACCCACAGCTTTGTGAAGCTTTAATTGTGGTATTCAAGGGAGAGAATGCTGGATTGTTGAATATTAAGGAAATCAAGATTGATGAGGTTGGTTTGCCATGGTAGGCCAGCCACAATTGTGACCAACAGCACACATGCAAGGCCAAACAGCCTATTCTTCATGTACTTGTCACATAACATGTACTTGTCGCAGAACTACACAACAGATAATGAGGTTTCAGCCCATCATATCCATGCCATCCAAATATGGGGCAATTTAAGCTACTACTTCCCAATTCAACTCCTTTGTAATCCTTCCAACCATCAATTTTAATTGTATGCCGCCTATTTATCGACTTTCACACCAAGGGAAGTGGATCCATGCTATTCATCCCTCCTAGGCCTCTCAATTTAAACACCTCAATTAAATCGCCGCCCAATCTCATATTTCAAGAAAATATTCGGAGCTTAATCAGTCTCTTAGCACAGCTATAATCATCATAAACTACTACCGATCAATTTTGAATGTTTACTCCCAGTATATTTTCATTATAATTAATCTAACCATATTGTAATCACGCCCTCCACCACATTTTCAACCTGCACACTCTTTCCCACATGGTTGTCCAGGACAAGCAAAGCATTCTGGATTTGCCATCTGGCTGAAAAACAAGAGATTTTAAATTCATAAATCAGAACCAGCTCAAGTACAAATTAACCCCAGTTGAGCCACTCGTGTCTATCTTTGGTTTAAACGAGTATCTGCAGTTCCTTCCTACACTGTGAAATTGTGTCAGGAGACGTCATTCAAAGATTTAGGATTATTATTGTCATGGGTACGGAGGTACAGTGGAAAGCTTTGTTTTGCATGCTATCTAAACAGATTAGATATACGTTATCAATTCGAATTCAAATACAATAGTTAGAGCAAAGGGGACGAAACAGTGTAAAGATATAATTCTCAGCATTATAGCGTATTGGTTCCAAAAAGAGAAAGCCCTAACTTATGGATGTGTGATTCACAAATACTCTTCTGTCTCTTTTAGATGAGAAATAGTAACTCGCTGAATCAATGCAAATGACTGTATGGTCAGATTTACCAACAATATACAATCAATGACTGTATGGTCAGATTTACCAACAATCAATTAACACACCAAAGCTAAATTAACACACCAAAGCAGACTACAGAATCTGCACAACATTTAAAAAGAGAAAATGCTTTTAATCCACATATGGTTAAAATACCCTTTTTGCCATACATTATTTAGAGCCTGATTAAGCGACATGCTTCTGGGTAAAGTCATGCTTGCCTTTCGCTAGTTATTCCAGATGTGATATCATAAGTCAACAACACAAAACTCAGTTCACCCACAGATTTTGAACGTCCTGCCAAAAACTAAAGCCGATGGGAGTTTCGCAATACTTACCAAGCAAAAGCCTTCAAGGGGTCACAGCTATTTCTTAATCATGATGAATGGTACAACATCAGTAAATGTTGTGCAGGGTGCCATGGAGAAGGAGCTCACATTCCTTCCAAATGCCTGTGGATGCCTTGAGGACCTACACTTCAATTCACACTGTGAACAGAGTCCATTTATCGTGCTCAGTTTCCAGATCAGCCAACCTGGCTGGCCTGTTCCCCCCAACAATATACTTTCTGTATTTCCTTCATTTCTGCTTTAAAAAAAGTAATTTACAAATCAAAATACATATGATGGGTGCTAATCTTTGAGATGTATCTGCCTTTAAAAAGCTGACAAGTGCTTTCAATAATGACATTGTGTAAAGTTATTTAAAAAAAATAATCGACATGGTTTGATTATTTATGTTCTTGCCTCCGAGTCAGAATTATGTTGGCCAAAACTTCACTTTGTCTTAAGCACTGAACTAAGGTTGATGCTGCAGTGGGATTCTGAATGAGTGGCTCATTATTGGTTCCATCTGCCTGTTCCTGTAACAGTCAAAGGAAAGCATGAGGTTTTCTCAGTGTCCAAAACAATATTCTGTTGAATCAATAGCAATACAAAGAACTCCACTCATCATTCATCTCAGTTATTGTACTGGGAACTCACTATTGTAAACTGGCAACCTGCCCTGTACCCATCAGTTACTGTTTGAATAGCTCTGTGGGTTTTGGTCGTAATCAGTACATTGTGCTAAATGTTAGTCACCATGCTTTAGGAAAGATACGAAGATCATGTAGTGATGCAGAAATGGTTTTGAGGATGTGGAACTTGTAACACGGAAAAGCAAAAGATAGTGTTATGTTCTATTTCAAGGTCAGTTTATTGTCACGTGTACCGATTAAGGTACCGTGAGATGCGAATTACCATACAGCCATACTAATAAAAACTAATAACAAGACACACTATATAAAAGTTAACATAAACATGCACAACAGCGGAATCCCCACGTTCCTCACTGTGATGGAAGGCAATAAGGTCCAATCTCCTTCCTCTTTATTCTCCTGCAGCCGGGGCAGTAGAACCATATTTAAGAGTAAAGCAGGCGCAGAAGAAATATGACAGGAGTGTTCAAAAGACGAGAGGTCTAGCTCATGAAATGGTCTTCCCAGTGGTTGAAAGAACAAATCACAGGAAGAGATTGAAACTATTTTGCAAAAAAGGTTTCACGCTCTAAATACGCACAGGTTGGTAGGCCAATTGGCTTCAGTAAGTTGTAAAAAAAATTGTCCGTAGTGTGTGGTTAGTGTACAGGGTGATCGCTGGTCGGCGAGGACTCGGTGGGCTGAAGGGCCTGTTTCCGCGCTGTATCTCCAAGGTCTGGAGTTTAAAAGTCTAAAAGTGACACTAGGAAAAACTTTTATTTTAGGAAAATGTATTAAAATCTGAAAATGCATTGCCTAGCAGAGAATGGAGCCAAATTTAACTAGGGATTCACCTTGAAAGAGAAAACAAAGACATATGGCACATAGACATATTAAACTGGTGAATGGTTCACCCAAGGGTGAATGAAATTATTTTGGGGGTGAATGAAACTAGAGGGGTGAATGACTTAATTTATTCAGATATTTATATATTTTTTTTCTATACTTAAAAAAGGCATTGCCATTAAAGTGAGCTCTTATTGGTTTTAATGGCAGTGGAGCTGGAAATTTGATATGTTTTTTCTCTCTACCTATGGTTTTCTAATTTCAAAGTAGCAGGATATTTCCCAAATTTACTGTAATATAACCTTTTAGGGAAGACCAGACGAGCTAGTGGGATCGTAAATTTACAAATGGCAACGCTGGAGAATGGCCGTAGGCAATTGTTTAACTGTAGCTTTACTTCGTGTTGCCAATTTAGCTACTTTTCTGCTAGAACTAGAATTCTATATATATATATATTTACTGTACTTCAATCTACCAGCACTTATTTGCATCAAGCAACATGAATTCTAGCTATATTAAGGAGATTTGAGCCCTGTTTTTAGGCAATCTAAAGTTAGATTGTGCCATTTTCTTGTAGTGATATTTTGCATTTTCTATTCTGCCGACTTCAGTATTTTGTGAGTTTGATTTGCAGATTAAGACACTATGTCTTTGTTGAAGTACCTAAAGAAACCAGCTCTAGAGGAAGAGTGTGTAGGAGGAAGTATTTATTTTCTGAAAGAAAGTGAAACGAACAGGACTCAAGAGGAGGTATGTTCAAGAGACAAGTCACTTGTGAAGGGTAACAAGGAAACTGAGGGTAACGAACATAAGAATACAGTTACGAATGTTACAGATGATGACTCTGTTAAAGATACGGGCAAGGAAAAACTTAATCTCAGGAGAAAATACCAGGACCAAAGTACCCTCTCCTCAAAACTCGAGAAAAGAAAGTGGAACAAAGAATATATCAAGTATGGCTTTTTCCTTCCCCAAGATGAACGAACAAGCCCTACTCCCTCAACTCAGTGCATGTTTTGCAGTGTAAAATATAGCAACCAGTGCCTGGCTCCTTCAAAATTACAGACTCATTTAAGAACAAAGCATAGCAATCATCAAAACAATTCCATACAGTTTTTCAAAAACCCTCGTATTTGTGGAAGCAGCAGAATTTCTTCCAGTCGATGGTAAAGAATGACACTGCGACTAAAAAACCTCTTCTTCTTGCCTCTCTTCAAATAGCACATGCTCATGAAAGAAAAAAAGCCATACACAGAGTCTGAGAAAGTTGTCACACCATTTGAAAATCGTTGCCAATCTGCTACATGGTGGAAAGCAAGCAGTGGATAAAGTAGTGCAAATTCCTTTGTCCAATGACACAATGAAACTTCGATCTACTATGATTGTTGAGGATCTGAAGCATCAGCTGATGGCGAAACTGTTGGAAGCACCATTTTTCGCTCTGCAGTTTGATGAAACTACGGACATTAAAAATGATGCGCAACTCATTGTGTATTGTCGTTTCCCAGATCAAAGCTTGGGAAAAATTGTCGAGCATTATCTCTTTTGTTTGCCAGTCGGAGAGCAAACTACAGGTGAATTTATTTTCTCCAAGCTTGACGAATTCATGGAAAATAAAAAATTATCTTGGAGCAAATGTGTTGCTGTGATTGCAGCCATGATGGGGAAACATAAAGGAGCCACCGCTCGCATCAAAGAAAAATCCCAGAATTGCACCTTTTTACATTGTTGTTTACACCGGGAAGCACTGGCTGCCAAGAAACTGAACACTTATTGCAATGACCAGAAAAATGAGCTGGAAGAATTGTTGCAAGATGTGGTGAAAATTGTCAATGCTATTCGCCCACAAGCAAAACAATGTCGGCTGTTTTCAGAGCTATGCAGGGATATGTCTGCAGGTCACATGATTCTCCTCCTGCATTCTGAGGTTCGATGGTTGTCACGTGGAAGAGTCCTTGAAAGAGTACTGTCCCTGAAGAATGAACTGTCTGTAATTTTTACTGAGCAAGGTGACGTGAAAGCAATACATTTCAACAATGATTTTTGGCTGGCCAAATTGTGTTACATGACTTCTATTTTTGAACATTTGAATCGGCTCAACTTGTCACTTCAAGGTACTTCGATGTCCTTGGGAAAATAGAAGCCATGAAAATGAAGATCACCATGTGGCATATTAACATTCGTAAAGGCAATTTCTCCAATTTCCCACATTTGGAAAGCTTCCTCAAAGAATGTGAGTGGGAAGAAAAGCTACCTGAATCTGGAGAAAACACTAGACATTATTTCCGACCATCTGCAGTTGCCGTCTAAAAATGTTGAAACATATTTTCCTCAGAAGCATCTGCAGGACTTGGAAAATCAGATGTGGATAGTTAATCCTTTTATCACCAGCCACATCAAGCGAGCAGATTTGGGGGAAATGTCAGAAGTGCTGATGGAGCTTCATTGCGACCTCACTCAAACATCATCTTTTGAGATGTACTCCTACTATGGAGACTATTGGATTACTTGCTTTCCCTGAACACAAATCAATTGCCTTGAAGGCCCTTCAACCACTTGTAATGATGACAACAACTTTCCTGTCTGAACAAGGATTTTCGACCTTGGTAGAATTGAAATTCAAAAAACGCAATTCACTTTGGTATGTTGATTCGGTAATGCGGGTTGCTTTGGAATTTTCAGTTTGAGAAGCTTGTCAGAGGAGTACAGGAACATCCTAGTCAATTATGGCAAGTGTAGAAGTATACTGCTTGTCATTTATTTGTGGTAAACATACTCAATAAGAAAACAATATTTCTAAGAATCTAATTCTAAGTTCTAAGACAGTTGTTTACTAACTTTATGTAAACTAGAAAAATTCTAATAATTTTTATGTTCTTAATTTTTTTGTCACTCATAGTTGGGGGGATGGGCAGGCGCCAGATATTCAGAACTGAGCAACCGACAATGTTGTGATGATGTTTTGAGTATGCATGTGACATCTGGTCAGTACACATGCATAACTTTTAAAATATATCTGGATTTGGAAGAGCCAGCTTCTGGAGAGAAGTATACCAAATATGGCAAGTTGATATTTGGTGATATTGTGAGCTTTCGTCAGGGAGAGTTATAGAAAGTTATATCAGTTGGATACTAATATATTAAATCACATACTCCATGGTTTTTTGAGCTAGTTTTCCAAAAGATTACTTTTCCAAGTAATCAAAGCCCGAAAGGGTAAGATGGGGCTGAAGCCCAGTGTTCAGACGTTGGAATAGTTTTTTATCATTCCAATAGAATGATTTTCCAACTCCAGTGGTAATTAATCTTCTTTTTTTTCACTTCTAGTTTTCTTTACATAGTTTTAGGATGTTCAAAAAGTTGAATAAAATAAACACATAAGAAATGAGTTGATTTATGTTTTTTTGCTCATGTGACAAAATAAATTATATATAAAATTATACACAAGGGAGAATAAGACAAAAATTACCAAAAAAACATAAGAAAATTTAGTCGAGGGTGAATGAAATTTTGTGATAAAGAATCAATGATGAATGACATTGAAATAGTTTAAGAAGCACATAACATGAGTGACACCATTACAGTAATGTACACCATATGTCAGTGCTTCTTAAACTATTTCAATGTCATTCATCCTTGATTCTTTATCACAAAATTGCATTCACCCTCGACTAAATTTTCTTGTTTTTTTTCTCGTAATTTTCGTCTTATTCTCCCTTGTGTACAATTTTATATATAATTTATTTTGTCACATGAGCAAAAAAACATAAATCAACTAATTTCTTATGTGTTTATTTTATTCAACTTTTTGAACATCCTAAAACTATGTAAAGAAAACTTTTGAGGCCGTCTTTGCTAAATCTATGGCCTAAATATTTTAACACATTCACTCTGAATTTGCATTTTAGAGGATTTAGCTTGAGATGGATGGCCTCGGCCTGTTCCATCTTCGCCTCCATATTCATCGCCTGTTCCACAGTTTCCTGCTTCTTCTCCAGGGACGTTGACTCAGTCTCCCTCGCCTGTGGAATCACCTGCTTTCTCCCCGGATAAGAAGAATGGAGATTGATACTGTCGGGTAGTCTCTATCGTACACGTGCTGGTCATGTTTGCAGGCCAGTTGTGAAGTATCCGGACTATGTTTAACTTTCCTCCAGTTTGTCACCGATTGTTATACATGACGTGCTTAGTTTATGTGTCTGTATCGTTGTTGATTCTTTAAGAGGGGGGATGTAGATTAGTGTAATGGTGTCACTCATGTTATGCGTCATGCTTTTGTAGTTACGCCCCTTTAGCTTTTGAGTGACCACCGCTTGCGAGATTCGGGTTAGTGTAAGTGGAACGTGCAGGCGTGAGGTCGTGCTTGCGATGTAGTTTATAAAGTCTTTGGATTGTTATCCAGGTGTAAGGCTTCTGTTATTATACGGTCAGCACAACATATGGTCAGCACATGGGGCCACCTGCACTCCGCTTGCACAGACAATTGACCACCTTTTGTATCGCTGACATTCGATTTCCGCGACAACAGCTGGTGAAGGGCTCGCTGGTACACCGTGTGGAAGATGTCGGTGACTCAGCCGGGAGTTGCTCTCCACTGCCTCCCTCGTTCTCGCTCGCCTTCCTAGTGTCACACCAACAGCGGCCGAAACTGGAAGAGCACTGAGCCCGGCCGATGATTTTATATCTATGAAACACGCAGGATTCCCTCAGCATCCTCCCGTTGCAATAACACAGGTCATTCAGGATACGGGACTACCTATTGTGGATTATTTACCCTATGCAAGTTTATGAACTTGCCTATAACTTAAGTCATGGAGTGCCTGTACATGGACTGTTAATTTAGGATTATTTGTCCAGTAATTCAAAAGCTGCACCACCGCCATACCCTATTGCATAGTCCAACAAAAGATTTGTAAATAAAGGTTTCCCATTATCATTAAACTCTGAAAGATGCAGATCATGAAGACAATGCCCCGATCTGGCTTCGCAGGGCAAGTCACGGCTAGATACATTTTAAAATTCAACAGTTCCAATCATGCAACATTTAAAAACCAATTAAGAAGCTTTTCCCCTGTCAAGCTGCATCTGTCCTCAGAACTGCCAGGTGCAGGGGCAAATTATAGTCATACAGCAGAGAAACAGGCCCTTCGGCCCAACTGACTCATGCCAACCAAGATGCCTCTTCTAACCTAGTACCATTTGTCCATATCCCTTTACACCTTTTCTACCATTTACCTGTCCTAGAGACTTTTAAATAGTGTTATTGTACATACCTCAGCTACCTCTTCTGGTAGCTTTTTCCATATACCCACCACCCACAATGAAAAAGTTGCAACTCAGGTTCTTATTAAATCTTGCCCCTCTCACCTTAAACCTACGTCCTCTGGTTCTTGATTCACCTACTCTGGGTAAAAGACTGTACATTTACCATATCTATTTCCCTCAAGATTTTATACAGCTCAGCCTCCAGGACTCCAAGGAATAAAGCCCTAGCCTGCCCAACCTTCCCTTTATCTCAGGGCCTCGTGTCCTGGCAACATCCTTATTAATCTTCTCTGCACTCTTCCCAGCTTAATGACATAAGTGTGTTGCTGAGCCCCATTTCCTGGGTTTCCACTGCTTGACTCCATCTTGTGTGAGGGTGCTTCTGGGGCATGCAACTCCTCCTTCTCTGGAGCTGGGAAGGAAGTGTGCCCATTTCTGGCCCTGACAGAGGCAAGAAACACCACCCGACAGTATCAAAGCACAAGCAAATGTGATGAACTAAAAGAGCTCCAGCAAACAAAATCAAATCATTTCTGAACATATCTGTAATGGCCCACAGCAAACTTTCTAATTTAGCACTGATTAGCAATTTAATTCAAAGGAGCCTACAGGAAGCCAAGCAAAGGAAATGGGAAAATAGTGTACTGATGCAGAAGGATATTTGACATTTACAGTGCCCTCCATAATGTTTGGGACAAAGACCCATCATTTATTTATTTGCCTCTGTACTCCACAATTTGAGATTTGGATTTTTTTTTAAATCACGTGGTTAAAGTGCACATTGTCAGATTTTATTAGAGGGTATTTTTATACATTTTGGTTCCACCATGTAGAAATTATAGCTTTATACATAGTCACCCCATTTCAGGCCACCATAATGTTTGGGACACATGGCTTCACAGGTGTTTGTAATTGCTCAGGTGTGTTTAATTGCCTCCTTAATGCAGGTATAAGAGAGCTCTCAGCACCTCTTTCCATCACCTCTGGAAACTTTTATTGTGGTTTATCAACATGAGGACCAAAGTTGTGCCAATGAAAGTCAATGAAGCCATGGTGACACTGAGAAACAAGAATAAAACTGTTAGAGACATCAGCCAAACCTTAGGCTTACCAAAATCAACTGTTTGGAACATTAAAAAGAGAGCACTGGAGAGCTGACTAATCGCAAAAGGACTGGCAGACCAAGAAAGACCTTCACATCTGATGACAGATGAATTCTCTCTATAATAAAGGAAAATCCCCAAACACCTGTCTGACAGATCAGAAACACTCTTCAGGAGTCAGGTGTGGATTTGTCAATGACTACTGTCATATCATATCATATATCTACAGCCGGAAACAGGCCTTTTCGGCCCTCCAAGTCCGTGCCGCCCAGTGATCCCACTATCCTACACCCACTAGGGACAATTTTTACATTTACCCAGCCAATTAACCTACATACCTGTACGTCTTTGGAGTGTGGGAGGAAACCGAAGATCTCGGAGAAAACCCACGCAGGTCACGGGGAGAACGTACAAACTCCTTACAGTGCAGCACCCGTAGTCAGGATCGAACCTGAGTCTCCGGCGCTGCATTCGCTGTAAAGCAGCAACTCTACCGCTGCGCTACCGTGCCGCCCTGTCCACAGAAGACTTCATGAACAGAAATACAGAGGCTACACCGCAAGATGCAAACCACTGGTTAGCCGCAAAGATAGGATGGCCAGGTTACAGTTTGCCAAGAAGTACTTAAAAGAGCAACCAGAGTTCTGGAAAAAGGTCTTGTAGACAGATGAGACGAAGATTAACTTGTATCAAAATGATGGCAAGAGCAAAGTTTGGAGGAGAGAAGGAACTGCCCAAGATCCAAAGAATACTACCTCATCTGTGAAACACGGTGGTGGGGGTGTTATGGCCTGGGCATGTATGGCTGCTGAAGGTACTGGCTCACTTATCTTCATTGATGATACAACTGCTGATGGTAGTAGCGTTATGAATTCTAAAGTGTGCAGACACATCCTATCTGCTCAAGTTCAAACAAATGCCTCAAAACTCATTGGCCGACGGTTTATTCTACAGCAAGACAATGATCCCAAACATACTGCTGAAGCAACAAAGGAGTTTTTCAAAGCTAAAAAATTGTCAATTCTTGAGTGGCCAATCACCCAATCTGAACCCAATTGCGCATGCCTTTTATATGCTGAAGAGAAAACTGAAGGGGACTAGCCCCCAAAACAAGCAAAAGTTAAGGATGGCAACAATATAGGTCTGGCAATGTATTTACATGACATTGCTGTGTCTCAAACATTATTGTGCCCTGAAATGGGGGGACGATGTATGATGTAACATTTGGTTTTAAAAGCAGTGATTTAAAACCCCACTTTAGAGATTTGAGAATCAATCTCAGTTGACAAGTCATTGGACCTTCTTGTCAGATGGTATACCTTGACAGAGGTATACCATTTCCTACATCTTGTACCCACTGAACACTTTGTTTACACCAAAAGAGACAACTCAGCAGGTCAGGCAGCATCTCGGGAGAACACAGATAGATAACATTTTGGGTCAGGCCCCTTTTTCGGTTTGAAGAAGGGTCCTGACCCATAACGTCACCTATCTATGTTCTCCAGAGATGCTGCCTGGTCTGCTGAGTTACTCCAGCACTTTGCTGTTGTAAAATATTGTGTGTTCATATTTGCAAGAAAGAAGATATCAATAGCTCACTGGAAACATATACACTTAAACCTTCACCACTCCCCAAGGTGATTATCACTTTCAATACAAACATGAATTCCATCTCTAATTGTTACCGAGTCACAAAACTGGTTTAAATTGTTGCTGAACAAGTTTTAATTGTTTACCATTTCTTTGGGAATTAATTACAACTATTTTAAGTGGTACAAGAAATTCATTGTGTTGGGACTAAAATAATCACTTACGGCCACAAAAGTTTATGGACAGCAACATTAAACCTCCTGTTAGCCCAAGGCAAAGCGTTTCAGAACACATGGTCAATGCACCCAACAATGTGCAAATCTGAACCATATTTTGAATATTCTGTTGGTATTGTCATTCTTAAACAAGTTACACGCTGCAAAAAGACTCTAAACAAAAGGCAGTATTGATAGAACACCTGCAAGTGGTACTGAAACAGTTACAACGACTTGTTGTTTCCAGTTTATGGCACTGATACTTCTCTTTTACATAGAATTATTAAATTAAAAATCACTTAGATTCCACCCTGGAAAATGCAGCTTACAAATTTAGAACTTGGCAGATAAACTACATCTTCCACTTTTCATATGACTCATTGGTATGTGTTTTTCTGAAAAATGTTACAAGTTTGAGACTCGAGAACCAGAGGACATAGGTTTAAGGTGAGGGGGGAAAAGATTTAATAGGAACCCGAGGGGTAACCTTTTCCACACAAAGGGTGGTGGGTGTATGGAATGAGCTGCCGGAGGAGGTAGCTGAGGCAGGGACTATAGCAACTTTTACGAACCATTTAGACAGGCACGTGGATAGGACAGTTAGGGGGAATTTGAGCCAAACACAGGCAGGTGGAACTAGTGTAGATGGGACATGTTGGTCAGTGTAGGCAAGTAATGAAGGGCATGTTTCCACGCTGTATGACTGACTCTCTGTTCATTTTCACCCGTTGATCTTGTTCAGCATTCAAACATCACAAATGAAAGCAGAAAATGGTGGAAATAGTGATCGGATCAGGTAGCATATGCGGCAACGGACAAAAAGTTAAATAATTTATGAATTCTATCGGCTCTATCAGACCTCATCCAAAAAAGCAACAGCTCTTTAGCATTCACTGTAGTGTCAGCCCGGAGTTTGGTCCGCATGTTTCTCGATCAGAGTCATGTCTGTGGTCAAATAGTCTTTAGGAAAACATGTATAACCTACAATAAACTCTTCGGAAAGGTCATTAACCTGAAACATTAACACTGTTTTGCTCACCACAGATGTTTACCTGCCAATAGCATTTTCTGTCCTTATTTCAAATTTTCAGTATTTGGGATGTTTTGCTTTTGGATTCAACAACAAGTTGGGTTTTTTTAATCACCACAATTTCAAAATAATCTTATTCTGATAGTTTATCTGATGCACATGAACACAACTACATAAACACACAACTGGGAAAGAATTCTAAAAAGAACAACATGTACTAAACAGGTCAAACCCAACCAGGAGTTTCAACTCTTTTCTACAAGGAAATGTTTTCTTATCATTATGTCAAATTCTCCATACAAAGTAATCAAAATAGATGAAGAGTTCACACTGCTCCAAATTCATTACGGGATTTATAGTGACAAGTCCATGCCAGGAAACATTTTCATAGATTTAAGGATCTCATTAAGGATGCCTGCTCAATCTTTCCCTTTCTAATAGTCATAGCGCACAGAAACAGGCCCTTCGGCCCAACTCATCCATGCCAACCAATATTCCTCATCTAAGTTATTCCCTTGTGCCTTTGTTTGGCCCATGTCCTTCTAAACCTTTCCTATCTACGTACCTGTCCAAAAGTTTTTTAAACATATTATTGTACCTGGCTCAACTACATCCTGGCAGCTTGTTCCATATATCCTCCACCCTGTATGTGGAAAAACTTGCCCTGAAGTTCTGATCCAATCTTTCCCCTCTCTTGACTGAAACCTATGTCCTCTAGTTTTTGATTCCCCCACTCTGGAGAAAAAGACTGTGCATTCACCCCATCTATTCCGCTTATAATTTTATACACCTCTATGAGGTTACCCCTTAGCTTCCTGCACTGCATGGAACAAAATCCTAGCTTGTGCAACCTCTCTCATTATCTTAGGCCCATCAAATCCTGGCAACATCCTTGTAAATCTTTTCTGCATCTTTCCAGCTTAATTTCCTCTTTCCAACTGCAGAATGACTAAAAGTAAACATAATACTTCAACGGCGGACTCACCGTCTTGTACAACTGTACATAACGTTGTAAACTTCCATACTTCCCCGACAGATGATGGCCAGTGTGCCAAAAGTTTACCACCCTATCTACCTGTGATGCTACTTTTGAGATACTATGGACTTGTATTCCTGGATCGTTCTGCTCTACAATACTCCTCAGGGGCCTACCATTCACTGTGAAGGTCCTTCCTTGGTTTGACTTTCCAAAATCCAACACCTCAGACTTATCTGAATTAAACTCCATCAGCCATTTCTCAGACCACTTGCCCAGCTAATCAAAGTTCCACTGCTATTCTTGATAACCATCTTCCCTTTCTATAATACCACCTACTTTAGGGCGGTTTGTAAACTTACTAATCTTGCCTTCTCCAAGATCCAAATCTTTAATATGGGTGACAAATAGCAATGTGCCCAGCACCGGTCACGAAGGCACACCATTAATCATAGGCTAATAATGCACCCCAATCCAGTTCCATCTTTCCCGGTAGGAGAATTGGTCAATTCTGGCATAATGCTTGCAAATCACTCATCTACCTTTGGTCTGTCTGTGCAGCAAACTTACAATCATGTACAATATCCAAGCAAGTAAAGGAAACAGTTATGTTACGAAAACAAAAAGCAAGAGCTAATTATTCTTGCTAACCTAAACAGGTTACTAAATGCTAAGCTCTGATTCCATTAAAACCCCCAAAAGCAAAATTTCAACTGACAAAAAACCTCAGCCGATCTGACCCAAAGTTTAAAAAAAGGACATCTTTAGAGATACTGAGTGGAAAGTCAAGTCCACCAAGTCGGCATCGATCAACGATCACCCGATATACCAGCCTACATACTTGGGACAATTTACAAAGGCCAATTAATCGACAAACCTGCACATCTTTGGAGTGTGGGAAGAAACCGGAGCACCAGGAGAATGTACAAACTCCATACAGTGACCGTAGTCAGGATCGAACCCAGGTCTCTGGCGCTAAGGGAGCAACTCTACTGCTGTGCCACTATGCTGCCCTAATCTAATAGCCTGGAAATATTTACATGCAAATCTGTAGAAACATTTGCACAAACTATTCCTGAATCTTTTACAGAAACAGGTATTTCCTTTAATTTCATGAACAGGTGGCTACCTTGCTCAGGGCAGAAAAGGTAGGCACAAGTTTAAATACAACATAGCATAGGAACAGGCCTATCGGCCCACAATGTCTGTGCTGAATCTGATGCCAAGATAAACCAATCTCATCAGTCTACAAGTGATCCATCTCCCTCCATTCCCTGCAGATGATTGCAAAAGTCAGAAATCTGAGTGTCAAATGTGGTTTCCCCTTTAGCTCCAAGTGAGTCACAAAAGTTAGGAATCAAGAGAATATTTACTTCAGCTCCCACATCAATTGCATCTATTGCATTTAGACTTAACAAAAGGAAGATATTTCTTCATCTTAAAATTGAATTACATACTTTAAAAATTCAACCCACTGTGAAACTTAGTTTAAAAAAGTCAATAATTATATTTTTATTTCTTTCATTCACACTATATGTTCGTGTAAATGGTGTTGATTGAAACCATACATGTGAGCAAGGAATTGGAAATCTAAACAATTTGTACCATTCACATGAATTAAACATCATAATATAGTTTTACTTTTCTTGCAGGCCATCTACGAAAGATTGCGATAAAAATACAAGCACACCTATCAGCTGATGAACATTTTCCAGCAAATCTAAGCAATGCTGTAGAATAAATAAGGATGATTTTAAGATCAAAATGAATTTTTAAAAATCCTACCTTCCTTTCGCCACTCCTATACGATGTCTCCCCTTTAAAACACTCAAAGTCTATCTCTGGCCAATTTTAAATTCACTATTGTAATACATCTTTATGCACATGGCATCACATTTGTTTTGATAATGGTCCCATGAAGACGTTTCAGTACGTCAGCACCACATGCATGCACATTACTGCTGATACAAATGCTGTTAGTGGCAACAAAGGAAATCTTCACTTTTCTAAGTGAAAGATTGCATGAGAGTTAACAGTCGTTCAGATCTGTTGGGAAAAGGGCTAAGTTGTTATACACACACACACACACATTAATAATTGTTTCCCTTTTAATAATAAAACTTCTGACATAATTTAGTCAATATTTGAAAACACTTCAATATCTCAAAATTAAAACAAGAGGTCAAATTGCTAGTTAAAAGCGACAACTGTAGCATTTCATCTCATGATTTATTCTTCTGTTTTTCATTATTCTCCTTCAATACCCCTACCTGGCCCCAAACTGCACAGATGACTTGGGAATATGCCAACTACTGTGCAATTTTACACTAAGTTTCAGACGCTGAGAAAACTGACACTAAAAGTTAACTTAAGAGTTGTCTAAACTCAACTTGACTTTGCATTTTGCAAGAGCTCAAATGAAGCAGTGCAATAACTAAAAGCATCAAATTTGTTTGCAAACAATTCTAGAATGATATACTTAATGGACCATGAAACTATTTGTTTCAATAATGGAGAAAAACAATTGATGATTATATTCTCACTACATGTTACATTATACAACATTCACTAAATAGGGAGAAAGATCCCAAATGAAAATTGTCAAAATACAATGTACAAATGTGTACAGCTACATGAAACATAAAAGGTTTACTTTTCAATCATTTAAAATAAGTAGTACAGAGAGATTAGCACGGATGGAATGAGACAATCTTTGCCTCTTACTGCATGTACTCGAGAGCCATATCCTCAACTGCACAACGATACAAGAAAATCGGAGCAGAAGTAGGGCAAGTGACCTCTCAAGCCTGCCCCACCATT
This sequence comes from Rhinoraja longicauda, assembly GCF_053455715.1. Lineage (NCBI taxonomy): Eukaryota > Metazoa > Chordata > Chondrichthyes > Rajiformes > Arhynchobatidae > Rhinoraja > Rhinoraja longicauda. The sequence continues at coordinate 9,375,833 of NC_135967.1, read as the reverse complement.
CAGCATCATGGTAGATATTCTCTAAGTCTCATCTTTCTTGTGCCAGTTTCCCATTGTCCTGAATTCCCTGATCATTCAAAAATATTTGTCTCCTCTTTAAATACTTCAAACAATCATATTAATAGGTGGGGGAAGCTTGAGGGGGCTTATAATTTCTGTGTGTTCTTGCACAGTTAAGGATATGGTCACACAACTGTTAGTTTTGTAATAAGGGGAACTGATCACACAGAATGGAAGCGGTCCAGCAATGACAATCAAGGATCATCCATCAAAAACAATCTATGTGACTGACTCATTAACATCACCCCATTACAAACCCTTATGTATTTATACTATTGCTTTTTTTCCCCAAAAGTCAAATGTTCTCATGACAATCCTGTTTTAACACATCATACTTCCTACTTCCCTGTTCCACATAGGGATTTGAAAATCTGTGGTCATACGTATAAATAAATCTGTTGAACTAATAGTTCTAACTCCCTGGCCTCCAGGGATATGGACTAGCTACAGGCAAATGGGACAATTTAATCAGCACGGCTGAGTTCAGCCAGAGGGCCTGTGTCCGTGCTCTTTCGCAGCCCTATCTCACACTTACCTTCTTGCTCCTGAGACCAAGAAGCTGAGAATGACCATGACCTTGACCTCCATAAGAAAGCTGTTTGCAGCTGAGCTCTACACCAACTTCTGAGCTCATCTTGAAAGCTCATTTCTTGGTCAAATGCTCAAGTCTCCCTCCCTAATTGTTCTTTGGGAACCATTAGCTGATCTTTCATGTAATTTGCAGAAGGAAAGAAAAGTGAAATAGGCCATTCACCCTTGTGGATGCACTACAACAGGATATTCAGCCCAATTGTTCTGAAATGATATTTACTTTAAACGAGCAATAGTCCCAAACATGGATGTCCATTGTGTTCCATGCCCCCTACTCGTTCAAAAACTTAACCATAAATACCCAGACAATCAGAGTCTTCAAATGGTGCACCCCATAACTTCTCAAATCTCTGCAGAATAAAAAGGTTCATATTTTTGCCCTCCCATGTCATCTTTAGTTTAGTTTAGAGATACAGCGCGGAAACAGGCCCTTCGGCCCACCAAGGCCTTGCCAACCAGCGATCCCCGTACACTAACTATCCTATACACGAGGGACAATTTACAATTTTTATCTAAGCCAATTAAACTACAAACCTGTACGTCTTTGGAGTGTGGAAGGAAATTGGAGCACCCAGAGTAAACCCATGCATTCACGGGGAAAACGTACAAACTCCATACAGAGATTGACAGTAGCCAGGATTGAACCCGGGTCTCTGGCGCTGTAAGGCAGCTGCACCACCGTACCACCCATCTTGCATCTATAACTTCCAGCACTCACGCTTCAAAGACTTTCTTTCTACTCAGTGCATCTCATCACATTAACAGACATTTCACTGTGACAATGAACTAAACTAAAACTACATCTTTCAAGACACAGAGAAAAATACAGGAAATACTTGAGGTCAGGCAATACCGTGAAACGATCAGACTCAAAATGTCAAGCCGAAGTCCTATTGTTAGAACTCTTTATTATATTTCTTAAGATGTAGGAAGTGGTCATTCAGCCATTGAATCTATGCTGACCCACACAGCAAACCGATCAACCTTCTTACCCAAAAAGCTGGAGCAACTTAGCGGGACAGGCAGCATCTCCGGAAAGAAGGAAAGGGGGTCGTTTCGGGTCAAGACCCTTCTTTAAACTGCTTTTTGTTCTGTTTTATATCATGCTTTAGATATCCTATTGGTTGTCAGTTGCTGTCAAACAGAAGAAGGGCCTCGACCCGAAACGTCACCCATTCATTCTCTCCAGAGATGCTGCCTGACCTGCTGAGTTACTCCAGCTTTTTGTGTATATCTTCGGTTTAAACCAGCATCTCCAGTTCCTTCCTACACAACCCTCTTACCCAGCTGGCTTACAGCAACTGACTCTCTTGCATGCCCAACAATTCGACTCAAATTGTCCCACCACGTGCACTGAGAATAATTTGCAGTAGCCAATTAACCAACCAACCGCTACTGGAAACTGGAGCACTTGGAGACCACAGGGAGACCAGGCTAGCTCCACACTGCAGCCACTGAAGGTCAGGATTGAACCAAGCAGCCAGACAACAATAATGCTACTGTGCCACCCCCTATTCACACATATCTGACCTACTGAAAGTCTCCAGCGTTTTCAGCTTCGATTTCAGATTTTCAGCATCTGAACATTTTTTGATTTTCTTTCCTATGAAAACACACCTTCGCAAAGAAATTACTCATGCCTTACAGGATCCTAGCAAACTTGCTCTGCTCTTCATCTGATGCATTAGCATCCAACTGGATGGCTAAAGCATGATATAAAACAGCACAAAGGGCAGCCTACCGAGTATTTATGGCTCCACATTCTGAATTCTACTGAATTCTTTCAATGAGCAGGAGAAGCACTGACAACAATATGCTCGCACCACAGTGTTTTTCAGCAGTACAAGCTGAGTTCCCTTCGCTTTACAGATGACTGCACATATACCTCTTGTTGCTCTGGGCTTGCCAAAGGTTTAAATGTAATTAGTTTTCGACTCAAATCACTGCCTCTCAGTGGCTTGGCAATTTTGTTAAAAAGACAAATCCCTCCTCAACACCTGCCGCCCCCCCCCCCCCCCCCCTCCCCGCCCCACCACATATCCTCAAGCTTGTTAAACTTCCAGAAAATTCTTTATAGTACAAAGCCTAAAACATTAACACTGTTTCACTCCACTGCGCTGCCTCAGCCCATAAATGTTTGCGGTATTTTCTGCTTTTATTTGCTGAGATAAGAGGCATTTTTGGTTCAATCCGTCATCTTGTATTAAATCATCTAAAGGCAGACTGCACTTCAGTAAATGATCCATTCGGCCATTTTTCATATCGGCGACAGAGGGCTTCATTTCCACACACATTTCCAGCAGAGGTCACTGGAGAGCAATCCAACCATAAACCAGAGAAACCATAGGGCACTGTTATAAATATAATTATGAAATCATAAATATTCTGCAGTACAGAAACAGGCTTCTCATCAAGTCTGCAAAAATGTTTTGCATAATTCTCTAAAGCTATTGGATCAAGAGATGTTCCACTCTTTCAAAATTAAAGTAATGGTTTGTGACAGAGAATTCAAAGATCTCTTATGGCTTACTGTAAAATTATCTCTATTACTTATTCACAGGTCTGAAACACATGGTGACATTTTAGCACAGTAAGTATGATGTATTGATACAGTAAGTTTAATTAGTAAGAGTGTCAGGGGTTATGGGGAAAATGAGGTTGAGAAGGAAAGAGGTCAGCCATGATTAAATGGCAGAGTAGACTTGATGGGCCGAATGGCCTAATTCTGCACCTAGAACTTATGAACATGTATATGTTCAATCCTGACAAAGGGTGCTGTCTGAACGAAGTTTGCACGTTCTCCCTGCGACCCCATGGGTTTTCTATGGGTGCTCCGGTTTCCTCCAACACTCCAAAGACATACAGGTTTGTAGGTTATTTGGCTTCTGTAAAATTGTAAATTGTCCCTTGTATGTAGGATATTGCTAGTGTAAGGGGTGATTGCTGTTCGGCGCGAACTCGGTGGGCCGAAGGGCCAGTTTCTGCGCAGTATCTCTAAAGTCTAAAAGTCTAAACATTTATAGATGGCTCTTGGCGTGCAAGTATATAGCTCCCTGAAAGTGGGAGTACAAATCGATAGGGTGGTAGAGGCAGTGTAGTTACTCCATGCTTGCCTTCATTGGATGGGGCATCGAGTACAAAAGTAAGGAAGTCATGTTGCAGTTACATAAAACATTTGGAGTACTGTGTGCAGTTCTGATTGCCACTCTTTAGAAAGGACTAGACCAAGTAGACCCATTGGGCCCAAACCTCTCCTGCATTGGTGCAGCACCCTCACCTCCCCCCTCCCCTCTCCCTCCACCCCCCTCCTCCTCCCCTTCCCCTGCCCCTCCCCCTTCCCCTCGCTCCCCCCTCACTCGATCCCACTCAACCCCCCTGATCCTCTCTTCTCCCTCCCCCCTCCCTCCCAAGGAGATATTTAAACTTTGTAACGTGAATAACTTCAAAAATATAACACCGATTTCAATGAAACTTCTTCCATTAGCACCAAAGGGACAACAGTGAGTAATGTGGGCCTAAAATTGTCGAGCTATCATGTACCGTTTTGGCTGTAGTTCAGGAACAAACAAACAAACAAACGAGAGTTTTAGTATATAGATAGATATGGAGGCTCTGAAGATCGTTCAGAAGTGGTTTACCAGGATGTTGCCCAGATTAAAGTGTATTAATGATAAGAAGTTGGACAAACGTGGATTGTTTTGACTGGAGTGTCGGAGGCAGAGGAGAAACTTGTTAGAAGTGTGTAAGACAGGCATAGACATGGTAGAAATACTCTTTTTCCCCGGGTGGAAATATCAAAGACTAGGTTTAAAATGACAGGGGGAAGGTTTAAGATTTGCAAGGCAAGTTTTGCTTTTAGACAGATTTGTAGGTCCCTGGGATGCACTGCCAGGGGAGATGGTAGAAGCAGATACGATAGCAAAGTTTAAGCAGCATTTAAATGTTAAAATGTGAATAACTTTTAAAATATAACACCGATTTCAATCAAACTTCCATTAGCACCAAAGAGACAACGGTGAGTAAGGTGGGCCTAAAATTGTCGCACTACCGTGTACCGTTTTGGCTGTAGTTCAGGAACAAACAAACGAGTTTTAGTATATAGACTAGATCTCCTGGTACATGACACACAGGCAACCAATATACGGTTTATGCAGCAAACAATTGGGGAGGCAAACAGTAGACTGGCATTTTTTGAAAGCTGGTTGGAAGGAAGTTTTGCTGCAGTAATGTTGGGCTGTGACGAGAAAACGCCTGCATTGTGCCGTCTTCATTTCAGAGTCAAGGAAAGATAGTTGTTTCAGTGCAGCACCGATTCACCAGGTGAATTCTCTGGCTTCAACGGTCCCGACACAGGAGTTTTGATCATCCCGACGCAAGGGCTTCGGACCGTTGGCTGCGGGGGCTTTTATCCTCCCGACTGCGGATCATCCGTGGGTTTTCTCCGAGATCTTCGGTTTCGTCCCACACTCCAAAGACGTACAGGTTTGTAGGTTAATTGGCTGGGCAAATGTAAAAAAAATTGCCCTAGTGTGTGTAGGATAGTGTTAATGTGCGGGGATCGCTGGGTGGCGCGGACCCGATGGGCCGAAGGGCCTGTTTCTGCACTGTATCTCTAAATCTAAAAATCCCAACTGCGGATGGTTGAACAGCCCCGACCGCAGGAGAACAAAGAGGAAGATAATTTATTACCTTCCATCACAGTGAGGAACGTGGAATCTGCTGTGGTGGATGTTTATGTTAAATTTTATTTTATGTGGCTGTGTCTTGTTGCTTTTCACTTAGTATGGCTGTATAGTAACTCAAATTTCACTCTACCTTAATTGGTACATGTGACAATAAATTGATCTTGAAATCTTGGTTTAGATGGAAGCGAGGTGATATTTTGTATCATGCCATTGTACCATGCCAGATTCTAAGAGGAATTGAATTGAATACTTTATTGTCACATGTGACAAGTCAGTGAAATTCTTTGCTTGCATACCCAAGGTATGCAAATAGTCACCCCTAAAGGGCCCTTACAAAGTTACAAATCCCCCCCCGCGCCAGTTCCCCTTTGTTCTTCCCTCATCCCTCACGGCAGTCCCCCCCACACCAGGTCCTCCATTGTCCTTCCCCCTCCCTCAGGGTAGTCCCCCACGGCGGATCCTCCGTTGCTCTTCACCCTCCCTCACAGCAGTCCCACACGCCGGGTCCTCCTTTGTCCCTTCCCTCGGCAGCAGCGCCTCACTCCACGTGCCCATCCTCGTCCGTCGGTCGGCGCCATCATTGACCGCCGCACCGACCTCTCCACTAACACTGCGAGATCCTCTCCGGATGCCTCCTTGGCACCGACCCAGGCCCCAGCCAAGGGCTCTGCAGTCCCAGGCATGCAAGGCTTCGCCGTGGGCTTCGCCGACCCGCAAGGCTCCACCACGATCTCGCGAGGTTCCGGCCCGCGAGGCTCAGACCGCGAGGCTCCACCACCATCTCGCGAGGTTCCGGCCCGCGAGCCCCATGCCGCGAGGCTCCACCACCGTCTCGCGAGGTTCCACCACCTCGTGATGCTCCGGCCCCGTGAGGTTCCACCACCTGCCCGCGAGCCTCCACCAATGCGGCGAGGCTCCGGCCCACGAGGCTCCACAACCGGCCCGTGAGGTTCCACCGCCGGCCCGTGAGGCTCCACCTCAGGCACACGAGGCCCTGGCCGTGAGACAAGAGCCTCGGCTTCTCAGCGGCACCTCCTGAAGGCATCTGCCATGGCAGCACCTCCGGCAACGTAATTTACATGCTGCAAGCGGAACGCGAGTCATTTGTTTACTCTGACTGCTGGCTATAAAACAAGGCGTCAGCCAATCTGGATCCAGATGTAGAGTTATTTTCTTTTGCTCAGAAGGCTAACCAGGGAAGCTGCAGATGCTCATTTTGTTAGGTATGTTCAAAGCTTAGACAGCTAATTCCCTTTGAATGGAAAAATCTCGTCTGGGTTGGTTCGGAAAGCCGTTGGCCTAATCCCACTCATATTTCTTATGGTCTTTTACTACTTTAGAAAGAAACAGACAAGAGGGAAGATGCTTGCATAAGAAAACATCAATGATGAGGTCCATACATTTATTGTAGAATGTCAAAGTGGCTCATTACTGCATAATCAGAGTTGTACAGCACTGAAACATGCCCTTCGGCCCAACCCGTTAATACTGACCAAGTATCCGATCCGATTCCATTTGCCTGCCTTTGGCCTGTATTCCTCTTTCATATAAAATAACCTGGCATCCCAACCATATCTGTTCAGACTAGCGTATTTGGTTGACACTCAAATCTATCTGGAAATGATAGACGAAGCAATGAAGCATGGATTTCAAGGTGGATGTTGCAAAGATGGAAGGAAGTGACGTTAATTTGGACCACGATGGGGAAAAAAATCAGGTCAGAACTAACGCAAGGAAAGAACATAAAAATCACTTGCGAAATTAAGATAAAATAAGCTATTGAGTTCATTGTTCTACAATTTTTAGTGTTTTTTATTTATAAATTACACAATGGAAAGAAAATGGTCAGAGTTTAAATATAGTTCTGTTTCAGTTGGACTGAAAGCAGTGACTGAACAACTGAAAGCTTACCAATAAATAAAATGGGCATCGGGCAGTACGAAGCAAGATTTGGTACCACTAAATATTATGCTTAACCTTGTATCTCAGAACAGTTTATCTAATTCTCTTGTGTATTAATATACTCATCATCTTTAATGACCCATTGCGATTACAATTTATGCCAACCATCTGTTCCTTAATAATAAATTTTATCAGAGTTGTATTTAACTGCAAATTCAAATGGGGAAAGGGCGATGAAACCAATCCGATGTATAACGCTGTGAGTCAATGACAAGACATTTTCAAATGTTCTGTATACTTGCTCAACCCGTTAATGTTAAGTATTGCGCCTCCAACCTCCATTGATTTCTCTCGTTAATAAGAAAATTGATAAATAACTTCATTTTTACGTTTCCTTACTGAGAAGTACCTGCACAACATTTTGCATATCTTGGATAGCAAGGCATAACAGCAAGCAGATGCAGAGGAAACAGAATCTGCAAATTAATATTCTACGACCCAAGATAGTGGAATAACAGAATAATTCTTGCAAAGCTGCTATGAAAAAGAAAAACCTGTAGATATTTTTCACACAGGAGAGGGCCACTTAACCTTTCTTACCTGCGTTAAATTCAGGTCTCGCGAGATTTTATTCTTATATATTCCCATTTTTCAGCTCTCTCTCCCCATATGATATACCTAATACATTTTCTTCAAGCATAGCTATAAAAAACATGCTCCAGCAGATTCCTCTTATGCAGGTACTTTTAATGGCCAAGATTTGATGTGGGTTTATCCTTAAATACTTAACAATGTGCATGCGTGAGTAGAATGTGTAAGGGAGAGCTTGACTTTAAGGCATAGTCAAAATATGAAGGCAATAAAACTACAAGTTTTACTGTTACTATTTATTACTATTACTACATTACTATTATTTATATATCTTCTGTTGATGCTCCGAAGGAACACATAAGGCAGTGACCTCAAATGCAATGCATCTTTTCTTCCCAGAGATAAGACCATCACACAAGAAAATATGAAGGCAATAAAACCGTATATGGAAAAATTAAACCAAACAAATTGTTAATATAGCGATGATTCTGGTGATAACAAAGCCAATTACTTAGGAAACCAAATCCTAAAAAGTAAGCAGGATTATCTTCAAGCAGTGTAGGAAGGAATTGCAGATGCTGGTTTACACCAAAGATAGACACAAAATGCTGGAGTAACTCAGGAGATCTTGTAGCATCTCTGGAGAAAAGGAAACGTCACCTATTCCTTTTCTTCAGAGATGCTGCCTGACCCGCTGAGTTACTCCAGCGTCTTATCTTGAATCAGAAGCCTCCTAAATTTGTTTATAAGGTGTTGTGCACCTTCCTCCTAATCCAGGAAACATTAATTAAATTATCAACTTAAATACATATCAATTGAATTAGAACAATCAAAATGGCACACAGAAGTACAACTTTAATTTTGAAAAAGTGGTGAAGCAGCAAAAAGATTTTGCAATAACACATTACTATTATTTATATGTCTTTTGTTGATGCTCCGAAGTAACACATGATAAGGCAGTGACCTCAAGGCAATGCATCTTTTCTTCTCAGAGATAAGACCATCTGACAAGAAGAAATATAAATAAGCTTAGAATTGAGAAAATACAAATATTTTAGATGAGTAGTTTTGAAGTTTCAAATCTACTGCAATCAAATGGGAACCACCCCTCAGCATTGCTGTGGCAAACCTTTCGATTAAAGGCTTCCATTTTACGATTTAAGCCTTTGCTCAAGTAATCTAAATGGAACTGGGATCATATACGGTCATTACATACAATCTGGATTAATCTTACATTTTATTTATTGGCAGAGTGTATTCACAATAGAATTCCTTACCAAGCCACTTGATATAGGAAATGCATGCTTTGTAAGATTCTCAAACATGGATTTTCTGCTGCGACCTTCCTGTTTGAGAGCAAACCTCAGATTTCGCATGTCCTGTGAAAAATGAAAAGGAGCTATATCACGACGTGCAATAGATGGAGAACAGCCTGGTTATAAAAGGTAGAACATTGTTATTGCTCTTCAAAGCTATGATAATGCAAACAGATTAATCTTAAAGCTTGGAATTGAGGCTTTATAAAATAATGAAAAGATTACCTCCCATAACAGTGTATATTGTCAGATATCAAATAATAAACACGGGGATTGTATTGTAGAGCCCCCAATTCTTGGAAAGAAATAGAACACAATCTGTAAATGGCTTAAGGAATTGAATAATGGAATCAAAATGATCACTCACAATTATTTTAATCAATTCTGGGAGGGAAAAGTATTAAATGGAGATGAGGATTTTTTTTTTTTTAATTCCATCATGCAATAGGGTGCATGTATGTTGGTTTAAATGCTACGCCTGGTACCCCAGCACATTTAGTTTAGTTTAGTGATACAGTGTGGAAACAGGCCCTAGGGCCCACCGAGTCCGCAATGACCAGTGAACCTCGTACACTAACACTATCCTACACACTAGGGACAACCTACAATTTTTACAAAAGCCAATTAACCTACAAACCTGTACGTCTTTGGAGTGTGGGAGGAAACTAGAACACCTGAGGAAAACCCACACAGTCACAGCGAATGTCCAAACTCCATACAGACAGTACCCTTAGTCAGGATCAAACCTAGGTCTCTGGGGCTGTAAGGCAGCAACTCTACAGCTGCGTCACCACGTCGCCCACATATTCTACTTTGACAGGGATTTAACTTTGAAGGGATCTTGGGGTCCAAATTCATAGCTCTGTGAAAGTGGGAACAGGCAGATAGTGGTGAAGAAGGCATACTGCCTTCATAGGTCAAGGTCTTGAGTACAAGAGTCAGGATGTAATGATGCACCGTTATAGGTTTTTGGTTCGGCTGCATAATTAACATTGCACGCAGTTCTGGTCATGACACGAAAGTCGTGGAAGCTTTAGAAAGGGTGTGAAGGAGGTTTACTAGAATGATCAAGTCAAGTCAATTTTATTTGTATAGCACATTTAAAAACAACCCACGTTGACCAAAGTGCTGTACATCAGTTCAGGTACTAAGAACGAACATACAATGGCACACAAACATAACAACACATACATAAACAGTTCACAGCGCCCCCTCAGAGGGCCTCAAACGCTAGGGAGTAGAAATAGGTTTTGAGCCTGGACTTAAAGAAGTCGATGGAGGGGGCAGTTCTGATGGGGAGAGGGATGCTGTTCAACAGTCTAGGAGCTGCAACCGCAAAAACGCGGTCACCCCTGAGCTTAAGCCTAGACCGCGGGATAGTCAGTAACCCCAAGTCGGCCGACCTGAGGGACCTGGAGATAGAGTGGTGGGTTAGAAGATTTTTGATATAGGGGGAGACAAGCCCGTTTAGGGCTTTGCATGTGAATAGGAGGAGCTTGAAGTTGATTCTGTACTGTACTGGGAGCCAGTGGAGAGGCGCCAGAATCGGGGGTGATGTGGTCCCTTTTACGGGTACCTGTCAGGAGTCTCGCTGTGGCGTTTTGGACCAATTGCAGGCGGGACGGGGATGATTGGCTGATCCCAGTGTATAGGGAGTTGCAGTAGTCTAGGCGGGAGGAAATGAATGCGTGGATGATGTTTTCAATGTCGTCAAATTGGAGGAATGGTTTGATTTTAGCTATGGTACGAAGCTGCCTGAATTAGGGAGTATTAGCAACAGGGAGCAGTCAGCAAGACTTGGAATGTTTTCTCTGGAATGCCGGAGGTGGCGGGAGAGACCCGATAGAAATATCATTTCAGAGGGTTTTGGATATGCACATGGATATGCAAGGTATGGAGGGTATCGGGATTATGCACAGGTGATAAGAGATGGTCTTGGCATCATGTGTAGGAAGGAACTGCAGATGCTGGTTTAAACTGAAGATGGACACTAAAAGCTGGAGTAACTCAGCAAGACAGGCAGCATCTCTGAAGAGAAGGAATGGGTCCCGCACATCTCCTTTAGACTAGGTAGGGAAAAGGGAAACGAGAGATATAGACGATTACGTAGAGCGATAAAGAACAATGAATGAAAGATATGCAAAAAAGTAACGACGTTAAAGGAAACAGGCCAATGTTAGCTGTTTGTTGGGTGAAAACGAGAAGCTGTTGCGACTTGGGTGGAGGAGGGATGGAGAGAGAGGGAATGTTGGGGTTACTTGAAGTTAGAGAAATCAATATTCATACCACTGGGTTGTAAGCTGCCCAAGCAAAATATGAGATGTTGTTCCTCCAATTTGCGTTTAGCCTCACTGACAATGGAGGAGACCAAGGCAGAAAGGTCAGTGTGGGAATGGGAAGGAGAAGTAAAGTGTTTAGCAACTGGGAGATTAGGTACATTCAGACGGACTGAGCGAAAGTGTTCAGCGAAATGATCGCCCAGCCTACGTTTGTTCTCGCCGATGTATAAGAGTCCGCATCTTGAACAACAGATAGTACAAGAAAATAACTGCAGATGCTGGTACAAATCAAAGGTATTTATTCACAAAATGCTGGAGTAACTCAGCAGGTCATGCAGCATCTTGGGAGAGAAGGAATGGGTGACGTTTCGGGTCGAGACCCTTCTTCAGACTGATGTCAGGGGGGTGGGACAAAGGAAGGATATAGGTGGAGACAGGAAGATAGAGGGAGATCTGGGAAGGAGGAGGGGAAGAGAGGGACAGAGGAACTATCTGAAGTTGGAGAAGTCGATGAACAACAGATACAGTGCATGAGGTTAGAGGAGGTGCAAGTGAACCTCTGCCTAACCTGAAAGGACTGTTGGGGTCCCTGGACAGAGATGAGGGAGGAGGTATAGGGACAGGTGTGGCATCTGACAGGTGTGACAGGGGAAGGTATCTGGGGAGGCGGTGGTTTGGGTGGGAAGGGATGAGTTAACCAGGGAGTTGCTGGGGAAACTGTCTCTGCGGAAGCCAAAAGGGGTGAAGATGGGAAGACATGACTAGTGTTGGGATCCCCTAGTTCTTACCTTTCACCTCCGCCATTTTCGCCACCTCCAACGGGATCCCAACACTAGTCACATCTTCCCATCTCCACCCCTTTCCACCTTCCGCAGAGACCGTTGCCTCCGGATCAGGTCACAGGGATTTATCAACCTTAATGCATTTTAACACTTTCTGTACTGTGGACTCTCTTCAAGACATCACTATTACCTTCACCAAGTTCCCTTGCTGCTTCCCATGAACCGGACCTCCCCTTTGCTTGCAAGCAGTCTCTCCCAATCAACTTCAGCAAATTCCTGGCTAATACCATCAAAATTGACCTTGCCCCAATTTACACTTCAACTTTTGGAGCAACACTATCCTTTTAGTTTAGTTTACAGTTACAGCTTGGAAACAGGCTCTTCGGCCCTGGAAAAAAAGTCTGCGCCAACCAAAGACCACCCATACACCATTTCTATGTTATCCCAGCTTCGCATCCTGTACACTGGTCCTTCGTACTACGGCAGCCCCATTTGATATCTATAAATCACCCACTTCTACAACCATTTTTTTCACAAAATGCTGGAGTAACTCAGCAGGTCAGGCAGCACCTCAGGAGAGAAGGAATGGGTGACGTTTCGGGTTGAGACCCTTCTTCAGGGTCTGAAGAAGGGTCTCGACCCGAAACGTCACCCATTCCTTCTCTCCTGAGATGCTGCCTGACCTGCTGAGTTACTCCAGCATTTTGTGAAATAAATACCTTCGATTTGTACCAGCATCTGCAGTTATTTTCTTACACTTCTACAACCACTTCATGGTACTTGCTTTAGCTCATGTCGAATCACTTTTACCAGTGCTACAAAGTCACAGTTAACTCTTGTGACATGTCATCAAATTATTTAAAGAAGGAATTGAGGTATTTCATGATGCAAGAGGAGAGGCCCCAGGACATCACTGTCTAACAAAAGATGCAGCAAGATGTTAAAGAACCCACGGGTGACCTTGCTGGAAAGAATACAATTTCTTCATTCATGGCTTTTTTTAATTAAAAAGTCTCTTTAAAAAAAACACAGCTGCATCACAAAGAGTCTATTCAAACGGAAGATACACAGAAAGCAAATGTTGACAGTCTCCTTAATTTGAATCAAATTCTTGGCATAGCTTTAACACAAATGTCAACTCAACAATTTTAAATATATTTTTAGGACCAAAAAAATGACATTGAACTCCACATTAAGAATAAAATATACAAATCCTGACTCGATTTGCTGCGAAGTGATATTTCTCAGAACCATTGATTACACTGACACCTTAGCTTAGCATAGGCTAGAATGCACATTTAACAGTCCACTGTATTAACAAAAAATCTATTTTCAACATAGTCCCAGGAGATGCAAGCCAGACTGCTAAATCTGCATGCTTCTCTATTTTACTGCATCCTGTTTTCTGCTCAATTTTAAATTGACTCAGTCTCATTTGAAACTTGGAAAAAAAAAGTATATGAAAGTAGGTGAGCCATCTCTCTCCACCACTAAAATCCTGTGAAATTATTTACAAACATCTGCATCAAATTAAGAACACCTTGCTTCCAGCTGAAGTGAACAGAAGACAATTTCTCCAATATTGGTACAACAATTTGAGTAAAGACACATTGTACATAGAAAAATCATTCATTATACTTTTGGACTGTCACAACAGCAACTTGAAAGGCCACTTGTAAGCGTATCCTTGGTGTGCATTATTCCTTTATGACTGTAGACTTTACTTTAGAGATACAGCGCGGAAACAGGCCCTTCGGTCTGCACCGACCAGCAATCATCCCGTAAACCAACAGTATCCAACACACTAGGGACAATTTTTACTGAAACCAATTAGCCTACAAACCTGTACACCCTTGGAGTGTGGGAGGAAACCAGAGCACTTGGAGAAAGCCCATGCATTCACAGGGAGAACATACAAACTCAGTACAGACAGCACCCATAGTCAGGATCTCTGGCGGGTGTTGGTGGTACTCTGGGCTTGCCCCATTGTCCTGCATTTGGCCTATTGCATTCCAATCCCTTCCGACCCACATATTCGCCCAAATGCACTACCAAGACTCCTCTCGCAAGGCACTACCTACAACCCAATATCAGTGAAGTCAATTCAGGAACTTTTACAAATAACTTTTGATCAGGTGATCTTTTACTCTGCAACTCAAGGAAACTATCCACCTTTGCCAAAAAAAAATCCAATGTCTTTGTTCAATATTACTATTCAACAACACTGAAGGCAAACTCTTAGCATCCAATTCCACAAACCTTGCAAACTTTTCTCCTTGCTAGCTGGAATGTACCTCAGCCAAATTGCCCTTGCCATTGTTCTTGCCCTCACACCCATGATTGCCTGAGCTGGCTTAATAGTTAAAACTGAGGAATTACGCAGAAATGTTCCAAAACCACAAAACAATCCTCCAACAGTCTCCAAAATTCCTGATCTTTAGTTGATGATCACAGTGTATTTAACTATTGAGGCAACAGGGGGAGCTCAGCATACATTGCATTTGATTAAGTCAATTTATTGTTACTTCAACTTTCCTGCCATCTTTTAGACTTCTCCTTCCTCCCCCTTACAATCCTCTATGTGGGAAGAGGGTGCAGCCAGAAACAACTTTAACAAGGACACAAGCATCCAGTTGCAAAAGGCAGTCAAGTTTTGGAAAAAAATGTTCAGAAACACTCCCCTGAGGCTTCTAAATATCCCCAAAATCCTAGTTAGTCAAAATGTTGGTTAGCGCTGCATTTGAATGTGCAAGGAAAGCTCATTAATCAGCAAGATGCCAGTTAATAGCCGAATAGTATATAAAATTATGATTAAAAAAATACTTTAATAGTGAGTTCACTAGTACATGATGCTTAAAGTTACTACTTTAATTACTTTCATCATCAGTGTGTATAACATTTTCAGCCCATAATTATTTATTTAAAAAGACTTACTTTGCAAGTAATTTCCAATCCATAAGAATTTTCACCTCTGCTTGATTGGCCACCCATCTTTTCAACTCGACTTATCACGCCTAATGGGACATCAAGTGTTGTCATAGGATCCTGCAAAGTATAAATACACAGTTTTCACCTCAATCTACTGGACGTCACGCCTCTGCTTAACTATATCATTTGGCAGCAAAAACTACACAAAAACCCACAGCAATAAATAACCAATTTGTTTTAAATACAGAGACTTTTTCAAATATGTCATTAAACATCTAAGCGTGTACGACTTAAAAGTCAAGAAGCTTTAAAGGCCGTTAAGTGCTTCTTAATACACTGTATCCCTTATTAAATTACTATATTCTTTATTAAATTGCCCAATAACTAACTGGAAACTAGCTTTTACAACAAAATAAGGTTCAAAGTTGGCCCAAAATGAACCTCATCAAACAAAGAATGAACCTCTTAAACAAAGATGACAATTGTGAACAGGTAATTTTATGGTATATTTGACATTTTCCAGAGCACCAGAATTAGGCAGCTCAAAGAAAAACAAAAGCATAGAGACGAGGGAAAAGATGTCCAGCTGGAATTGTGCACTTTACACACTTACGAATAATTATGTGCATTTCCAGTATTATGACCTTTAAATCCATGAAGGGCAATAAGTGAGAGAAAGGCCAGGCTGGGGAGTTGATGGGTATGAAGCAGAGCGTGAGAGTGGGGAGACAATTGGTTTTCAGGAACTTATGATCTGCAGAATTTAGGAAAGCTGAAGCCAGGTGTCATCCTGTAAAATAACATCTTAATCCAATGATGAAATATTAAGTGTTGTCATAAATTCCCTGACGTGGGAGGTTGACGTTATACATGGTTAAGCAATAGCATTTTCACACTATGAAGTGTGTGTGTGTGTGTGTGTGTGTGTGTATGTGTGTGTATGTGTGTGTATGCGTGTGCATGCGTGTGCATGCGTGTGCATGCGTGTGCATGTGTGTATTTATGTATATGTGTGGATAGACAAAGATGCACATATATGCATACACACATCCACATGTATATTTATTTATTTAAAGGTATTAGCGCTCTTACTACTAAAGAGCTAATCATAATGAATTTATGTACATACCAAAAATAGTAAACTAAAATGAACCATAAAAAGTAACATCTGACACCATTCGTATAGTTTGATTAATAACCTGTATTCACAGAGTTCCATTCAATCTCAGTGTACGGCCTAGTACATCACAGCTGCACAGAAACTTCACAAAAAATATTTAGGCATTTATTTTAAGAAATCTATTTTTATTACAATTTATTTTTATAAAAATAAATATTATCACTGTGTTTATGATTTTCTGGCATTGCTGTTGTAATTCATAAATGGTATTGAGGAGAATAAATGTCAACTATTGAAATAGAAGTCCTGATGAAATTCAAATCCTCAAATGGTTCAGTTTGTTCATTCAGTGTACAATCAAGGTTTGAACCAAATTAATCAAAATCTGTCCAGCGTTATCTGCTCTCAATAAGAGAACAACATAATTTTTTTTAATTTTTTTTTTAATTAGGCAAACAGAAATTATTTGAGTCTTTTGTCACAATGGATGGTGACCCCCTCAAGGCCAGAAAAACAAGTTAGTGTTTATGGTTACGCCACGGACGAGTGGTGAGAAACAGAGTAATATACCCAGAGGGGAAGGGCTATAACAATAATATATAAACACGTGTCTGCTTTAGATGTAATGATACTGTTTAAGAAGAGTTCTATTGACACAGTTTTCAAACTGAAGATTTGTTTCTGCCTCAATAACACTAGGAAGTTTTTCTGCTATTCACGCATCTTTGCATATTAAATGTTCAGGGCGGCACAGTGGCGCAGCGGTAGAGTTGCTGCCTTACAGCGAATACAGCGCCAGAGACTCAGGTTCGATCCTGACTACGGGCGCCGTCTGTACGGAGTTTGTACGTTCTCCCCGTGACCTGCGTGGGTTTTCTCCGAGATCTTTGGTTTCCTCCCACACTCCAAAGACGTACAGGTATGTAGGTTAATTGACTGGGTAAATGTAAAAATTGTCCCTAGTGTGTGTAGGATAGTGTTAGTGTGCGGGGATCGCTGGGCGGCCGGGACTCTGTGGGCCGAAGGGCCTGTTTCCGCGCTGTATCTCTAAATCTAAAAAATCTAAATCTAAAATCTTAACGGTCTGTTTATTGTCAAGTGTATCAATTAAGGTGCAGTGAAACTCGAATTACCATACAGCCATACTAAAATAGCAACAAGACACACAACTACATAAAAGCTAACATAAACATCCACCACAGCGGCTCCTCCACGTTCCTCACTAATGGAAGGTAATGAAGTCTAATCTTCCTCTTTATTCTCCCCCGCGTCCGGGCGGTCGAAGCCCCCGCGTCGGGGCGGTCGAAGCCCCTGCGGCATGGAGCTCCTGAAGTCAGTCTCTAACCAGGGACCGCAAGCTCCATGATGTTAAAATCCGTGGGCTCTCCCAGTTGGAGCTCCGAAGTTGATCCCTGGCTACGGGATCGCCAGCTCCCCGATGTTAAAGTCCACAGGCTCCCACGGATGGAGCTCCCGATGTCGATCTCCAGCAGAGGCCGCCAGCTTCACGATGTTAGGCCGCAGTGCGCACAGAGATACGTTACAGAGAGTGCGCACAGATATATTAAAAAAATATATTTTTTTTTTTTAAATTTAAATAAAAAATAAATCGCATCTCCCCACATAAAACAAGCTAAAGAACACTAAAAGACACATTTAACACATACTAATAAAACAACAAAGAAGGAAGGGACAGACAGACTGTTGGCGAGGCGAACAACATTCTAAATGGGAATACCATCAAACGTCACAGAAGTATTTGGGAGCTAAATAATACCCGGGGAATTCAAGCTAGTGGTAAACCCTTGTGAGCATGGTAAACATGCCAGGATTCGTTTGCTTCAGAGCAAAGCAAATCAAATAATGCAATGCAATTGTCATTAACTTATTCACTTTTCTTCAGGGAGAGGAGGGTGTGTGTATGTGGGGGGAGGGGGACTTACACAGCTTACATGTTTACAATAATCCTTGCAAAAAGGTGTTTTTTATGCCATTATAGTTTGTTTTTCCAAGTTCACAGTCATGCGCAAAACATTATTATTTCAGAATAAAATTCTCAGGCTTCATAATATTTACAGTATTTTTAATACTCAGTTCAATACACAAGGAATGTGTTGAACCAAGTATTTTTCTCCAACCTATGTTAACAAAGAAATACATTTCAACACCATTCAGCTCTTCCATCATTTTAAACCCGGGTAGCTTTACAGCAATTGAAATAGGATAATATCAACAATGTGTCATGTAACATAGATTAAATTAATCCTATGGTTTCCGTTGGTCAACAGTTGATCAAAGATTGTCCAATTTGATCACGGCGTTCTAGACATATTATATGTGGGGCAGTGATCTTAGTCCCAGTTATCACTTATCAGCCTAATGATATAAATTCTCTTAAGACACCCATAAATTTTCTCAACAAGCAACATGCTGATCCTTTTGACAATGGAATATTTGAAGCTAAACACATGTTTTTTATTTTACCCTGCACTCATTTTGCAGCAGCAGCTTCATATAAATAACTTACTGACAATGTATTACAAAATTTGATTCAAACAGTCTTGCTTATACTTTTAAGTGGCTTAAAGATCTGTACCCAGAGGTTAACAACATGCCTACTGTGAACTGCAACGCCACAAGAAAATATAACTCATTGTTCAAATGTCAAATTGATGAATGAAATGCTGTGCTGTAGCAGAAACTGTCTCTGCAGGATATTTTTTTTAAGCAAAAAATTGCACCACAGCAGCAAGATCTCGGTTAGGGATAAAGCTAGGAGTGGATTTTATGTCAATAGGTCTGGCTGGCTTCACGATTACCGTTAGACCAATAGTTAAAGGTATCTCATTGTTGGTTATATTACAAAAATAAACAAGGAGATCAACACACTATGATACAACTGCTTGATATTCAAATATTTAAACTTGTAAAAGATTAACCCACTAATACATGTCAGTGTCAAATAATCATAATGAACAGTTACCTTAGGAACAGGGAAGATTCAAGTCAACAAACAAAATCCACTAGGAGACTGCTCGCGCTCCTTTCAGCCTCACTAAAAAAGCACTAATCACCAACTGGGTTCACTTTTAAACATTCTTAATCTTGGAATCAGAAACCTGAATACAAATATCCCCACAGCCCACAACAGAAAACCAGATTTTGAGGAGCACACTCTTTAGTCTGGTGTAAGCTACGATCAGTGATTCTTGCAGCAAAGGCGCCATATATTTACTAACAACAACAGGCTACCTAACTACAGGCTATATTAAACAACTCTCAAAATGTATATAAAAGTAGAAAGTGCTGGAACTATTCAGCAAATCTGTCAGCATCTGTAGAGCGATTAATGGAGTCAACATTTCTGGTTCATGGTCTTTTGAGTATTTCCAATATTTTATCTTCATTTCAGATTCCCAGCATTTGCAGGTTTTCACCTCACCAGTGCACATTTTACAGTTCCAGCATTTGTGTTTTTTACCCTCTCTCGCTTTCATTCGTCTTGTGCTATTTACATTTCCTCCAGACAGATCATCTGTGACTAACAAGGCTTCACCACCTGCTCTCAGCTGGCACCACTTAGCCATTCAGTAATTCATGGTCTGAACCCCATCACAGATACACTCTTTGTCCTCATCACCCCTCCTCTTTCTCTGCAAATTAAAATATCTAAGTGTTATCAATTCTGATTGAAGGACAGAGACGTACAACATTATTTTTTTCTTTTGTATATGCTACCTGAGTATTTACATATTGTCTGCTCTTTATTTCAGATTTCCACCATCTGCAGTATTCTAAGCTTTGGCCCCAAACTATCGCTAAATACAACTTTGCAGTTGACAATGTGCCAATGCCCCTCAGAAACAACAATGAGAACAAAAGGCGCGTCAATACATAACCTAACACAAAACTATCAAAAATGTAAACAAGATCCAATGGACAAGGCTACCAATAAAAATGTTGGAACTGTAAGATATACAACAGAGAAGTAAAAAATTATGGATGCTGGAAGTGCGATAATACTTGAATTTATTTTTACTGGTGCACAAAGGAATTGGCAATGGTTTCCTGTTCAGAAAATAAATTTATATTGCATTTCAGATACAACTTGCAAATTTTCTGCCCTGACTTTAGGAGTAACTTGGTCATCAGTAACCCCTCCTTTCTGGCAGTTTTCAAGTTTGTTCCTATCCCCATTCTACAAATAGAGTACACATTTGACAATGATAAACAATTCAGTCTTAGTTGTGATTCTCCCATCAGTCTGGTCACACCCACTGTTTGAAATCACACAAATATTCACTTTGGCATCGTCATGATGGAAAATAAATAGAAAATTCAGAGTTAGGGCATGGGGAAACGCCAGGACTCACAAACCATCTGACCAATTTTGTTTCAGTATCCAAAGTCATGGTTGAAGATTGTTGCCAAACGACACTAAAGCTGCATAGTGCACCAACTGGGAAAAAGGCATGAGAAATCAAATCGCAAATATTAGATATCTGAATTTTTTAATTCCACGTTTCCTACCATTGATGCCACTGATGTCAGTCATCTCTGCCCCAGACTCAATTTTGTTTTTCAGATCAAGATTTTGTTAACCATGCCAAATATCTCCTTCAGCTTGTCAATCATTTTAAAGAAGAAAATGCTTCTCCAAAGCATCACACCTCAACTCTCAATGCAATAAATCATTATGAAATATAAATTGTCTCTAGATACCTTCCTTATTTCTTCAGTTGATCTCAGGAGTCCTCTTTGGAGAGAGCACGAAAAGGCACATGTACTGGAGTAACACAGTGGGTCAGGCAACATCTCTGAAGGACATGGATAGGCGAAGCTTTGGGTCGGGACCCTTCTTCAGCAATTTTTTGTGGATAAACATTGACGGCAAAGTATAAATGGTTGAAAGCTTCAAGTTCCTAGAAGTAAATATCACCAGCAACTTGTCCTGGACTAGCCATATCGAAGCAATGGCCAAGAAAACACATCAACGCCGTTACTTCCTTGGAAGACTTTCGAAGATCGGCATGTTCCCAACAACTCTCATCAACTTCAAATGAAAGCATTTTATCTGGATGCATCATGGTATTGTTTGGGAACGGCTCCATCCAAGACGGCAAGAAATTGCAGAGAATTGTGGACGTAGCCCAGACCATCACGCAAACTAACCTCCCTTCCATTGACTCCATCTGCACTGCAAAGCCACCAGCATAATCAAAGACAAGTCTCACTCTTTCTCCCCTCTCCCATCAGGCAAGAGGTACAGAAGTGTGAAAATTCATACCTTCAGATTCAGGGACGTTTTCTTTCCAGTGGTTATCAGGCAACTAAATCATCCTATCACCAACTAGAGAGCAGTCCCGACCTAACATCTACCTCATTGGAGACCCCTGGACTATCTTTAATTAGACTTTACTAGACGGTATCTTGCACTAAAAGTTATTTCCTTTATCCTGTAACAGTACACTGTGGACAGTTTCATTGTAAATCATGTGTAGTCTTTCCGCTAACTGGATAGCACGCAACAAAAAAGCGTTTCACTACACATGACAATAAACTAAATTTTCCACATGGGTGAATATACTTCGATGTGTTTCACAGTCATGTAGCTGTACAATGCTCAATGATCGGGCTCACTTTTGAAAATCTAAATGCACAACATTTTGCAACTGCAGGAATTACCAGAATCTAATTTAACACGTAGGTAAGTCTTCGGGACAATACGAGGTTGGTCAAGGGGAAAAAGAGAAACTTCCCCTTTATGAAAATTACATTCAAAACTTGATTAAAGTTAGACCATGAAGTGTCAAGTGGTTAAGCGAATAAACTGTTAGAATTAAGTAGGAGTCCGAGTTTTTGGGAGGAAGCCATGAAGAAGATTTTCGCATAAAGGGATTAGAGGAAATTGGGTGACACAAAAAATGTGCTGAGAATGAAGTGGAAGATAAGAGACAACAGCTGGTTGCTATCTGGAGGCAAAAGATATATTGACTTACCTTTAACACTTTACCAAAGTAAAATAATATAATAATTAAGGACTATCTATAATAAATGAAAAGTAAAAAAAACTTACCAGTTCAACACTCTTGAAGTAAAGCCTGTAATTTGTAATATACACCACGCCTTTTTTAGGTCCATTAAAGTGACAAATGTAGATCACATCCTTTTCTGCAATGCAAGGAAATAACACACATTAGTTTGTTAGATGCCAGAAAAAACAAAAAAGCACAAGATATTGCTGTTTTTCAATAATACATGGCTAATATTCTACCTCATCCACACTTTCATGCACGTAATCCCATATTATTAAAAAGATCAATCAAGATAGGTTGTATTTATACATTGAAAAATATCATTATTATCAATTTGATAAAACTATAGCAACTCAAACGGAATTGTTTCAGGCAAAAATTATCATCAATGTTACCTTACCTTTACTTTTTACATCTTCTCCTGGTAATAGTGGAACATCCTCCGTTTGTTGTGCCTGTAAATGAAAGCCAAATTAACTCATCAAATAATTTGGTCCAATAACTGCATTCGCTAAAACTGCTTAAACTGCAATGATTAGTGAATATATTAACTTTGGTCATCCCTCAGAACAAATCAAAACAGATTTATAGGTAATACAAATTTTGCTATTTCACAACTATTTCACAACTTTAGTTTTAGTTTTAGAGATATAGCATGGAAACAGGCTAGATCCAAGATCATACAGACCAGCGATCACACCTATACTTTACCACACCTATTGTTCTATTCTACAAACTAGGAACAATTTACAGAAGCCAATTAACCTAAAAACCTGCACGTCTTTGGAATGTTGGAGGAAAATGGAGTACCCAGAGGAAACCCGTGCAGTCAAAAGGCGAACGTACAAACTCCGTACAGACAGCACCAAACAACTGTCCAAATTCAATTGAGCTTTTCTTTTCACTTTCGAGATCAGTGTTTGAATGTATAACTGAAAGCATCCAGCTCGAAGCTGTGGGGGGGGGGGTGGGAGCGGCTTAATCCTGCTATTTACTATCCATATCATGAAAACTCAATAATTGATGAACCCATCAAAAACCGTTACAGAACAAACTTTATATCGCCTCTGGGCACGCTCAGTAAGTCTGCCCGCTCTGCAAGTCAGGCAACTTTGGTGCAGGCAGAAGCAGAGCTAAAATTTCAGGTCAATGATATTTTATCTGAACCAAGTTAGAAAATAAACATGCTTTCAATTACAGGGTGTGGGTGGGGTAGGAAGAGAACAAAATATATGTTTGTGAGAGGGTGGAGCTCAAAACAAACTGAATGATGGATTGTTTTGGAGCTGGCCAAGAGAGGATGACTTGCCGATGATTTTAATTTTCGGCAAAGGTTGGTAGTGAAGTGGGACGGGGGTTGTTTATTTAGCGGTGATAGTTATTATTATTAATCATCATAACCTACCATTCACTATTGATGCCTAACTTTCCGGCAACAATTTTCTCACTACCTCTTCTATGCACGACTCGTGAACAGGTTCTACATGTTCAGTTCAATGTTTCCATCTGCACAAATGCTGACTGTTCAGCAGCTTTTACAAAATATATTATTTCTGCATTCATACACTGCAATCGAAGAATGTGTCTTATCGGTTAATCTCATCGTGCAGTTATTTTCCCTGATTATTTGCTGCAGAAACACAAGTTTTTTTAAAAAATATCAAAATCTGCATACATTATATTTTTGGATCTTACTTCAATTACTTTCCTTCCCTCTAACATCCTCCTCTCAAGATGGTAACTCATTCCATGTTATTTGTGCATGGGGCTAAATCATTATGTATTTATGTAATTGAATTATGTATTATGCATTTTATCTAAATGTGTGCAAGTCGAGACTAACAATATTAATAACTCAACTTTGTGGGACATCAAAGCCAAGCTTGATTCTGCTCTCAACCAAACCCTCCTCACTCAGTTTCCAGCCAGCCACTGGATAGCAATTTGGAAAGCTGCTCCTTATGGATTTTTTTTGTTAATCCATTTCTGTAGCATGGGGACATTGAGAGCAATTATATCACTTCGTTCCCACTCCAGCTGAATCAACTTAACTCAATCCAAGCATGGAATGCAGGACCTTCCTGATTGGCACATGCCAGCAGGACAAATGCTAGAGCGCTTTTGAAGCTGTAAATAAACCAGCAGGCCAAGTTCATACAGTCCAGACATCCAAACAATTCTTTAAAAAAATGTTCTAAACTGAGATTCAAAAAAATAATCAAGCAAAATTCACATTCTTCTCAGTAATATAATAAAAAATAACAGCAGATGCTGGTTTATACCAAAAGATAGACACATAATGCTGGAGTAACTGAGCTGGTCAGGGAGCATCTCTGGAGAAAATGGGTAGGTGACGTTTCAGGTTGGGACCCTTCTTCAGACTGATTGTAGTATGGGAAGTGGGGGGGAAAGCTGGAAGCCATGAAAAAAAATAATCTCCTTCACTTTCCGAACCCCCCCCCCCCCCCCCCCATTACAATCAGTCTGAAGAACAGTCCCATCCAAATAGTCAGCTATACATTTTCTCCAGAAAAACTGCCTGACCCGCTGAGTTACTCCAGCACTTTGTGTCTATCTTTCACATTTTCTCTGGATGTGTTCTTTAGAAGAGAGGAAAATGTGCAAACATTTATCGAAGAGGAAAATATGTAAACATTTTTATATAGAGTGCCGATGCTGATTGCCCATGCCGACCAATATGCCTCATCTTATCATTAAATCAATTATTTGCAATGTAGCTACCACCCCCGTAATGCACAAATACTGAAAATATATGTCTTAAATCTTAATCTGAGCCCCACACCCAATGGAAGTCCCATACTGGTAATTTAGTACCAACTGAGCTAAATGAGCAAGGCCAGGCACCAAATGCAACACCATAAACAATCCCAATATTCTTGACTTATGATGCTGCAGGGAAGAAAATTGCTGTCAAGGCTCACATTTCTGATCTTTTACCCATGCTGGGAAATAGATCAATGGGCTTTGGGTAATGATGGGACTGGTCTCGTGTGTCATGTGGTGAACAGCTCAATGTCAAGTAGACAGATGAACTAAAACCATCAAACCACTCAAAAACTGGGAGTTCCCATTGTATCAGTGGATACCATTACCGGGAAATCTCAATAATCAGAAGAGGGGAGAAGCATACCTTTATCGTAGAAGAACTGATTGGTGTAGAAGTGGAATATACCATCGGAAAGGATGCCGAAGCCATCTTTTACCCAGGTTCTTGATGCTCAAAAGAGCGTGCTGCAACAGAAACAGACTAGTTAGTCACAGCAACAGTTGCAAAGATGCAAATCTAACTCAAAGATTAAAGCAGCCTTGTACACGTCAATGCATCACGTTGTCTAGAATGGATTTTATAAAGTCAGTCATTCAGTGTGGAAACAGACCATTCGGCCCAATTTGCACACGCTAACTAACATGCCACATCTATATTAGTCCCACCTGCCTGCTTTTGGCCCATATCCCTCTAAATTTACCCTATCCATGTATTTCGATTACATGAAATTATTTTCATAGTCTATAAATGTAACTATGTCCACATGCAACCCAAGCATTACAAATTAATCCCTTATCCGTTAATTTGCATCCACGGTTCTCTATTTCCATGCCTCGTAATTCATATTCCAGTTTGCTGCAAAATTTAGAATAACTTGCACCTTGAAAACTTAAGCGTGAGAATAAAAGACGATTTTTTAACAGCTTGGATTTTCCAGGCAATGACGCTAGACAACCTGCACCACAGATTTCTAAGAAAACAGCCCACGATCTTGGTAGGATTTCCCTTATTTCATTGGCGCTTTCAACCCAACACCATCTCTAAGGAATCTGAGATGTCAGGCAGACTGAGTAGCCAATTAGACTGAAAAATTCTCAGAAAAAAAAACAGGAAATGAAAAGCAAAGAATACTTTTCACTTTAAAAAATCACTTTATAGGGATCCAAAAAAATAAACTGAAGCATTATCATGGCCTTAAGTTAGAAACAAAACAGCATTAACTTAAATAAAATTAAATATTTTTATTATATTTAGGAATGTATGGAGATACACGAAGGCAGTTATAAAATAAAGATAGATACAAAATGCTGGAGTAACTCAGCAGGACAGGTCGCATCTCTGGAGAGAAGGAATGGGTGATGTTACTCCAGCATTATGTGTCCCTTCTCTCCAGAGATGCTGCCTGTCCTGCTGAGTTACTCCAGCATTTTGTGTCTATCTTCGGTTTAAACCAGCCTCTGCAGTTCCTTCCTACACATTTCGTCTATTCCACTACAAAATCTCCTCAAGATATGTCTACTTTGAAGAAGTTCTCTTCCTCTGACGAGAGTTCTGCAATATCCTTTCTTGCTGCTCTATATCTCTCTACATCACTGTCTATATCTCTTCTTTCCTTTCCCCTGACTAGTCTGAAGAAGGGTCTCGACCCGAAATGTCACCCATTCCTTGTCTTGAGAGATGCTGCCTGTCCCGCTGAGTTACTCCAGCATTTTGTGTCTATCTTCGGTTTAAACCAGCATCTGCAGTTCTTTCCCACACAGTTATAAAATGAAACTGGCTGTTCAGAAGTAAACAAAAAATTACCACATAATTAAAAATAAAATCATGTACCTCATTCAAATGAGGCAGCATATTCTCGGTGGCCTTTACCGCAACTGTGCAAAACGTTGAGGTTCACAACAAATTACTCTGTAGAGGTATTGACACAGACACGGGCGACACAATGGTGCAGCGGTTGCAGTTGCTGCCTTAGAGCGCCAGAGACCCAAGTTCGATCCTGACCATGGATGCTGTCTATACGTTCTCCCCGTGACTGCGTAGGTTTTCTCCGAGTGCTCCGGTTTCCTCCCACACTCCAAAGATGAACAGGTTTGTAGATTAATTGGCCTAGCTAAAATTGCAAACTGTCCCTAGTGTGTAGGATTGCAGCAGTGTATGTGGATCACCGGTCCACGTGGACTCAGTGGGCCGAAGGGCTTGTTTCCTTGCTGTATCTCCAAACTAAACGATAACAGTCCAGAGTTTTTGCAACAGATTTTTAGCAGATGCTACGTATTGGTGTTGTTTTTAGGCAGGAGTGCCAGTAAGCACTAACAGTGTTATTTGACACTACAACTGTATATTCCTGCCCACTGGTATGTGGCAGTATGTGGCCAGGCAATACCCCACGATAAAATTAATGATTTTGGCAGGACCTTTGCACGTGAGAATAATGGAGCACTGGGTACATAATTCAGTCTATACATTCCGGGAGAACAAAGGACGAATCCATGACCTTAAAGCATAAACTGGATACAGAAATCAGTGTTTCCTTTTGGAATAACTACATTTAAATATAATTTCCATGCATAGAACAAGTGGAGGTAACATAACTCATCTACAGGTCAAATACAGGACAGTGTAATGCACTCAGAAGCATGCTCTTTTCAGTGAGAACATAATCATAAAAGCTGTCCTTTAGATAGTGGCAATGTTCTGAAAGATGAAATTTTTCTGATGGCTGCAATATTTATGCAATCCTTGCTTTAAATATAGAATCATCGAGCTACCAAAAACTACAAAGGGTGACAGAGAAACAAACATTCCGCAAAACTCACATGCATGCTCCCTGTTCCTTGTGGAATATTTGAATTAATACCATTGACTTTTGCAGTCCAGATTCTTAAATTTCTACATTCCTCTTTTCTCATAATAGGATATCAAAATGAAATATGAAGAAACAAATCTCTTCACAAATGCTGCCTGACCTACTGAATATTTCTGCTCTATTTGTAAGCCCACACTATTCATTTCTGTTTGTGCCACAAAATAATTTTCACTAGTCACACGTTCAAGGACAAGAATCCTCCAAGGACTCACTGTTAGGATTCATTCAAGCAGGATCAGACTTTTCAATTACTCACCCTCCCCATTATAGAACTTGAACTGCCGCATCGGGCCAAAAATAAATTGTCCTGTGCTTCCCTGCATCACAGTTATTGGCCAAGATCTTTTCAAACAATTTCTCCATTCATCATATAAGCACAAATGATCAAAGATAAGACCTTGAAATAATCAAGAACAACATCTCTAGTCTTTTAATAATGGACAGAAGCGTGGGGGAAATAGCAGTAGAATGACCTCTCTTTGCCAAGGGTCTAATTGGATCTAAGACAGACACAAAGTGCTGGAGTAACAGCAGATCAGGCAGCATCTCTGGAGAAAATGGATGGGTGAGGTTTCGGGTAAGAACCTTTCTTCAGATTGCATGTAGAGGGAAGGGAACTGGAGGTAGGAAAAGGCCAGAACAATTGGATCTTATTGGCTAATTGGATCTTCTCAGTAGGATCCATTGCAAGACCAAGCCAATCTTAAAATGTCAAAACAGAGGAATTCAGAAAGCTTTTTACTGGATTTGATAATTTCACAAAATCAATCAAAGTAATATGAGGTCATACAAGAGGTCCAGGTACGACTTGAGGCCTTCAGGAAAGCAAAGAGATACTTTCAGTCTAAACTGGAGGACCAGAAGAACATTCAGCAGCTGTGGCAGGGCTAGCACCCCATTATTTCCCAAAAATGAAACCAAATAGTAGCTCAAGTGGCAGCAATGCATCACTCCCCGACAAGCTCAATGCTTTCTATGCTCGCTTCAAAAGGGAGAACATTGATGTACCTTCTCGGGCTCCCATAGCCGCTGACAACACTTAAATCTTGAATAATAAATATTAATCACTATTTCAACAACTATGATCTACCATGGACTTTGTTTTGGTTGCACTACAGACTACAGTTTTACACTATTATGCTCTGGTTACCCAGCATTATTGATTATTAATTTATTGGATTATTGATTATTGTATATCTATGCTATGTGCGTGTTTTGTATTAATGGGCCTATTAAACTGCAGAAGATTTTGTTGTTCTGTTGCTGGTACATATGGCAATTAAACACTCTCAACCTGACTGAAAGATGTGAACGAAAACAGATTGAAGTGTGCCTGATTGTAACAATTGAATGTGATTGCATAATTAAAAGATTCCAAAACAACATGAATGCTCTTTGAGCTGAATATTGTGTTTTCCTAGTTATCGCCATTAGATCTTTTAATCACTCAATCATGCAGGTTCATACCAATAATTATTGTGACTGTAATGATGTTATCCAAATGGTGACAGCTCAGGCTCAGTAGGATTTGATGAAAAATTATTTTACAAGATTTTTCTTTGCTCCGATAGACCAGAATTGCTGTGTAAACAGAAAGTCACGCTGTTTCTAATATGATGAGGCGATCTTCGCAATGTAATTGTATCTTCAATGTATCTTCTCAATTTAACAGAAGATACATTTCTGGGACGGTCACGGTGGCGCAGCGGTAGAGTTGCTGCCTTACAGCGAATGCAACGCCATCGACCCGGGTTCCATCTCGACTGCGGGTGCTGACTGTATGGAGTTTGTACATTCTCCCCGTGACCTGCGTGGGTTTTCTCCGAGATCTTCAGTTTCCTCCCACACTCCAAAGACGTACAAGTTTGTAGGTTCATTGGCTTGGTAAATGTAAACATAGTCCCTAGTGGGTGTAGAATAGTGTTAATGTGCAAGGATCACTGGTCGGCGCGTGCCCGTTGGGCCTGTTTCCGAGCTGTGTCTCTAAACTAAAACTAAACATAATTAGCTGGTGCTTCAAGTTCCATATACTATCCAACTCCAACTAGGGAAGATTTCACACCAATCTTAATGAAATGCTGCATATTCCATAACATAAAAGGAAATAATAACGTTCTGAGATTTATCAAAAAGTGGAAATTAATAGTTTTTATATTTTCAATGGACTATATATATACACTTAAATGGCTCCAAGACCTGTACAAGTATGGAACACAAGTTGTTTATGGTTGATATTAATTTTAAACAGAAACATACATTGTTGGCACTGTTCTGAGGTTGGCATTAAGACACCTGGAATGTACTAAAAGATAGACAAAATACTGGAATAACTCAGCAGGACAGGCAACATCTCTGGAAAGAAGGAATGGGTGAAGTTTCATGTTGAGACCCTTCTTCTGACGCAAGAGTCTTCAGTACTAAAAATGCCTTTTTTTGACAGTACTTTAATTGACAAGATTGATGATGATTTTTTTTCTAATGCATGCCATCGGGTCGTTTACAGATCCAACAAAAATGTATCAACCTTGACGATTTCAATTGATCAGGCGCCAACTGCCTTGTAAGGGAGAGTCCTGCTGCCCTTAATGTGAAAAAGTGATTTCTAATTTGACTTTCAAACGGCTTCCCAATGAAAGACAAAAAACTGTAGGGGCTAAAAGTCTGAAATAAAACCATACGATAAATACGCGGCCTGGCAGCATCTTTGGAGAGCAAAACTGTTTTGTCTGCAAAGTCAGCTACATGAAACTTCAATGGTTTCCCTCTTTTATCTTTATCTCCATTGCCTGGATTTTTCTTTCTTATATTTCTCATTTTCTAATATGTAAATTTTTTACCAAGATCACACCATAATCTTCAAAATTATGGACACTGTAATACAAATAGAGTTAATTAAAGCAGTTGAATAATTCAGGTGAATCTGCACTGTTTATCCACATAAGCTGGAATCAGTACTCAAAACAGTACTTCAGATAGAGACTGATAAAGATACCATGCAACAGAAGCACCACTTCCTTAATTTTTCTATTTTAAATCTGAGTTAGAGGCCATCAACTACAGGGGAAGCTGCCCATTACTAGTGTAATTCAACTTGCAGTAAAATGAATGAAAAATAAAGGGTGAAAGGCTTATAATGACCAATGTTCGATGTAAAGAGAACACAACAGCGCCAACTTGAAAGGTTAATTAAAACTCGTAGCATTTTAATAACATTGGCATCCTGGGGAACACTCAATATTTAGCTGTTTCGCAATAGAATCCAACCCATTTCATTTAAACTGATTCTACTTAGCCCCTGAACATAATCCACTTTGCTTCAAATATAAACCCCAAGAATAATGTTACCTGTAAGATACATCTAAATACAGAAAAAGGAGCCTACCCTTTTGTTTAAAGGTGAAAGGATTATCTGCCAGTCAGCCAACAGTTGAGTCAGTTATTTATTTTTAACCTTGTCAAAGTCCTGTTGCATTTGTTAATAAAGTCAGATAACACAAATCCTCAATAGCGTCACCCTATCATTCAGATCTCACATAACTTAAATGTATTGCACAAGAAGAAATGTCAGTACTCTACAGCTACAAAGCAAAATCCAGAGCTGAATGAACTGAGATACAAACTGGGCTTCAAAATTCCCTGAAATATCAGAAGTTCACCCAGATATTGTAATATTGCCAAGAACAGTTCTCAAATTTTTAACCAGACCTCTTTTTACAGCACACAACCAAATCAGATCGCAGTTGTGTCTTATCATTCAAAGTCTGTATCAAACAAGGACTTACATTGATAAACTTAATTCCAATTAGATTATTTGAAACTATTCAAACAACTAACCCATGACTAACTCAGTCTGAAGAAGGGTCTCGACCCCAAACGTCACCCATTCCTTCTCTCTCTGGAAATGCTGCCTGACCCGCTGAGTTTCTCTAGCATTTTGTGTCTACCCATGATGGTTGATGTTTTGGTTTGAAATGTATGTTGAACTTTAATGGGTTTTATAGTTTCCTTTCTAAACAGATCTCTACGTCTCTACAAATAACATACAGGTCTTGGTTTATATTCACACAACTGATGAATCGGTACTTGACAAAAACACCCAGTTTTTACTTGAAAGTGGGTGGTTCACACAAGAAGTATGAAGTATGCTCCGACAGAAGTATGCTCGTTTTTACCACTAGAACTTTGTTGCAGTTAACATAATTACAGTTCTATTTCTATCTTCAGATACAGACAAGGCTAATTAATGCCCCTGAAGAGAAGCAAACATGCAGAAAGCACACTGACCCCCCCACCTCTCCAAATACTGGTCATGACAATCATAGGGATGAGAATGCACCCATCCTCCTCAGACCTCTGCTGAATAACAGGTTATAAAACTGCAGCAGCCACCTCTCAAAGGCCAACCAATTCCTCCACACCGCTCTGATGCCCCTCCACCACTGCCACTAGATTTGCTGCGAATGCATCCAGGCAGCTGTAGGTTGTGCCACAATGATGGGCCCCACAGGCTTCTAGATTAAAGGGGGCCTGATGCTTTTCATTGGAACAGTCTTGAGCTTCAGGTCAAAAGCCAGCGTCAAACATTCCATAAGCCAACATTGGACTGCAACCCTCATTTGGATGCAGAGAGCAGGACTCTGAGGCAGAGTTACACATGTACCCGCTCAGGTTTGTCCAACTAGTGGATCTGCAGCAGAATGAGGACACTGAGGATTTGCTTTGTGCAGTAAATGCAGTTTTTGTGGTCACAGTCACCATGGGCTAACTTTCTGAGGCTATTGGATTATCATGCAACTGCATTTGCACATTATTCATGGTTCTGATTCAGATTAGTTTATTGTCATAGACAATAAAATCTCACATGAAGCTCAGGGAGTAAACATACATAGAGTAATGATAAATACAATACGACAAATGCAGGACGAGTGAGAGAATTGCCATACCAGACCATGATTGGACCAGTAAGGATACTTTCTACAATACACCTGTAAACGTTTGTTAGGGCTTTCCGTGATATGACAAAACTTAGAAGAAAGTAGAGATGCCAATGTACCTTCTTCGTAATTACATTTATGTGCTGGACCAAGGAAAGACCAAAGATGTTAATGCCCAGGTGTTTGAAGTTGCTAACTCTTCACCATCAACCCATCAATGAAAATGTAAGAGTAAGATTATGGAGCAGCAGCACCTCCAGGAAGCATCCCCTCAGTTACCCTACACAAGAGTTAACTGGAATCGCAAACCAAAATTTAAACTGAAATATAATTCTAAAGGAATGCTGCCCTACAGCCTTTCAGATGAGAATAACAATCTCCTATCTATCCTCGCAGATGGCATAATTGTAAACACCAGTTGAAAGGATAAATGGGCTTCAGTTTCTTTATCTCAAAGACAGCTCTGCCCTTCTTTTGTGAACTTCAAAGTTTCAGAAATCAAAATGAAAATTCACACTGTAATGGGACTTAAGACGTTAGGCACAGCGGTAGAGTTGCTCCTTGACAGCACCAGAGACCAGAGTGCAAACCAGACTATGGGCGCTTGTTTGTACGATTTTATATGTTCCCCGTGACAACATGGGTCTTCTCTGGGTGCTCCTGTTTCTTCCCACATTCCAAAGACATGCAGTTTGCAGGTTAATTGGCTTCTGTAAATTGTCCCAAGTCTGCAGGATGGAACTAGTGTACAGGTATCTCTGTTGTCATGGACAGTGGGCCGAAGGATCAGTTTCCACGCTGTATATCTAAATTAAAGTAAAATGACTTCTAACATTCCTAGTCCATATCATCCATAATTGTCCAGATACTGAAGTATTGGGTATCACATTCTGTTCATGGGACATTATGTAAACAAATGCGAGCAACGTAACAACAGCTTAAGATGTAATGGCTGTAAGAAGAGATCTGAAAGGAACAAGACAAATGCAAGTTTGTTTTCTCTCACTGCCAAAATCATTGCAATTTGCAAAAGAAATAGGCAATCAGCAAATATGACTAAGAAAGATCTTTTTTTCCATATAGACTTAATTGAGGACACTAGTTCAAGCACAGGTGAAAAGAAACAAGCTTTTTTTTTTAAACATGAAAAAAACCATCTTTGACAGGGCAGTAAGTGGTTACAACCAGAAACTTGCTCTCTCAAGGGTAGTAGAAGCTGAAACAATCAAAGATTTTGAAAGCAAATAGTGTAGCTACTTGAGGGAAATATGCTTACAGGAGTTCAAGGATGGAGCAGAGAAATAAGATTGAGAGTGGAACGTTTTACAGAGAGCAGGCATGAACTCAATAATTTCCCACAGCCTCTTCCTGTGCTCTATGAGTTTGTGACACTAAGTGCCTTTGCAGCATGGAAAATTGGCTGCCTGTAACCTCCAGGACGATTGACTGAACATTCAATTTGATTTTCAGGCACAGCAATGGGTGTCACTACTGGTCATTTGTTCTGAATGTTCTAAATGAGCAATAAATCTGTTCTAGTGTCAAAATTCAATTAGTCAGAATACATCATGTATTCTGAAAAAGTTCAATAGAACCAACACAATATTAAAATGCAAAAGGATGAATTGCAATTCCCCAAATATGACCAGATTTCTGCAAGTCTATCTGCTTCTAAACCATTGACAATAAATGAGAACTGTTAATTCATTACTGAGAGATCAAATCAATTACGTAGACATTTGATCAGCTATGTTCACCACTACAAATGATTAGTTAATACTCTCCAGGGTACAAGTCATGAATACGACTTGTCATGATGGACAGGTCTCTATTCAGGGTACACTAGAAATGAGTAATGAGGTTTGAAATCTTAATGTTTCAATATGGTAATTCTGCTGAAATCACCTGGGTAGCATTTACTGCACTTTCAATGCTTCTAATGGTATAACATCATCTCTAGGGCACTGGAGTTACCGCACAATACAGTAGTTTGGGATTAGATTAATTTTGAAAACCATACTATAATTTTAAACATTCGTAATTAAAATGGCACCTCATTTCTTTTAGCTTACTCCTATTCCTATGTTGAAGCAACTTACTCCAATGAGGAAAAGATGCTGAAGAAATTACCACTCACAGCTTGTTTATTAAAACAATTAGTCCAAGCCTGCATGGAGCGAGAACTGAACAACATACAGGCATGGGCTTAGTGATAACTGGCGGGTAAGAATATGTCAATCAAGTTCCCAGGGACAACTCTCCTCAAAATTCATCAAACCATGTCACAATTGCCATTATTGAATTTCCCTCATCGATCATTGCCCACTGTCCAAATAATTAATGGACCCATCACACAATAACATTGGCTACATGAGCAAGTCAGAGGACTGGCGTTCTATGGCAAATGCACCGCTTCCCAGGACCTCACACCCGTCCACAATCTACAAGTCACAAGTAACAAGTGTATTGGAATATTCTCCACTGGCCCTGATGAGTTCTGCTCCAACATCACTCAAGGAGTTTGTTTGACATCATCAGTTAGATTGTCTATCCACCACCTGAAACATTTACTCAATCCACCATATTTGGCCACATAATAAATTCTGCAATTTCTAGCATGCAGGAGTAGTGGGCATCCTGGAAATCCTCCATTCACTTTTAAAAGCAGGTTCCACAACTTTATCCATATTTTCCTGCCTTGAGTATCATGATTACTTTTGCTTCCTTTTTTTCCCCCAAACAAAAGCAGAAATGGCATCCACTTTTTACTGTCGCCAACCATCCTCTTGAAACTGTGCAGTCTTAGTAGCAGAATCACTGGTGCACTCCAGAACTCCTTATCAGGCACCACTGTCAGAATATCTTCACTGCACTGACTGCAGCTCACAGAAGTGGTCCTTCACCTTCAGGACAGTAAATGTTGACTTTGCTAGAGATGGCCATCTGCCATGATCTCAAAACAAAATAATTTTACTACAGTCTTTATCAATTCATTCTTTCCTAAAGCCAAGCAAGTTTTTAAATTATGCATGCTGCAACAGATGCTTCGAGAAAATACAACTAAAATTAACCGTAATGGATGTCAAAAAAATACTAGAGAATTGATACTGAGAATTAATTGAAATTGAGGAATTCAATGTTCGTACTATTCATAGCGAGCCGCAGTGAGACAAACTGAAAGAACATTCTCGGTTGCACATTGAATTCTCCGAGTTCAAGTAAGTTTCCAGACCCCCCCCCCCCGTCCTGTCCCCCACTTCTTTCCCCTGACAGCTAAAAGCGCACAACCATTTCTCACACCATCCCACCATCCTAGTCGCCATTTCCCACCACCTGAGTCACCTTGCTTCTTCCCCCCCACCATATACTCGTTTCCCTTCCCAGACCACATCCACTCATATCGCTCCCTCATCTTTAGATTTAATTCCTCTGCTTCTTTCCTTATCTGACACTATCTCCACCGTCTGCCAATTACCCCTCTCACGTGGTGCCAATTGCCCCATCCCCACCTCTCTTTCCCAGCTCCCCTCCCCCACCACTCTGTCAGTTCGGCCGGCAATCTAAAGAAGCAACCCGACCCAAAACGTTATCGGTCCATTGGCTCCACAAGTGCTGCTAGGCCTGCTAAGTTCCTCCGCACTTTTTTTCCCCAAGATTTCACCATCTGGAGTTTCTTGTGTCTTCAGAAAAACTTGCAGTTTTGTTTCTCATTTTGCATGGCATCCAAACAACTTCCCAAAGCACTTCAAAGCCAAGGCAGTTAGGAATATAAGCCTTTGGAGAAACATTTTGTTGTAATGATAGAAATACACCAGCAATTTCATGCAACCAGTTTGCCTTAGAGTCGACCAGTCAATCTATTTTCACTTGGCTTGATTCCACCCGACCTACTGATTTACGCAGCATTCTTTTATTTCAGAGTTCCATCAGCTGCAGTGTTTTGCATCCCCATCCCAGCAGTTCATATTTCTTCTTTGTTCTCATTCATTTTTCTGTATCTCCAACATCTGCAATTAACCAACCTTCACCATCCTCTCTCAACCAACATCACCACCACTTATGTCATTCAGTCTCTCCTGATTTCCCTATCAGAGACATTCCATTTGTTCTAACCAGCCTTAACTTTTGTCTACGGATTAAAATACATTAATCTTTCCCTGTACTGATGAAAGGACATTAACTTAAATTGATAACTCTGTTATTCTTTCTCCACAAGTGTTGCCTGATCTCCAGACATTCTTTAGCATTCGGAAGTAAAGAACTGCTGATGCTGGTTAGTACACAAAATTAAAACCTGTTGAGTTACTCCAGTACTTTGAGTCCTTTGCTCCCATTTTCTTTCCCCCCCCCCCCCCCCCCCATCATGTGTTACTTTAATATTTCAGCAACATTTTTGACATTTCTTGCTTCTATTGAGTCAATTTCTGACATTCATACAACGCCTTAATATCAATATCTTATTCAAGAATCAAGAAAGTTTTATTGCTATATGTCCCCAAACAGAACAATGAAATTCTTATTTGCAGAAGCACAACAAATATGTAAACATAGTACTCCATAAAACTCATAATAAACAAAAGTTCAGCGTATGTAGATAAAAAAAGACAAATAAATAACCAATAAGTGCATAATAGTGCAACAATAATAGTGCATCATAATACAACCATTACAGTCCCCACAACTCCATTTAATTTTCCTTCAAGTTTCATAAACTGTCACATCACTGCTCTTGCTCGGGCTTCAAGGAGCACACACACTGCTTTGATCTCAATGAAAAGGTAGAAGACATCTACAAAAGATGGATCAGATTTAATCAGAAGCACAACACCCAGAGGGCAGCCAAAATGGGTGAAATGACAAAATTAATCTTAATTCTTCCTGGCATTTACAGTTAGTTGGTGGGAGAAAGGTACACAATCACAATAAGAGAGATTCAAGCGAGGGGAGGGTAAGCGAAGGGGGTGTTTGGAGCCTGCTTTGCCTGGCTGCAGCTCCTGCACTGCCGGGATGGTTTGGTGCTTTGACATGGGAGTGTTGTTAACTCTGACACCTGCCCCAGTGTGTGCAGTGCCAGTGCCAGTGCCAGTGCCAATGCAGAGAGGTGACTGCAGGCAGGAGGGCCCAGAGCGGCAGCAACCCCTCACCTGACCCAGCCCAGCCCAGCCCGCCCTCTTGCTATTAAACCCCGTAATCAGCACCATAAACGGCGAGTGTCTGGCAGAATGGACGCCGACGGTCGCGGGTAATGGAGGAGGAATACCTGCTGTGCGCGGCCGGGAGTCCCGCAGGCCCAAAGCCGCCGCCGCCTCCACTGTCTCCCTCCTGCCCGCCTGTTGCTGCAGCCACCGCCGCTGCCCGCGTCACCTGACCACCCACACCGCGCACGCGCGACGGCCCCACCGGCCCGCGGGCTCATGGGAGATGTAGTCCACACCTGACTTCTTTGTTCTGTAAGAAAATAACTGCAGATGCTGGTTCAAATCGAAGGTATTTATTCACAAAATGCTGGAGTAACTCAGCAGGTCAGGCAGCATCTCAGGAGAGAAGGAATGGGTGACCCTTCTTCAGACTTCTTTGTTCTGATAGCCTCTGGACCAACAAAGTGGACCAACAAAGTGGACCAACAAAGTGGACCAACAAAGTGGACCAACCTGGAAATTAAAAACAACTGTGATAGTAGAATGGTCTCTACTTTTTCCAGATGCAGCTCCAATAACTGGAAAGCTGAACACCATGCAGGATAATAGACACAAAATGCTGGAGTAACCCAGCGGGTCAGGCAGCATCTCTGGAGGAAAGGAGTCTTAAGAAGGGTTCCGACCCGAAACATCACCTACTCCTTTTCTCCAGAGATACTGCCTGATCTGTCAAGTTACTCCAGAATTTTGTGTCCATCTTTGGCATAAACCAGCATCTGTAGTTCCTTCCACATGTACTGTTCTACGTTCCTACACCATCCAGGATAATGCAGTCACAAGGAACTGTAGATGGACCTCCCACCCACCTTTTCCCCCTTCTTTGCCCCACCTGGATGCAAACCTATTCCTCCCACAATCCTCCCCCCACCTTTTCCCTTTGACATATCCTTTCCTCGGTTTTAGAATTCACGTTTCTTCTCTCATTATCTCACAGCCTTTTATCTTTTCATTCCTGGCCTTTGCCCAACCATCTGCCAATCCAAACCTCCTCACCTGGATCCTATCACTAATATATACCTCCTTTGTATGCTTACTTTGAGGAAGTTCTTCTCAACCTCCTAATCCAAAACACTATCTATTTATGTTCTCCAGAGATGATGCATGTTCACTGAATTACTCCAGCCCTTTGTATCTTTTTTTGTAAACCAGCATCTGCATGTCCGTGTGCGCCAACTATCTCTCGCCGGGCTTTGTCTTGCACCCACCTTTCTTCTAGCTTACTCCCCTACGACAATCAGTCTCAAGAAGAGTCCGGACCTGAAACGTCACTTATCCATCTTCTCCAGAGATGCTGCGTGGCCCGTTGAGTTATTCCAGCCCCTTGTGCCTTTTTTTAACCATCCAGGATAAAGTAGCCTTAAAATTGGCACAATAGTCACCACCCAATGCATTCTCATGTATAGTATTATTTGATTTGATTGGATAGCATGCAACACAAATCTTTTTACCATACCTCGGTACACATGATGAATAATGAACCGAAACCTAAAGCTAAACATCCCTCTCTCTATTATTGTTGCAGCATCTAAGGAACATAGCAGTCAGTAGCCCAGGCTACCAGAACAAACAATGCTTTTTACACATGGATACAAACAATGGAATATTATCAGCTGCAAGTTCATCTTCAAGTCATCCAATGTCTGAACTTGGAAATTCATTGCCTAAGATGGGGTCTGTGCGTGGAGCATGATTCTGGTTTTCCCGCAGGAGTATAAGAAATTCAAGTTTGCTATTCTTACCATCATGCATCTTCATATTAGTGAATGCAGAGATTTTGTTGCTGTATCCTCGTTTTAGATGAGGTTAAATTCAGTCAGCAATCTTCCTTTTTCCTCGAAGTATCATGAACTATATTCCATATTTAAGCCACATAGGATGTTTCTCATACCTGTCACCTTCAAAGGTTAGGCAAAGCAACTGTTCAGAAGTGAGAGTATTGTCTGGATGGTTTTCCTCAATAGTGCTTGTTGGTCCATCTTGGTTTTGGGACAGAGCTGCCTTTTGGCACCATGATTCTCACATATGAGGGACTGGCTAATATTGCGAGAGAAGAAAGTTCTGAAGGATCATCTAGGAGTAGGTGTGTAGCCATTCTTTGCTGTCACCATTGAGATCTAGGCAGAATTCCGTCTATTTCTGCTCCCTAAACAACAAAGATGCTGGGAAAGAATATAAGCTTCAGACAAAATACCTGAGCATTGTTTTAGGTAAGAGTTTCACATAATGGCCTCATCTGACTCAAAGGTTGTGAGCGGTGTATTGTCGGTGGTGGCAATTCTCGAATGAGTACATCTTCAACTATCTGTCAGAAAAAATAATCCCTCTTGATTTAACCACACTGTGTGAACTTTGGAAGATGTTTGTGCGGTCAGTTCAAAAGTACCCACTTGGGAGTCCTGAGGTTAGCACTATCCCTGAAGCAAACATACATGCAACACAATACCGCCGCGTATTATACTTCTACTGTGAGTATTTGATGAAGTTCATAGTTCACATGCTGATGCTCCAGGTATGATGTGATGTACATGTAGTGGCATCATCAGGTATAGATCTAATACTGCACTAACATTGGATGCATGAAGATGAATTCTGCTTGATTTGCACATCAAAAATGGGATACTAATAGTCAAATCACTTAATATAAGTCTGTAAATTAGAATGGTCTGAAGAAGGTCTCCAGAGATGTTCCCTTTCCCGCTGAGTTACTCCAGCATTTTGTGTCTATCTTCAGTGTAAACCAGCATCTGCAGTTCCTTCCTACACATTGGAATTGTATATTGGCCTGCTGGAGGATGCTGTGAAGTGGTAGAATGTATAACTGCAGAAATTAATCAAGCATGCAACTGAACTAGTGGGGTTTAAATGGGCAATTTTAACTTTCTAATGGCGGCCACGGTGGTGCAGCAGTAGAGTTGCTGCCTTACAGCGCTTGCAGCGCTGGAGACCCGGGTTCAAACCCGACTATC
Organism: Rhinoraja longicauda; assembly: GCF_053455715.1. NCBI lineage: Eukaryota > Metazoa > Chordata > Chondrichthyes > Rajiformes > Arhynchobatidae > Rhinoraja > Rhinoraja longicauda. The sequence goes on along the minus strand of NC_135967.1, from coordinate 9,334,792 downwards.
GGGTGCTGTCTGTACGGAGTTTGCACGTTCTCCCCTTGACCGCGTGGGTGTTCTCCGAGATCTTTGGTTTCCTCGCACTCTCCAACGACATACAGGTTAATTGGCTTGGTGTATGTGTAAATTGTCCCTAGTGTGTGTAGGACAATATTAATGTGCGGGGATCGCTGGTCGGTGCGGACTCGGTGGGCCGAAGGGCCTGTTTCCGCGCTGTATCTCTAAACTAAACTAAACGGGTAGCAATGCAGTTCATATCAAAAAGTCGGTGGATTTCTGTAAAGTGTCGAAGATAGCCTTTTTTTGCAAATATTGCATCCTAAAATCAACCATGGAGTCGGGCCTTATTATACTTAGTAATGAGTGCCAAGCCTGATTTTGTAAACATCTTAAATAGTATGTGCATACTTATCTAATAATGATTGTAATGTGAGTATATCCAGGGGAGTGTTTGAATTGGATAAAAAAAATTAAAAGTGTTCATTTGATCAAACATACCTCTACTTTCCATAATTTAATTGACAATTATATTGTTGTTGGTTTGCAAGGAGAGCACATTGTTCCCGACCACCATTTATTCCCCAAAATAAAGATAAGAAAAGAAAGCAGGGAATTATAAACCAGTTAATCTAAAATCAATTGTTGATAAATTGCTCAAAAGTACAAATAACAACAGTATAACAACAGTATCCCATTCCCAGTCTGACCTTTCTGTCATGGGCCTCCTCCAGTGCCATAGTGAGGCCCACCGGATATTGGAGGAACAGCACCTCATATTTCGCCTGGGCAGCTTGCAGCTCAGCGGTATGAACATTGACTTCTCCAACTTTAGATAGTTCCTCTGTCCCTCTCTTCCCCTCCTCCTTCCCAGATCTCCCTCTATCTTCCTGTCTCCACCTATATCCTTCCTTTGTCCCGCCCCCCTGACATCAGTCTGAAGAAGGGCCTCGACCCGAAACGTCACCCATTCCTTCTCTCCCGAGATGCTGCCTGACCTGCTGAGTTACTCCAGCATTTTGTGAATAAATACCTTCGATTTGTACCAGCATCTGCAGTTATTTTCTTATACTACAGTATGACGGCAATACTGTCGGATAACGGCAATTTTTATTTGATCATAACTGATAGATTTGTAATGATGGCTGACAAAATGTATGGATTTTTTGAAGAGGTTACAAAATTGGTAGACATGCGAATATCTTTGGACATTATTTTTATTGACTTTCAAAAAGCATTTAATTAAACCACTGGCTGAAATTAAATTTCCTGGAATTTAAAATGAATTACTGACCTAGTTAGGTGAATTGATTGACGTTTTCAAGATATTAATGGGTACCAAATGGTAGACACCGACAATTCATGACTTTGGTTTGGTAATCTCAGCATTGGTGATCACTCGAAATCAATGAAGATTGTTGTCCTTGTGGTCCTTTCTGAGGGCCTTGAGATGGGTGAAGAGGCTGATCGTGGAATGACAGACTTTAGACGTGGTATATCACTCTGGGTGGACACCTATGCATCACATCTTTTAAGGTGGGGAGACTAGTGCAAGGACAACACACACACACATGGTCCTTGACAGAGGCAGACCTGCGTCCAAGGTCAGGGACTCCATGACTTTACTTAGTCTCCTCCTGTTGCAACCTTCTTCAGCCTTCTCAGCCATCGTGGTGCTTCACGGCAGCGGCTACTGAGGGTGACACATTGGCGCAGCAGTAGAGTTGCTGCCTTACACGTCAGAGACCCGCATCTCTCCGCATCCACCCATGTAATCTTTTACCAATCATGCCCTCTCTCTTCAAAACCTCAGCAGAAACCATCTTAGCTCATCCAGCAACTCCTCAGGAGACTTTTCTCCCATTCCAGGTATCTTCCAGTCAGCCATCTCTGAACTACTTCCAACATATATATATATATATATATACATATACACACACATATATATATATACATATACACACATATATACATATACACACATATAATAATAATAATAATAATAATAATGCATTACATTTATATAGTGCTTTTCAAACACTCAAAGACGCTTTACAGGGATTACTAGAACATAGAGAAGAAAATAAATAGATAAATAAGTAAACGAACAGAAAAAGGAGACAGAAGGTGAGGTGACGGTCAGTGGTTGAAGGCAGTGCTGAACAGGTGAGACTTCAGTGATGTTTTGAATGTGGTGAGTGAGGAGGAGTCTCTGACGGTTTGGGGTAGTGAGTTCCAGAGGGTGGGAGCAGCGATGGAGAAAGCCCTGTCCCCCCAGGATCTGAGTTTGGTCCGGATGGTGGGGGACAGGAGGTTGGCAGCAGCAGAGCGGAGGGTGCAGGTGGGAGTGTGTCTGTGGAGGAGGTCAGTCAGGTAGGATGGGGCCAGGTTATGGAGGGCTTTGTAGGTCATGAGGAGGATTTTGTACTGGATTCTCTGAGGGATGGGGAGCCAGTGGAGCTTGTAAAGGATGGGGGTGATATGGTCACGGATCGGGGAGTGGGTGAGTAGACGGGCAGCGGAGTTTTGAATGTATTGAAGTTTACTGATGACTTTTTTAGGGTGAGCCATAGAGGAGGCTGTTGCAGTAGTCCAGACAGGAGATGATGAAGGCGTGGGTGAGGGTTTCTGCAGCTGTGGAGGAGAGGGATGGACGGAGACGGGCGATGTTTTTGAGGTGGAAGAAGGCTGTCTTGGTGATGTGTTTGTCGAAGGAGAGGGGGGGGGGGGGGAGAGAACCAACCAACCAACCAACCAACCAACCAACCAACCAACCAACCAACCAACCAACCAACCAACCAACCAACCAACCAACCAACCAACCAACCAACCAACCAACCAACCAACCAACCAACCAACCAACCAACCAACCAACCAACCAACCAACCAACCAACCAACCAACCAACCAACCAACCAACCAACCAACCAACCAACCAACCAACCAACCAACCAACCAACCAACCAACCAACCAACCAACCAACCAACCAACCAACCAACCAACCAACCAACCAACCAACCAACCAACCAACCAACCAACCAACCAACCAACCAACCAACCAACCAACCAACCAACCAACCAACCAACCAACCAACCAACCAACCAACCAACCAACCAACCAACCAACCAACCAACCAACCAACCAACCAACCAACCAACCAACCAACCAACCAACCAACCAACCAACCAACCAACCAACCAACCAACCAACCAACCAACCAACCAACCAACCAACCAACCAACCAACCAACCAACCAACCAACCAACCAACCAACCAACCAACCAACCAACCAACCAACCAACCAACCAACCAACCAACCAACCAACCAACCAACCAACCAACCAACCAACCAACCAACCAACCAACCAACCAACCAACCAACCAACCAACCAACCAACCAACCAACCAACCAACCAACCAACCAACCAACCAACCAACCAACCAACCAACCAACCAACCAACCAACCAACCAACCAACCAACCAACCAACCAACCAACCAACCAACCAACCAACCAACCAACCAACCAACCAACCAACCAACCAACCAACCAACCAACCAACCAACCAACCAACCAACCAACCAACCAACCAACCAACCAACCAACCAACCAACCAACCAACCAACCAACCAACCAACCAACCAACCAACCAACCAACCAACCAACCAACCAACCAACCAACCAACCAACCAACCAACCAACCAACCAACCAACCAACCAACCAACCAACCAACCAACCAACCAACCAACCAACCAACCAACCAACCAACCAACCAACCAACCAACCAACCAACCAACCAACCAACCAACCAACCAACCAACCAACCAACCAACCAACCAACCAACCAACCAACCAACCAACCAACCAACCAACCAACCAACCAACCAACCAACCAACCAACCAACCAACCAACCAACCAACCAACCAACCAACCAACCAACCAACCAACCAACCAACCAACCAACCAACCAACCAACCAACCAACCAACCAACCAACCAACCAACCAACCAACCAACCAACCAACCAACCAACCAACCAACCAACCAACCAACCAACCAACCAACCAACCAACCAACCAACCAACCAACCAACCAACCAACCAACCAACCAACCAACCAACCAACCAACCAACCAACCAACCAACCAACCAACCAACCAACCAACCAACCAACCAACCAACCAACCAACCAACCAACCAACCAACCAACCAACCAACCAACCAACCAACCAACCAACCAACCAACCAACCAACCAACCAACCAACCAACCAACCAACCAACCACACACACACACACTCATAAAGGACATTTGGAAATGTTTCTACATACAGAGGATTATGAAAATCTACGAATGATGGCTGTTGCAACATCAATTGGTAATTTTGAATATGAAAATGGTATTACCAAATACATTAAGGGATGTAGGGTTATGGAATTTGGTCATAGAGTGGGCATGATTTCATTGAATGGTAAAACAGGTTGAAAGAAGTTAAATGGCCAAATAAAGTTCTAGGATATTTACCAAAAGATAGAAAAAGTTCGGAATGATCTGAGCGAGAAGTAGGATGTAGGACTAGCTCGGTCAGGGCAGTTGGTCAGCATGGAAATGTTGGGCCGAAGAGATGCATGGATCTAAATCTCTATGATTCTACTAGAAAAAAAAAGGATTTTTCAAGAACAAAAAGTATCTGGAAGTCTTAAAAGTATCTGCGAGGAATTGGAACATTAACATTTCCTGCAGTCATTTAGACATAGTTGAATTAACATTTTTTTCAAATTTGGAGAATTTGATATGTCATTATAAAAATCAAAAGCTGAAGAGCTCTTTAAAAAAGTTACAAAGAACTAAACGTCTTTTAATTTAAAGTGAGAACTGAGAACCCTTTTAAAAGTAACTCAAGCCTTGCACAGTAGAAACCAAACAATCAGATCAAGAAATGAAAAGTTGTGTAATATCAGTTTTGAATGTCTCAATTAGTTCTCCAAGGCAATTTCTCCAGCACCACAAGGTGAAAGTGAACTTTGTGGAAGTTTTGATGTGCCAATGGAAGGTTGGATGGACATAACACTGGAAAGTTCTTCATCACCAAGAACATCCCAGAGACATTGTTCAGTGAACTAGAGAATGTCTATCACCAAAACAGAAAATGCCAGAAACAAGCAGTAGATCAGACAGATTTGGGAGAAAAAGGGTTAATATTTCAGGCTGAAGATTCTTCCTCACATTAATTCTCTCTTGTATTTGATATACAACGCGGAAACAGGCCATTCGGGCCCACTGAGTCCGTGCCGACCAGCGATCCTCGCACATTAACACTATCCTACATTCACTAGGGACAAATTTAAAATGAATACCAAGCCAATTAACCTACAAACCTGTACATCTTTGGAGTGTGGGAGGAAACCGAAGATCTCAGAGAAAAGCCATGTAGGTCAAAGGGAGAATGTACAAACTCCGTACAGACAAGCGCCCGCTGTCAGGATCGAACCTGGGTCTCTGGCCTTTCAGCCCACCGAGTCCGCGCCGACCATCAATCAACCCGTACACTAGCACTATCCTACACACTAGGAACAATTTACAATTTTTTAACCGAAGCCAATTAACCTATAAACCTGCACATTTTTGGCGTATGGGAGGAAACCGGAGTACCCGAAGAAAACCCACCCCTTCACAGGTAGAATGTACAAACTCCATACAGACAGCACCCGTAGGCAGGATCTAACCCGGGTCTCTGGCGCTGTAAGGTAGTAACTCTACCGCTGCGCCACTGTGCTGACCAGCTCTTTATAGCTCAAAACAAATACTATTTTTTTCCATGTAAAAGTTGTAAATGTAATTAATGGTCAAATAACTAAAATGTAACCAAGGCACACGCTTCTGGAAAGTACTGAGATACAGCTCCATTATTGTTGATTCCATCTTTGAGGTGGAACATGTCAAACCAAAACCTCAGTCACATAAAATATCGCATAACAATTCTTGAGGAAGATCAGCCTGTTCCTGGTGTGCTGGATAATATTAACCCTCACCCAGTAATCATTAAATTAGAGCATCTGGTTATTTACTTCATCACTGTGAGGCATTGATGTAAGCAAGTTGGCTGCTGGTTTTCCTTACTTTATGACAGTAATTATGCTTCAAAACGACTGTGATCTGCAGTGTGGTATAGGGCCTCAGAAGGCCTTGCTATATAAAAGAGAGTTCTTCTTTTGTAACGGCTTAACAGCAATTGTGAATGCTCGATATTCACTGGGCTGTGAACCCATTTTCCAAAGCCAGTTACCTTCGAAAACTAACATTGGTTTTCTTGTTGTTTAAGGACTGTCTCATCTACCCTGAAGTGATGTGTGCATTGCTGTTTTGAGATATGTGAAGTAAAGGATCTGCCTTGTTATTTATTTATGATTTTTTTTCTATTAGTAAAGAGTAAAATAATTGTCTTCTGGCTACTTTTGTAGTTATTTAATTTAGTTCAGTTTAGAGATTCAGCGGGAAACATGGCCTTTGGCCCACCGAGTCCGCGTCAACCAGTGATCCTCGTACACTAGCACTATACTACACACTAAGGAATTTTGTTTTACACAGAAGCCAATTAACCTAAAACCTGTACATCTTTGGAATGTGGGAGGAAACAGGAGCTCCTGGAGAAAAACCCACATGGTCAGGGGGAGAATGTACCCACTGCGCCACCGTGCCGCCCGCCATTGATGTTGGTGAAATTGGTTTATTAATGTCACACGTACTAGAATAGAATAAAAAGCCTTGTCATCCAATCAAATCATACTTCACACGAGTACAATCAAGAAAGACACAAGTACAACAGGTAGTGCAAAGAGAAAAGTACCAGAGTATAGAACATAGTATTGCAGCATTATAGTGTTACACTTCAAGAGAAGTCTAAGGTCCACAATGAGGTAGATTGGAAGATTGGGATTATGCCCTTGCTTATGGGAGGCTTATGAGAGTAATCTGACAATAGTGGGGAAAAAGCTGTCCCTCAATCTAATGGTAGACATAAAATGCTGAAGTAACTCAGGCAGCATCTCCAGAGAGAAAGAATGGGTGACGTTTCAGGTCGAGACCCTTCGTCAGTCTGAAGATCTTCTCTCCAGAGATGCTGCCTGACCCATTGAGTTACTCCAGCATTTTGCGTCCATCTTCGATGTAAACGTGCATCTGCAGTTCTTTCCTATACAGCTCAATCTGGTGGTATGAATTTTCAAAGTTGTATCTTCTGCACATTAGGAGAGGGGAAAGGAGGAAATGACCATGGTGAAAATGGTCCTAGATCATGTTTGGTGCTTTTCCCAGCCAGCACGGTGTAGATGGAGTTGATGGGGGAGGTTGGTTGATGGGGGGAGGCTGGAATGGGGGAGTAGGAAGGAACTGCAGATGCTGGTTTAAACCAAAAGGCAGACACAAAAGGCTGGAGTAACTCAGCGGGTCAGACAGCATCTCTTGAAAAAAAAAGTGATGTTTCTGGTTGAGATCCTTCTTCAGACTGAGAGTCAGGGGAAAAGGAAATGAGAAATATAGAACAAATGAATGAAAGATATGCAAAAAAAGTAACAATGATAAAGAAACAGGCCGTTGTTAGCTGTGTGCTAGATGAAAAGGAGTTACAGACAATGAGACTCAAAAAGACGACTTTCAAGCTAGTATGACTTCGGTGGGGGAGGGATGGCAAGGGGTAACGAAGTTAAGGAAAATTAAAAATCCGCAGATGCATTAAACTTGAGATAAAAACAAAAAAAGTTGAAAACGTTCAACAGCCCAGGCCATATTTGTGGAAAAAGGAAAATAGTTAATGTTTCAGGGCAAGGACTTTATTAGAACTAGAAAAGAAAGAATATAAGTGGGTTTTAAGTTACAGAGTTGGTGGGGGGGGGGGGGGGGGGGGGGGGGGGGATGGACAGGACAAAAATAATATGTCTATTAGGTTGAATCCAGGATTGCAATGGAGCTAGGTTGTCAAGGTAATCCAGTCAATGGAAGGAATGGAGGCCATTATAGAGAGAAAAAAGGAACAAAATCCATGAGATGAAGACAATTATAGGGTTTGAATAAAGTCAAAGGAATGTTCGAAGTTGTGAAAGGCAGGTCTGTTTAACATGGCCTGCAGGTAAACCTGGTTAATAAAGAGAGGAAAATTGAACCAATACCATCGACGTACAAGAGCAAATTAATGATTGTTTTCACAGTGGCTGAAAGCAAGTAATGATGTCACATGGAGTTTCGCACTGAGATCACTTCTCCTCACTGTGGAGCTAAGTAATTTGGATTCTGGCAGGCAGTATGCAGTGTAAAAATTTCTACTTGTTACCCAAATCAATTATATAGGGGCTGCACAGTAGCACAGTGGTAAAATAGTTGCTTTACAGCGCCAGAGACCCAGGTTTGATCCCGACTACAGGTGCTGTCTGTATGGACTCTGCGTGGTCACGTTCTCCCTGTGACCACGTGGGTTTTCTCCGGGTGCCCCGGTTTCCTCCCACACTCCAAAGAAGTACAGGTTTGTAGGTTCATTGGCTTCAGTAAAATTGTAAATTGTCCCCGAGTGTGTGTAGGATAGTGTTAGTATGCGGGGATCACTGGTGGGCATAGACACGATGGGCCGAAGAGCCTGTTTCCGCCCATTAGTTTATCTCTAAACTAAAACTAAGTTCATTTTGAAAGACCAAATGAAGCTGCGAAGGGGTATAGAAAGGATGGGGAAATGGATTGAATGGGAGAAAGAGCGGGACACGAAATACATATGAAGAGACACATTTATCCACTAATATAAATTAACTCACTGAAATCAGTCATGAAGCCAATACGTTTAGATTCAAAGATAAGTGCTACCAACTACGTCAAATGGTCATTAAGGAAGCTGATCGATGCATTAAAATGTATTTTAAATGTGCTTGGATTTTAAAGTCTTGGCATGGTTGGGGGCCTGGTATATCTCTCTATCCAGGGGCATGTTACTTTGTCTATTCTAAAAGTCTAACTATTAACTTAATTTTATTGAGTTCTGTCTGGAAAACCACTGGACACCGACTTAATGGTTTCTTGATTGTCATGTGTAGGGTTGCCAACTTTCTCACTCCCAAATAAGGGACAAAAGGTGACGTCAACGCCCTGCTTCCCACGTGACCTCAGCCAGCCAGCGGCCACGTGCCCCCGTTCCACCATTGGCGGCCGCTGAGACCGGGAGGCGGGTTGCTACGCAACCTCCGTTAGGCGGCGCTCAGGCTCCGGGCCTACACTGTCAGGCCCTACAGTGGCCCCCAGGCACACACTGTCCGGGCCTACAGTGTCCAGGCCTATAGTGCCCCCCGGGCCTAATGCGGGACAAGGGTGGTCCCATACGGGACAAACCAATTTAGCCAAATTTGCGGGATGTCCCGGCTAATATGGGACAGTTGGCAACCCTAGTCATGTGTACAGTGAAACACTTCTTCTGCTTGCTGTCCATCAAATCATACCATATGTGAGTACAATGGATCCTACATGTACAATCAATCCTCTTCTGGAACAGTACGCAGAGTTGCCACCTTCATGCGCCATCTTGCAACTTCCAAGTCTCAAACATCTGATCTAGGCCTCAGGAGATATGCAATAGTTGTTTCTCACATTAAAGCCCAGTATCTTGGCGGCACTGGATCAATGATGTAGGGATCGGCCTGGCCCAGCGCTATGCCACCAGCTCCTTCCACCGCCGCTCTGTCTAGCTGCCGCAGGCTGCGCTCGATCCACTCACTCACATTGGCTGCTGCAGGGCCTCCCGCGGCCACCTCCGCCAAAACATGACCCATGATCACGACTTATGAAACGCCGTCCGTCGCATCCAGTGACCGCCCCTCCGCTTCCATGCGCCAAGATCGATATCCCCGTGTCCTGGTTGGATTGCTCCTGGGCCTGGCCAAGCTGGCCATCCGCGAGTCACGGCGCCAGGCGCAAGAGGCCTCTGCCCGAGTCAGCTGCCTGCCCCTTTTCCAGGGTTACGTCCTTACCCGGGTGGGGTTGGAGAGGGAATACCCGCTGTCCACGGGCACCCTGGGGGATTTCCGGGACCGCTGGGGGGGTTTGAATGCATCCTTGACAAGGACTGTAAGATAGTTGTATAATAGTTTACTGTTTGTCTTATATTATGGTGGTGGGTTCTGTTTTGGTTTTATTGTACTGTATATATTATTTAAATATTTGAATAAATATGTTTGTTTAAAAAAAAGACCGATATCGATTCCTGGACGCTCGGGCTTATAGACACAACATGCTGGTGTAACTCAGCAGGCATATCGTAGGGCAAGTTCACAGAAAATGTTCACAGACACTGACTTTTCCCCATCACCTACCATTGCCACCATCTTGAAAGATGTCCTGATCACTGTGCTGATGTGCTGAAGGTTACACGTCATTGGATGAAGGGAAATAAAGCATTATTTCAACACTGCCAGGATCATATAGGCTGCTAACACTGATAATATTAACTTCATTAATAGTTTGGCTGTCGGGCAATAGCATGGAACCACACACTAATATATAAATAATCACCTTCAAGACAGCAGAGGGAGGCTGAAATAAAAAGTAAATATAGATCTTTCAATGGTTTCAAGGATGCGCCTGGAATGAACAAAAAACGGCTCCCATCTCACTGCAGTAGGGAGGATTATTATTAGGCACTGGCTACACAAGGTCTCTGAAGTAATAGCGCATCAAAGAGTATAGAGTATCAACAGATCACAACCATTGCCTGCAGCTACAGTGGGCAATTAGGAAGGCAAACAGCATGTTAGCTTTTATTGCAAGGAGATGGGAGTATAAGAACACCAGGCCATTAGGCTACCCTTAATCATTTGCAAAGTGAGTCATCAACCGGGCATCTGTTCAATGATACTTTATTATCACATGTACCTAAGGTACAGTGAAATGATTTGTTTTGCATTCAACCCGGTAAAATCATGTCCTCTCACTCTCCGATGGCTGCTTGCTGGTCCCTCCTTGTTCTCGCAGCGTGGGTCCCATCGAGGTCTGTGATGGATGAGCTGGGCCTACTGGATGGCTTGGCCAGTCCTGGCACCCTGCTCTCATCACCACTGGTGCTCAGTTTGGTCTTTGCCCAGTCACCTCATCTGGACTTCATTCCTTGCCTTCATTCAAGCTGAGACATAGGTACAGTAAACCCTCATTATAACAACCATAGGGGGAGGAATGATGTCCATTATTGCCGATTGTCCACTATAACTGAGTTAGGTATTATCATTAGAAACTAACAACTTCAGTTGCCGGTTAAGACACAAAAGAATACAAAGTGCTGAAGTAAGGCAGCTGCTCAAGCAGCATCTCAAGAGAAAATGGATAGGTAACATTTTGGGTTCAGTTTCTCGGTCTTGAATGGGCCTGGAATCCAGGTGAGTTGAAGGCCTGAGCCTGTTGGTGGCCGGGGGGGGGAGGCAAGGATCGGTGGAGTCATTGGTTCGGGCCCGCAGGCACAGCGGTAGAGTTGCTGCCTTACAGCGCTTGCAGCGCCAGAGACCCGGGTTCGATCCCGACTACGGGTGCCGTCTGTACGGAGTTTGTACGTCCTTACCTTGACCGCATGGGTTTTCGCCGAGATCTTTGGTTTCCTCCCGCACTCCAAAGATGTACAGGTTTGTAGGTTAATTGGCTTGGTGTATGTGTAAATTGTCCCTAGTGTGTGTAGGATAGTGTTAATGTGCGGGGATTGCTGGTCAGTGCGGACTCGGAGGGCCGAAGGGCCTGTTTCTGCGCTGTATCACTAAACTAAACTAAACATTGTGTAGGAAAAAAAACTGCAGATGCTGGTTTAAATCGAAGGTAGATACAAAATGCTGGAGTAACTCAGCGAAATATGAGAAATAAACTGCCCAAGCATATTTCGTTTGAGTAGTTTACACCCCAGCGGTATGAACATTGACTTCTCTAACTTCAGATAGTCCCTCTGTCCCTCTCTATCCCCTCCCCCTTCCCAGTTCTCTCACTAGTCTTCCTGTCTCCTACTACATCCTATCTTTGTCCCTCCCTCCCCCCTGACATCAGTCTGAAGAAGGGTCTCGACCCGAAACGTCACCCATTCCTTCTCTCCTGAGATGCTGCCTGACCTGAAATGCTGAGTGACTCCAGCATTTTGTGTCTACCTTCGACCCAAACTAAACATTCATAACTTATGAAGAAAAAAATAACAATAAAAAGCCCTGTTGCAAAAGATTTGGAGTGATCGCACTGTTCTGTACATAGCTTTTGGTCTCTAATGATGGATATAATTGCCTTAAAGAGATTTAATAAATTGATATCTGGGATATCCCATGAGATGGGATTGAGTAGGATTAGTTTATATTAGTTTATAGTCTCATGTTTAGAAGAATAGGAGATTATCTTTGTTGACCATATAATATAGTTTAGGTTAGTTTTTTAATTTGTTGTCACATGTACTGAGGTACAGTGAAAAGCTTTTGTTGTGTGCTCACCAGTCAGCAGAATGACAAAACATGATTATAATCGAGCTATTTACAGTGTGTAGTTACATGATAAGGGAATAACGTTTAGTGCAAGGTAAAACCAGCAAAGTATGATAGCCTAAGGGTCACCAATGAGGTAGATAGTAGTTCAGGACCTTGGCTACTAACTCTTCTCCCCTCCCCCATCAGGCAAAAGGTATAGAAGTGTGAAAACGCATACTACCAGATTCAGGATAGTTTCTTCCCAACTGTTAGTAGGCAACTGGGTCATCCCTCCACATCCTACCACAACCAGAGACGTAGAATGTACGTCATGGAACCAGGCAGCTCAGTCTAACCTCTTCACATCATTGAGTTCTAACAGCATCAATGAAGGCCTTTCAACCCATCAAAACCATGCTAACTCAAAGTACACCATTCCCAAGTCTTCTTTTCCCGTAGCTCCTCAAATTCTATTCACAGCCTCCTATCCTTGACCCTTTTAGTTTAGTTTAGAGACACAGCGAGGAAACTTCGGCCTACCGAGGTCACGCCGACCAGCGATCACCCATACACTAGTTCTATCCCTTACGCGAGGGACGATTTACAGAAGCCAATTAACCTACAATCCTACAAGTCTTTGGAAGAAAACCCACGTGGTCACAGGAAGAACATACAAACTCCATACAGACAGCACCCGCAGTTAGGATCAAACCTGGGTCTCTGGCACTGCAAGGCAGTAACAACTGCTGCACCACTGTGCCACCCACCCACCCACTTGTTTTGTTTTGGGCATCCTTGCCCTTTTGCTACAGGGACCATTCTGCCTTTGCACCAGAAGACAAAGTTCCAACACTTCACACTTAAGTACAACTTTTAAATCATCCTCTTATTTATTCTGATGTTGAAAGGCTTGTTTGAGGTCGTTGCATGAATGCCAGGACACTCTAATCAGGTTAGATTTAGATTTAGAGATACAGCGCGGAAACAGGCTCTTCGGCCCACCGAGTCCGCGCCGCCCAGCGATCCCCACACATTAACACTATCCTACACACACTAGGGACAATTTTTTTTTACATTTGCCCAGCCAATTAATCTACATACCTGTACGTCTTTGGAGTGTGGGAGGAAACCGAAGATCTCGGAGAAAACCCACACAGGTCACGGGGAGAACGTACAAACTCCGTACAGACGGCGCCCGTAGTCAGGATCGAACCTGAGTCTCCGGCGCTGCATTCACCGTAAAACAGCAACTCTACCGCTGCACCACCGTGCCACAGAAATGAGAAATGTTACTTCTCAACGGGCTAATTACATTGCTGTTTTGAGAATGATGAAATGTTAGGAAGTGTTTTCTTTCCTATAATTTTCTACAACTCCAGTAGAAACAACTAGAAAAGCTTGGCGAACTGGGCATGTCCCACAACCCCTGTATGTCTCACCGTCTTTAAGTTCCTTTGTTTGCATTCTCTTAATCTAATGGCACCAATTTCATAAATTCACAAGTCATAGGAGCAGCATTAGGCCATTTGGCCTCTTGTGTCTACTCCACCATTCAATCATGGCTGATCTATCTTTCCCTCTCAACCCCACTCTCCTGCCTCCCGCCCCAGTAACCCTTGACGGCCTTACTGACGCATAATCTGTGAAGCTCCGCTTTAAAAGTACCCAATGACTTGACCTCCGCAGACATCTGTGGTAGTGGGGGGGTGTGGGTGTGGAGGGGTGTGGGTGTGGAGAGGTGTGGGTGTGGAGGGGTGTGGGTGTGGGGGGTGCGGGTGTGTGGGTGTGTGGGTGTGGAGGGTGCGGGTGTGGGGGGGTGTGGGTGTGGAGGGTGCGGGTGTGGGGGGGTGTGGGTGTGGAGGGTGCGGGTGTGGGGGGGTGTGGGTGTGGAGGGTGCGGGTGTGGGGGGGTGTGGGTGTGGAGGGGTGTGGGTGTGGAGGGGTGTGGGTGTGGAGGGTGCGGGTGTGGAGGGGTATGGGTGTGGGTAGGGTGTGGGTGTGGAGGGGTTTGGGTGTGGGGGTTGCGGGTGTGGAGGGGTGCGGGTGTGGAGGGGTGTGGGTGTGGAGGGGTGTGGGTGTGGGGGTTGCGGGTGTGGAGGGGTGCGGGTGTGGGGGGGTGTGGGTGTGGAGGGGTGTGGGTGTGGGGGTTGCGGGTGTGGGGGGGTGTAGGTGTGTGTGGGTGTGGGGGTTGCGGGTGTGGAGGGGTGCGGGTGTGGGGGTTGCGGGTGTGGAGGGGTGCGGGTGTGGAGGGGTGTGGGTGTGGGTGTGGGTGTGGGTAGGGTGTGGGGAGGGTGTGGGTGTAGGTGTGGGTGTGGGTGTGGGTAGGGTGTGGGGGGGTGTGGGTGTGGGTGTGGTGTGTTGTGGGCAAGGTGAGGGTGTTGATGTGGGTGTAGTGTGCATAGGGCCATCAGGCAATTTAATTGGTCATATAAGCAAGACTTGCAAAAGGGTGCAGCCCTGTTCAGGTGCAGCCCAGTGAGGGAAGTGCCCAGTGAGAAAAGTGCGAGTCTTTGGCTGTGAGTTTTCGGCGAGGAGGCTGAGGTGAGGAGGATACAATTGTTTTAAGCCAGAGCTGGTTATAGACACAAGGTGATGGCGGAAAAGTTGGTGCAGTGTGTTTCCTGCAGGATGTGGGAAGACAGGGACGTCGCTGGAGCTTCTGGGAGCTACACCTGCAAGAACTGTGTCCAGGTGCAGCTCCTGAAGGGACGTGTGGTGGAGTTGGAGAGGCAGTTGGATGACCTCAGGGCCATCCGGGAATGCGAGAGTTTCCTGGACAGGACCTATTGTGAGGCTGTCACGCCAAGGGTCCAGGTCGAGCGAAGGTGGGAGACTGTTTCAGGGGGGAGTGGACGTGGACTACAGGAGACCCCAGTGGCTGTGCCTATTGCAAATAGGTATACCCTCTTGGGAACTGTCGGGGCAGAAGACGTTTCCAGTCCGAGTGGCGGACCTGTTGGCAAGGATACTCGACAGGGGAGACCGAAGTCTGGAAGAGCCGTAGTGGTCGGTGACTCCATCGTCCGAGGGACGGACAGAAGATTCTGTGGCAGCAGGAGGGACTTGAGGATGGTCTGTTGCCTCCCTGGTGCCAGGGTTCAACACATCACTGACCGGCTTCAGAAAATCCTAGTGAGGGAAGGCGATCAACCTGAAGTCGTTGTGCACGTGGGCACGAATGACGTCGGGCGGAAGAGGAAGGAGGTGCTACAGCGGGAGTTTAGAGAGTTGGGAAAAACACTGAGAAGTAGGACGTCGAAGGTGGTTATCTCTGGACTGCTACCGGTACCTCGTGCTGGTGAGGCCAGGAACAGAGAGATAGAGGGTATGAATTTATGGCTGAGGGGCTGGTGCAGAGAGCAGGGATTTAGATTTCTGGACCACTGGGATCTCTTCTGGGCTAGCGGTGACTTGTACAAAAGGGACGGGTTGCATCTTAACAGCAGGGGGACAAACATTCTGGCAGGCAGGTTTGCTAGTGCGACACCTGTGGCTTTAAACTAAGTAGTGGGGGGGAGGGGTTAACAAATTGTGAATATGAAGATGAGGTAAAAGGGAATACAGGAGATATTGCAAAAGACTCTCGGAAGAATGGGAACAGAAGTTCTAGAGGGGAAAAGAAATTAAGGGCAGGGCCAATTGTGAACGATGTGAGAGGGGAGGTAAATACAGAAGTTAAAGTGTTGTACTTAAATGCGCGTAGTATAAAAAATAAAGTGGACGAGCTTGAGGCTCAGTTAGTCATGGGCAAGTATGATGTTGTAGGGATCACTGAGACATGGCTACAAGAGGACCAGGGCTGGGAACTGAATATTCAGGGGTACACAACGTATAGAAAAGACAGACAGGTGGGCAGAGGGGGTGGGGTTGCTCTGATGGTAAGGAATGATATTCATTCCCTTGCAAGGGGTGACATAGAATCAGGAGATGTTGAATCAGTATGGATAGAAATGAGGAATTGTAAGGGTAAAAAGACCCTAATGGGAGTTATCTATAGGCCCCCAAACAGTAGCCTCGACATAGGGTGCAAGTTGAATCAGGAGATAAAATTGGCGTGTCAAAAATGTAATACTACGGTGGTTATGGGAGATTTCAACATGCAGGTAGACTGGGAAAATCAGGTTGGAAATGGACCCCAGGAAAGAGAGTTTGTAGAGTGCCTTCGAGATGGATTCTTAGAACAGCTTGTACTGGAGCCTACCAGGGAGAAGGCAATTCTGGATTTAGTGTTGTGTAATGATCCTGATCTGATAAGGGGACTAGAGGTAAAAGAGCCATTAGGAGGCAGTGATCACAACATGATAAGTTTTACTCTGCAAATGGAAAGGCAGAAGGGAAAATCGGAAGTGTCGGTATTACAGTATAGCAAAGGGGATTACAGAGGCATGAGGCAGGAGCTGGCCAAAATTGACTGGAAGGAGGCCCTAGCAGGGAAGACGGTAGAACAGCAATGGCAGGTATTCCTGGGAATAATGCAGAGGTTGCAGGATCAATTTATTCCAAAGAGGTGGAAGGACTCTAAGGGGAGTAAGAGACACCTGTGGCTGACAAGGGAAGTCAGGGACAGCATAAAAATTAAGGAGAGGAAGTATAACATAGCAAAGAAGAGTGGGAAGACAGAGGATTGGGACTCTTTTAAAGAGCAACAAAAGTTAACTAAAAAGGCAATACGGGGAGAAAAGATGAGGTACGAGGGTAAACTAGCCAATAATATAAAGGAGGATAGCAAAAGTTTTTTTAGGTACTTGAAGAGGAAAAAAATAGTCAAGGCAAATGTGGGTCCCTTGAAGACAGAAGCAGGGGAATTTATTATGGGGAACAAAGAAATGGCAGACGAGTTAAACCGTTACTTTGGATCTGTCTTCACTGAGGAAGATACACACAATCTCCCAAATGTTCTAGGGGCCGGAGAACCTAGGGTGATGGAGGAACTGAAGGAAATCGACATTAGGCAGGAAATGGTTTTGGGTAGACTGATGGGATTGAAGGCTGATAAATCCCCAGGGCCTGATGGTCTGCATCCCAGGGTACTTAAGGAGGTGGCTCTAGAAATAGTGGAAGCATTGGAGATCATTTTTCAATGTTCTATAGATTCAGGATCAGTTCCTGTGGATTGGAGGATAGCAAATGTTATCCCACTTTTTAAGAAAGGAGGGAGAGAGAAAACGGGTAATTATAGACCAGTTAGTCTGACATCAGTGGTGGGGAAGATGCTGGAGTCAATTATAAAAGACGAAATTGCTGAGCATTTGGATAGCAGTAACGGGATCATTCCGAGTCAGCATGGATTTATGAAGGGGAAATCATGCTTGACAAATCTACTGGAATTTTTTGAGGATGTAACTAGGAAAATTGACAAGGGAGAGTCAGTGGATGTGGTGTACCTCGACTTTCAGAAAGCCTTCGACAAGGTCCCACAAAGGAGATTAGTGGGCAAAATTAGGGCACATGGTATTGGGGGTAGGGTACTGACATGGATAGAAAATTGGTTGACAGACAGAAAGCAAAGAGTGGGGATAAATGGGTCCCTTTCGGAATGGCAGGCAGTGACCAGTGGGGTACCGCAAGGTTCGGTGCTGGGACCCCAGCTATTTACGATATACATTAATGACTTAGACGAAGGGATTAAAAGTACCATTAGCAAATTTGCAGATGATACTAAGTTGGGGGGTAGTGTGAATTGTGAGGAAGATGCAATAAGGCTGCTGGGTGACTTGGACAGGTTGTGTGAGTGGGCGGATACATGGCAGATGCAGTTTAATGTAGATAAGTGTGAGGTTATTCACTTTGGAAGTAAGAATAGAAAGGCAGATTATTATCTGAATGGTGTCAAGTTAGGAGGAGGGGGAGTTCAACGAGATCTGGGTGTCCTAGTGCATCAGTCAATGAAAGGAAGCATGCAGGTACAGCAGGCAGTGAAGAAAGCCAATGGAATGTTGGCCTTCGTAACAAGAGGAGTTGAGTATAGGAGTAAAGAGGTCCTTCTACAGTTGTACCGGGCCCTGGTGAGACCGCACCTGGAGTACTGTGTGCAGTTTTGGTCTCCAAATTTGAGGAAGGATATTCTTGCTATGGAGGGCGTGCAGCGTAGGTTCACTAGGTTAATTCCCGGAATGGCGGGACTGTCGTATGTTGAAAGGCTGGAGCGATTGGGCTTGTATACACTGGAATTTAGAAGGATGAGGGGGGATCTTATTGAAACATATAAGATAATTAGGGGATTGGACACATTAGAGGCAGATAACATGTTCCCAATGTTGGGGGAGTCCAGAACAAGGGGCCACAGTTTAAGAATAAGGGGTAGGCCATTTAGAACCGAGATGAGGAAGAACTTTTTCAGTCAGAGGGTGGTGAAGGTGTGGAATTCTCTGCCTCAGAAGGCAGTGGAGGCCAGTTCGTTGGATGCTTTCAAGAGAGAGCTGGATAGAGCTCTTAAGGATAGCGGAGTGAGGGGGTATGGGGAGAAGGCAGGAACGGGGTACTGATTGAGAGTGATCAGCCATGATCGCATTGAATGGCGGTGCTGGCTCGAAGGGCTGAATGGCCTACTCCTGCACCTATTGTCTATTGTCTATTGTCTATAACCTCACAGGTGAAACACAGGTCCAAGGGGCCAAACTGTCCGTGGTAACCGTGGATGTGATAAAACATGAAAATGGAGAAGGGAATATAACAGAGGATTTGCCCGTTATCTGGGTTGCTGATATTTGGTCATGTTGTGAAAACAATTCAATAGACTGTGGAGGATCACATACAGAGACAAACACTCATCGCAACACAGCAAACCACGGTAAGTGTTTTGTTTAAGACATCAGGAGCAGCCAAGCGGCTGGGTCAGCATCTGAGGAGACAAGCTCTGCCTCACATCTCCAGCCCAGCCACCACCCCACTCGAGCTAAATACTGTGCCTGTTTAACTGTGTGCTGACCTCCACAACTGCCTTCTTTAGGGACTGTCGTGGGCGATTGCAGACCCAACCCTACAGCCACGTATTGATGTCCTGTACCACCCAGGGCGATAACCACCATTGCCCTCCATGTACGATCACACGCTAACTGTCCATCTGGTAGTTGCAACGATTCCAATAATTACATATTTTCAGGCACTATCGCAACATTTAAGAAGCATTTAGATAATAGATACATGGATAGAATAGGTTTAGAGGGATTTGCAGGCAGGGGGGACTAGTGTAGATGGGGCATGTTGGTCGGTGTGGGCAGGTGGGACTAGTGTAGATGGGGCATGTTGGCCGGTGTAGGCGGGTGGGACTAGTGTAGATGGGGCATGTTGGTCGGTGTGGGCAGGTGGGACTAGTGTCGATGGGGGCATGTTGGTCGGTGTGGGCAAGTTGGGCTGAAGGGCCTGTTTCCGCAGTCATTACATCGTGACTCTGCAGAGATGGGGGGAAGGAGGGTTTTTGATTGACAAATAGTATTAATCCATGTGTAGGAAAGAACTGCAGATGCAGGTTTACATAAAATGCTGGAGTAACTCAATGGGTCAGGCAGCATCCCTGGAGAAAAGGAATGGGTGATGATTTGGGGTCGAAACCCTTCCTCAGACTGAGAGTCAGGGGATAGGGAAACTAGAGGTATGAAAAGGTTCAGAACAAATCAGAGCCGGCACCGATGACCAAGGAAAGGTGGAGCCCACAATGGTCCATTGTTGGCTGTGGAAGAGGGATATATGGATGCAAACAGTGAAACTGGCTGGCCGACAAGAGTTGGGGAGGGGCGGAGAGAGAGGGGATGCAGGGGTTACTTGAAATTAGTGAAATCAATATTCATACCACTGGGTTGTAAGATGCCCAAGCGAAATATCTCTGGTTAAAACCTATTAAATATTCGGTGCACATTACGCTTAAACCAGCTCTGCAACTGCAAATCCTAACATGCATGGGACAACTTTTGCTTTAATCTTCAAATCTCTTTGTACAGGCAAGGGGCAGACTGTTGGGGCAGGGTAAAGTTGTTATCGGGCAGTTGAAAACAAAGGCAATACCATGAATATCTGAGAAAGGCTCATGGACGAAATCCAAATCAAACAAAAAACATGGCAACGGATTTTCCTGGTAGTGCATCGAGCCATGTTGGACTTCAAGGCACGGCAATCACAGGAAAACTGAATGGGGTGGAACTCACAATAGTGATGGAACCCACCCAGTTTTCTGACCCAGAAGGACTTCCTTAAAGCTGTGCGCTCTTCCACCCCAGCACTTTTCCTGTGCAATTTTACAATGCTCAGGTCAAATAGCACACCCAGGCTTAGGCACAAGTAAGTGGCCTGTTAAAAATAGCTTAAAGTAAACCAGTAGCACATTTAGAGTAGCTGGAATGCCAGGCATTCGCTCCCATTGAATACAGAAGCAAAGTTATGCAATACGTAAAACAAACGCTTGCAGTCCTAACAGTGGGAAGAAGGCCAATGTGAAGTGACTTCATGCCTGCCGGTAAACAAACAACTACAGTAGGCTTACTTACCTTCATGAAGATGCTCGGGACATTTGCTGCATCTCCCGGTTGGTTGCTGACCATTTTTTACTCCGCCCCCCATTTCTGACCTTTCTGTCCTGGGCAACTTAGGCCAGGTTTGTGAGGCCACTTACAAACTGGAAGAACAGCGTCTCCTGTTCCACTTGGGTAGCTTACAACCTAACAATATGAACACTGAATTTCCCAATTTAAAAAATTTACCAAAGCCAATTAACCTGCGAACCTGTACGTCTTTGGAGTGCGGGAGGAAACCGGAGCACCTGGAGAAAACCCATGCGGTCACGGGGAGAACGTACAAACTCCGTACAGACAGCATCCTTAGTCAGGGTTGAACCCGGGACTCTGGCACTGTAAGACTGCAATTCTACTGCTGCGCCACTGTGCCATGCCAAAGGGAGGAGTTGATGAGAATGCAGGGAGGATAAAATGGGTTAGGTGAGGATTAGTGCAAAAATGGGCACATGATGGTCAGCATGGACATTATGGGCAGAAAGGCCTGTTTTCATGCTGCATTTTTCCATGACTCTATGAGACAAAGGCACAGCATCATTCAGTTCATCTTTAGCATCATCTAAGCAACTGGACTTGTATCCATTACTCCCCTTTCCCCGTCCCATTCCACCTAGACACCTTCCTCCAGCTTCACAATTTGCATCTCTTTATCCTTGTCTCCGACCCAATCTGATCTTAATCCTGATCCGATCTTCATGTGTATACAAGGTGCCAATCAATTTGCTTCTGAAGTGTAAACCACAAATTGAACAACCTTCAGTGAAGCATTGCTCCTTTGATATTGTCAAACATGCCGAGGAGAGAACGCAGAAAAATAAATTGTCAATCTGCTAAAAGAGGAGGAATTTGGACAGGGCTTTAGGACTTGGTCAGGGAATAGGTTTTAAAGAGCAACGTACACATGGTGACTGCCAAGGCAGGTGAAGACTTGACCTGCAATGGAGGGTATCAGGTGACTTAAGGTGAGAATTTTAAATATGAATTTAAAAGCCCAGAAGGTGGTGAATGTCAGTAAAAACAGGCAATGTGAACAAAAGGATTTCAGATTTGGAGTGGCACAGTGGTAGAACACCTGGTAGAGCCACTACCAAACAATGCCAGAGACCCGGGTTCAAAGATAGACACAAAGTGCTGGAATAACTCAGCGGATCAGGCAGCATCTCTGAAGAAAAAGGATGGATGACATTTCGGGTCGGGACTGAAGGCAGGACGTTGACGCTGTCTGAAGAAGGGTCCTGACCTGAAACATCACCCATCCTTTTTCTCCCAAGATGCTGCACGACCCACTGAGTTACTCCAGCACTTTGTATTTATCTTCAGTATATATCAGCCTCTGCAGTTCCTTTCTACACACCCGGGTTCTATCTGGACTGTACCTGAGTGTGGGTTTCCTCCCACAGTCTTGCAGGTTTGTAGGTTAATTGTAAATTGCTCCCATTGTGTAGGGAGTGGATGAGAAAGAGGGATCACCACAGAATGGGTGATTGATTGTTAACGTGGACCTGATGGCTGAAGGGCCTGTTCCTATTTGTATTTCTAAACTCCATCAGAGTTGTCGCTGTCAGTCTTAAAGATCACACCACATTTGAGCAAATAATTTATTCTCAAGCTTTTAATAAACCATCTGCCCTGGAAACCCACCAGCATCCACAGAGGGGCATCTTTCCTTCACTTGGCAGCGTGTTCTGGGCCTGTTGTGGCATTGAGGCCAAAGACCATTGGAGGTTGTGAGACTGACGAGATCACCAAGGATGGAGCATCCACCTGGTAGGCCTGGCTGGCCCACGGCAGACTCTGAACACGGCGCCGAAGGGAACCGCGCTGCCGAGAGCGAGGAGGGACCTGCGAGCAACCATCGAGGGCGAGGGGACCGTCAGAGAGCGAGGAGGGCCATCAGACAACTACCTGCTGAGAATGAAGCTCTCAGGCATGGGGATTAGCGTTTTATGGGCAGATGAGATAGAGCCTGAGAGCACGGAAACCCCTCAGCCCAACTCACCTATGCTTTTGTTTTAGTCTTCGGTTATCGCGATACAACATGAAAACAGGCCCTTTGGCCCAACAAGTCCATGCCAACATTCACTAGTTCTGGCCGACATGCAGGGGACAATTTATGTCTAGGGACACTCTGTGTGTGTCTACCGGATCTATTTATCTCTTGATCTTATACACCCCTATAAGATCACCCCTCATCCTCCTGCGCTCCAAGGAATAGAGTCCTAGCCTGTTCAACCTCTCCCTATAGCTCAGGCCCTCGTGTCCTGGCAGCATTCTCGCAAACATTCACTGCACCCTATCTTTAGCAGAACCAACTTCTGCAGTTTTTCGTTTCTACAGAAGTCCAGTCAGATGCATAGGTGTGAAAGAGCCTAGACCAATTTCCAGAGTAATACTACATTACCTATTCAGGAAAAAGCACATTTTCAATCATATCACAGTATGCATAGTTGTGATATTAAATTTCTAGCCCTTATGTTCTACACAATAAAATAACATAAACCTTAATGTGAGCTATGTTGAAAGTTTTAGCTGAATTTGCCCAGCAGGTCCCTGGAGAGAGGTGGGGCTGGTAAAGGTGCTGACAATAAGCCAGGTTCCTAAACCTTGCAAGATGAGTCTCCTCTTTGGACCATCGATGCTGAATTTTTGCTTGTTGTTTCATATTTGAACCTGTAACTCAATTGGACACAGCCCAGACCATCACACAAACCAACCTCCTTTCCAATGACCCCTATTGACACTTCATGCTGCCTCGGCAAGGCCACCAGTTAACCAAGGACCAGTCTCACCCCAGTCGGTCACTCCCACTTCTCCCCTCTCCAATCAGGCAAGAGGTATAGAAGTGTGAAAACGCACACCTCCAGATTCAGGGACAGTTTCTTCCGAGCTGTTATCAGGCAACTATGTTTCTTTTTTTTCCTAGTCAGATGTGCAGCACTTTGGTCAACGTGGGTTGTTTTTAAATGTGCTATACAAATAAATTGACTTGACTTGAATGGTGCACTCATCAGCTGGAATACTGATCTCCCATCTACCTCACTGAAGACCTTTAAAGTATCTTTAATTGGACTTCATCAGACTTTATCTTGCACTAAATGTTGTACCCTTAATCTTTTATCTGTGCACTGTGAGTGGCTTGAATATAATCATGTATATTCATTTCTTTGACTGGATAGCATGCAAACAAAAGTTTTTACGGTACCTCAGTAAACGTGACAATAATAAACTACACTAAACTACTTGTGAGCCCATGTCGAAAGGTTAATTGTCGTTCCACAGGTGCATTTGACCCACAGAGTATTTCCAGCAAATTCTGCACTAATCATTCATCAAGTTGTTCAAATCAGTTGGATTTATTTCCATTAACATTCCACCATGTTTAATTATCTTTTTATCCAAGAGGAACTGCCTCAAAAAAGGCAGCCAGCATCACCTGGGATCCACCCCTTCCTCGCCAGGCTCTCATCTCACGTGAAGAAGGGAAAAAGGTGCAGGAGTCTGAAAACTGGAACGTCCAGATTCAGGAACAGCTTCTTCCCAACAACCATTGGGCTATTAAACACTACAAACTCCAACTAAACTATAAACTGCCTGGGTTACAGGAGCAACTTTGGGCTTTGTTCTGGTTTTGCGGTATTGTTTTAAAAATTTAGTTTGAACTTAATTTTTTTGTTTGCTAATGGTGTTATCTATTGCGTACTGTGCTTCCAAACCTGTTGTACTGCTGCGAATAAGAGAATTGTATGACAAACCACTCTTGACTATTTGCATGAATGATTTGTGAACATCCCTGATACACCTTCTGGTGCATTTTGTGAACAATGTAAATGGTGCAAGAAGAAAATACAGCCAACAATCTCTGGCTTGGAGGTAAATGAGAATGTGAGAGAGAGAGAGAGAGAGAACTTTAAACCAGCAAAAAAAAAAGAAAAATCGGGTGACTGTCAACCCAGAGACGTATAGGAAAATAACTGCAGATGCTGGTTCAAATTGAAGGTAGACACAAAATGCTGGAGTAACTCAGTGGGTCAGGCAGCCGCTCAGCAGAGAAGGAATGGGTGACGTTTCGGCGACCGAAACGTCACCCATTCCTTCTCTCCTGAGAGGCTGCCTGACCCACAATAGACAATAGGTGCAGGAGTAGGCCATTCGGCCCTTCCAGCCAGCACCGCCATGCAATGTGATCATGGCTGATCATTCTCAATCAGTACCCCGTTCCTGCCTTCTCCCCATACCCCCTGACTCCGCTATCCTTAAGAGCTCTATCTAGCTCTCTCTCGAATGTATTCAGAGAATTGGCCTCCACTGCCTTCTGAGGCAGAGAATTCCACAGATTCACAACTCTCTGACTGAAAAAGTTTTTCCTCATCTCAGTTCTAAATGGCCTACCCCTTATTCTTAAACTGTGGCCCCTTGTTCTGGACTCCCCCAACATCGGGAACATGTTTCCTGCCTCTAACGTGTCCAACCCCTTAATAATCTTATACGTTTCGATAAGGTCCCCTCCCATCCTTCTAAATTCCAGTGTATACAAGCCTAGTCGCTCCAGTCTTTCAACATATGACAGTCCCGCCATTCCGGGAATTAACCTAGTAAACCTACGCTGCACGCCCTCAATAGACCCACTGAGTTACTCCAGCATTTTGTGTCTAGCGTCAACCCAGAGAACGTTATTTCAATAATAACACTGCGCCTCGGTGCAGTGTCGTGGAATGTTAAATGATGAAGCAAGTTAACATCTACATAATGCAATTAGACTAACATGGACACCACAAACATTAACACCGCAAAGGCCAATTGCAACAAAAATAGTACAAACAATGTGCATTGATTTAATATTTGTAACGTTAGTTCTCCCAAACAGTGGTGAAGGACAGAGGGACAAAAAGTTTGGTCAATGACAAATTTGAAGGAATGTTTTGAAAGTGGGCAGAGGGGGAGGGAGAGATCGAGGGAGTTACTGTAACTCCAGAACTGAAAGAATGGCCAAAGTGATGCGAGAGAAGGATATAATGACACAGAAAGGTTTGTGATTGGAGTCTACAACAGGGAGAGGCGAGTTCATGGAGGGAAGGGAGAACATTAAATGTATTAAAGTCCTTCTTATGTTAATGCTGGCAATGGCTAGAAGGGACTGTTAACTGATTGTGCAAACTATAATTAGGTAACCATGGATATCCGTTACCTGATGCACTAAGCTGGTGAACCCTCGTTATAACGGACCATTGGGAGGGAGGGAGGGGAATGGTGTCCGTGATTGCCGATTGTCCGTTATAACAGGGTGGTTTTGGAAGGTCTGCGAAGGTCTTTAAAACCGGCACACATGGCAGAAATGGGGGAGAAAGTCATGTTCTCAGGTGAAGCTTAGTTTAGAGATACAGTACAGTGACAGGCCTTTTGGCCCATCGAGTCCACGAGGGCCCTCGATCACACGTTCACCTTAATGCTATGTTACCCTACTTTCACACCCACTCCCAACACACTACATAGTCCCCCAACACTCAGAGGCCAATTAGACTTTAACCTTTAGAGATACAGCATGGAAACAGGCCCACTGAGTCTGCACCAACCGGCCCGTACATTTGCACCATCCTACGTACTAAGGACAATTTACAATTTTAACCTTCAAACCTGTACGTCTTTGGAGTGTGGGAGGAAAGCAGAGCTCCTGGAGAAAACCCATGCAGCCACAGAGAGAACGTACAAACTCCATCCAGAGAGCAACCTTGGCCAGGCCCGAACCCGGGTCTCTGGCGCCTTAAGGCAGCAACTCTACCGCTGCGCCACCGTGCCACCCTATGCTATGAGTAATTTTACGGGAGCCAATTACCAGACCAACCAGAAGGTCTTTGGATGAGGAAAAACTTTTTCAGTCAGAGAGTTGTGAATCTGTGGAATTCCCTGCCTCAGAAGGCAGTGGAGGCCAATTCTCTGAATGCATTCAAGAGAGAGCTAGATAGAGCTCTTAAGGTTAGCGGAGTCAGGGGGTATGGGGAGAAGGCAGGAACAGGGTACTGATTGAGAATGATCAGCCATGATCACATTGATGGCGGTACTGGCTCGAAGGGCCGAATGGCCTCCTCCTGCACCTATTGTCTATTGTTTATTGAAACCGGAGCACCCGGGGGAGGCGCACGTTTGCAAACTCCACGTATACAGCACCCGCCGAGCTCAGCATCAAACCTGGGTCGCTGGAGCTGCCAGGCAGCGGCACTACCCGCTGCGCCGTTTTACTACCTATTGCCCCAAGACCAAATCAAATATGCCAGTAGATTAAAACTAGAAATGTTTAACTTCTTCAACAAAGACATCTCAAGGCATGGAAGGAGGAATTGATTGAGGAAGTTGTGCGCACAGCGGGAGGGTGGAGATGGTGGAGTGTAAGCAAGATATCGAGACATGCAGATTGCATTGCTGGAGGAAGGGTTGTGTATTGAAGTCCCCAGCACTATCTCAGCAAGCATTTTGACGCGTGGCAGATTTGTTTAGGCTCTAATGATATGCTACATAAATATGTCATCAATTGTTTTACATATAAAAAGGATATACTCAAATCTGTTCACGCTTGGCATATGTAAGCTGGATAACTTTAGATTCATTATTCATCCCCAGATTGAACCTTTTATGGGAGATGATACTTTGTGTACTATTAGTGTAATCCATTAATTCCAAATGGTGTTGGAAGTGTTGGCAACGTGAGGATATTTTAGAATGTTTATGTAAACTACAAAAGAACAGCTAGTTCAAATGAGCCCAGTAATCTTTTTTTCCCCACAGCTCAACTCCCACCCTGTCCCCCCATCTACCCCATACACATTTAATGGCGGCACAGCACATCAGAGACCTGGGCTCGATCCTGACCTCCCGTGCTGTCTGTGTGGAGTTTGCACGTTCTACATGTGACCGTGTGGGTTTCCTCCGGTGATCCGCTTTCCTCCAACATCCCAAAGACGTCGGGTTTGTAGGTTAATTGGCCCTCCGTAAAATTGCCCACTAGTGTGTAGGTAGCGGATGAGGAAGTGGGATAACATGGAACTAATGTGATCAGGAGATCAATGGTCAGTGTGAACTCGGTGGGCCTATTTCCAGGCTGTATCTCTAAACTAAGCCAACTGCACTACGCACCAGTGATGGAGAGGAAGAGGTGGTTAGACTTGAATGGCTGGGTTTGATCATGAGCCTTTGCTGATACTTCTCTAATACCAGCACATTGAAAGTTGTGGACAGCATTTCTCTTTCTGAATTTCTCCCTGTATTCTACGGTGGCTCCTAGTGCAAAGGCATCGGAGCCAACAATTAGGACAGAACGCAGATAGTTGACAGCCCGCGCTCCACTGCACAGCCTCCATTTTGCAATCATGGTTACCACGGAAAGGAACATAGAATCAGATAGCGTGGTAAAAGGCCCAACTTGCCCATGCCCACCAACATGTCCCATCTATTCCAGTCCCACCTGCCTGTGTTTGGCCCACATCCCTCTAAACCTCTCCTATCCCTGTACCGGTCGAAATGTTTCTTAAACATTGTGTTAGTGTCAGCATTTACATCCTTTGGATGTAAATATTAACGGTTCAATGTTTTTTTTATTGAAACATGTACCAAGGTACCGTGACATATAGCTCAGTGAGATTATTGCCATACATAAAGACACTCCCTGATTAAGCACCCCATGCATAGAAACAGTCTACTGAGTGCATCTGCAATAGTCACCAGACTATGACGCCATTTTACATTGCAGCTGGCCATAAAGGCCTGTTGTAACCATCCCCTCATTCAGATCGCCATCAAGTCGCCCTCCTCTCCAAATTGGATGAATGAAACTACATTCTGAGCATAGACGTTGGGAGGTCATGTTGCAGTTGTATAAGACGTTGGTGAGATCCAAGAGAGAAACAAGGAACTGTAGATGCCGGTTTACAAAAAGAAAAAGACACAATAGGCTGGAGTAACTCAGCAGGTCAGACAGCATCTCTGGAGAACATGGATGGGTGATGTTTCGGGTCAGGACCCTTCCTCAGACTGGACAATGATTGTCACAGAAGGTTGTGGAGGCCAAGTCAGTGGATATTTTTAAGGCAGAGATAGATAGATTCTTGATTAGTACAGGTGTCAGAGGTTATGGGGAGAAGGCAGGAGAATGGGGTTAGGAAGGAGAGATAAATCAGCCATGATTGAATGGTGGATTAGAGATAATGGGCCGAATGGCTTAATTCTACGCCTCTCACTTATGACCTTATGAACAACAGATCCAATGATTCCAGTTTTTATAACAGACGTGAAAAGCTTCAAATTCCACAGCCCAAGTGTTAAACCACCCAGCAACCATCCTATAAATGTTGCTTGTCGTTCATGCTGGAAGTATGGCAGTCACCAATGATGCAGTCTTGGCACAAGGCAAGTTTATTATGGTAATGAAGCAAAAACTTGTCATACTATTTGTGCTCCAAGATGGGTATTAAATTAAAAATAAAAGAAACACATTCAAGGCAGGAAAGAAAATACATATAACGAATAAAACATGAGATCACGAAAAATTTCAGCCAAACAAAAATACATTATGAAGTTCATAACATCTTGGTAGAATGCACATACAAAATGTACAGACTGCCAGCATGTGCTGACAGGTTACAAAGAAAGCAATTTCATATTGACAGCCATTCCATCAGTTGTTTGCTGGCCGTGGTAACATGCTGAAATCAAAATGGGACTGATGGTGAATGGAGATTCTCGAACTCAGGAATAAGTCACCTGTTCAACACAAGACTGCACTGTCTAAGTCATGTCGATAACACAACCTGTATTTTAACGTTGTAATACATAGTATTACTAATTGAACAATGTAGCCTGCATTTTTTATACCAAATAAAAATAAACAAATTTGCTAATATAAAAAACAATGATTTCGCCTATACTGTATTTTATTGACAAATGATCCAACCAAGTATAATTACTCCTTCCTGACATACAATATTTATTAGGAAAACATAATTTACAGAATATTTTGAACAAATACATTAATTTATGTATTGCCACTTTAAAACTCAGTGTTGCAGGCAGTACACTGGGTACATCCAGCAATCTGCACCTGCTCGTAAATGGAAGGAAGGTTACAGTCTCCACACCTACACACATGCTCAATAATCTTCAGTCCACTGCCACGATGTGTAGATGGGCACTCACTATGTACAACAGCCTGGAGGTCAGATAAATCACACCAACCAGGCAGGCTTTAGGAATGCTGCCCCAGAAAGTCATCAAGCGTTAAGTCATTAATCCAGTCGTCGTTACTGTTGCCGCCCTTCATGATGGACTCTATGAAGTCAGTCTCGTTACGCGCCGCCCCCAAGGCATTGCCGTTATTGTGTTGAAGAAAGTCAAAGGTGGACACCTCGTTGGCGAGGTTGATGCGGTTGTAGGAGGCCGATGACTGGCCACTGGACACATAGCTGGCGGCGGTGAGGCCGGGCACCGGGTGAGGCTGGCTCAGACTGGTGATCCCCTGCGGCACAGCTTTCATGCTGGTCATGGCCGCTGAAGGCAACCTCTGTTGACTGTGCCTGGGAGACGAGCCGCTCATGGAGACCATGCTTTGTCCAGCCTGCCCTGGGTTCAGCTGCTGCAGCGGCTTCATCTGTCCTCCTGGTGCTGTCTGGTTTGGCGGAGCCATGCTCTGATGTGGGAACGGATGCACGGGCAGGTTGGGCCGCATGGTTTGTTTGGGGAACAAGGGGTTGTTCGAGAACTGCTGCATGCCACCGTCCATTTTGGTCTGATTCTGCATTCCTTGAATCCGTTGCTGTGCCCACATTTGAGGGGCCATGCCGGACGTGCCCAACGCGGTTGAAATTCCCTGGACGGGCATGCTGGCTCCTGCCTGGTTCATGGATTGCCTGACGTGCTGGGCGGGTACGGCCGGGTTTGGCACCGAGCCAGTGAACCCCGAGATTGCTGTCCTTTGCCGGATTATAGCCTGGCTCGGCACTGCCTGGCTGGATGACCGCATTCCCAGAGCACTCTGGCTTGGCCGCAGAGGCATGTTGATGCCGGATGGTGGCATGTAGACGTTCTGTTGATTGCCGGCGTTATTCAGATACATCCCCATAGTCCGCTCGGCCTGGCCGGTCGTCACCGCCGCAACCCCAGGTCCAAAATTGTTCTGGGGCGTCACTTGTAAAAGGCTGGGGTTCAGCCGCATCCCGCAGTGGGCAGGAGGCGGCGTGGGCAAAGACTGCCCAGAGTTTGTCGACAAAGGTTGTGCCACGGCTGAAAGCAAATCACAAACAATTTAGTCTGAAGCCCAGAGGTGGGAACATGGACATAAAATAACTGAAAGACTAAGTCAAGTCAAGTCAAGTCAAGTCAATTTTATCTCTATAGCACATATAAAAACAACCCACGTTGACCAAAGTGCTGTACATCAGTTCAGGTACTAAGAAACGAACATACAATGGCACACAAACATAACAGCACATACATAAACAGTTCACTGCGCCCCCTCAGAGGGCCTCAAACGCTAGGGAGTAGAAATAGGTTTTGAGCCTGGACTTAAAGGAGTC
The DNA here is from genome assembly GCF_053455715.1 of Rhinoraja longicauda. NCBI lineage: Eukaryota > Metazoa > Chordata > Chondrichthyes > Rajiformes > Arhynchobatidae > Rhinoraja > Rhinoraja longicauda. Next base: position 9,303,293 of record NC_135967.1, on the reverse strand, counting down.
GATGGAGGGGGCAGTTCTGATGGGGAGAGGGATGCTGTTCCACAGTTTATGAGCTGCAACCGCAAAAGCGCGGTCACCCCTGAGCTTAAGCCTAGACCGCGGGATAGTCAGTAGCCCCAAGTTGGTCGACCTGAGGGACCTGGAGATAGAGTGGTGGGTTAGAAGATTTTTGATATGGGGGGGCAAGCCCGTTTAGGGCTTTGTATGTGAATAGGAGGAGCTTGAAGTTGATTCTGTACTGTACTGGGAGCCAGTGGAGAGAGGCCAGAATCGGGGGTGATGTGGTCCCTTTTACGGGTACCCGTCAGGAGTCTCGCTGCGGTGTTCAGCTGCTGCAGGCGGGACAGGGATGATTGGCTGATCCCAGTGTGTAGGGAGTTGCAGTAGTCTAGGCGGGAGGAAATGAATGAGTGGATGATTTTTTCCATGTCGTCAAATTGGAGGAATGGTTTGATTTTAGCTATGGTACGCAGCTGGAAGAAGCTGGCTTTTACCACAGTGTTGACTTGCTTGTCAAACTTTAATGCAGAGTCAAACAACACGCCATTAAGCAACTTAAGGGAGGCACATTGGCGCAGCGAAGGAGTCGCTGATGTCTCTTAACATCAGGGACCTGGGCAGGAGAGTGCTGCAGGCCTTTGCAACCTGCCTTTAAGCTGATTCATAGTCACAGTGGCACAGCAGCAGAGTTGCTGCCTCACTGCGCCAGAGACCTGGGTTCGATCCTGACTACAGGTGCTGTCTGTTTCGAGTTTGTACCGTCTTCCCGTGACCACATGCGTTTTTTCCAAAGATATTAGAGGAACAAGATGAAACACTCCGTTGAAATCGCCTATACTGAAGTGTAGTACGCAAAGGAGCGGAACGGCCGCCATTTTAGTAAGCAAAACCCGCCGTTCGCTCTGCCTCTCGCAGTGTAATCAGTGTTTTGGGGGAACAGTATGTGTGATGATACCATAAAAATGCAGAATATATCTCATCTATTAATTCACAGAATTTTGTTATTTTTCTTTTTAAATGTTTCTGCAAGTTTCTGCCTACCAAAATGGCGTCGTGACATACTACGGTTTATAGGGTCGAGTGGTCTATCTTGTTCCTCTTGTATCTTTGGTTTTTTTCCAGGTTGTAAAGATTGTAAATTGTCCCTGGTGTGTAGGATCGTCATGGACTTGGTGGGCCGAAGGGCCTGTCTCCATGCTGTATCTTGAAACTAAACTAAACTAGAGAGTGTATTTTTTCACCGAGCGACGTTGTGAAGACCAGGTAACCTGCTGCGATATTTGCAGAGATCGTAAGAGCGATGAGCAGAATGATACCGTTTCACTGCTTAACCCCAATCCAACATTCAACAAGATAAGCAGTTCACCCTCAAACGTTCCCAGTTAACCTGATCTTGCTCCTGGCAAACCTACACGGGATGGGAAAAATGGAAGTTGGTAGTTTGTGTGGGGGATGGAAGACGTAAATAGAGATGGACCATTTCAACATTAGGGGTCATGATGTGACAGATGCAGGCCCGGAACTCAGGAGATTGAGGGGCAGGGGGTGAGATCATGGATCGTGGGTGGAATAGGGCAAAGAACAAAGGGAGACAAAATGTGTATCATGTGTAAATGTGTTAATCATGTATTGTCTTTCCGCTGACTGGTTAGGTACGCAACAAAAGCTCTTCACCGCTCCTCGGCACATGTGACAATGAACCAAACTATGTAGGAAGGCACTGCCGATGCTGGCTGATACCAAAGATTGACACAAAATGCTGCAGAAACTCAGCGGGTCAGGCAACATCTCTGGAGAAGAAGAATAGGTGACGTATGGGGTCGGGAACCTTCTTCAGACTGAAAGTAGAGGCAGGGGGAGGGGAGAAATAACCCCTCCTGTGCGTATGAAGGAAACCCACCCAGTTACAGGGAGAACGTACAAACTCCACACAGACTGCACCCGAGGTCAGGTTTAAACCGGCATCTCTGGCCCTGTGAGGCAGCAGCCCTACCGGCTGTGCCACTGTGCTGCCCAACTCTGATGGGACTTTTAGATGTCTTCTTCACATCACGTTTGCTGTCGTGATCCCACATTAAATCCAAGTTCTACAGAAATACATGTAGTGGCCTTGGAGAAGGTGCGGAGGTTTAGCAGAACGATGCCTTGGTTAGGGGGTTTTAGCTACAAGGAGAAGTTGGATGGACGTAGATTGTTTTCTCAGTAACCCCAGAGGCTGAGGGGAGATCTGATAGAAGTATAGAAGATTATGATAGGCATTGACAGTCAGAATCTGTTTTCCAGGGAGAAAATCTCAAACATTAGAGGGCATAACTTTAAGCTGAGAGGGGCAAAGTTTAAAGGAAATGTGTTGGATGTGTTTTTTTTACACACACAGAGGGTGGTGGGTTCTGGGTGGTGGTGGAGGCTGAGATGTGTTTAAGAGGCGCAAGGAATGGAGGGATATAGATCATGTGTGGGCAAAGAAGAGCTTGTCTTGGCATCATGGTTGGCATAGACATTGTAGGCCGAAGGGTCAGAAAATCATGCAGAGTTCTGCACCACCCTCTGTCGCTGCTGTTCCGAACCTTTTCATTCCTCTAGTTTCCCTCTCCCCTGACTCTCAGTCTGAAGAAGGGTCTCGACCAGAAACATCACCTATGCCCTTTCTCAAGAGATGCCGCCTGACCGGCAACTCCAACATGCTGTGGTGTAAACACCTTTGGTGTAAACCGGCGTCTGCGATCCCTTCCTACACATGTACTGTTCTATGTTCCTTGTTCAGTTTAGTTTAGTTTAGAGATACAGCGTGGAAACAGGCCCTTCGGCCCATCGAGTCTATGCCGACCAGCAACCATACACTAACACTATCCTCCACACTAGGGACAATTTACAATTCACAGAAGCCAAATTAACATACAAGCCTGTACTTCTTTGGAGCATGGGAGGAAACCGGGGAACCCGGAGAAATCACACGTGGTCACAGGAAGAACGTACAAACTCCATACAGACATCACCCGTAGTCAGGATCGAAACTGTGTCTCTGGTGCTGCGAGGCAGCAACTCTACCGCTGCGCCACCGCCCCATCAACAACTTTGAGGGAAAGCACAAGCCCTAATTAAAGACCTCCTCCAAATGACTTCTGTTCTGCCCCCGCTTTCATCTTACCTTGGAAATGATTTAATTGCTGAACTCCAAACACACTTCTCTGCTCCTTGTACTCTGGGGACACCCGGATCATGTGGCCGTTGATTTGCTCATGTTGTCTTTGTTTTTCCTGTAAAAACAAATGGTGTGGGGGGGGGAGGGGAAGAGAAGGGCGGTGGAATGTTACTTTAATTAATGCTTCAGTGACAGGTAATATTCTGCAAAGTTCTGATCATGCAACGCTTCACTATTTAGACAAATTAATTCATCACAATGTCGATAAATCATTGGAACTTGATTTCCAGGCTCTTTCCTCGTACATCGACGAGGAAGACAAGGACCAATAAAAGAAGCAACACCCAGTCGAAAATGCTCTCGACTGACATAGAGTCACAGAGTTACACAGTCATACACAGAGCAAGCCCAACCAAGATGCCCCACCGGTCCAACCTGCCCACATTTGCTCTATATCCTCTTTTCCTATCCTTGTACCTGACCAAATGTCTTTTAAATTCTGTTATAGTACCTGCCTCAACTACCTCCTCTGGCAGCTCGTTCCATATACCGACCACCCTCTTTTGTGAAAATCTTGTCCCCCGGTTTCCTATTAAACCTTCCACCTCTCACCTTAAACCTATGTCCTCTGGTTCTTGATTCCACTGCTCTGGGTAAAAGACTCTATGCATTCACCCTATCTATTCACCTCATGATTTTATACACCTCTTATAAGATCACCCTGCAGCCTCCTGCACTCCAAGGAATACCACTGGAGCCTGCTCAACCTCTCCCTGCAGCCCAGGCACTCGAGTCCTAGCAACATTCCTTGTAAATCTTCTCGGCACTTTTCCCAGTTTAACAACATCCAGGGTGACCAAAACTGGACACAATACTCCGTGAAGTAAACAGTTTTAGGTGTTACAGACTTGTAAGTTAGTGACAATAAAAACTGTGACAGATCTACGGTTGTTTGGAAGTCCCAATGGTTGCACATTAGGTTCACTAGTTTCAGTTTCCTGCACTCCATTGAGTTCAGATTCAGATTCAGACTAGTTTATTGTCATATACACCAGAGTGCAGTGAAATTCCTTGTTCGCATGAAGCTCACGCTATAAAATTGATGGGTACAACAATGAATACAATGCAAGGAAAGCAGCAGAATGGTGCAAAGCTTGTAGTACAATGTGAAGCGCAATATAAATCTAATGTGATATAACAGGACGACTAACTGAGGTAGAGTTAAGAGCAAGTGTATGCAATAGAACCGCCAGGTCGGGGTGTGAAAGAGGTCATTGTTTCATGACTCAGATAGCAGTGAGGAAGAGGCTGTTCGTGAGTCTGGTGACCAAGCTTTTACGCTTCTGTGTCTTGGCCCAGAAGGTAGAACACAGTGCAAAGGAATGGCCAGGGTTGCAGACATTGCCGACGATACTTCCAACCTGACCGCATGGAAGGAAGTGACAAGCCAGTGATGGACTGGGGATAGACACAAAATGCCGGAGTAACTCGGCGGGACAGGCAGCATCTCTGGAGGGAAGGAATGGGTGGCGTTTCGGGTCGTGACCCTGCAGCGGGACAGGCAGCGTCTCGGGAGGGAAGGAATGGGTGATGTTGCGGGTCTCGACCCGAAACGTCACCCATTCCTTCTCTCCTGAGATGCTGACTGTCCCGCTGAGTTACTCCAGCATTTTGTGTCTAACTTCGGTGTGAACGAGTATCTGCAGTTCCTTCCTACACCGTGATTGCACCAGGCTGTGTTCACCACTCTCTGCAGGCGGTCAGGAGCAGAGTAGTTGCCACACCAGGCTGAGATACATCCCATCACATACTTCTTATAGGGCATTTGCAGAAGTTCCAGAGAATCCTTGTGAACATTTGGTTTAGGTTAGCGATACAGCGTGGAAACAGGCCCTTCGGCCCACCGAGTTCGTGCTGACCAGCGATACCCACGCAGTAGCACTATCCTACACACTTGGGACAATTTACAATTATACCAAGCCAATTAGCCTACAAACCTCTACGTCTTTGGATTGTGGGAAGAAACCGGAGCACCCGGAGAAAACCCACGTGGACACGGAGAATGTGCAAACTCCGTACAGACAAGGGGGAAAAGATTTCATAGGAATCTGAGGGGCAACTTTTTCACACAAAGGGTGGTGAGTGTACGGAATAAACTGCCAGAGGAAGTAGTTGGGGCAGGGACTATCCTAACATTTATGAAACAGTTAGAGTGGTACATGGATAGGAGAGGTTTGGAAGGATATGGGCCAAACACAGGCAGGTCGGATGAGGGTAGCTGGGACATTTTGGCCGGTGTGGTCAAGTTGGGCCAAAGGGCCTGTTTCCACGCTGTATGACTCTATGACAGTATCACTCTAAGGATCCTGACCCAAAATATGGCCTATCCATGTCCTCCGGAGATGCTGTCTGACCCATTGAGTTACTCCAGCACTTGGTGTTTTACAACCTCTAAACTCACTGGGCTCTGGTTAGCATACTTGCTCTTAACCTTACTGGGGCCCCTTTTCCTGCACTTGTGTTCGACGATTTTCAATCCTCTGGAGCTCTGTTTCCCACACTCCCTTTAAACTCTCCAGGTTCACTGGAACGTTTATGTCTACTTCTGTGTGACACTGTGAAAAGTTCATTGAAGTACAATGGGGTATTTGTTTGAGTAATGTCCAATAGTCCTGAAGGTCTGCTTGGCCAAATTTCAAGGGGGCCAGATCCCGATTATCTGGATTTAACTGTGCAAGAAATGTTGTCAGATTAATGGACGCAGTGTAAATATCCCTTTGTTCAGCATCCTTGGTCTGAACAGAAATGCCCCCAAAGGCAGCACCTACCCTATCAGCGAGAAGGATAAGAACAGCAAATGCGTGGAAACACCGTCTTCTGAGGAGGGAACGACCCAAAACATTGCCCCCCGAGATGATACTTGACCTGCTGAGTTACTACAGCATTCTGTGTCTTCTATTGAGTGGCACAGCGGCAGAGTTGCTGCCTTACAGCGCCAGAGGCCCGGGTTCGATCCTGACCACAGGTGCTGTCTGTGCAGAGTCTGTACGTTCGCCCTGTGACCTGCGTGGGTTTTCTCCGGGTGCCCCGGTTTCCTCCCACACTCCAAAGACGTTCAGGTTTGTAGGTTAATTGCTTTGGTAAAATTGTAAATTGTCCCTAGTGTGTAGGATAGCGAATAGTGTGCGGGGTGATCGCAGGTCGGCGCGGACTCGGTGGGCCGAAGGGCTCGTTTCCACGCTGTATCTCTGAACTAAACTGCAGGCATTAGGCAGAACCCTTCAATATAAAATGTCCCACGGGCTGCTCGCAGCTGAAGAGGAGCTTTGGAATCATAGACTTCTCCACACTGAAGTACAATGGGGTATTATAGTTTGGAAATATAGACTTCTCCCAGCGGTGCTGGCTCGAAGGGCCAAATTGGCCTCCTCCTGCACCTGTTTTCTATGTTTCTGACCGGCCTAGGTCTTCCCCCACTCCCACCTTTAGCTGTGACTGCCGAGCAGAGCCTAGCACCTGTGCCCTGTGGAGCTGTGCACCACTTCCCAGTCACCCTCCAGGCGGACACTCCCTATTTTGCTCAGGAATTCGGGAAATAAAATTCCAAAGGAGAGTTGGATGTTAAAAATCGCAGCTGTGCATTTTGGAAATGTTTGAAAGCTTGCAGTACAAGGCTCCTCTGTTCTCGGCCTCTGCTAGATGCCAGAATGAGCTTGTTTATGTTCCCGTGTCTGTAGATGGCCAGGCTGAATTTCCTGAATCCTGTCCCAGAAACAACTCGGCAAGAGAGCTCTTGTTGGTTCACCTGCATCTCGCCTGTGACACACACTGCTCCTGTGCGTCAACAAACACGAGTCAGTCCATGCAAACAACTCCAGTTCAAAACAAGACATGAAGTGTGGGGGCAATTAGCACAAATCTGCCGCTAGGCCCGATGCACAGGTGCTTGATTCGTGTTAATGTTTTAATTTGCCGTTCCATGTGCAGCAGAACTGCCCACTATCCGCTCACACAGCACACATCAATGAAATCCATGCGCTTAAATAAATAAAAACACACGACTTCATTGTTCACATCCTACGAGACTTAAGAGTTTCTGTTTTGTTCAGGGACTTACTTCAGTGATCAGCTATGGACTCCTCGATCCCTCTCCCCCCCCCCCCCTCTCCACCCTCCCCCAACTTAAAACAATTACCAGGCCAATGAATAAGACATGGAAACAGGCCCTTCGGCCCAACTCGCCCATGCCGACCGAGATGCCCCATCTAAACTAGTCCCACCTGCCTCGATCTGCCTTCGCAGGGCAAGTCAGCAACTGGGTACATGTTTAAATCCAATACTTCCAATCATGCAAAATTTAAAACACAAGCAAGGATCTTTTCCCTGTCATGCTGCATCAACGAGAGCACCCTGTCCTCAGAACTGCCAGGTACAGGGGAAAATTATAGCATCATACAACAGAGAAACAGGCCCTTCGGCCCCACTCACTCATGCTGGCCAAGATGCCCCATCTAACTTAGTCCCATTTGTCCAGGTTTGACCCATATCCCTCTGGACCTTTCCCATCCATGTACCCATCCAAGTGTCTTTTAAAAGCTGTTGCCTGCCTCGACTACCTCCTCTGACAGCTCATTTCATACACCCACCACCCTCTGAATGAATCAATCGCCCCTCAGGGCCAGGAAGCCGCCCAATGGGCTCATCAGTCGGCGAATAGCCGAACCTGGAGGGAGCTTCCGGAGACATCCGGCGCGAGGAGCAAGGGGCCGGTCGGACGGTGAACTGGCGTAATGCCTCCAGCGCCTTCAAGGTCGGCTACAGGAGGCGCCCCTGGGACACAAAGATGGCCGGGTGAGGAGAGGGACGTCGGTTCACGGGGGGCTGCTCCAGTACATCGAACAGCACGGGCCGACCGGACTTGCGTAAATATGCAAGAAGAATGTCACTGTGCAGTTGCGTGTGCAACAAATAAAGCACCATTGAACCATTGGGTGTCCTAGTGCATCAGTCACTGAAAGGTAGCATGCAGGTACAGCAGGCAGTGAAGAAAGCCAATGGAATGTTGGCCTTCATAACAAGAGGAGTTGAGTATAGGAGCAAAGAGGTCCTTCTGCAGTTGTACAGGACCCTAGTGAGACCGCACCTGGAGTACTGTGTACAGTTTTGGTCTCCAAATTTGAGGAAGGATATTCTTGCTATTGAGGGCGTGCAGCGTAGGTTTACTAGGTTAATTCCCGGAATGGCGGGACTGTCATATGTTGAAAGACTGGAGCGACTAGGCTTGTATACACTGGAATTTAGAAGGATGAGAGGGGATCTTATCGAAACGTATAAGATTATTAAGGGGTTGGACACGTTAGAGGCAGGAAACATGTTCCCAATGTTGGGGGAGACCAGAACCAGGGGCCACAGTTTAAGAATAAGGGGTAGGCCATTTAGAACAGAGATGAGGAAAAACCTTTTCAGTCAGAGAGATGTGAATCTGTGGAATTCTCTGCCTCAGAGGGCAGTGGAGGCCAATTCTCTGAATACATTCAAGAGAGAGCTAGATAGAGCTCTTAAGGATAGCAGTGTCAGGGGGTATGGGGAGAAGGCAGGAACGGGGTACTGATTGAGAATGATCAGCCATGATCACATTGAATGGCGGTGCTGGCTCGAAGGGCCGAATGGCCTCCTCCTGCACCTATTGTCTATTGTCTATTGTCTATTGAGTGCAGGCCCAGAGCCTTCAAAAAACCCTCATTCGTTGCCCACAGTTTTTGTGCCCAGCTTGAAATAGGAGGATAAATTCATTCTGCTTTTGATCCTTTTGCAATGCCTCAAGAACTCAGTTACCAGCACATGGAAGAGACTTAGACTACAGCCAGGGATTACACGCATTCACGGTAACTGTTTCTGTGAGATAGATGACAATGATTCCATTTTATTGTTCTCTTTTTGCGGATGCTACCAGAGCAGCCGAGCGGTTCTAACACCGGTCTACGTTTGCGTGTGATCTCCTGCAAACCTCTCCTGTGTGTAATGCTTTCCCACCACAATAAGGTGACTGAGGCGGAGCTCGGCTCGTTCAGGAACTATAATCTCAGCAGCGTTGTTGACGAGCTGCCATCTGAAGAGCGGGCCTCACCTGGTCAGCCATGAGTTGCTGCTGCAGAAGATTATGTTGTTTCTTCAAGAGTTGCTGCTTCAGGAAGGCGTGTGATGTGGCTTTTATGTAATTATTACTGGGATTAGGATCCTGCAAGAGAGAGAGAGAGAGAGAGAGAGACATAGGAATTAGTGAATACTATACTTTTATGGAAACCTCCATTTATTTGTGAGGCTTTCAGCTATTTAATCTGCAGTTGAGACACGAACATTTCCTGCAGCACAAACCTTCATGAAGCTGTATCCGAAACCTGGAAGTGAGCTCGTGGTTTAAACTGTGCACCAGAAATAGATCAACAAAGACTCTGGCGAGCAAGAATGGTTTTATGATCAAACGTGTTGGAAGGAACTGCGGGTGCTGGGTTACACCGAAGAAAGACACAAAGTGCTGGAGTAACTCAGCAGGGACAGGCAGCATCTCTGGAGAGAAGGAATAGGCTACGTTTTGGGCCGAGGCCCTTCTTCATTAAATCATTCAATTTGTTCATTTAAAGATTAATCAGTCTGTTTGACTGACAAATCTGATGGAACAGTTTGTCAATGATTTCCATGCGCGCACTCAATCCCAGGATGTGGGTTTCCTCCGGGCGCTCCGGTTTCCTCCCACATCCCAAAGACGTGCGGGTTTGTAGGTTAATTGGCCATCCGTAAATTGCCCCCTCGTGTGCAGGGAGTGGATGGGAAAGTGGGATGGCATAGAACGAGTGTGAACGGGTGACCTTATGGTTGGTAACTGTGGGCAGAAGGGCCTGTTTTCATGCTGTATCTATTAATCGATCCATCAAGGCACGAGGAACTGGAGATGCTGCCCGACCCGTTGATGACTGCAGGCACTGATGATGTTGCTCTACTGTGTCAGATGGAAGGTGGCACCTCAACAATGCAGCACACCACAGGTACTGTTCTGAGAGTGTGGGAGCTCAACCAGATTATGCACAGATCCAGGACCGGGGTTTGAACCCATCTCAATGAACCAATATGCTGCAAGAGCATTGGTTTCAATCAAGGACCATATTTTCCCCTCGTCCTTCCCTCTTCACTCCTTTCCCATTGGGCAGAGAACACCAAAGCTTGAAAGCACATGCCGCCACACTCAGGAATAGCTTCTTCCCTGCGATTACCAGACTACTGAATGGTCCTCTCATAAGGAAGGGTATCGTCCTGATCTTCCAACCTACCACATTTCAGACAATGCACTTTTTGTTTTATCTGTACATTCTCTGTAACTGTGATGCTACAATGCCCTTTACTCTGATGGCACAGTGGTGAAGTTGCTGAGACCCAGGTTCGACCCTGCCTATGGGTGCTGTCTATACGGAGATTGTACGTTCTCGCTGTGACCGTGTGCATTTACTCCGGGTGCTCTGATTTTCTCTCACATACCACATTGTAGGTTAATTGCCTTCTGGAAATTGTCCCTAGTGTGTAGGATAGAACTCGCGTAAGGGTGATCATTTGTCAGTGCGGGCTCGGTGGGCCGAAGGGCCTGTTTCCGCGCTGTATCTCTAAACTAACCTAAACTCTGGTATTTTTCCATTTGCCTACCTATTGTATTTGTGTACAACTTCATTACGCTCGTGTGTGGTATTATTTGATTAGATAGGACACAAAACATCATTTTTCACTGTATCTTAATGCACATGACAAGAGTAAACCGATACTTGTTATTCTCAAGGGTAATGCTGTGATCAATCCAAGGGAGGGAGATTGCTGATGTAGTCGACATTAAATTAGATGAGCAGTTGTAGCCCTTAATTATTAAACAATCTTTACATTTGGGATAAAGCTCTATCCAAGAGGATGAATCAGCTGGAGTTCATTTGACAGAATCTCCAAGGATTTGCACAATGGGAGTTGGAAACGTAAAGGTGAATTCCTCTGGGATGCGTCTAAAAGCCCCACGTGCAGAGTTGGTAAATTGCGATGCTCTGGTAATGGCTTGTTGCATGTCCGAAACTGCAGCAATGCGCCGAAGCTAATTCTCCGAATCAGCAAACCTCGCTGTGTACAGTTCAGTTGAGCGTAATGCCTCCTGTCCTCGTGCTGCCCTGCTTCCTTCATCACAAGCCATCAAATATACATCATTTCGTGCAAAGCCGCCCAGACGTTGAAAAGCTCACGCTGCTCTGTGGTATTTCACGGAAGTGGCAGGAGCAATCTCGGAAATGCAACAGCGGGAATTCAGGCCTCGTGGGAAGAAACAACAGGAAACGGTCCAAGCCCGGTACAATGTGTGAAGGGATGGCGGTGATAAGATACAGGGACATTGCAACTGCCAGCAGTAACCTTGCTCACTGGGCCTCTCAACAAGGGCTCAGGAATGAAAGATCTCAATGCTCTCTCCCGAAAGGACACTTTGTCACATCTCTAAAATATTCTGTACTCGGAAATTTTAAGAAACAAAATATTAGCTGCTAATTTTGAGGGAGGTTTGGTTGGTGTGGAGGGGGGGAGAGAAAGAAGTATTTACTGTTAAATTGATTGATTGATTGATTGATTGAAAGATGCAGCTCAGAAACAGGCCCTTCAGCCCACCGAGTCCACGCCGACCATCCATCACCCGTTCACACTAGTTCTATGTTATCCCACATTCCCATCCACTCCTTACACATTTAGAGGGAACTTTACGGAGGCCAATTAACCTACAAATTCGCACTTCTTTGGGCTGTGGGGAGGAAACCGGAGCGGCCGGAGGGAAATCCACCCAGTCACAGAGAGAACGTGCAAACTCCACACGAACAGCAACCGAGGTCAGGATCGAACGTGGGTGGGTCTACGGCCCTGTGAGGCAGCAACTCTACCACCTGCACCTCTCTGTGCCACCCTAGAATTAAAAGGATGCCTCCATGAACTGCTTACGTCATTCGATGCAAAATATAATATACCAGTTTACCCCACGAGGCCGGCAAGATCTGAAGGTTTGAATCACGACAAACAGCACCGTCTCTCAAAGATATACGCTGAACTCTGCAATAACAGACCTCTATATAACGGATTTCAGTGATAGTGCACCGAAGCTCCCATTGCACCGCCCCGCCAACTCCGCCAGTTACCCAAGGTGCTGGCACCACGTGGCGGAAGCTTCCGGTTGCAGGAGCGGAGAGAGGGAGAAGCATGAAGGTGGCGTGGGTACAGGAGCACCACGTGTGGGCCGGTGGCTCTCCGGCTCCCCAGCCTGGGAACCCCCCTCTGGTTCAACCCCCTCACGTCGTGTTTGTTTCCCCCCCAGGCCTTGGGTTAAACCTTACCCCCCTCACTATATTTATACCAAGCCAATTAACCTACAAACCTGTCCATCTTTGGAATGTGGGAGGAAACCGAAGATCCCGAAAGCCTATCCTGTCACAGGGAGAAGAAGGTATAAAGTCCGTACAGACAAGCACTCGTTGTCAGGATTGAACCCGGGTCTCTGGCACTGTAAGGTAGTAGCTCTCCCGCTACGCCACCATGCTGCCCGATGTTCTATTAAAATAACCCTACCCCATGTTAAGACTCTGCCAAAACTGCAATAAAGTGTACAGTCTATTGTACTGGTGAAGTACAGCGAGGGTCAAAGAACAGAAGGGAGGTTAAACTACAACTTTATAATTAATCCCTGCAAAGTGGGAACAATCTTTTGACAGCCACAAAGACAGCCAGTGTCTGACAGGTCACTGAAAGGCAACACTAGATTGAAAACTTATGCAACGCCTGATGCTCTGTTAGATTGAGTTTGAAAACACTCACATATCGAGTGCATTATGAACGTTTCCTCAATCGCTCAGCTATTGTTTACCCAAAGAGGATCAGTCCAAATAACAGGAAGTTAGATAAGGATATGAGAGAGAAAGAAGTCTCTGCAAATATTGCAGGATTAAATTAAGGTGGAAGGAGGTTTCTGGATAGCACTCCTCTTGTGATAAGATTGGCAACCTCTTGCAACCTCACAACTTACAAACTCACAACTTACAAACTCACAACCTACAAACTCACAACTTACAAACTCACAACTTACAAACTCACAACCTACAAACTCACAACCTACAAACTCACAACCTACAAACTCACAACCTACAAACTCACAACCTACAAACTCACAACTTACAACCTCACAACTTACAAACTCACAACTTACAAACTCACAACTTACAAACTCACAACTTACAAACTCACAACTTACAACCTCACAACTTACAAACTCACAACTTACAAACTCACAACTTACAAACTCACAACCTACAAACTCACAACTTACAACCTCACAACTTACTAACTCACAACTTACAAACTCACAACTTACAAACTCACAACTTACAAACTCACAACTTTCAACCTCACAACTTACTAACTCACAACTTACAAACTCACAACTTACAAACTCACAACTTACAACCTCACAACTTACTAACTCACAACTTACTAACTCACAACTTACAAACTCACAGCTTACAAACTCACAACGTACAAACTCACAACTTACAAACTCACAACTCACAACTTACAAACAGTGAACACTTTGCCATCTACACGGGGGAATTCATTGAGTTGAGTTTAGTTTATTGTCATGTTTACAGTGAAGCGTTTTTGTTGCATGCTGACCAGTCAGCGGAAAGAGAAAACATGATTACAATCGAGCAATCCGCGGTGTACAGATACACGATGAAGGGAATAACGTGAATGACATTTAGTGCACGATAAAGTCCTGTAAAGTCTGATCAAAGCTAGTCCAAGGGTCCCCAATGAGGTAGCTCGTAGCTCGGGACCGCTCTCTAGTTGGTGATAGGATGGTTCAGTTGCCTGACAACTGCTGGGAAAAAGCTGTCCCTGTACCTGGAGGTGTGCATTAACACACTTCTGTACCTCTTGCCTGATGAGAGAGGGGAGAAGAGGGAATGGCCAGGGTGCAACTCATCCTTGATTATGCTGCTGGCCTTGCCGAGGCGGCGTGAGGTGTAAATGGAGTCAATGGAAGGGAGGTTGGCTTGTGTGATGGTCTGGGCTGCGTCCACAACTCTCTGCAATTTCTTGCGGTCTTGGATGGAGCTCCTTGATGGGCCACAGATGGCCGTGGAGGCCAAGTCATTGGGTACTTTTATGGCAGAGATTGATAGATTCTTGATTAGTATGGGCGTCAAAGGTCACAGGGAGAAGGCAGAAGACTGGGGTTGAGGGGGAGCATAGATCAGCCATGATCTGAATGGCGGAGCAGACTCGATGGGCTGAATGGCCCATATTTGTCTCCTATTTCTTATGTTCTTAAGGTCTTAAGGTTGGCATCTAGTGATCTCACCATCTAGTCAGCAAGGATGTGTATCTGCAAGCAATGGTGGGCTGTGTATGTCTCCTCACACCAGGGACCAGGGCAGGAGAGTACTGCAGGCCTTTGCAACCTGTATTTTAACTGATTCAGAGTCACAGTGGCGCACCAGGAGAGTTGCTGCCTCACAGCGCCGGAGACCCGGAGTGTCGATCCTGACCATGGGCGCTGTCTGTACGCAGTTTGTACGTTCTCCATGTGACCGCGTGGGGCTTTCTCCGGTCGCTTCGATCGCCTGTCCACATCCCAAAGACGTGCAGGTTTTGTAGATAATTGGCTTCTGTAACAATTGCCATAACTGTGTGGGGTAGAACTAACGTAGGGGTGATCGCTGCTCGGCACGGGACTCAGTGGGGCCAATGGGCCTGTCTCCACGCTGCGTCTCCAAAACCACAACTAAAACTGCAACCCTGCCATTTATGTAGCCTGGAGGAGTCCCACGTTCCATGCTTGTGTGCAATGAGAGAGGTGGCAGCTCCTCTGTGAGCATTTGAAAGGACTGCTCCTCAGGTTCTGGCTGCACATCAATCCCTGATGTCTGGGCACCTTGTGAGGGGCAATGGGGGAAGGGAGGGGGGTAGGGGTGAGACTGTCAGGGGATCGCCTCGTTGACCTGCCCACGTGTCTGGCCACAAGATGGCCCTTCACATGCCCAGGCAGCGGCCATCCTCCCTGTCCATCTGAGACAACTGGCTGCCTCTCCCTCCTGTGGGTTTACCACCACTGCTGGTTGAGCCCAGAGAGTGAGTGCGTCTGCCGAGAACCCGAGACCTTCTGAAGCCGGTGGGAGCTGCAGGGGCTGGAGTTCATCTGGTTAAGGACGACAATGTTTTAATCCTGTGGGATTTGTTGGCAGTGAAATTAAAACAAGATAATTAAAAGTAAGGGACGACAATGTTTTAAATCCTGTGGGATTTGTTGGCAGTGAAATTAAAACAAGATAATAAAACACACCGACACAAAAGATGGAGAATGAGGACCGAATGCCAGTAACCAAAAACAGCAAGGACTAGTTTGGCCTGTTCCTGAACTGTAGATACAACGTCAATCCACTGTCAGCGAAAATTCCAGACCTGAGGTTAAATCCTGGATTGAGTGGGTGGATGAGGGAGGGAGGGGGAGGGGAGAGGAGGAGGAGGGAGAGAGAGAGGGAGTGAGAGGAGTGAGGAGAGAGAGGAGAGAGGGAGAGAGGAGAAGAGGAGAGAGAGAGAGAGAGAGAGAGAGAGAGAGAGAGAGAGAGAGGAGAGAGGGAGAGAGGGAGAGAGGGGAGAGAGGAGAGAGGGAGAGAGGGAGAGATGAGAGAGAGAGAGAGAGCGAGAGTGAGTATGAGAGAGAGAGAGAGAGAGAGAGAGAGATGAGAGGAGAGAGAGAGAGAGAGAGGAGAGAGGGAGGGAGGGGGGGGGAGGGAGGGAGGGAGGGAGGAGGGAGGGAGGGAGGGGAGGGGAGGGAGGGAGGGAGAGAGAGAGAGAGAGAGGAGAGAGAGAGAGAGAGAGAGAGAGAGAGAGAGAGAGAGAGAGAGAGATGAGAGAGAGAGAGAGAGAGAGAGAGAGAGAGAGAGAGAGAGAATGAGTGAGAATGTGGAGAGTGAAAGATAGTGTGAGTGAGAGAGAGAAAGAGTGAGTGAGAGAGAGGGTGTGAATGAGAGAGGGAGAGTGAGTGTGAGAGAGGGTGAGTGAGTGTGAGAGAGAGTGAGAGATGGTGAGTGTGAGAGAGTGTGAGAGAGTGAGTAGAGAGAGTGAACAAATAGTGAGAGCCCTTCATGTAAATGTTATAATTGGAGTGGGGGTAGACCCGGTGTTCGTCAGACACACACACGCTCACAACTCGCACACTCACTCACACACACGCACACACACACGCACACTCACACGCACGCACTCACACACACGCACACACACTCATGCACACACACACGCACCCACATGCACACAGGCATGCACACACACACGCACGCACTCACGCAAACACACACACACGTGCACACATACACACACACACACAGATGTGCTCACACACACACACACACACTTGCACACACACGCATCGCACACACATTGGACGCACACACACACATACACACACACACACACGTGCTCACACATACACATGCACACACAGTCGCTTCCACTGCACAGGCATCTGGCCAACATCACATGCATGGCCCCTTGTCACAGCACTGTATCACTACAAGAGGTCAAAGCCAACGTTAGAAAAGAACAAGGAGTGAGAGAGAGAGAAAGAAGGAGAGAGAGAAGGGGAGAATGTGTGTGTGAGTGAGAGAGAGGTGGGAGAGTGAGTGAGATTATGAGCCGGAAAAAGAGAGTGGCAGAGAGAGAGAGGGAGAGGGGAGAGAAGAGAGGGAGAGAGAGAGAGAGAGAGGGAGAGAGAGAGAGAGAGAGAGAGAGAGAGAGAGAGAGAGAGAGAGAGAGAGAGAGAGAGAGAGAATGAAATATTCTTTGTGAAAGATATTTTGAGTTAACCACTGTAAACAGTGAAGAATTTTCAAACAAATTTATTGTCTCACACCCTGCACAAGCCCTGCATTTGGAAACATGTCTAATCGTGCAGTTATTTCAACAGTCATGAAACAAATTCCAAGACACTGACAAGGAGTAAACAGCAATGTGAAGAGACCACAGTCGCTTCCTTTCATCGCTGGAGTTCTCCTAGCATTCGCCTTCTCTTTGTTCTTTCTTGTGGAATTCTCTGCCACAGAAGGCAGTGGCGGCCAATTCACTGGATGTTTTCAAGAGAGAGTTAGACATAGCTCGTAGGGCTAATGGAATCAAGGGATATGGGGAGAAAGCAGGAACGGGGTAATAATTTTAGATGATCAGCCATGATCATATTGAATGGCGGTGCTGGCTCGAAGGGTCGAATAGCCTGCTCCTGCACCTATTTTCTATGTTTCTTCCCCTCTCCTCTCTCTGCCTCCATACTGCATTCACCTTTATTGTCGGAAGGGCAACATTACATCAGCGTCCATCCCCACAGATGCTGTCTGATCTACTGAGTATTCTCAGCATTTTCTGCTTTCATTCGAGACAGTATAGTTTGCATTATTAATCAGAGAGATTTTATATGAAGAAACAAGGAACTGCAGATGCTGGTTTACAACAACAAAAAAGACACAAGGTACTGGAGTAACTCAGCGGGTCAGGCAGCATCCCCTGGAGAACAGGGATTATGGGGAGAAGGCAGGAGAATGGGGCTGAGAGGGAAAGATAGGTCAGCCATGATTGAATGGCAGAGTAGACTTGATGGGTCGAATGGCCCTAATTCTGCTCCTATAACTTATGAACTTATGAACATGGATAGGTGGTCGTTTCCTGGTCAGGACCCTTCCTCAGACCTTTATATGAATTGTGGCTTTAGAACTCCAGCTACAAGCTTCCGATTACAATTGGCTGCAAGTGAAGTGTAGACATGGTATGAGGTTGCAGGGTGACTTGGACAGGTTGTGTGAGTGGGCGGATGCATGGCAGATGCAGTTTAATGTGGATAAGTGTGAGGTTATCCACTTTGGTGGTAAGAACAGGAAATCAGATTATTATCTGAATGATGTCAAGTTAGGAAATGGGGAAGTACAAAGAGATCTGGGTGTCCTTGTTCATCAGTCACTTAATGTTAGCATGCAGGTACAGCAGGCAGTGAAGAAAGCTAACGGCATGTTGGCCTTTATAACACGAGGAGTTGAGTATAGGAGCAAAGAGGTCCTTCTGCAGTTGTACAGGGGCCTAGTGAGACCGCACCTGGAGTACTGTGTGCAGTTTTGGTCTCCAATTCGTGGAAGGACATTCTTGTTATTGAGGGCGTGCAGCGTAGGTTCACACGGTTAATTCCTGGAATGGCGGGACTGTCGTATGTTGAAAGACTGGAGTGACTAGGCTTGTATACACTGAATTTAGAAGTATGAGAGGGGATCTTATTGAGACATATAAGATTATTAAGTGATTGGACACGTTAGAGGCAGGAAACATGTTCCCAATGTTGGGGGAGTCCAGAACCAGGGGCCACAGTTTAAGAATAAGGGGTAGGCCATTTAGAACGAGATGAGGAAAAACTTTTTCAGTCAGAGAGTTGTAAATCTGTGGAATTCTCTGCCTCAAAAGGCAGTGGAGGGCCAATTCTCTGGATGTTTTCAAGAGAGAGCTAGATAGAGCTCTTAATGATAGTGGAGTCAGGGGGTATGGGAGAAGGCAGAACGGG